>NW_022992110.1:0-600000 GCF_902827175.1 Gymnodraco acuticeps
CATATGATTAATAAATGGGTGAATTAATATACCCAAATGCCAACTAAGGTCAGAAGAGCTTTATTTAACAGCTGGTCTTATGTCTGTGACCCCTCCTGTTGTTCATTGATAAGCCTGAAAACATGCACTTGTCAAAGTTCAGAGGCAAATGTTGCAAATATGGCAGTAGCCATCGATCATCTTAAGATAAGATATACTTTATTGATCCCAGCAGCATACTACTTTGTTCTACTCCCTACAAATTCAGAGGTTAACCTGGTATTTTTACTCCACTACATTTATTTAGTTACTTAGCAGGTTCTGATTAATGATGTGAAATATAAACAACCCTTAAATCAGATTTAGTTACACTGAGTAAATTCAGGGAAGGTGATTGTCAAGTGCCAAAATAAACTATGCATATATTGGATGTTAAGTACTTTGTCAGACTTATATTTATCTGTGGATAACCCCAGCGTTTTTTTCTTCTTCAAAAGACGACCTTAACTTAAAGTAATCTTTAATGTTTAATAATGACCTAGTTGGTCTGTTTTGCTTCCTCCTGTTAATATCTTTGGACGTCCTGCAATAAACTGTTTTATTGTAGAGATCACTACAGTATCTTCTTGATATTTTCTATTCTATATTTCTATCATGCCTTCTACTTTCCCCCAATTTTGTATGTAGGCTATATTAATATTTAAATGTTATCATATCAAAATAAAACGTATTCAACAACAATATTCAATAACGTGCTTTAACCACTAGGCGGTGCGGGTTAAAAAAAACAGTGCTGTAGTTAATAAAACATAATATCAAACATAATATGACTCTTAACTTTATTGTGAAATTAAAACAGAACGGTAAAGGAAAATACAGTTTCAGTCTCTCGATTTGAAGCTTATGCATGTACCATTAACCTGTATAGACCTGTAACAGTCAACTGCATGAGGAGTTGGAAAGGTAGTAAATAATATCTTTAAAAACTACAAAAAAATCCATTTCTATCAGCTGTGCACCGTTATGGGTAAATACAGACTATCTACCAATTAGATCAAATATAAAAGTCAACCAAATTAGTGTTGATACTGCAAGGAGATGTATTGTGTGAAAATAAATGTAAGATGTTGTTTAATTGCTGATATATTATGATCCACGTCACGTATTCACTTTAGGCGGCATTTTTATGTTTGTCAAAAGGTCTTTTGATCAGGGCTCTATAAATAAATATCTACAGCAGATATGTAATATTTAATGCAGCTGAACCGTGTACAGTATTACAATGCCATTATGTGATGACTTCCAAAGAGAAAAGCAAGAACACTCGGAATAAAGTATTATTTAAAAAAAAAGTGTTCCCGATTTAATATCATATAAACACCCATATCCTGAAATGCATTGCGGCTAAAACAATCAATATTTTAGCCTATCAAAACCTCTGAAAAAAAGAAAGGCGTCTTCTCAGAATCGAAGAGAAAAACCTATGGGAAAAAACACAAAACCATTGTACACAATTTCAACCAATAAATGTCGTATAATTAACAGTAAACTGATGTTTTTAGTTGATGGGTACTGCAGATTTCACTGTTAAATCATTTGATCATTGGTTTTATTACGAAAACATTGAGACCGGAAATACTGTTTTCAACCCGTAACTTTACATGGAGGCTTGCCTCAAATCATCTTCACACACCAGAAGTCCTTCAGGGAGCAGCTGCTGCAGACATGAGGGGTGAAGTCCCTGCAGCACCACCACCACTTCCCCATCATCAAACGTATGCATTCCCAATTATGGGGAAGATGCCACCGTGTTCAGGACGTACTGCAGGAGGTGCTCTGATGCTGGGAACAAAACGGTGAAGACACCTCTCTACTGCACTAAGTGCTTGGTCCCGCTGTGCCTCAATTCAAAGAAGAACTGTTTCAAGGCGTGGCACACCTCTGACTAAACACATTCAGGTTGTGTACATTTTTATTTTTGCCAGTGTTTACAACAAAAATGCTTGTGTTGTTATTTCGGTTTTAGTGTAGTTTTATTGTAAAGTGGGTTATTTTTTAAATACATCTGCTCCTGTTGGAGACAAATGTATCCTATGTTTCCTAATTTTTATTGTGTAAGTAAACCTTCCTAGAAGTGTTAGTCGGGTGATAAACATGTAAGGACTGTGGCAAAGTCACACACACAGGACAACATTTACATTAAAAACACTTGTATTTGGATGGAATGAATATAGTGATAATAAAATGATGTTTACAGTATGTGTTAGGGAATAATTATTCCTTACTCCTAAGATGTTTAACCTTTTCTGTGTGTTGATGTTTACGACCAACCCCGAGTCTGTTATCTGTCTTAAGGAATGGGAGGGTTCAGCTATTGTTGATATTATCGGTCACAGAGGGTTTTATGACTGTGAGAACGCTGGCTTCTAAGCACCACAGACAGGTGATTCAGTGTCTCCAGATGTTGGGGCTATCTCTAGTGTTCCCCGAATGTTTATGTCAGCCCCCTAATATGTGGATTAACTCTCTGTAAGCTACTTAAAAGGTATATCGAGAGAGAGGCTGGTCAGAATTGATGTGGCAACCCACCGTGCAGTCAGAACCTTTTGCTGCTGTGACTTGTGATATGAATTCTCCGGCCGATACTTGTAATAAACTACCAGTGTTTGACATCAAAGCTTCAACTCTCCTCGTGTCTCTCTGAGTCCTGACTCTCCATTGCTGCTGAATGTCCCCTTACAGTATGGTACCTGAAAAAGGTCAAATGGCACGTGATGGTATCCAAATGTGCCCAAAGTCTCTAAAAAGGTCAAATTTCTTGTTTTGCCTCAATCTTGATACAGTGTACTTATTCTATGTTATACTTTGGATTCCTAAAGCTTTTAGTCTACCATCCCATCATTCAAGGGTGGTTTTCACTATAAGTATTGTTTTTTTAGGTGGAGGTAAGAATTTACCTTTTTTAACTATGTTCCATCTGAATAGACACAGAAACACAGAAACATCTATATTGATTATGACACTTCTAAATCCAACTCACAGATGTAACCTTGCTTTGATCAAATAAATTATTCTTATAACCCTTTTAGAAGTTAAGTTATAGTCATTTGTTTTGGGCATAGCATTTTCGAGTGCTTAACGGTTAAACAAATAATCAAATAGACTAGCATTTATTTTGCCGAAAGCTATAGCTAACGAATAATTGTTTTTAGTGCCTTTAATACGGTTAGAAGCTATCATAAGCTAACAGGTGATTGTTTGTATTGCATTAAGACTATCATAGTTAACGTTAGCTAATCACACTTCATTTCAAGACACCGGAATTGTTATTAATGTTAAACAAATACAACTTTAAAAGCACTTCACATTACTCACACTCTGTGCGTTGGTCATACTCATGTCTCCTGCTCGCTAGGTGGCAGTGTCACGAAAAACTAGGGTCCTGGGACTGCGGTCCTGATACTGCTATTTCACTTATTTTATAACTTCATGTTTCACTACTTCAGATTTAGCTTTTTTATGTAAGAGTTTTTCTCACATGTTCTGATGAAAACGTGTGGTGTTTGTTTTTAGGAGGATTTTGGTTTTGCAGTTAAAGAATCCTTATTTCTGTTTAATTTAGGAATTGATGTGATTTAATGAGAAAGTTGCTAAATGTTGTTCTTGACACATTTACTGAATTATTAGATGATCGTTATAATCGGCTTATTTCATAATAATTTAGCTCATTGAACTTAAGGATATTTGCGTGAGCTAAATGCAATGTAATGTAATGTAATTTGGATTTTGGAATTACTCAAACATTTTGATTAATTTGGTTTTTAAAGATTTTGTTTTTTTCATAAAAGTCTTATTTTATATCACATTTGTATCTTACATTTGATAAAGGATTTTGTTTGTTTTATAATAATTTACCAAATTTGTGTTCTTAAAGGTCCCATGTCATGGCCATTTCTACTGATCATAATTCCATTTTGAGGTCTACTAAAATAGATTTAAATGTTCCAAACTCACATTGGTTCTCATACAGCATCTCTGTATAGTATGTGTATTCACTCTCTGTCCTACACGCCTTGTTGGAGCTCCTGCCCCCCCCCCCCCTGTGAGCCCAGTGTGCTCTGATTGGTCGGGACGTTGCGAGGCTCGCTGCTGCGAGGAGCGGACAGGTGTCCGGGTCGGCGATACACTGAGAACAAGCTAAACTCATCCTGAGCACACACAAACACTCACAGCGGAAGTAAAAACAATAAATGTGGCTTGATATTGAGTAAGAAAAGTTTATAACGCTGTGACAATGGGTCTGCGGAGAGCATTTCTCCGCGATCTCAACTCGTCTATTACCAGCGTTCAGGGAGCTCTATGAAAGTCAATGGGGACTCCCTGTTAGTTAGCCAAGGGGTCCTGGTGTGTGAGGGGCTCCGCGGATTGGTCCATTTGAGCCAATCCGGTCATTTGTTGTTGATTTGGGTGTTCACATGTCACAGAACCCAGGAAGCAAACAATGGAAAAAGATAAATGTCCAACGAGGCATTCTGGGCAGCACAGACAGGTCTTCTCTGTGTTAGAGTTTTACTTCCTACAGGGTGTACTTTGAGGGTTTGTGACTGCAGACCGTTTTCATGCAGAAAACCTTCATAACACAAGGGGACGGGTAATAACCGGAAAAGCATGACATGGGCCCTTTACAACTTTTGTTGACATTTTCCATGAAAGATTGTCGCTGACTTTGTATAATTAATGTTGTGCCCTGCTGAGCTCAGTCGCTCTGCGGGACGTAGCACCCGTTGCAGGATAACAGAAAATAGCATCCCAGTGCCGGACCTATCAGCCATATGACCCAGCGTGTACACAGCCAAAGCTCATAAAGTACCATCAGACACTTTTCGGACAAATGAAAAGGAGCTTCGCTGCCCACTGGTATGATGTAACCCAGGTTAAAAACCTTCAATCCTAGCAGGCTCCCGTAGCTCAGTATAAATGGCAGCCAGGTCACTTCCGTCTCCTTTGCTGGTCGTTTGTGATGCTAGATGCTACACACAGGGATTCCTCCACGATTCCTAAAGAGATAGGTAGGACCTGAACATGCAAGGGCAGAGCCTGTGATGCCAGCGGACTGTTCAAGCAGTGACAACAGGAGGCTATGGTCCACAGTGTCAAAGGCAGCTGTCAGGTCTAACAGCACCAGGACAGCTGGGCTACCTGAGTCGGCGGCTAGGAGCAGATCATTAACAACTCTTAAAAGGGCTGTTTCAGTACTGTGCATGTGTTTGAAGCCCGACTGAAACTTTTCATGGATGCCATCCGAGAGAGAAGAGAGGGATACAGGCTCAAAGTGGTCGAGGACAGCAGGGCACAGAACAGGAAAAATAATCTGGGGTAGCACTAGTGCGGGCTAGCCTAAGAGCAGATACTTTTTCGATAACAAATGTATGAAATGCATCACAGAGAGTAGTCGATGGCACAATTGGAGAAGCATCACAGGGATTAATAATAGATTTGAGGACATTAAAAATAACCTGCGGTTTATGGCTGTTTTTGGAGATTAACAGAGAAATGTGCTCCGTTTTGGCTGCTTTGACTGCCGTCTGGTAAGGCAAGGCAAAGGCAAGCGTGAAGGATTTCTAGGGAGACATGGAGTTTATCCTTTTTCAATTTTCTCTCTGCACGCCTGCAAGTGCGTCTGAGAACGCGAGTATAGTCATTGAGCCATGACTCTGAGAGAACTTTGGTGCATCTAAGCGTAAAAGGAGCAACATAATCCAGTATTAGTGTACATGTCGAGTCAAACATGGCGATAAGCTCATCAGCATTAAGCACAGTTCACCTCTAATTTACAGATCAGGGAAGTATTAAAAACATCAGAAAACTGTGAGGCAGTCAAGGGGTTAATTGAACGCAGACAACGCGCACGTGATTCGACTCCTGCGGAAGGGATCGAGGTTGTAAACAGAACTGGTCTCCATGTTTCTTCTACATCAACATGTGTCCCCTCTTCTCATGTCTCTTCTACATCAACATGTGTCCCCTCTTCTCCATGTCTCTTCTACATCAACATGTGTCCCCTCTTCTTCATGTCTCTTCTACATCAACATGTGTCCCCTCTTCTTCATGTCTCTTCTACATCAACATGTGTCCCCTCTTCTTCATGTCTCTTCTACATCAACATGTGTCCCCTCTTCTCATGTCTCTTCTACATCAACATGTGTCCCCTCTTCTTCCATGTCTCTTCTACATCAACATGTGTCCCCTCTTCTCATGTCTCTTCTACATCAACATGTGCCCCTTCTCATGTCTCTTCTACATCAACATGTGTCCCCTCTTCTTCATGTCTCTTCTACATCAACATGTGTCCCCTCTTCTTCATGTCTCTTCTACATCAACATGTGTCCCCTCTTCTTCATGTCTCTCTACATCAACATTTTTCCCCTCTTCTTCATTTCTCTTCTACATCAACATGTGTCCCCTCTTCATGTCTTCTACATCACATGTGTCCTCTTCTCATGTCTCTTCTACATCAACATGTGTCCCCTCTTCTCATGTCTCTTCTACATCAACATGTGTCCCCTCTTCTTCATGTCTCTTCTACATCAACATGTGTCCCCTCTTCTCCATGTTCTTCTACATCAACATGTGTCCCCTCTTCTTCATGTCTCTTCTACATCAACATGTGTCCCCTCTTCTCATGTTCTACATCAACATGTGTCCCCTCTTCTCCATGTCTCTTCTACATCAACATGTGTCCCCTCTTCTTCATGTCTCTTCTACATCACATGTGTCCCCTCTTCTCCATGTCTCTTCTACATCAACATGTGTCCCCTCTTCTTCATGTCTCTTCTACATCAACATGTGTCCCCTCTTCTTCATGTCTCTTCTACATCAACATGTGTCCCCTCTTCTTCATGTCTCTTCTACATCAACATGTGTCCCCTCTTCTTCATGTCTCTTCTACATCAACATGTGTCCCCTCTTCTTCATGTCTCTTCTACATCAACATGTGTCCCCTCTTCTTCATGTCTCTTCTACATCAACATGTGTCCCCTCTTCTCCATGTCTCTTCTACATCAACATGTGTCCCCTCTTCTTCATGTCTCTTCTACATCAACATGTGTCCCCTCTTCTTCATGTCTCTTCTACATCAACATGTGTCCCCTCTTCTTCATGTCTCTTCTACATCAACATGTGTCCCCTCTTCTTCATGTCTCTTCTACATCAACATGTGTCCCCTCTTCTTCATGTCTCTTCTACATCAACATGTGTCCCCTCTTCTCCATGTCTCTTCTACATCAACATGTGTCCCCTCTTCTTCATGTCTTCTACATCAACATGTGTCCCCTCTTCTTCATGTCTCTTCTACATCAACATGTGTCCCCTCTTCTTCATGTCTCTTCTACATCAACATGTGTCCCCTCTTCTTCATGTCTCTTCTACATC
This sequence comes from Gymnodraco acuticeps, assembly GCF_902827175.1. Lineage (NCBI taxonomy): Eukaryota > Metazoa > Chordata > Actinopteri > Perciformes > Bathydraconidae > Gymnodraco > Gymnodraco acuticeps. The sequence goes on from NW_022992110.1 coordinate 7,411, forward strand.
AACATGTGTCCCCTCTTCTTCATGTCTCTTCTACATCAACATGTGTCCCCTCTTCTTCATGTCTCTTCTACATCATGTGTCCCCTCTTCTTCATGTCTCTTCTACATCAACATGTGTCCCCTCTTCTTCATGTCTCTTCTACATCAACATGTGTCCCCTCTGTGGAAAAATACTCTGAAAGTTTCAGGAACAAAGATTCTCTCTCTTTTTGATCCATTTCTATAAAAACCTGTCTGAAAATGAGCTGATCAGATTTTGGCCACTTTATGATGTCAAAACGTTGTTTTGTCTTGTGTAACCATTAGCCAATCAGCAACCAATGTAACCCCCCCCCCCCTTATCACCTGGATCTCCTCCTAGAGCTCCATTGAGTTCTTTGTAACCAAATCTCTCTCAGAGGGGCGTGGGGAGGGGCTCCTTATTTTATCTAAAGTAACAGACTTTGGAAACAGGGCTGAAACAGAGAGGATTATGGGTAATGCTGCAATGATCTGTTTGGTGTTTCAGCCAATCAGAGACAGGCTCTGTATATATCTGAGACCTGTGATATATTGGTGAATAGACTGGTTAAAAGAAAACGGGGGGTTACGTATTGTAACCCTACTTATATAAGCACAGGCTCCGCCCTCTACTGGACTCTATGAGTAAAGTGGGTGGCGCCCTGATGCATACGCCCTCGACCCATCACAACTGCCCCTGACCGGGCTTTTGGTTAACAGCCACTGCACCGCAACTTCTTCTCCCTCCAGCTGTGACCGTGGAGGAGTCGGGGCCGCAGTTTACTGGCTGGTAGGGCGCAACTCAGACACGCTTACCTCGTGTAGAGTGTGCATGGACGATAGTGGGGGAAGGCTCCCCAGCTGGAGGGACTCTCCCCGCCAGCCCATAGGCAGGCGGGGGAGAGTCCTCCAGCCCTGTATGGGGCTCACTGCGCACCATGTTTCCTGGGTCTCTAAGGAGCATTGGAAAACATCAGTGCATTATGTCCAGGGGGGGGTCAGATATCTACTGACCCACCTTTCTTCTTCTTCGAACATTTTACTTTCCCTGCTTCAGATGTTGCTCGCTCGCTGAAGAGAAAAGGATGACAGTCAGGAGGCCTGGCCGCCTTATATACGGTGGGCTTGTGCACGCATTCAGGTAGGCCCGCCCCGAGGGGCCGGCTACATTTATAGATATCTAGGGTGAATGCTCGCATAGTATGCTTAAGGATTTGGCCTATTTTATAACAATTTTGCATGTTTTTTTTCTTATTTTGAAGAGTTTTTCTCCATTTTGAACAAAGGAATATTCATTTTGCACAATTATTTAAAACATTTGGCTCAATTGATACAAAAATGTGTAATTTGAGAGAAAGGATCTGATATATATGAATAGTTAAACAAGGTTAAATATAAGGAGGGAACATGGAGAAAGACGTATAATGATGAGAACATGTGACAGAATAAATGAAGCCCTGCACAGAGACCTGAGCTCAGATATCAACAGGGATCACAGAGATTATCTTCTATGTTCAATCATATAAACAATGAAACTCTCTGCATGCTTTTCAGTGGGGCTGCAAAGGGTCAAACATATAACTAACAGATATCACCGTGAAACCACTTCTTTACTGACATTAACACAATTATTTTTTATATTACAAGGTTTTCTGGGATGTTATGTTTAAACATGCAAATTAGGCGTTATGTCATCCTGTCTTTTGGTGAATTTAGGAAAAATCTGCAGACACAGAGTTAGTGAAATAAACTCCTGGATGTGGATTTCGGACGTTATATCTTACACAGGCTCCGCCCTCTACTGGACTCAATGGGTACTACCTCTTAAACACACTCTCGTCTCTCTGAGGCTGGACCTGCTGTGAGTATGATGAGTGTGGTGGTTCCGGCGGCGGCGACTCTGTTCTTACCATAGACTGTATATATAAATGGACGTAGGGTCCGTGACGTCACCCATAGGATTCTGCAGAGTTGCCGAGAAGCCATTAGTAGGCGGAGTCGGCCACTAACGGCTCGACAGTGACGCCAGAGTTCAACTCCCGCCTGCTCCAAATAAGGGCAAAGAGGCGGTGCCGAGGCGGGACCTCCTGGCACCAAGCTGGAAGTTCCAGAGCTAACTGAAGCTACCAAGCTAAGCTAACATGCTCCCCATCTGCACGCTGCCATCGCATTTTACGCTTCTAAGGTAAGTTAGCAATATGACTTTTTCAGAGTTTCAGAGATGTTTTCCAATAAAATATGGTAAATAAATGGCTAGATTCATGGTAATATTACTAAATATAGTACTGCCTTATGAGTCTCAGAGTGAAAGAGTGATAATAATTGATATAGCACGTTTCATGCCCAAAGTTGGGCCAACACAGGATATAGACATTTGCTGTTCGGCCAGTGGTTTCCTGTTAGGCTAATTCAGCATCTACAGTAAGATGAGCAAGTCTTTTTTTTATCATGAAAAACACTTTTTTCCATTTTAGATTTTTCACAATTATAATGTATTATCTTTGATGAATATATCTGGTTGTATATATTGCTCATTTTCCATAAAAGAAACAAATGTATTTGAGTTTGTGTTTTATTTGAGTTTGATGCATACAAATACTGTACTGTATATGATTGTTACGTCCCCCTCTAGGGTAGAATAAAAAAAACACACACCAGATGGTTTTGGTTATAATTATAAACGGGTTTAATGAATAACAACACAAAATACACAACAACATGAGTCCAAAAGGTAGCCTAAGCCAAACAAAAGGAGCCCAAAAGGGGCGCAGGTATACTGCTAGAACGGAAAGAGAACCCTAAAAGTGGGCCTAATCACACACTTCTGATCACTAGTAATCACCGCTAATCAAAAGAGGCTGCGGGGAAAACAGCTCGCAACGGGGGAAAACAAACACGCTACGCTAAACACATAACAGTACACGCTATGCTAAACACACATCACCACACGCTACTCTAAACACATAACAGTACACGCTATGCTAAACACATAAGTGAACACCCTAACACACACAAGAACTAAGCACAGTACAGAGAGTCAAATACGAGCTACTAGCTTCAGTAGATGTGTTCACACAGGAACAAGAAGTGTGAGGCGTCTGATTGCAGCAGAGCCTCCATAGTGATAGCTATCCCCAGGCTTTGTAGAGTCATCTCCGGCAGGTGTGCGCTGGGATGGCTCGGGGATTGGAGCGCGTCGGGCCCGGCATGCTCCAATCAGTATCTTCGGGGCGGAACCAGGAGTTGGCAGCCAATCACGCTGAAGTAACACATCACAGCTCATTCACAGGATTAACAGAATCGGAGAGGCGCCAGCCGTCACAATGATGATTGTTGAAAATGTTACTTTTACCATAAAAGGCCAGCTCGACCAGTTGGTAGAGGCTCATAAAAACAAACTGTGTAGTCAGTCAAAAAAAAACATTGTTTGTGCTTATTTGTGGCCCATTTGATAAGAAAATGCAAAAAAATAATTTTTCCATATCTTTTTTCTTGGTTCTGGCAGTTAAAGGGTTAACTAGTGATGGCGAGATGAAGCCTTCTGAAGCTTTGAAGCTTTCAAGCCAATTGGTTTGCAAAAGGCTTCATCTCATGAGGCTTCATCATGGGCTTCATCTGAACACAAACCCCCTGTTGGTCAAAGTGTGTAAAACAGGCAGATTGGACATCTCAACAGTGTGCTCTATCTCACACCGAGTTCCCAATGAGTAAAGCCTTAGAATAACCTCTAAACAACCAACATACAATATTGTTTTTATTCCAGTTGAATGATTGTGATTGAAAAGCCTAAGGAGGCTGGTAAACATTGCAAAGAGGGATTTGTATTCCTTAGTAATATTCATAAACTTAACCATGTTGTAGCCTGAAAAGGCTAAACCATATCAAAGAATACATTTATTAACTACATTATCTCATTTAGCTGTAGCTTTTATAAACAACAAAAAAAGACGTATTGTTCAGTCGTTGAACCAGGGACCCTGCGGTCACGAGTCAACTGCTTTCCAGCTGAGCCACAGCACACACACTGATTCTACCTGAAAACACTGCAACATGTATTCCTGTATTTATTCATGTTTTTATTCCTACTTTTATTTATGCTTGTATTTATTTATACTTATGACATGTTCCGACCTCTATATGAGTGAGGGTCTGAGCTCTCTTAATTCCATCGTGTCACCGGGCCCGGGTACAGGAGGGGTAATATGGTTCTTATTATACATCCATGGGTATTATGAGCGTTGTGGTTCAACGGTTCAACCGATCTGAATCACTTCCTGAAGCAGTCACGTGGTATCGACAGGCAGCGAGGCTTCGTTTGTCATCGATGACGTCACTGGCCCAAAACGATACGAGCCTCGATACATGCTTCACAAAAAGCTTCAGGGATTACTCGACACATGCTCCGAAGCCTTGGCGCCAGTGGCGGTTCTAGAACATTTTACATGGATAATTACACCAGAGACACAGTAAAAGATGAGGGAGTTCTACGTATTCCATACCAAGCTAATTGCTGCTATTTTACGAAGTGACATTAAAGGTTTAAGCTAGAAGTTATGCACAAATGAAAAACTTCATATTTATGATGAATATGTATTGTTCCTATTTGTATTTTCTACTTGATGAGTTATGTAGTGTTCAGTGTTCAGATGAAGAACTCATTGATTTCAGTATTATTTACATACCTTAAAAGGTATGTAAGGAGGGATTGTAAGAAATTAAAATCAATGTTGATATGGCGTAATTTAAATGAAATATAGGGTTTTATTCTGAAAAAAACGGAAGTTCACACTAACTATTAACCTAACACTTTTATTCTGAACATTCTTAATTTCCGGTTAGCATTAGCATGTGGCTAACATTTATGAAATTGAAGGTGAAATGTTGCTACACTAAATTAGCACTCATTTATTGACGCTGAATAACGTCTATCAGGGAATGTTTAAATAACCACAGACACCAGAATGATGTAGTTTAGCAACAGAAAAAGGCAGGAATTGCATTGGACCCGCCCCCCCGACGACGCTGGCCAATAGGAGAAGACCTCAGATGACAACAGGAAGAGCAAGACGAGAATCGAGCTCTCTTCTCCTCCTGACCTCGGCTGACCAACACATGGGGGGAGAGCCTCCACTTGCAATTTCATTTGTACAACACCGCATCTTTTGTGTAATTAAATGCTGTTTTTATATAGGCTTCCCTTGACTATTTTCAGTCTGTCCTGCTCTCAGGGTTCAGGAATTACTAACACACATAAATAAAGTTCTCAAATTTCACTTGCCGCAAAACCGCATTCATGCACCGTCTGTTTTAACTGCAGAGCGAGTCACAATAGTCCGATATAAGCATGAAGAACAAACAAACACGGCCGGGTCAAGTTGTGTTTCCTGGATGAACTGAGCAGGCAGAGTCCCTGTAGCTTAACGGAGCAGCTAGCAGAGAGACAAGAAGCTAGCAGCAGCAGTCACTTGACAGAGCTGTCACTCAATGTGACAACGCCCCTAATGTATGCAAAGACTTTAAGACCTAATATAAATAAAAGGGTCGCGTTAGAAAACAATTCACTCACAGATCCATAATCATGAAGGTGGAATCTAACTATATCCATAATAATATGTATTGCATCCAGGGGTAGCAACATGTTTTTTTCTGCTGTAAAGTTGGGCATTTTAACATGGGGGTCTATGGAAATTGCTCCTTTCTGCAGTCATCGCCTATCGGCCAATGTATGAACTGCAGTTTGTGGCACTTCCGTATTGGCGTCCTGGCTCTTCTCCAGAGTTTTCCGCTTGGTCCTTACTCTAAAACAGAACATCGATTGTTGTGACATCGTTAGTGAGTGCGGTATTTTGTGTAGTAGACTGTCCCCCATCATCTGCACGCGCCCGCGAGACGTTCTACGATGTGTTTGCTCCCGTGCTTCCACTATGAGTTCGGTCCAATTCACATGTTACATTGCCTGATTACGTTAATTCATGTTGCTTTTAATTTTCTAAGTTTTTTTAAAGTGAAACACATTGCTCCTATTTTATTATGTAATTGTTAGTTTTGATAATCAAAAATAAAAATGTAGGAAACTATATTTTCGCCCAGTCATTTTTGATCAATTAATGGGTGGGCCCAGTGACAGAGTGGGTGGGCCTAGGCCCAGTAGGCCCACCCATAACTCCGTGGCTGCCTGACAGACCGTAGCTTCTCAGTGCAGCTAGGCGCCTTCTCCTCTGCCAAAGCCCCTCTTACCTGTGGGATTCCCCAAGGCTCTATCCTGGGCCCCATCCTCTTTTTACTAGGTTCAATTCTCACTAAACACAATATTCCCTTCCACTGCTACACCGACGATGTACAGATCTATCTGCCTCTCAAAGCAAATGTCAAACACTCACTACAGCAGTTGATGGACTGCTTAACAGAGATACAATCCTGGCTGAGCAAACACTTTTTCAACCTCAACGAGAGCAAGACCGAGGTCATCTTTTTTGGACCCCAACCTCCAGCCTCTCCGGTTGATATTCTGGACTCTCTCAATGAAAACATCATCCCCTCTGTCATGAACCATGGAGTGACCTTCACTAGCACGTTTAAATTTGACAAGCAGGTCAGCACCGTAGTCAAATCCTGCTTTTTTTAAATACGACTACTGGCCAATACCAAGTCATATTTATATTTTAAAGACATTGAAAGGGTTATTCATGTCTTTGTAACCTCAAGACTGGATTACTGCAACACTCTATACGTGGGTACGGACCAGGCCTCAATGAAACGCCTGCAGCTTGTCCAAAATGCAGCTGCACGTCTTCTGACTGGCCACAAAAGCGTCACCACATCACCTCAATTCTGGCCACTGGCTTCCAATTCTGTTCCGAATTGATTTTAAAATTATTTTAATTATTTTTAAAGAACTAAATGGGCTGGCTCCGGCTTATATAGCTGAACTCCTCCATCGCTGCACCCCAGCCAGAGCTTTAAGGTCTGCTGACTAGCTGCTGCTGGTAGTGCCCAAGACCAAGCCGTGATGAGTGGGCCCTCGCGTCCGTGCGCCTGTCGGGCAGGGCAGCCGGTCGTCCCGGCGTCAAGCAGACGCGCGCGAGTCCTCGGAAATGAGCCGTTTGTCATTTCTATAATTTTCGCATCCCAGACTCCCAGGTCCTCCGGCAGCGACTCGGAAATGGATGTCGGCGCGCCATCTCAAAGGAAAACAAATGTCTCTAAAGGCTCGTCGAGGATCGATTATTGAGGAGGCTGTCTGGAGGTGCCGTAACCGAGGATACACTGATTTAGAGGAGAGAGGAGAGAGGAGAGAGGAGAGAGGAGAGAGGAGAGAGGAGAGGAGAGAGGAGAGAGGAGAGAGGAGAGAGGAGAGAGGAGAGAGGAGAGAGGAGAGAGGAGAGAGGAGAGAGGAGAGAGGAGAGAGGAGTTTCTCTGGAGGAGTTATAACCGAGGGTACACTGATGTATTCTCCGGAGTCTATTTCAGCCAAAGTTTAAAAGAGGTGTGACACATGGCCAGGGACGTGCACAGACATTTGGAGGGGCTATTGCTCTAAACTAGAAAAAGGGCCTCTCCCCCCCGCCTCCCCGAAAACGTAAGAACTTTTTATAAAAAAATGAAAACCAGGACATTTTTTGTTTTGCGGTCCATATCTCATTAACATATATCTAATGTTAGGATCTATTAAAGACAAAATTCAGACAATTCTGTTTTAATGTAGTTTTAACCATTGTAACGGCTGTGCCTTAAATAAACTGATTGATTAAACCAGTTCAATACGCATTATTCTTATTCTTATCATTCTTTATGAGCGCAGTAGTAACGGTAAGGTATCTAATTACTTATTTATTTAGTATTCCATAACTCAATAAGACAGATGGTCAAACTTAAGTTGAGACATGGCAGAAATCCTACAATGAAGCGGGACAGTGAAGGGTTCTCCCGTATGTGAGAGAGGGCGATCAAGAGAAGAGAGAGAGCGGTGAGGGAGTTTACGGAGCAGATGAAAAGACACAGAAAGATAGAAGCACAATAGCAAGTATATTTCGGTGTTTTTTTTGTAAATAACCGACGGTGTCAAGAGGAAGTAAAGTCCCCTGGTTTGTCCCCTATACTCTAACTGCCATGAGAAAACTCAAAATCAATAAAAGCATATTTAAAAACGGGGACATTTCCGGGGACAGATTTACCCGGGGATCGGCCACCAAAGCCAGGCAGGCACATGATCACCATATGACCGGACTCGGAGAGCTGACAAGGTGTGTTTTATCGCAGCGAGACTCTATAATACTAATTGTGGGCTTATCATGTTTATTCGGCCACAACAGAAAAAAAAGACTTTCGCTCTCTCCAGAGGGGCAGGTCAGCCAAAAAGTTCAAAAGGGTCATTGCCTGGGCAACATTAGCCCGTACCTGTGCACGTCCCTGTGCATGGCTGGACTTATGTCAACGAAGCACAGCTCTGCAAACTGTTCCCGTTGTGATAAGTTATTTAAGATGATCAAATGTGCATCAGACTTTCTGCCCTTTACTGTTTGTTTACTCACGAATCACATCTCCCCTGGATGTTAGGGTATTTTTTTTTAATACAACTGCTTTCATTGTGAGGCGATGTTTACAGTGAGAACAGCTGCTGAGGTCAGTGCAGAAAGCAGAACAGTGTGTATAATATATATCGCTCAATAATATATGTAACAGGCCTACATTTCACACTTTATTTGTAGGCTTTAGGAGATATCTACAAATAAACAGTAGACATTAGTCATGAAAACATATAGTGCTTCACATAATAAAATATACAAGGGCTGTAGCCTGATATTTAGTATATGCTTTAGGAGCCGTTTGTGTTTGTTGTACAACGTGTAGGTGTGTTGTGTAGAGTGTATGTGTGTGTTGTACATTGTGTTTCTTGTAAACTTACACAGTTGGTCTTTTAATATAGCCATTTATTTCTCAAATAATAACTTTATTTATATATCACATCACAACTTTTTCAAACTTTCTTGACTTTATTAACAACAATAATTTCTCCTTCAGTGGCATCTGCTGTGTTACTCAATTTTCCATTTGAACTTTAATTTGATTCTTAAAAAAGAAGGGATTTCGCAACAGGACAATGCAATAACATTCAACAAAGCAATTCAACACTAATAAAAGAAGGAGGTGTTCCATCAGATGTTCCCTCTGAGTCTGTACACACAGTCCAACAACATAATAATACATCTGTGCTGTCAGTTGATCAATGCTGGCTATAAATCACGCTGAGAGACACTGGAGTGTGAGGTCCTACTTAACAACACTTTCAAATGCAGGGACAAAACAAACAGTGTGTGTGTTTGTGTGTGTGTGTATGTGTTAACATAAACTCAGGTTTATTTCATCTTCTCACGCATGTTCTGCACTCCAATATGTGACTAGGCCAAATTCCACCTGCGGCACTTTAGCCTCGCGGAGGGGGGGTCACATGTTTCCTTCTCTGCAAATATCCAACCCAGTCTCACAACAACACATCTAATAGCGACGTTGGTCCACAGGGCAAGACGTACGATGTTCACTAATATTTAGGGGGGGGGGGGGGGGACATGTTTCCTGTGTTTTCTCTTCATGCACGTATCAGGTTTAGAAAAGCTAACAGGGTCAATAGCAAGTGAAGTGTGATCAGAATCAAATAATGAGAGGACGTGTGGACATTATGGGTTAGGGAGAAGCTGAGAGGAGCACTGGCTCTCAGGGATGAGTGAGTGTTCACAAAAACTCCAAAGAAAGCCATAAAAGGGTTTGTAAACGCCCTATTCAAAGATGTGTCAATAGAAGCTAACTGAAGAGTGTGCCGGAGACCCTCCTACGGGAACCACTGAGACCTGGGATTCAAGGCAGCAGAATCAACAGAATCTTGCTTATGAAAAGTCAAAAGATAAGTGCTTTCAAATAAAGTGTTCACCTCACTAAATGAAAAACATGAGAGCAATAAGAGTACATCAAAACACAATAGTAAGAAAGGAACAAGGTGTGATTAAAAACCAATGAACATGTTTCCTTCTCTATGTGCAAATATCCAACACAGTCTCACAACAACACGTGTAATAGCGACGTTGGTCCACAGGGCAAGACGTCCCACGCCTTTTCGGATGTTTAATTAGGTAGATCATTTGTTTATATATAATTTGTGAGTCAATATTTAGTTTATCTATTTGATACTGCTTACGTTTCTACAGTGTCATAATTCTCTTGTTTCATTTCATTATTATTTGTATTGTTTTGTATTCTTTTTATATTGCATGTTCGAAATAAATCAAACCAAATGTGTCTTTGAAGAGGTGCTTGATTACTCAAAAACAAAAACAACAGTTAGTGTGTTTATGCACCTGGCTGCATTGAAAGCACCCGGTTTCATTAAACACATAAACAAAAACTTTAATAGTTGGTTTTGCAGCGAGTCGTCATAGGCTAACAGATGACTGTTTCCCTGTAAGACCCACATTTAACACGTGTTGCTTGTATTACTGTCCAATTCAATACACCAGAATGGTTGTTAACTTTAAACTAACAACACGATTCACATTACTCACACTCTTACTGTAATTAGTGATTACATCAACAATGAATGTAGGACACCTAGTTGGGCTTGCCAAAATCACGCTACAGTTTCATTAACCTCTTAACCTGTTCCACCCTGAGCCTGTTGTTCAGGTCTCAGGCTCGAAAATGACATTTCCAGAACAAATGACCATATCTTCCCTTTGTAGGAGCAAACAAAGTGGTGGTGGCTTAAAGCCCACCTCCGCTCTGCGCCGTCCGTTAGATGAGCCTGGTCAGATTAATAAAAGAAGGAGTTCAAAACACCGGAATAAAAGTTATGAAAATCTGATTTTATCATCATCCTGGTCGAATGTACTTATTGTAAGTCGCTTTGGATAAAAGCGTCAGCTAAATGTAATGTAATGTAATGTAATGGTAAAAAACACTAATACAAGTTACAGAGTACTCTAGATTCCCAGTTCTACTGCCGTGCGATACAGATATCGGGACCAGCCAGTCAGAAACAGGGGGCCTCGTGCATGAATAAACATCAGTATACATAGACATATTTGGGGGCAGAGATGTGATGGTTACTCCGCCCCCCCAAATCTCTAATTGGTCTATTTCACTCCTAAGCGAATCAGAGAGTCCGTGGGGAGGAGTTGTGTCGGTTGCTCACTCCCCTAGGTGTTCTTACTGGTTGGATTCACTTCTGGTCGGGCCCAATACAGCGAATCAGAGTTCTGGGAAAAAGTATTTTACTTCTGAACAGAGCGGGACAGCAAACAAGGACAGAGTCAATCTTTATCTTGCACCTGCATTCACTCCTTTACTTTCCCAAGGAATATTTCACACAAACTATTCTTTCCCAGACAATCAAACATTTTATACAGATATATTGGTGCCTGAGATTATATTGGCACCAGAAAGAACCTTGAAAATAATATGTGTGTGTGCTGGTATCTGGGTCAGTGAGTGTAAGTGAGAAGGTTATATATAGGATTACAGTAAAACAGTCCCAAATAATACATGTTCACTTCAATACAGTTTAAAATAATACATGTTTACTTTAATACAGTTTAGAACAATATGTGTTTACTATAATCCCCCTTTTGATCTCACCTCAAGAGATCAACTTATACACAGCATTTGAAACATAACCACTGTCATTCTTTTCTACTGTGTCTGTCCCCCAACATTTATATAAATCCATCAGAAGCTGGGATTTAGAGCACTTTAATCCTTTAGGAACAGTCCACCATAACAACTTCTTATGACAGTGGAGGGAGACCAAAATATGTTAAAAAAATGCATCCTTGTCGGCTGAGTCATCGTGCTCTTCCCCCTCCGACGCGTAAGCCAACAAGGGCATTTGGTACGAAGGGGAAGGGGCAGTTTTTCCCTCAATGGTGGAACTGATGAGTCTAACACACAATGAGCAGATACAAGGCACACAACAACAACCACATGTCACTAAAATGGCAATTAAAGTAGCCACATAAATTAGAAGAGACATTATTAAACCTTTCCATTTACCAAACATGTTTGTCATCCATTCCTCCATAGGATTGTTGATCCCTGATTGTTCATGCATGGTTTTAGATAGGGTGCGTAGACCCTCTAAGGCTTTAGTCACGGAACCGTCAGGCGCCGTGTTGTTGGGAATAAACGTGCAGCACATATCACTGAACATTGCGCAAACACCCCCTTTCTCCGCCAGAAGCATATCCAACGCCATTCTATTTTGTACAGCCATAAGGGAGGTAGGCCCTAACTGTTCAGCTAGGCCTTCTACTGCGTCCCTAGTGAGGTTTGCTAAACGGAGGATATTGTAATGTACAAAGTTAATCCTGTCTACATTTTTGTTAGGGGTAATGGGAAGAATAGCTGAAATGATAGGAATATTTTCGAACCCTGCCGCGATCTGGTCAGCTCATTTGTACTCATTAGGGACCCCCCGAGGGATTCCTATGTAGTCAATGTATGTAGGGGAGTTACTGGAAAGGTCAAAGTTGACCTCTGCGTCTCTTTTGTTTAAGACGTGTCTTCGCCGTCGGTTAGCTAACTGACCGTTCGAGACGTGTTTCGCATCGAGGGGAATTAACCTATCACCTAGTAATGTCAAAGGGGCACGGAGGCGGGTCATTGCACAAAGTCCTATTGATGCTTCCGGAATTCTGGTAGACAACCGTCGGCCGCCACAATAATAGTAAAGCCCACCCCTGGCCCATTGACCTACCATATTACCTGCTAGAGTGCTGTTGCACCAGTCAGAGGAAACATTACCCAGATTAAATTTAGGGGAGGCGCTGGTTAATTCGAAACAAGTGTATCCCCCTCTCTCTTTTCTTGGAGTAAAGGGTCCTGTTTTCGTGCCATTATCAATCGGTGGGAAAAGGCTGGCTAAGGTTGTACAGTTTGATGGGCTAGCCATTTGGGTAAGTTTTAACATACAGTTGTAACCCCAGGTATCTGAAGGGAAGAGAGGAGCTGGGTCAGTTGTTAAGTGGGGACGAGCGGTCGCGCAAGATAAACAATCACCTACCATTTGTTCGTGAGCAGTCCCAGCAACCCATTTTAACCATAGGTTATCATCAGTAAAACCCGTGGCCATTTAAATTAGGGTTAGGTCTAGTGGTTCAAGTTTGCCAACTTTGCTAGTACATTGATCTCCGCAGATGATTTTGGACATATAGTGTACCTCGGTGGTAGTTGGGCGAGTTACTGCTGGTTTCGGAGTGACAACTATCTTAAACAGACCTTGGGGTGACTTGTTTCCTGCATGTGCTGCCAATATATATAGACCTGCATTGCCGATCTCAACCCTTCTTAGGATAATTAAGACAGGGTAGCATCTTCCTGTAGAACAGGGAGAGATAGGGTTCTTTCTAATGACTTTCATTCTACGTTTTAGTGACGCAACAATCCTTGCTGATTTGAATTCAGGCGTATATCCCCAGTCTGTCGGACCAGAGTTAACTAGTACATAAGACCAGGATTCGCATTTACATCCTCGGGTGTGAGTAATAGATCCCTTATATTCCCTGTTAAAGGGAGAAACAGAGGCATAACTTGCACCTGTGGACCTTCGGTCGGTGAATGTATTGCATACTGTTGGGGTGAGGCAGACATATTTAGCGAGACTTGAGTATGATTTGTCAGAGTTGGAACATGGGGCGATCGCGCACAGATCTATGTCCACTATTCCGTCGCTACCTTCTTGGAGAGTAAAGGTTATTTTTGGGGACTTAAGGCTCGCTACTCTAGTACCTCTTTTGGTCCTTACTATCTCTTCCTCAGGGGTGGGAGTTGGAGAAAGAACATCATTAGTTTCACAGACAATGAAAATTATCGTTACCATAATGGTAAGTAGGAGGCCCAGGCCTGCTACCATTCTCCAGTGCCCGTACATAATTATGCCGTTAGCTCCAATTCTTCTGGTATCTTTAAACCGTATATTACCAACGGTCAATGCGATCGTACCTTGGTTCCCCAGAATACAAAACGTGCCCCCTGAGGGAGATTGAGACCCAGATATGCCAAAACCCTCTTGAGTACGAGGAGTATTTAAATAGACATCTCCCCTCATCCAGATGTTGAGTAATGATAAAAGGGCCTATTTGGAAAGTAAAACAGGAGTTACTCAAAATTTGGTTAGTGATTGATTTTTAAGAGATATGTTTGTATTGGTAAATGCGGGTCCGCACATATATCAGTAGTCACCAACTGATCCAAGTTAGCAGGGGTGAGGTTTTATTACCTATCTCACGGAGGTCTTCTAAGCGCCTCTGAAAGGTACTCGTTTTGCTCGGAGTCTGAAGAGAGATTACTGTGTCTGCCCTAAAAAAAACCTTCAACATTTCCTGGAACCTTTAATACATAGTTCTGTAGAATAAAAATAAACAAATCCCTTAAACAATGGGCTAAAAATATACAAATCCCTTAAATTATGGGATAAATCAAGTCCCTCAAATAATGGGATATTAAACAAAGTCCCTCAAATAATGGGTTATTAAACAAAGTCCGTCAAAAAATGGGTTATTAAAACAAAGTTCCACACCGGCTATATCAACCTGTTTCAGCGGAAAGTGGAGTCCCCTGTGCCGTCTTGGCTTGCCGTGTCTTTGTCCCCCCAGCCCGCTGACGGCGGCTTCTGGGCTGCCTGCTAGAGAGATGTCTTCTGGATCCTCCTCCTCCGGCCCGCTAATGGCGGCTTCCGAGTCGATGCTGGAGAGATATCTTCCCGCTCCGGAGGGACGTTTATTCACAAATAACCCTCTCTGGAAAATCCTAAATTGTGGAATAGTTTGGCCATTAAAATGCTTTTTGATTCGATTTCTGGCGAGAAGTGTATATTGTACTCTTAGAATCCACGTCCAGTCGATGTGTAGGATCGATAGTTTGATAGATATTACGAAGATGATCTGAGGTCTTGTCAGGATAACGTGTATGCAGCTTCCATGTAAAGTTAGCGTGGGTGAAAACAGTTTTTCCGGTCTCGAAGTTTTCATAATAAAACCGGATATATTCCCCTCACTGTGAAATGATTACACAGTGATATCTGCATTACTCATCCACTAAAAAACATCAGTTTATCCTTATAAACTATTGATTGGTTTAAATTGTGTACAATGCTTTTGTGTTTTTAACCTTCGATTCAGAGAAACAAATAGTTTTTTCGGAGTTAAGACACTACAGTTTCCGAAGACACTACACTACCCAGAATCCCCAGCTATTGTTTGGGACTACAACACCCACCTTGCTTTACAAACCCCGTGATTAGTCATCAAGCTCTGTGATTAGATGTCAGCTCTATGAAATGGAATGGAACCACGGCAGACTTTCCCAAAACTGGAATTGGACGGGTCCAGCCCCCAGGTCCAGCCCCCCCCCCCCCAGAACTGCACATGCTGGCTATTGTGTGTTTCGCAATATTATATGGCACGTCTCTTTTTAAGACTTTTCGTATTTCCCACAATTAGAAGTTGCCAGTATTAAACGGTGTACACCCTGGAGGTTTAGGGGATACGAACACAGTGGTGTTATCAAATGTAAAACATATGATTAATAAATGGGTGAATTAATATACCCACATGCCAACTAAGGTCAGAAGAGCTTTATTTAACAGCTGGTCTTATGTCTGTGACCCCCTCCTGTTGTTCATTGATAAGCCTGAAACATGCACTTGTCAAAGTTCAGAGGCAAATGTTGCAAATATGGCAGTAGCCATCGATCATCTTAAGATAAGATATACTTTATTGATCCCAGCAGCATACTACTTTGTTCTACTCCACTACAATTCAGAGGTTAACCTGGTATTTTTACTCCACTACATTTATTTTAGTTACTTAGCAGGTTCTGATTAATGATGTGAAATATAAACAACCCTTAAATCAGACTTTAGTTACACCTGAGTAAAATTCAGGGAAGGTGATTGTCAAGTGCCAAAATAAACTATGCAATATATTGGATGTTAAGTACTTTGTCAGACTTCATATTTATCTGTGGATAACCCCAGCGTTTTTTTCTTCTTCAAAAGACGACCTTAACTTAAAGTAATCTTTAATGTTTAAATAATGCCTAGTTGGTCTGTTTTGCTTCCTCCTGTTAATATCTTTGGACGTCCTGCAATAAACTGTTTTATTGTAGAGATCACTACAGTATCTTCTTGATATTTTCTATTCTATATTTCTATCATGCCTTCTACTTTCCCCCAATTTTGTATGTAGGCTACTATTAATATTTAAATGTTATCATCAAATAAAACGTATTCAACAACAATATTCAATAACGTGCTTTAACCACTAGGCGGTGCGGGTTAAAAAAACAGTGCTGTAGTTAATAAAACATAATATCAAACATAATATGACTCTTAACTTTATTGTGAAATTAAAACAGAACGGTAAAGGAAAATACAGTTTCAGTCTCTCGATTTGAAGCTTATGCATTGTACCATTAACCTGTATAGACCTGTAACAGTCAACTGCATGAGGAGTTGGAAAGGTAGTAAATAATATCTTTAAAAACTACAAAAAAATCCATTTCTATCAGCTGTGCACCGTTATGGTGTAAATACAGACTATCTACCAATTAGATCAAATATAAAAGTCAACCAAATTAGTGTTGATACTGCAAGGAGATGTATTGTGTGAAAATAAATGTAAGATGTTGTTTAATTGCTGATATATTTATGATCCACGTCACGTATTCACTTTAGGCGGCATTTCTTACTGTTTGTCAAAAGGTCTTTTGATCAGGGCTCTATAAATAAATATCTACAGCAGATATGTAATATTTAATGCAGCTGAACCGTGTACAGTATTACAATGCCATTATGTGATGACTTCCAAAGAGAAAAGCAAGAACACTCGGAATAAAGTATTATTTAAAAAAAAAGTGTTCCCGATTTAATATCATATAAACACCATATCCTGAAATGCATTGCGGCTAAAACAATCAATATTTTAGCCTATCAAAACCTCTGAAAAAAGAAAGGCGTCTCTCAGAATCGAAAGAGAAAAACCTATGGGAAAAACACAAAACCATTGTACACAATTTCAACCAATAAATGTCGTATAATTAACAGTAAACTGATGTTTTTTAGTTGATGGGTACTGCAGATTTCACTGTTAAATCATTTGATCATTGGTTTTATTACGAAAACATTGAGACCGGAAATACTGTTTTCAACCCGTAACTTTACATGGAGGCTTGCCTCAAATCATCTTCACACACCCAGAAGTCCTTCAGGGAGCAGCTTGCTGCAGACATGAGGGGTGAAGTCCCTGCAGCACCACCACCACTTCCCCCATCATCACACGTATGCATTCCCAATTATGGGGAAGATGCCACCGTGTTCAGGACGTACTGCAGGAGGTGCTCTGATGCTGGGAACAAAACGGTGAAGACACCTCTCTACTGCACTAAGTGCTTGGTCCCGCTGTGCCTCAATTCAAAGAAGAACTGTTTCAAGGCGTGGCACACCTCTGACTAAACACATTCAGGTTGTGTACATTTTTTATTTTTTGCCAGTGTTTACAACAAAAATGCTTGTGTTGTTATTTCGGTTTTAGTGTAGTTTTATTGTAAAGTGGGTTATTTTTTAAATACATCTGCTCCTGTTGGAGACAAATGTATCCTATGTTTCCTAATTTTTATTGTGTAAGTAAACCTTCCTAGAAGTGTTAGTCGGGTGATAAACATGTAAGGACTGTGGCAAAGTCCACACACAGACAACATTTACATTAAAAACACTTGTATTTGGATGGAATGAATATAGTGATAATAAAATGATGTTTACAGTATGTGTTAGGGAATAATTATTCCTTACTCCTAAGATGTTTAACCTTTTCTGTGTGTTGATGTTTACGACCAACCCCGAGTCTGTTATCTGTCTTAAGGAATGGGAGGGTTCAGCTATTGTTGATATTATCGGTCACAGAGGGTTTTATGACTGTGAGAACGCTGGCTTCTAAGCACCACAGACAGGTGATTCAGTGTCTCCAGATGTTGGGGCTATCTCTAGTGTTCCCCGAATGTTTATGTCAGCCCCCCTAATATGTGGATTAACTCTCTGTAAGCTACTTAAAAGGTATATCGAGAGAGAGGCTGGTCAGAATTGATGTGGCAACCCACCGTGCAGTCAGAACCTTTTGCTGCTGTGACTTGTGATATGAATTCTCCGGCCGATACTTGTAATAAACTACCAGTGTTTGACATCAAAGCTTCAACTCTCCTCGTGTCTCTCTGAGTCCTGACTCTCCATTGCTGCTGAATGTCCCCTTACAGTATGGTACCTGAAAAAGGTCAAATGGCACTGATGGTATCCAAATGTGCCCAAAGTCTCTAAAAAGGTCACATTTCTTGTTTTGCCTCAATCTTGATACAGTGTACTTATTCTATGTTATACTTTGGATTCCTAAAGCTTTTAGTCTACCATCCCATCATTCAAGGGTGGTTTTCACTATAAGTATTGTTTTTTTAGGTGGAGGTAAGAATTTACCTTTTTTAACTATGTTCCATCTGAATAGACACAGAAACACAGAAACATCTATATTGATTATGACACTTCTAAATCCAACTCACAGATGTAACCTTGCTTTGATCAAATAAATTATTCTTATAACCCTTTTAGAAGTTAAGTTATAGTCATTTGTTTTGGGCATAGCATTTTCGAGTGCTTAACGGTTAAACAAATAATCAAATAGACTAGCAGTTTATTTTGCCGAAAGCTATAGCTAACGAATAATTGTTTTTAGTGCCTTTAATACGGTTAGAAGCTATCATAAGCTAACAGGTGATTGTTTGTATTGCATTAAGACTATCATAGTTAACGTTAGCTAATCACACTTAATTTCAAGACACCGGAATTGTTATTAATGTTAAACAAATACAACTTTAAAAGCACTTCACATTACTCACACTCTGTGCGTTGTCGTTCATACTCATGTCTCCTGCTCGCTAGGTGGCAGTGTCACGAAAAACTAGGGTCCTGGGACTGCGGTCCTGATACTGCTATTTCACTTATTTTATAACTTCATGTTTCACTACTTCAGATTTAGCTTTTTTTATGTAAGAGTTTTTCTCACATGTTCTGATGAAAACGTGTGTGGTGTTTGTTTTTAGGAGGATTTTGGTTTTGCAGTTAAAGAATCCTTATTTCTGTTTAATTTAGGAATTGATGTGATTTAATGAGAAAGTTGCTAAATGTTGTTCTTGACACATTTACTGAATTATTAGATGATCGTTATAATCGGCTTATTTCATAATAATTTAGCTCATTGAACTTAAGGATATTTGCGTGAGCTAAATGCAATGTAATGTAATGTAATTTGGATTTTGGAATTACTCAAACATTTTGATTAATTTGGTTTTTAAAGATTTTGTTTTTTTCATAAAAGTCTTATTTTATATCACATTTGTATCTTACATTTGATAAAGGATTTAGTTTGTTTTATAATAATTTACCAAATTTGTGTTCTTAAAGGTCCCATGTCATGGCCATTTCTACTGATCATAATTCCATTTTTGAGGTCTACTAAAATAGATTTAAATGTTCCAAACTCACATTGGTTTCTCATACAGCATCTCTGTATAGTATGTGTATTCACTCTCTGTCCTACACGCCTTGTTGGAGCTCCTGCCCCCCCCCCCTCCCTGTGAGCCCAGTGTGCTCTGATTGGTCGGGACGTTGCGAGGCTCGCTGCTGCGAGGAGCGGACAGGTGTCCGGGTCGGCGATACACTGAGAACAAGCTAAACTCATCCTGAGCACACACAAACACTCACAGCGGAAGTAAAAACAATAAATGTGGCTTGATATTGAGTAAGAAAAGTTTATAACGCTGTGACAATGGGTCTGCGGAGAGCATTTCTCCGCGATCTCAACTCGTCTATTACCAGCGTTCAGGGAGCTCTATGAAAGTCAATGGGGACTCCCTGTTAGTTAGCCAAGGGGGTCCTGGTGTGTGAGGGGCTCCGCGGATTGGTCCATTTGAGCCAATCCGGTCATTTGTTGTTGATTTGGGTGTTCACATGTCACAGAACCCAGGAAGCAAACAATGGAAAAGATAAATGTCCAACGAGGCATTCTGGGGCAGCACAGACAGGTCTTCTCTGTGTTAGAGTTTTACTTCCTACAGGGTGTACTTTGAGGGTTTGTGACTGCAGGACCGTTTTCATGCAGGAAAACCTTCATAACACAAGGGGACGGGTAATAACCGGAAAAGCATGACATGGGCCCTTTACAACTTTTGTTGACATTTTCCATGAAAGATTGTCGCTGACTTTGTATAATTAATGTTGTGCCCTGCTGAGCTCAGTCGCTCTGCGGGACGTAGCACCCGTTGCAGGATAACAGAAAATAGCATCCCAGTGCCGGACCTATCAGCCATATGACCCAGCGTGTACACAGCCAAAGCTCATAAAGTACCATCAGACACTTTTCGGACAAATGAAAAGGAGCTTCGCTGCCCACTGGTATGATGTAACCCAGGTTAAAAACCTTCAATCCTAGCAGGCTCCCGTAGCTCAGTATAAATGGCAGCCAGGTCACTTCCGTCTCCTTTGCTGGTCGTTTGTGATGCTAGATGCTACACACAGGGATTCCTCCACGATTCCTAAAGAGATAGGTAGGACCTGAACATGCAAGGGCAGAGCCTGTGATGCCAGCGGACTGTTTCAAGCAGTGACAACAGGAGGCTATGGTCCACAGTGTCAAAGGCAGCTGTCAGGTCTAACAGCACCAGGACAGCTGGGCTACCTGAGTCGGCGGCTAGGAGCAGATCATTAACAACTCTTAAAAGGGCTGTTTCAGTACTGTGCATGTGTTTGAAGCCCCGACTGAAACTTTTCATGGATGCCATCCGAGAGAGAAGAGAGGGATACAGGCTCAAAGTGGTCGAGGACAGCAGGGCACAGAACAGGAAAATAATCTGGGGTAGCACTAGTGCGGGCTAGCCTAAGAGCAGATACTTTTTCGATAACAAATGTATGAAATGCATCACAGAGAGTAGTCGATGGCACAATTGGAGAAGCATCACAGGGATTAATAATAGATTTGAGGACATTAAAAATAACCTGCGGTTTATGGCTGTTTTTGGAGATTAACAGAGAAATGTGCTCCGTTTTGGCTGCTTTGACTGCCGTCTGGTAAGGCAAGGCAAAGGCAAGCGTGAAGGATTTCTAGGGAGACATGGAGTTTATCCTTTTTCAATTTTCTCTCTAGACGCCTGCAAGTGCGTCTGAGAACGCGAGTATAGTCATTGAGCCACGACTCTGAGAGAACTTTGGTGCATCTAAGCGTAAAAGGAGCAACATAATCCAGTATTAGTGTACATGTCGAGTCAAACATGGCGATAAGCTCATCAGCACTAAGCACAGTTCACCTCTAATTTACAGATCAGGAAGTATTAAAAACATCAGAAAACTGTGAGGCAGTCAAGGGGTTAATTGAACGCAGACAACGCGCACGTGATTCGACTCCTGCGGAAGGGATCGAGGTTGTAAACAGAACTGGTCTCCATGTTTCTTCTACATCAACATGTGTCCCCTCTTCTCCATGTCTCTTCTACATCACCATGTGTCCCCTCTTCTCCATGTCTCTTCTACATCAACATGTGTCCCCTCTTCTTCATGTCTCTTCTACATCAACATGTGTCCCCTCCTTCTTCATGTCTCTTCTACATCAACATGTGTCCCCTCTTCTTCATGTCTCTTCTACATCAACATGTGTCCCCTCTTCTCCATGTATCTTCTACATCAACATGTGTCCCCTCTTCTTCATGTCTCTTCTACATCAACATGTGTCCCCTCTTCTCCATGTCTCTTCTACATCAACATGTGCCCCCTCTCCTTCATGTCTCTTCTACATCAACATGTGTCCCCTCTTCTTCATGTCTCTTCTACATCAACATGTGTCCCCTCTTCTTCATGTCTCTTCTACATCAACATGTGTCCCCTCTTCTTCATGTCTCTCCTATATCAACAAGTGTCCCCTCTTCTTCATGTCTCTTCTACATCAACATGTGTCCCCTCTTCTTCATGTCTCTTCTACATCAACATGTGTCTCCTCTTCTTCATGTCTCTTCTACATCAACATGTGTCCCCTCTTCTCCATGTCTCTTCTACATCAACATGTGTCCCCTCTTCTTCATGTCTCTTCTACATCAACATGTGTCCCCTCTTCTCCATGTATCTTCTACATCAACATGTGTACCCTCTTCTTCATGTCTCTTCTACATCACCATGTGTCCCCTCTTCTCCATGTCTCTTCTACATCAACATGTGTCCCCTCTTCTCCATGTATCTTCTACATCAACATGTGTACCCTCTTCTTCATGTCTCTTCTACATCACCATGTGTCCCCTCTTCTCCATGTCTCTTCTACATCAACAAGTGTCCCCTCTTCTTCATGTCTCTTTTACATCAACATGTGTCCCCTCTTCTTCATGTCTCTTCTACATCAACATGTGTCCCCTCTTCTTCATGTCTCTTCTACATCAACATGTGTCCCCTCTTCTCCATGTCTCTTCTACATCAACATGTGTCCCCTCTTCTTCATGTCTCTTCTACATCAACATGTGTCCCCTCTTCTTCATGTCTCTCCTACATCAACATGTGTCCCCTCTTCTCCATGTATCTTCTACATCAACATGTGTACCCTCTTCTTCATGTCTCTTCTACATCACCATGTGTCCCCTCTTCTCCATGTCTCTTCTACATCAACATGTGTCCCCTCTTCTCCATGACTCTTCTACATCAACATGTGTCCCCTCTTCTTCATGTCTCTTCTACATCAACATGTGTCCCCTTTTCTTCATGTCTCTTCTACATCAACATGTGTCCCCTCTTCTCCATGTCTCTTCTACATCAACATGTGTCCCCTCTTCTTCATGTCTCTTATACATCAACATGTGTCCCCTCTTCTTCATGTCTCTTCTACATCAACATGTCCCCCCTCTTCTTCATGTCTCTTCTACATCAACATGTGTCCCCTCTTCTTCATGTCTATTCTACATCAACATGTGTCCCCTCTTCTTCATGTCTCTTCTACATCAACATGTGTCCCCTCTTCTTCATGTCTCTTCTACATCAACATGTGTCCCCTCTTCTTCATGTCTCTTCTACATCAACATGTGTCCCCTCTTCTTCATGTCTCTTCTACATCAACATGTGTCCCCTCTGTGGAAAAATACTCTGAAAGTTTCAGGAACAAAGATTCTCTCTCTTTTTGATCCATTTCTATAAAAACCTGTCTGAAAATGAGCTGATCAGATTTTGGCCACTTTATGATGTCATAACGTTGTTTTGTCTTGTGTAACCATTAGCCAATCAGCAACCAATGTAACCCCCCCCCCCCCCCTTATCACCTGGATCTCCTCCTAGAGCTCCATTGAGTTCTTTGTAACCAAATCTCTCTCAGAGGGGCGTGGGGAGGGGCTCCTTATTTTTATCTAAAGTAACAGACTTTGGAAACAGGGCTGAAACAGAGAGGATTATGGGTAATGCTGCAATGATCTGTTTGGTGTTTCAGCCAATCAGAGACAGGCTCTGTATATATCTGAGACCTGTGATATATTGGTGAATAGACTGGTTAAAAGAAAACGGGGGGTTACGTATTGTAACCCTACTTATATAAGCACAGGCTCCGCCCTCTACTGGACTCTATGAGTAAAGTGGGTGGCGCCCTGATGCATACGCCCTCGACCCATCACACTGCCCCTGACGGGCTTTTGGTTAACAGCCACTGCACCGCAACTTCTTCTCCTCCGGCTGTGACCGTGGAGGAGTCGGGGCCGCAGTTTACTTGGCTGGTAGGGCGCACTCAGACACGCTTACCTCGTGTAGAGTGTGCATGGACGATAGTGGGGAAGGCTCCCCAGCTGGAGGACTCTCCCCGCCAGCCCATAGGCAGGCGGGGAGAGTCCTCCAGCCCTGTATGGGGCTCACTGCGCACCATGTTTCCTGGGTCTCTAAGGAGCATGGGAAAACATCAGTGCATTATGTCCAGGGGGGGGTCAGATATCTACTGACCCACCTTTCTTCTTCTTTCGAACATTTTACTTTCCCTGCTTCAGATGTTGCTCGCTCGCTGAAGAGAAAAGGATGACAGTCAGGAGGCCTGGCCGCCTTATATACGGTGGGCTTGTGCACGCATTCAGGTAGGCCCGCCCCGAGGGGCCGGCTACATTTATAGATATCTCAGTAGGTGAATGCTCGCATAGTATGCTTAAGGATTTGCCTATTTTATAACAATTTTGCATGTTTTTTGCTTATTTGAAGAGTTTTTCTCCATTTTGAACAAAAGGAATATTCATTTTGCACAATTATTTAAAACATTTGGCTCAATTGATACAAAAATGTGTAATTTGAGAGAAAGGATCTGATATATATGAATAGTTAAACAAGGTTAAATATAAGGAGGGAACATGGAGAAAGACGTATAATGATGAGAACATGTGACAGAATAAATGAAGCCCTGCACAGAGACCTGAGCTCAGATATCAACAGGGATCACAGAGATTATCTTCTATGTTCAATCATATAAACAATGAAACTCTCTGCATGCTTTTCAGTGGGGCTGCAAAGGGTCAAACATATAACTAACAGATATCACCGTGAAACCACTTCTTTACTGACATTAACACAATTATCTTTTATATTACAAGGTTTTCTGACATGTTATGTTTAAACATGCAAATTAGGCGTTATGTCATCCTGTCTTTTGGTGAATTTAGGACAAATCTGCAGACACAGAGTTAGTGAAATAAACTCCTGGATGTGGATTTCGGACGTTATATCTTACACAGGCTCCGCCCTCTACTGGACTCAATGGGTACTACCTCTTAAACACACTCTCGTCTCTCTGAGGCTGGACCTGCTGTGAGTATGATGAGTGTGGTGGTTCCGGCGGCGGCGACTCTGTTCTTACCATAGACTGTATATATAAATGGACGTAGGGTCCGTGACGTCACCCATAGGATTCTGCAGAGTTGCCGAGAAGCCATTAGTAGGCGGAGTCGGCCACTAACGGCTCGACAGTGACGCCAGAGTTCAACTCCCGCCTGCTCCAAATAAGGGCAAAGAGGCGGTGCCGAGGCGGGACCTCCTGGCACCAAGCTGGAAGTTCCAGAGCTAACTGAAGCTACCAAGCTAAGCTAACATGCTCCCCATCTGCACGCTGCCATCGCATTTTACGCTTCTAAGGTAAGTTAGCAATATGACTTTTTCAGAGTTTCAGAGATGTTTTCCAATAAAATATGGTAAATAAATGGCTAGATTCATGGTAATATTACTAAATATAGTACTGCCTTATGAGTCTCAGAGTGAAAGAGTGATAATAATTGATATAGCACGTTTCATGCCCAAAGTTGGGCCAACACAGGATATAGACATTTGCTGTTCGGCCAGTGGTTTCCTGTTAGGCCAATTCAGCATCTACAGTAAGATGAGCAAGTCTTTTTTTTATCATGAAAAACCCTTTACATTACTTTTTTCCATTTTATTTTGGTTACAATTATAATTTATTATCTTTGATGAATATATCTGTTTGTATATATTGCTCATTTTCCATAAAAGAAACAAATGTATTTGAGTTTGTGTTTTATTTGAGATTGATGCATACAAATACTGTACTGTATATGATTGTTACGTCCCCCTCTAGGGTAGAATAAAAAAAACACACACCAGATGGTTTTGGTTATAATTATAAACGGGTTTAATGAATAACAACACAAAATACACAACAACATGAGTCCAAAAGGTAGCCTAAGCCAAACAAAAGGAGCCCAAAAGGGGCGCAGGTATACTGCTAGAACGGAAAGAGAACCCTAAAAGTGGGCCTAATCACACACTTCTGATCACTAGTAATCACCGCTAATCAAAAGAGGCTGCGGGGAAAACAGCTCGCAACGGGGAAAACAAACACGCTACGCTAAACACATAACAGTACACGCTATGCTAAACACACATCACCACACGCTACTCTAAACACATAACAGTACACGCTATGCTAAACACATAAGTGAACACCCCTAACACACACAAGAACTAAGCACAGTACAGAGAGTCAAATACGAGCTACTAGCTTCAGTAGATGTGTTCACACAGGAACAAGAAGTGTGAGGCGTCTGATTGCAGCAGAGCCTCCATAGTGATAGCTATCCCCAGGCTTTGTAGAGTCATCTCCGGCAGGTGTGCGCTGGGATGGCTCGGGGATTGGAGCGCGTCGGGCCCGGCATGCTCCAATCAGTATCTTCGGGGCGGAACCAGGAGTTGGCAGCCAATCACGCTGAAGTAACACATCACAGCTCATTCACAGGATTAACAGAATCGGAGAGGCGCCAGCCGTCAAAATGATGATTGTTGAAAATGTACTTTTACCATAAAAGGCCAGCTCGACCAGTTGGTAGAGGCTCATAAAAACAAAACTGTGTAGTCAGTCAAAAAAAAAACATTGTTTGTGCTTATTTGTGGCCCATTTGATAAGAAAATGCAAAAAAATAATTTTTCCATATCTTTTTTCTTGGTCTGGCAGTTAAAGGGTTAACTAGTGATGGCGAGATGAAGCCTTATGAAGCTTTGAAGCTTTCAAGCCAATTGGTTTGCAAAAGGCTTCATCTCATGAGGCTTCATCATGGGCTTCATCTGAACACAAACCCCCTGTTGGTCAAAGTGTGTAAAACAGGCAGATTGGACATCTCAACAGTGTGCTCTATCTCACACCGAGTTCCCAATGAGTAAAGCCTTAGAATAACTCTAAACAACCAACATACAATATTGTTTTTATTCCAGTTGAATGATTGTGATTGAAAAGCCTAAGGAGGCTGGTAAACATTGCAAAGAGGGATTTGTATTCCTTAGTAATATTCATAAACTTAACCATGTTGTAGCCTGAAAAAGGCTAAACCATATCAAAGAATACATTTATTAACTACATTATCTCATTTAGCTGTAGCTTTTATAAACAACAAAAAAGACGTATTGTTCAGTCGTTGAACCAGGGACCCTGTGGTCATGAGTCAACTGCTTTCCAGCTGAGCCACAGCACACACACTGATTCTACCTGAAAACACTGGACCATATGTATTCCTGTATTTATTCATGTTTTTATTCCTACATTTATTTATGCTTGTATTAATTTATACTTATGACATGTTCCGACCTCTATATGAGTGAGGGTCTGAGCTCTCTTAATTCCATCGTGTCACCGGGCCCGGGTACAGGAGGGGTAATATGGTTCTTATTATACATCCATGGGTATTATGAGCGTTGTGGTTCAACGGTTCAACCGATCTGAATCACTTCCTGAAGCAGTCACGTGGTATCGACAGGCAGCGAGGCTTCGTTTGTCATCGATGACGTCACTGGCCCAAAACGATACGAGCCTCGATACATGCTTCACAAAAAGCTTCAGGGATTACTCGACACATGCTCCGAAGCCTTGGCGCCAGTGGCGGTTCTAGAACATTTTACATGGATAATTACACCAGAGACACAGTAAAAGATGAGGGAGTTCTACGTTTTCCATACCAAGCTAATTGCTGCTATTTTACGAAGTGACATTAAAGGTTTAAGCTAGAAGTTATGCACAAATGAAAAACTTCATATTTATGATGAATATGTATTGTTCCTATTTGTATTTTCTACTTGATGAGTTATGTAGTGTTCAGTGTTCAGATGAAGAACTCATTGATTTCAGTATTATTTACATACCTTAAAAGGTATGTAAGGAGGGATTGTAAGAAATTAAAATCAATGTTGATATGGCGTAATTTAAATGAAATATAGGGTTTTATTCTGAAAAAAACGGAAGTTCACACTAACTATTAACCTAACACTTTTATTCTGAACATTCTTAATTTCCGGTTAGCATTAGCATGTGGCTAACATTTATGAAATTGAAGGTGAAATGTTGTACACTAAATTAGCACTCATTTATTGACGCTGAATAACGTCTATCAGGGAATGTTTAAATAACCACAGACACCAGAATGATGTAGTTTAGCAACAGAAAAAGGCAGGAATTGCATTGGACCCGCCCCCCGACGACGCTGGCCAATAGGAGAAGACCTCAGATGACAACAGGAAGAGCAAGACGAGAATCGAGCTCTCTTCTCCTCCTGACCTCGGCTGACCAACACATGGGGGGAGAGCCTCCACTTGCAATTTCATTTGTACAACACCGCATCTTTTGTGTAATTAAATGCTGTTTTTATATAGGCTTCCCTTGACTATTTTCAGTCTGTCCTGCTCTCAGGGTTCAGGAATTACTAACACACATAAATAAAGTTCTCAAATTTCACTTGCCGCAAAACCGCATTCATGCACCGTCTGTTTTAACTGCAGAGCGAGTCACAATAGTCCGATATAAGCATGAAGAACAAACAAACACGGCCGGGTCAAGTTGTGTTTCCTGGATGAACTGAGCAGGCAGAGTCCCTGTAGCTTAACGGAGCAGCTAGCAGAGAGACAAGAAGCTAGCAGCAGCAGTCACTTGACAGAGCTGTCACTCAATGTGACAACGCCCTAATGTATGCAAAGACTTTAAGACCTAATATAAATAAAAGGGTCGCGTTAGAAAACAATTCACTCACAGATCCATAATCATGAAGGTGGAATCTAACTATATCCATAATAATATGTATTGCATCCAGGGGTAGCAACATGTTTTTTTCTGCTGTAAAGTTGGGCATTTTAACATGGGGGTCTATGGAAATTGCTCCTTTCTGCAGTCATCGCCTATCGGCCAATGTATGAACTGCAGTTTGTGGCACTTCCGTATTGGCGTCCTGGCTCTTCTCCAGAGTTTTCCGCTTGGTCCTTACTCTAAAACAGAACATCGATTGTTGTGACATCGTTAGTGAGTGCGGTATTTTGTGTAGTCCACTGTCCCCCATCATCTGCACGCGCCCGCGAGACGTTCTACGATGTGTTTGCTCCCGTGCTTCCACTATGAGTTCGGTCCAATTCACATGTTACATTGCCTGATTACGTTAATTCATGTTGCTTTTAATTTTCTAAGTTTTTTTAAAGTGAAACACATTGCTCCTATTTTATTATGTAATTGTTAGTTTTGATAATCAAAAATAAAAATGTAGGAAACTATATTTTCGCCCAGTCATTTTTGATCAATTAATGGGTGGGCCCAGTGACAGAGTGGGTGGGCCTAGGCCCAGTAGGCCCACCCATAACTCCGTGGCTGCCTGACAGACCGTAGCTTCTCAGTGCAGCTAGGCGCCTTCTCCTCTGCCAAAGCCCCTCTTACCTGTGGGATTCCCCAAGGCTCTATCCTGGGCCCCATCCTCTTTTTACTAGGTTCAATTCTCACTAAACACAATATTCCCTTCCACTGCTACACCGACGATGTACAGATCTATCTGCCTCTCAAAGCAAATGTCAAACACTCACTACAGCAGTTGATGGACTGCTTAACAGAGATACAATCCTGGCTGAGCAAACACTTTTTCAACCTCAACGAGAGCAAGACCGAGGTCATCTTTTTTGGACCCCAACCTCCAGCCTCTCCGGTTGATATTCTGGACTCTCTCAATGAAAACATCATCCCCTCTGTCATGAACCATGGAGTGACCTTCACTAGCACGTTTAAATTTGACAAGCAGGTCAGCACCGTAGTCAAATCCTGCTTTTTTAAAATACGACTACTGGCCAATACCAAGTCATATTTATATTTTAAAGACATTGAAAGGGTTATTCATGTCTTTGTAACCTCAAGACTGGATTACTGCAACACTCTATACGTGGGTACGGACCAGGCCTCAATGAAACGCCTGCAGCTTGTCCAAAATGCAGCTGCACGTCTTCTGACTGGCCACAAAAAGCGTCACCACATCACCTCAATTCTGGCCACTGGCTTCCAATTCTGTTCCGAATTGATTTTAAAATTATTTTAATTATTTTTAAAGCACTAAATGGGCTGGCTCCGGCTTATATAGCTGAACTCCTCCATCGCTGCACCCCAGCCAGAGCTTTAAGGTCTGCTGACTAGCTGCTGCTGGTAGTGCCCAAGACCAAGCCGTGATGAGTGGGCCCTCGCGTCCGTGCGCCTGTCGGGCAGGGCAGCCGGTCGTCCCGGCGTCAAGCAGACGCGCGCGAGTCCTCGGAAATGAGCCGTTTGTCATTTCTATAATTTTCGCATCCCAGACTCCCAGGTCCTCCGGCAGCGACTCGGAAATGGATGTCGGCGCGCCGTCTCAAAGGAAAACAAATGTCTCTAAAGGCTCGTCGAGGATCGATTATTGAGGAGGCTGTCTGGAGGTGCCGTAACCGAGGATACACTGATTTAGAGGAGAGAGGAGAGAGGAGAGAGGAGAGAGAGAGGAGAGAGGAGAGAGGAGAGAGGAGAGAGGAGAGAGGAGAGAGGAGAGAGGAGAGAGGAGAGAGGAGTTTCTCTGGAGGAGCTATAACCGAGGGTACACTGATGTATTCTCCGGAGTCTATTTCAGCCAAAGTTTAAAAGAGGTGTGACACATGGCCAGGGACGTGCACAGACATTTGGAGGGGCTATTGCTCTAAACTAGAAAAAGGGCCTCCCCCCCCGCCTCCCCGAAAACGTAAGAACTTTTTATAAAAAAATGAAAACCAGGACATTTTTTGTTTTGCGGTCCATATCTCATTAACATATATCTAATGTTAGGATCTATTAAAGACAAAATTCAGACAATTCTGTTTTAATGTAGTTTTAACCATTGTAACGGCTGTGCCTTAAATAAACTGATTGATTAAACCAGTTCAATACGCATTATTCTTATTCTTATCATTCTTTATGAGCGCAGTAACGGTAAGGTATCTAATTACTTATTTATTTAGTATTCCATAACTCAATAAGACAGATGGTCAAACTTAAGTTGAGACATGGCAGAAATCCTACAATGAAGCGGGACAGTGAAGGGTTCTCCCGTATGTGAGAGAGGGCGATCAAGAGAAGAGAGAGAGCGGTGAGGGAGTTTACGGAGCAGATGAAAAGACACAGAAAGATAGAAGCACAATAGCAAGTATATTTCGGTGTTTTTTTTGTAAATAACCGACGGTGTCAAGAGGAAGTAAAGTCCCCTGGTTTGTCCCCTATACTCTAACTGCCATGAGAAAACTCAAAATCAATAAAAGCATATTTAAAAACGGGGACATTTCCGGGGACAGATTTACCCGGGGATTGGCCACCAAAGCCAGGCAGGCACATGATCACCATATGACCGGACTCGGAGAGCTGACAAGGTGTGTTTTATCGCAGCGAGACTCTATAATACTAATTGTGGGCTTATCATGTTTATTCGGCCACAACAGAAAAAAAAGACTTTCGCTCTCTCCAGAGGGGCAGGTCAGCCAAAAAGTTCAAAAGGGTCATTGCCTGGGCAACATTAGCCCGTACCTGTGCACGTCCCTGTGCATGGCTGGACTTATGTCAACGAAGCACAGCTCTGCAAACTGTTCCCGTTGTGATAAGTTATTTAAGATGATCAAATGTGCATCAGACTTTCTGCCCTTTACTGTTTGTTTACTCACGAATCACATCTCCCCTGGATGTTAGGGTATTTTTTTTTAATACAACTGCTTTCATTGTGAGGCGATGTTTACAGTGAGAACAGCTGCTGAGGTCAGTGCAGAAAGCAGAACAGTGTGTATAATATATATCGCTCAATAATATATGTAACAGGCCTACATTTCACACTTTATTTGTAGGCTTTAGGAGATATCTACAAATAAACAGTAGACATTAGTCATGAAAACATATAGTGCTTCACATAATAAAATATACAAGGGCTGTAGCCTGATATTTAGTATATGCTTTAGGAGCCGTTTGTGTTTGTTGTACAACGTGTAGGTGTGTTGTGTAGAGTGTATGTGTGTGTTGTACATTGTGTTTCTTGTAAACTTACACAGTTGGTCTTTTAATATAGCCATTTATTTCTCAAATAATAACTTTATTTATATATCACATCACAACTTTTTCAAACTTTCTTGACTTTATTAACAACAATAATTTATCCTTCAGTGGCATCTGCTGTGTTACTCAATTTTCCATTTGAACTTTAATTTGATTCTTAAAAAAGAAGGGATTTCGCAACAGGACAATGCAATAACATTCAACCAAAGCAATTCAACACTAATAAAAGAAGGAGGTGTTCCATCAGATGTTCCCTCTGAGTCTGTACACACAGTCCAACAACATAATAATACATCTGTGCTGTCAGTTGATCAATGCTGGCTATAAATCACGCTGAGAGACACTGGAGTGTGAGGTCCTACTTAACAACACTTTCAAATGCAGGGACAAAACAAACAGTGTGTGTGTTTGTGTGTGTGTGTATGTGTTAACATAAACTCAGGTTTATTTCATCTTCTCACGCATGTTCTGCACTCCAATATGTGACTAGGCCAAATTCCACCTGCGGCACTTTAGCCTCGCGGAGGGGGGGTCACATGTTTCCTTCTCTGCAAATATCCAACCCAGTCTCACAACAACACATCTAATAGCGACGTTGGTCCACAGGGCAAGATGTACGATGTTCACTAATATTTAGGGGGGGGGGGGGGGGGACATGTTTCCTGTGTTTTCTCTTCATGCACGTATCAGGTTTAGAAAAGCTAACACGGTCAATAGCAAGTGAAGTGTGATCAGAATCAAATAATGAGAGGACGTGTGGACATTATGGGTTAGGGAGAAGCTGAGAGGAGCACTGGCTCTCAGGGATGAGTGAGTGTTCACAAAAACTCCAAAGAAAGCCATAAAAGGGTTTGTAAACGCCCTATTCAAAGATGTGTCAATAGAAGCTAACTGAAGAGTGTGCCGGAGACCCTCCTACGGGAACCACTGAGACCTGGGATTCAAGGCAGCAGCATCAACAGAATCTTGCTTATGAAAAGTCAAAAGATAAGTGCTTTCAAATAAAGTGTTCACCTCACTAAATGAAAAACATGAGAGCAATAAGAGTACATCAAAACACAATAGTAAGAAAGGAACAAGGTGTGATTAAAAACCAATGAACATGTTTCCTTCTCTATGTGCAAATATCCAACACAGTCTCACAACAACACGTGTAATAGCGACGTTGGTCCACAGGGCAAGACGTCCCACGCCTTTTCGGATGTTTAATTAGGTAGATCATTTGTTTATATATAATTTGTGAGTCAATATTTAGTTTATCAATTTGATACTGCTTACGTTTCTACAGTGTCATAATTCTCTTGTTTCATTTCATTATTATTTGTATTGTTTTGTATTCTTTTTATATTGCATGTTCGAAATAAATCAAACCAAATGTGTCTTTGAAGAGGTGCTTGATTACTCAAAAACAAAAACAACAGTTAGTGTGTTTATGCACCTGGCTGCATTGAAAGCACCCGGTTTCATTAAACACATAAACAAAAACTTTAATAGTTGGTTTTTGCAGCGAGTCGTCATAGGCTAACAGATGACTGTTTCCCTGTAAGACCCACATTTAACACGTGTTGCTTGTATTACTGTCCAATTCAATACACCAGAATGGTTGTTAACTTTAAACTAACAACACGATTCACATTACTCACACTCTTACTGTAATTAGTGATTACATCAACAATGAATGTAGGACACCTAGTTGGGCTTGCCAAAATCACGCTACAGTTTCATTAACCTCTTAACCTGTTCCACCCTGAGCCTGTTGTTCAGGTCTCAGGCTCGAAAATGACATTTCCAGAACAAATGACCATATCTTCCCTTTGTAGGAGCAAACAAAGTGGTGGTGGCTTAAAGCCCACCTCCGCTCTGCGCCGTCCGTTAGATGAGCCTGGTCAGATTAATAAAAGAAGGAGTTCAAAACACCGGAATAAAAGTTATGAAAATCTGATTTTATCATCATCCTGGTCGAATGTACTTATTGTAAGTCGCTTTGGATAAAAGCGTCAGCTAAATGTAATGTAATGTAATGTAATGGTAAAAAACACTAATACAAGTTACAGAGTACTCTAGATTCCCAGTTCTACTGCCGTGCGATACAGATATCGGGACCAGCCAGTCAGAAACAGGGGGCCTCGTGCATGAATAAACATCAGTATACATAGACATATTTGGGGGCAGAGATGTGATGGTTACTCCGCCCCCCCCAAATCTCTAATTGGTCTATTTCACTCCTAAGCGAATCAGAGAGTCCGTGGGGAGGAGTTGTGGCGGTTGCTCACTCCCCTAGGTGTTCTTACTGGTTGGATTCACTTCTGGTCGGGCCCAATACAGCGAATCAGAGTTCTGGGAAAAAGTATTTTACTTCTGAACAGAGCGGGACAGCAAACAAGGACAGAGTCAATCTTTATCTTGCACCTGCATTCACTCCTTTACTTTCCCAAGGAATATTTCACACAAACTATTCTTTCCCAGACAATCAAACATTTTATACAGATATATTGGTGCCTGAGATTATATTGGCACCAGAAAGAACCTTGAAAAGAATATGTGTGTGTGCTGGTATCTGGGTCAGTGAGTGTAAGTGAGAAGGTTATATATAGGATTACAGTAAAACAGTCCCAAATAATACATGTTCACTTCAATACAGTTTAAAATAATACATGTTTACTTTAATACAGTTTAGAACAATATGTGTTTACTATAATCCCCCTTTTGATCTCACCTCAAGAGATCAACTTATACACAGCATTTGAAACATAACCACTGTCATTCTTTTCTACTGTGTCTGTCCCCCAACATTTATATAAATCCATCAGAAGCTGGGATTTAGAGCACTTTAATCCTTTAGGAACAGTCCACCATAACAACTTCTTATGACAGTGGAGGGAGACCAAAATATGTTAAAAAAATGCATCCTTGTCGGCTGAGTCATCGTGCTCTTCCCCCTCCGACGCGTAAGCCAACAAGGGCATTTGGTACGAAGGGGAAGGGGCAGTTTTTCCCTCAATGGTGGAACTGATGAGTCTAACACACAATGAGCGGATACAAGGCACACAACAACAACCACATGTCACTAAAATGGCAATAAAAGTAGCCACATAAATTAGAAGAGACATTATTAAACCTTTCCATTTACCAAACATGTTTGTCATCCATTCCTCCATAGGATTGTTGATCCCTGATTGTTCATGCATGGTTTTAGATAGGGTGCGTAGACCCTCTAAGGCTTTAGTCACGGAACCGTCAGGCGCCGTGTTGTTGGGAATAAACGTGCAGCACATATCACTGAACATTGCGCAAACACCCCCTTTCTCCGCCAGAAGCATATCCAACGCCATTCTATTTTGTACAGCCATAAGGGAGGTAGGCCCTAACTGTTCAGCTAGGCCTTCTACTGCGTCCCTAGTGAGGTTTGCTAAACGGAGGATATTGTAATGTACAAAGTTAATCCTGTCTACATTTTTGTTAGGGGTAATGGGAAGAATAGCTGAAATGATAGGAATATTTTCGAACCCTGCCGCGATCTGGTCAGCTCATTTGTACTCATTAGGGACCCCCCGAGGGATTCCTATGTAGTCAATGTAAGTAGGGGAGTTACTGGAAAGGTCAAAGTTGACCTCTGCGTCTCTTTTGTTTAAGACGTGTCTTCGCCGTCGGTTAGCTAACTGACCGTTCGAGACGTGTTTCGCATCGAGGGGAATTAACCTATCACCTAGTAATGACAAAGGGGCACGGAGGCGGGTCATTGCACAAAGTCCTATTGATGCTTCCGGAATTCTGGTAGACAACCGTCGGCCGCCACAATAATAGTAAAGCCCACCCCTGGCCCATTGACCTACCATATTACCTGCTAGAGTGCTGTTGCACCAGTCAGAGGAAACATTACCCAGATTAAATTTAGGGGAGGCGCTGGTTAATTCGAAACAAGTGTATCCCCCTCTCTCTTTTCTTGGAGTAAAGGGTCCTGTTTTCGTGCCATTATCAATCGGTGGGAAAAGGCTGGCTAAGGTTGTACAGTTTGATGGGCTAGCCATTTGGGTAAGTTTTAACATACAGTTGTAACCCCAGGTATCTGAAGGGAAGAGAGGAGCTGGGTCAGTTGTTAAGTGGGGACGAGCGGTCGCGCAAGATAAACAATCACCTACCATTTGTTCGTGAGCAGTCCCAGCAACCCATTTTAACCATAGGTTATCATCAGTAAAACCCGTGGCCATTTAAATTAGGGTTAGGTCTAGTGGTTCAAGTTCGCCAACTTTGCTAGTACATTGATCTCCGCAGATGATTTTGGACATATAGTGTACCTCGGTGGTAGTTGGGCGAGTTACTGCTGGTTTCGGAGTGACAACTATCTTAAACAGACCTTGGGGTGACTTGTTTCCTGCATGTGCTGCCAATATATATAGACCTGCATTGCCGATCTCAACCCTTCTTAGGATAATTAAGACAGGGTTGCATCTTCCTGTAGAACAGGGAGAGATAGGGTTCTTTCTAATGACTTTCATTCTACGTTTTAGTGACGCAACAATCCTTGCTGATTTGAATTCAGGCGTATATCCCCAGTCTGTCGGACCAGAGTTAACTAGTACATAAGACCAGGATTCGCATTTACATCCTCGGGTGTGAGTAATAGATCCCTTATATTCCCTGTTAAAGGGAGAAACAGAGGCATAACTTGCACCTGTGGACCTTCGGTCGGTGAATGTATTGCATACTGTTGGGGTGAGGCAGACATATTTAGCGAGACTTGAGTATGATTTGTCAGAGTTGGAACATGGGGCGATCGCGCACAGATCTATGTCCACTATTCCGTCGCTACCTTCTTGGAGAGTAAAGGTTATTTTTGGGGACTTAAGGCTCGCTACTCTAGTACCTCTTTTGGTCCTTACTATCTCTTCCTCAGGGGTGGGAGTTGGAGAAAGAACATCATTAGTTTCACAGACAATGAAAATTATCGTTACCATAATGGTAAGTAGGAGGCCCAGGCCTGCTACCATTCTCCAGTGCCCGTACATAATTATGCCGTTAGCTCCAATTCTTCTGGTATCTTTAAACCGTATATTACCAACGGTCAATGCGATCGTACCTTGGTTCCCCAGAATACAAAACGTGCCCCCTGAGGGAGATTGAGACCCAGATATGCCAAAACCCTCTTGAGTACGAGGAGTATTTAAATAGACATCTCCCCTCATCCAGATGTTGAGTAATGATAAAAGGGCCTATTTGGAAAGTAAAACAGGAGTTACTCAAAATTTGGTTAGTGATTGATTTTAAGAGATATGTTTGTAATGGTAAATGCGGGTCCGCACATATATCAGTAGTCACCAACTGATCCAAGTTAGCAGGGGTGAGGTTTTATTACCTATCTCACGGAGGTCTTCTAAGCGCCTCTGAAAGGTACTCGTTTTGCTCGGAGTCTGAAGAGAGATTACTGTGTCTGCCCTAAAAAAAACCTTCAACATTTCCTGGAACCTTTAATACATAGTTCTGTAGAATAAAAATAAACAAATCCCTTAAACAATGGGCTAAAAATATACAAATCCCTTAAATTATGGGATAAATCAAGTCCCTCAAATAATGGGATATTAAACAAAGTCCCTCAAATAATGGGTTATTAAACAAAGTCCGTCAAAAAATGGGTTATTAAAACAAAGTTCCACACCGGCTATATCAACCTGTTTCAGCGGAAAGTGGAGTCCCCTGTGCCGTCTTGGCTTGCCGTGTCTTTGTCCCCCCAGCCCGCTGACGGCGGCTTCTGGGCTGCCTGCTAGAGAGATGTCTTCTGGATCCTCCTCCTCCGGCCCGCTAATGGCGGCTTCCGAGTCGATGCTGGAGAGATATCTTCCCGCTCCGGAGGGACGTTTATTCACAAATAACCCTCTCTGGAAAATCCTAAATTGTGGAATAGTTTGGCCATTAAAATGCTTTTTGATTCGATTTCTGGCGAGAAGTGTATATTGTACTCTTAGAATCCACGTCCAGTCGATGTGTAGGATCGATAGTTTGATAGATATTACGAAGATGATCTGAGGTCTTGTCAGGATAACGTGTATGCAGCTTCCATGTAAAGTTAGCGTGGGTGAAAACAGTTTTTCCGGTCTCGAAGTTTTCATAATAAAACCGGATATATTCCCCTCACTGTGAAATGATTACACAGTGATATCTGCATTACTCATCCACTAAAAAACATCAGTTTATCCTTATAAACTATTGATTGGTTTAAATTGTGTACAATGCTTTTGTGTTTTTAACCTTCGATTCAGAGAAACAAATAGTTTTTTCGGAGTTAAGACACTACAGTTTCCGAAGACACTACACTACCCAGAATCCCCAGCTATTGTTTGGGACTACAACACCCACCTTGCTTTACAAACCCCGTGATTAGTCATCAAGCTCTGTGATTAGATGTCAGCTCTATGAAATGGAATGGAACCACGGCAGACTTTCCAAAACTGGAATTGGACGGGTCCAGCCCCCAGGTCCAGCCCCCCCCCCCCCAGAACTGCACATGCTGGCTATTGTGTGTTTCGCAATATTATATGGCACGTCTCTTTTTAAGACTTTTCGTATTTCCCACAATTAGAAGTTGCCAGTATTAAACGGTGTACACCCTGGAGGTTTAGGGGATACGAAACACAGTGGTGTTATCAAATGTAAAACATATGATTAATAAATGGGTGAATTAATATACCCACATGCCAACTAAGGTCAGAAGAGCTTTATTTAACAGCTGGTCTTATGTCTGTGACCCCTCCTGTTGTTCATTGATAAGCCTGAAACATGCACTTGTCAAAGTTCAGAGGCAAATGTTGCAAATATGGCAGTAGCCATCGATCATCTTAAGATAAGATATACTTTATTGATCCCAGCAGCATACTACTTTGTTCTACTCCACTACAATTCAGAGGTTAACCTGGTATTTTTACTCCACTACATTTATTTTAGTTACTTAGCAGGTTCTGATTAATGATGTGAAATATAAACAACCCTTAAATCAGACTTTAGTTACACCTGAGTAAAATTCAGGGAAGGTGATTGTCAAGTGCCAAAATAAACTATGCAATATATTGGATGTTAAGTACTTTGTCAGACTTCATATTTATCTGTGGATAACCCCAGCGTTTTTTTCTTCTTCAAAAGACGACCTTAACTTAAAGTAATCTTTAATGTTTAAATAATGCCTAGTTGGTCTGTTTTGCTTCCTCCTGTTAATATCTTTGGACGTCCTGCAATAAACTGTTTTATTGTAGAGATCACTACAGTATCTTCTTGATATTTTCTATTCTATATTTCTATCATGCCTTCTACTTTCCCCCAATTTTGTATGTAGGCTACTATTAATATTTAAATGTTATCATCAAATAAAACGTATTCAACAACAATATTCAATAACGTGCTTTAACCACTAGGCGGTGCGGGTTAAAAAAACAGTGCTGTAGTTAATAAAACATAATATCAAACATAATATGACTCTTAACTTTATTGTGAAATTAAAACAGAACGGTAAAGGAAAATACAGTTTCAGTCTCTCGATTTGAAGCTTATGCATTGTACCATTAACCTGTATAGACCTGTAACAGTCAACTGCATGAGGAGTTGGAAAGGTAGTAAATAATATCTTTAAAAACTACAAAAAAATCCATTTCTATCAGCTGTGCACCGTTATGGTGTAAATACAGACTATCTACCAATTAGATCAAATATAAAAGTCAACCAAATTAGTTTTGATACTGCAAGGAGATGTATTGTGTGCAAATAAATGTAAGATGTTGTTTAATTGCTGATATATTTATGATCCACGTCACGTATTCACTTTAGGCGGCATTTCTTACTGTTTGTCAAAAGGTCTTTTGATCAGGGCTCTATAAATAAATATCTACAGCAGATATGTAATATTTAATGCAGCTGAACCGTGTACAGTATTACAATGCCATTATGTGATGACTTCCAAAGAGAAAAGCAAGAACACTCGGAATAAAGTATTATTTAAAAAAAAAGTGTTCCCGATTTAATATCATATAAACACCATATCCTGAAATGCATTGCGGCTAAAACAATCAATATTTTAGCCTATCAAAACCTCTGAAAAAAGAAAGGCGTCTCTCAGAATCGAAAGAGAAAAACCTATGGGAAAAACACAAAACCATTGTACACAATTTCAACCAATAAATGTCGTATAATTAACAGTAAACTGATGTTTTTTAGTTGATGAGTACTGCAGATTTCACTGTTAAATCATTTGATCATTGGTTTTATTACGAAACATTGAGACCGGAAATACTGTTTTCAACCCGTAACTTTACATGGAGGCTTGCCTCAAATCATCTTCACACACCCAGAAGTCCTTCAGGGAGCAGCTTGCTGCAGACATGAGGGGTGAAGTCCCTGCAGCACCACCACCACTTCCCCCATCATCACACGTATGCATTCCCAATTATGGGGAAGATGCCACCGTGTTCAGGACGTACTGCAGGAGGTGCTCTGATGCTGGGAACAAAACGGTGAAGACACCTCTCTACTGCACTAAGTGCTTGGTCCCGCTGTGCCTCAATTCAAAGAAGAACTGTTTCAAGGCGTGGCACACCTCTGACTAAACACATTCAGGTTGTGTACATTTTTTATTTTTTGCCAGTGTTTACAACAAAAATGCTTGTGTTGTTATTTCGGTTTTAGTGTAGTTTTATTGTAAAGTGGGTTATTTTTTAAATACATCTGCTCCTGTTGGAGACAAATGTATCCTATGTTTCCTAATTTTTATTGTGTAAGTAAACCTTCCTAGAAGTGTTAGTCGGGTGATAAACATGTAAGGACTGTGGCAAAGTCCACACACAGACAACATTTACATTAAAAACACTTGTATTTGGATGGAATGATTATAGTGATAATAAAATGATGTTTACAGTATGTGTTAGGGAATAATTCTTCCTTACTCCTAAGATGTTTAACCTTTTCTGTGTGTTGATGTTTACGACCAACCCCGAGTCTGTTATCTGTCTTAAGGAATGGGAGGGTTCAGCTATTGTTGATATTATCGGTCACAGAGGGTTTTATGACTGTGAGAACGCTGGCTTCTAAGCACCACAGACAGGTGATTCAGTGTCTCCAGATGTTGGGGCTATCTCTAGTGTTCCCCGAATGTTTATGTCAGCCCCCTAATATGTGGATTAACTCTCTGTAAGCTACTTAAAAGGTATATCGAGAGAGAGGCTGGTCAGAATTGATGTGGCAACCCACCGTGCAGTCAGAACCTTTTGCTGCTGTGACTTGTGATATGAATTCTCCGGCCGATACTTGTAATAAACTACCAGTGTTTGACATCAAAGCTTCAACTCTCCTCGTGTCTCTCTGAGTCCTGACTCTCCATTGCTGCTGAATGTCCCCTTACAGTATGGTACCTGAAAAAGGTCAAATGGCACTGATGGTATCCAAATGTGCCCAAAGTCTCTAAAAAGGTCAAATTTCTTGTTTTGCCTCAATCTTGATACAGTGTACTTATTCTATGTTATACTTTGGATTCCTAAAGCTTTTAGTCTACCATCCCATCATTCAAGGGTGGTTTTCACTATAAGTATTGTTTTTTTAGGTGGAGGTAAGAATTTACCTTTTTTAACTATGTTCCATCTGAATAGACACAGAAACACAGAAACATCTATATTGATTATGACACTTCTAAATCCAACTCACAGATGTAACCTTGCTTTGATCAAATAAATTATTCTTATAACCCTTTTAGAAGTTAAGTTATAGTCATTTGTTTTGGGCATAGCATTTTCGAGTGCTTAACGATTAAACAAATAATCAAATAGACTAGCAGTTTATTTTGCCGAAAGCTATAGCTAACGAATAATTGTTTTTAGTGCCTTTAATACGGTTAGAAGCTATCATAAGCTAACAGGTGATTGTTTGTATTGCATTAAGACTATCATAGTTAACGTTAGCTAATCACACTTAATTTCAAGACACCGGAATTGTTATTAATGTTAAACAAATACAACTTTAAAAGCACTTCACATTACTCACACTCTGTGCGTTGTCATTCATACTCATGTCTCCTGCTCGCTAGGTGGCAGTGTCACGAAAAACTAGGGTCCTGGGACTGCGGTCCTGATACTGCTATTTCACTTATTTTATAACTTCATGTTTCACTACTTCAGATTTAGCTTTTTTTATGTAAGAGTTTTTCTCACATGTTCTGATGAAAACGTGTGGTGTTTGTTTTTAGGAGGATTTTGGTTTTGCAGTTAAAGAATCCTTATTTCTGTTTAATTTAGGAATTGATGTGATTTAATGAGAAAGTTGCTAAATGTTGTTCTTGACACATTTACTGAATTATTAGATGATCGTTATAATCGGCTTATTTCATAATAATTTAGCTCATTGAACTTAAGGATATTTGCGTGAGCTAAATGCAATGTAATGTAATGTAATTTGGATTTTGGAATTACTCAAACATTTTGATTAATTTGGTTTTTAAAGATTTTGTTTTTTTCATAAAAGTCTTATTTTATATCACATTTGAATCTTACATTTGATAAAGGATTTTGTTTGTTTTATAATAATTTATCAAATTTGTGTTCTTAAAGGTCCCATGTCATGGCCATTTCTACTGATCATAATTCCATTTTTGAGGTCTACTAAATAGATTTAAATGTTCCAAACTCACATTGGTTCTCATACAGCATCTCTGTATAGTATGTGTATTCACTCTCTGTCCTACACGCCTTGTTGGAGCTCCTGCCCCCCCCCCCCTCCCTGTGAGCCCAGTGTGCTCTGATTGGTCGGGACGTTGCGAGGCTCGCTGCTGCGAGGAGCGGACAGGTGTCCGGGTCGGCGATACACTGAGAACAAGCTAAACTCATCCTGAGCACACACAAACACTCACAGCGGAAGTAAAAACAATAAATGTGGCTTGATATTGAGTAAGAAAAGTTTATAACGCTGTGACAATGGGTCTGCGGAGAGCATTTCTCCGCGATCTCAACTCGTCTATTACCAGCGTTCAGGGAGCTCTATGAAAGTCAATGGGGACTCCCTGTTAGTTAGCCAAGGGGTCCTGGTGTGTGAGGGGCTCCGCGGATTGGTCCATTTGAGCCAATCCGGTCATTTGTTGTTGATTTGGGTGTTCACATGTCACAGAACCCAGGAAGCAAACAATGGAAAAAGATAAATGTCCAACGAGGCATTCTGGGGCAGCACAGACAGGTCTTCTCTGTGTTAGAGTTTTACTTCCTACAGGGTGTACTTTGAGGGTTTGTGACTGCAGACCGTTTTCATGCAGAAAACCTTCATAACACAAGGGGACGGGTAATAACCGGAAAAGCATGACATGGGCCCTTTACAACTTTTGTTGACATTTTCCATGAAAGATTGTCGCTGACTTTGTATAATTAATGTTGTGCCCTGCTGAGCTCAGTCGCTCTGCGGGACGTAGCACCCGTTGCAGGATAACAGAAAATAGCATCCCAGTGCCGGACCTATCAGCCATATGACCCAGCGTGTACACAGCCAAAGCTCATAAAGTACCATCAGACACTTTTCGGACAAATGAAAAGGAGCTTCGCTGCCCACTGGTATGATGTAACCCAGGTTAAAAACCTTCAATCCTAGCAGGCTCCCGTAGCTCAGTATAAATGGCAGCCAGGTCACTTCCGTCTCCTTTGCTGGTCGTTTGTGATGCTAGATGCTACACACAGGGATTCCTCCACGATTCCTAAAGAGATAGGTAGGACCTGAACATGCAAGGGCAGAGCCTGTGATGCCAGCGGACTGTTCAAGCAGTGACAACAG
This sequence comes from Gymnodraco acuticeps, assembly GCF_902827175.1. NCBI lineage: Eukaryota > Metazoa > Chordata > Actinopteri > Perciformes > Bathydraconidae > Gymnodraco > Gymnodraco acuticeps. Next base: position 51,092 of record NW_022992110.1, read on the forward strand.
GAGGCTATGGTCCACAGTGTCAAAGGCAGCTGTCAGGTCTAACAGCACCAGGACAGCTGGGCTACCTGAGTCGGCGGCTAGGAGCAGATCATTAACAACTCTTAAAAGGGCTGTTTCAGTACTGTGCATGTGTTTGAAGCCCGACTGAAACTTTTCATGGATGCCATCCGAGAGAGAAGAGAGGGATACAGGCTCAAAGTGGTCGAGGACAGCAGGGCACAGAACAGGAAAAATAATCTGGGGTAGCACTAGTGCGGGCTAGCCTAAGAGCAGATACTTTTTCGATAACAAATGTATGAAATGCATCACAGAGAGTAGTCGATGGCACAATTGGAGAAGCATCACAGGGATTAATAATAGATTTGAGGACATTAAAAATAACCTGCGGTTTATGGCTGTTTTTGGAGATTAACAGAGAAATGTGCTCCGTTTTGGCTGCTTTGACTGCCGTCTGGTAAGGCAAGGCAAAGGCAAGCGTGAAGGATTTCTAGGGAGACATGGAGTTTATCCTTTTTCAATTTTCTCTCTGCACGCCTGCAAGTGCGTCTGAGAACGCGAGTATAGTCATTGAGCCATGACTCTGAGAGAACTTTGGTGCATCTAAGCGTAAAAGGAGCAACATAATCCAGTATTAGTGTACATGTCGAGTCAAACATGGCGATAAGCTCATCAGCATTAAGCACAGTTCACCTCTAATTTACAGATCAGGGAAGTATTAAAAACATCAGAAAACTGTGAGGCAGTCAAGGGGTTAATTGAACGCAGACAACGCGCACGTGATTCGACTCCTGCGGAAGGGATCGAGGTTGTAAACAGAACTGGTCTCCATGTTTCTTCTACATCAACATGTGTCCCCTCTTCTTCATGTCTCTTCTACATCAACATGTGTCCCCTCTTCTTCATGTCTCTTCTACATCAACATGTGTCCCCTCTTCTTCATGTCTCTTCTACATCAACATGTGTCCCCTCTTCTTCATGTCTCTTCTACATCAACATGTGTCCCCTCTTCTTCATGTCTCTTCTACATCAACATGTGTCCCCTCTTCTTCATGTCTCTTCTACATCAACATGTGTCCCCTCTTCTCCATGTCTCTTCTACATCAACATGTGTCCCCTCTTCTTCATGTCTCTTCTACATCAACATGTGTCCCCTCTTCTCCATGTCTCTTCTACATCAACATGTGTCCCCTCTTCTTCATGTCTCTTCTACATCAACATGTGTCCCCTCTTCTTCATGTCTCTTCTACATCAACATGTGTCCCCTCTTCTTCATGTCTCTTCTACATCAACATTTGTCCCCTCTTCTTCATGTCTCTTCTACATCAACATGTGTCCCCTCTTCTTCATCACCATGTGTCCCCTCTTCTCCATGTCTCTTCTACATCAACATGTGTCCCCTCTTCTTCATGTCTCTTCTACATCAACATGTGTCCCCTCTTCTTCATGTCTCTTCTACATCAACATGTGTCCCCTCTTCTTCATCAACATGTGTCCCCTCTTCTCCATGTCTCTTCTACATCAACATGTGTCCCCTCTTCTTCATGTCTCTTCTACATCAACATGTGTCCCCTCTTCTACATTTCTCTTCTACATCAACATGTGTTCCCTCTTCTTCATGTCTCTTCTATATCAACATGTGTCCCCTCTTCTCCATGTCTCTTCTACATCAACATGTGTCCCCTCTTCTTCATGTCTCTTCTACATCAACATGTGTCCCCTCTTTTTCATGTCTCTTCTACATCAACATGTGTCCCCTCTTCTTCATGTCTCTTCTACATCAACATGTGTCTCCTCTTCTTCATGTCTCTTCTACATCAACATGTGTCCCCTCTTCTTCATGTCTCTTCTACATCAACATGTGTCCCCTCTTCTCCATGTCTCTTCTACATCAACATGTGTCCCCTCTTCTTCATGTCTCTTCTACATCAACATGTGTCCCCTCTTCTTCATGTCTCTTCTACATCAACATGTGTCCCCTCTTCTTCATGTCTCTTCTACATCAACATGTGTCCCCTCTTCTTCATGTCTCTTCTACATCAACATGTGTCCCCTCTTCTTCATATCTCTTCTACATCAACATGTGTCCCCTCTTCTTCATATCTCTTCTATATCAACATGTGTCCCCTCTTCTTCATGTCTCTTCTACATCAACATGTGTCCCCTCTTCTTCATGTCTCTTCTACATCAACATGTGTCCCCTCTTCTTCATGTCTCTTCTACATCAACATGTGTCCCCTCTTCTTCATATCTCTTCTATATCAACATGTGTCCCCTCTTCTTCATGTCTCTTCTACATCAACATGTGTCCCCTCTTCTTCATATATCTTCTACATCAACATGTGTCCCCTCTTCTTCATATCTCTTCTATATCAACATGTGTCCCCTCTTCTTCATGTCTCTTCTACATCAACATGTGTCCCCTCTTCTTCATATCTCTTCTACATCAACATGTGTCCCCTCTTCTTCATATCTCTTCTATATCAACATGTGTCCCCTCTTCTTCATGTCTCTTCTACATCAACATGTGTCCCCTCTTCTTCATATCTCTTCTATATCAACATGTGTCCCCTCTGTGGAAAGAGACTCTGAAAGTTTTAGGAACAAATATTCTCTCTTTTTGTCCTAATCCATTTATATTGTCATCATGTCCCGGATGTGAGAGGACGCTGGCGTTGTTTGCTCGCCGCTTCTCTGTCTGGATTTTTTTTTACTCTTTTCTACTCTTTCCTGAACATTTCTTAGCAGCTTCTTGGCCGACCAGTCCGGTTAAGATCTATGTCAATCTTCCACTGCCTGGATCACTGAGATGTGTGAAAGTGTCCGTGTTTTCCTACCTGAAAGCACCGGCTCCGTTTCGCAGCTCCACTTGCTCTCCTTCTGATCCTCCCGGCTTCACCTGCCTAGCTCCTCCAACGCTGCCTCCACCCCATTCCCGGACTTTTCAAAACGTGTCCTGCCTTTGGCTGGCCTGGACCCCTCTTCCGTGGACTACCTGGAGCTAGCTGCCTGCATCTCTGCAGTCATCAAGCTGCAGGATACCCGCTAGCTGCTAATGCTAGCCCGGCTCACCTGTCCATTCAACGCTCCGTCTCTCCTGCCTGGCATGGCATTGAGGTACTCCGCTGCGGGACTTCTATAACTCAACAACCATTCCACACCGTTATGTGTGACCTGCCCCACCAGGGAGGGGGGGGGGGCTGCGATAATAAAAGGGGGTTAGGATACTTAACGCTAACCTGGGTTCCCCAATACGAGCCCTTAGGACAAGTCACGCAGATAAGAATAAAAGGATGGACAGGGACGCGGCCTCAAGTTCAAATGTTTACAAACGTTTATTATATAAATAATCAAGCAAAAGTTCAGTAATATAAAATGCAGATTAAAACTTATTCAGCTTTCCCAGTTGACACACCTAAGTCCCACGATTGAAGGCTGGCTCTGACAAGGAGAGAATAACTACAATAATTACAATATCACACATATAGTGATAGTTAAATAGTTAAAAAGTGATTCTTCTAGCCAACTGCTGAGGGTTTTCCCAAAACCACAATACCACCATGTGTAGCTTTATTCAATCAACACTCAGTGCAAATCACCCATATCTGCATGCAAAAAGTGCCCAGCAAACCACATGCTCCACTCCACAGTATGGCCAGGATCGTCACTGAAGAAGTATAAGCACAGAGACAGTATTAGACCTTGTGGGACAGGGTGGGTCGTTACAAGGAGGGTGCTGTAGCTTTAAATCACTAGTTTGTACACAATACAACAAACTAGTCAATAAGCAAAACATAGAAGGTAGGCAAAACGGTAGCAAACTAATCCTAAAATAAATGGAGAAAGGAGATTATAAATTGTATAAAGACTTATATGAATGTCCTTCAATGTACATACAATTAATCTCCTACCTCTGATGCAAACGCATTCACTCAATTATCACCTCACTGGACACCTCCGCAACGGTGATTCTCTGCACAGTCTCTGCTGGGGCTGTCAAGAAGCCTGGCATTTACAGGCCACATGTTAACAATTTAGTGGTAGGCCTACACTGAATGTTACAAGTCCTAACAGCAGCTTCACATACCTCGTATAGGGGGAATACACGCCTATCAGCCAGACAACGATAACTGGAACAAGAACACTCGTAATAGTCACAGCTGATTTGGGTGAGGAGTGAGTGAGCATTTAAAGTGTGGCGGGAGATGCTGAACTACGTACAGCTGCGCGTTTTCCTTATATGGAAGGGTCAGCTGACTAAAGAAGGGGGGGGGGGGTGTCTTAAAGGGGCAGTGGCGGCCCAGCCACGTGAAGAAATGATCTGACAGCTAATCCAGAAAACAGTAGCGCCGGCTACATATGCATCTCTGCCATCAAAAACCACGAACTTCTAAAACGCACCAGATACATCCATAGAGGTTCCGGTCGCAAGTTTGTTTACTTTCACACAGGTCACTCCATCCCCGTACTCTGGTCAGCTGAGCGCACACCCACCTTTCGACTACGTCATCACAACAATACAGACGTGCGCGCCCCCTGTCTGCAAGCCCTGGCAATGACACCTGAGTCAATCCTCGCCACACAAAGCAATATGAAGCTCACTCTGTTTAATACCCGGTCCCTCAACAATAAAAGCCACATTCTCAACGAATTCATTCTGGACAATAAACTGGACTTTCTCTGTCTGACAGAAACCTGGCAACAACCTCTGGATTATCTCTCACTCAACCTCACTACACCCAATGGATACTCATACATAAATAAGCCACGCTCGGAGGGCCGAGGTGGTGGAATTGCTGTAATACACAGACAGGACATTAAAACCAGCCTCAACCCCATCTCATCTGCTCCTTCATTTGAACACCTGGCTTTTAAACTCTCTGGTCACACACAGTCAGTCCTGGCAGTTGTCTACCGCCCTCCCAAACCAAACCCATAATTTCTCTCTGATTTCTCTGAATTTCTGACCCAGCTCTGTTCTTTCTCCACCTCAGTCCTCCTACTTGGTGATTTCAACATCCACATGGACTCCACTGACTCTACAATAACTACAGACTTCACGGACATGCTTAACTGCTTCAACCTAATTCAACATGTCAACTTTCCGACCCATAACCGTGGCCACATTCTGGATCTTGTTTGCTCGACTGGACTAAACCTTCACCATCTGTCTGGCTCAGACCTCTTCATCTCCGATCACTTAGCCATCACGATGACCATCAACATTCCCACCCCACCACCAAAGCAAAAACGCAAAATCAACTTCCGTAAATTAAGCTGTGTTTCAGCTACCTCGCTCTCATCCTCCCTCTCTGAAAACATATCCACCACTCCCTTTGTGGACCTCCATAGCCCCTCTGATCTCACTGACTACTACAACAACATTCTGTCCTCCTGCCTTGACCAACTTGCACCCATACAAACCAAAACAGTTTCCTTCACCCACTCTGCTCCCTGGTTCACCCCTAAACTCCGTCTGATGAAAACCCGAGCCCGGCAACTTGAAAGACTCCGCAATAAAACAGGTCTCACAATTCATTCTCAAACCTACAAAGACCACCTACAGCAATATAAAGATGCCCTCTCCCATGCCCGCACCACCTACTACTCTCAGTTAATCCACTCTGGCTCCGGAAACCGCAAAACACTCTTCTCCACAATAAACAAACTCCTCAGCCCCCTGGACACGACCACTCAGTCATTCACAGTAGACAAATGCAGCTCTTTTCTCACATTTGTTCAAAGCAAAATAGACAACATTTACAGCAGCTTAACCACTACCACACCAGCTCTCCCTCAAGCCACCTGCCCCCCCCCCCCCTTATCCTGCCAACCCCTGTCCCAGTTCTCCCCTGTCTCCCCTACTGACCTCTCTGATCTCCTCACAGGATGAAAACTGCCACCTGCACCCTGGACCCCATTCCCTCCAGCTTTGTTAAGGCCTGCCTTCCTACTCTCTCTTCACTCATCACTACAGCAATCAACTCCTCCCTGTCTTCTGGCACCATCCCACCGTCCCTCAAAATAGCTGCAATCACCCCTATTCTGAAAAAACCCGGACTAAACCCTGACAACCCTAATAACTTCAGACCCATCTCGAACCTACCCTTTCTGTCAAAAGTTCTGGAACGCGCTGTAGCGTCACAACTTAAGCATCATCTTTCTGCTAATAACCTCTATGAAACTTTTCAATCCGGATTCCGCTCAAACCACAGTACCGAAACCGCACTCCTCAAAATTACAAATGACCTTCTCCTCTCCTCCGATGCTGGTAACCTCAACATCCTCATCCTCCTTGATCTCAGCGCTGCCTTCGACACCATCAATCACTCCATCCTCCTCACCCGTCTTGAAACCACCTTCAACATCACCGGCACTGCCCTCTCTTGGTTCACTTCATACCTCTCTGACAGAAACCAGTTCATCCACATCAATAACTGCAAATCCCCCACCGCTCCTCTCCCCCAAGGTGTCCCTCAAGGTTCAGTTCTCGGCCCCCTCTTCTTCATCCTTTACCTGCTTCCCCTTGGTCACATAATCCGCCGTCATGGACTTCAATTCCACTGCTTTGCCGACGACATCCAGCTTCTCATCTCCACCAAGTCCATCTCCACTGCTACCCACTCCATCCTGACAAACTGCATCACTGAAATAAAATCCTGGCTCCAACTTAACTTCCTGAAACTCAACTGCGATAAATCTGAAATAATAATCATTGGACAAAACAAGCTCACCACACCTATCCAGAACTTCACCCTCAACATAGACGGCTTCCCAGTTCAAACCTCCCCTCACATCCGGAACCTAGGCATCATATTTGACCAAACCCTCTCCAACAACAAATACATCAAACAGATCACAAAGACAGCCTTCTTCCACCTCAAAAACATTGCCCGTCTACGTCCATCCCTCTCTCCCACTGCTGCCGAAACCCTCATCCACGCCTTAATCACCTCCCGTCTGGACTATTGCAACAGCCTCCTCTACGGTTCACCTGCAAAAATCCTCAAAAAACTTCAATATATCCAGAACTCCGCCGCCCGTCTACTCACCCACACCCGAATCCGTGAACACATTACACCCATCCTCATCAAGCTCCACTGGCTCCCCATCCCCCAGATAATTCAGTACAAGATCCTCCTGATGACATACAAAGCCCTCCATAACCTGGTCCCATCCTACCTGACTGACTTCCTCCACAGACACACTCCCACTCACTCCCTCCGCTCTGCTACTGCCAACCTCCTGTCCCTCCCCACCCGGACCAACCTCAAGTCCTGGGGCAACAGAGCCTTCTCTGTTGCTGCACCCACCCTCTGGAACTCACTACCCCAATCCATCAGAGATTCTTCCTCCCTCACAGCATTCAAAACATCACTCAAAACCCACCTGTTCAACACTGCATTCAACCACTGACCACCCCCCTCCCCCCTATTTTCTGTTCTGTTTATCTCTTTTTGTATTTCTTTGTTATTTATTTTTTTCTTTTTCTTTTGTTTTCTCTTGTGTCTTTTTCTCCTCTTAATTCTCTTTCAAAGCGTCTTTGAGTTTCATGAAAAGCGCTATAAAAGTCCCATGTATTATTATTATTATTATTATTATTATTATTATTATTATTATGATAATATAAAAACCTGTCTGAAAATGAGCTGATCAGATTTTGTCCACTTTATGATGTCATAACGATGTTTTGTCTTGTGTAACCATTAGCCAATCAGCAACCAAGGAAACCCCCCCCCACCCCCTTATCACCTGAATCTCCTCCTCGAGCACCATTGAGTTATTTGTAACCAAATCTCTCTCAGAGGGGCGGGAGGGGCTCCTTATTTTCATCTAAAGTAACAGACAGAGAATCAGCACTTTGGAAACAGGGCTGAAACAGAGGGGATTATGGGTAATACTGCAATGATCTGTTTGGTGTTTCAGCCAATCAGAGACAGGCTCTGGATATATCTGAGACCTGTAATATATTGATGAAAAACAGTATAATAGGAGAACTTTGAATACGAGCATCTGTACTTCTACTCGAGTAAAGGAAGTGTTTACTTTGAATTTTTGAACAGACACTATAATTTACAGTGTTTTACTATGTTGAATCTGAATTTTCTTTAAAATAAAAAACATCAATATTGATTCTGACTTGTCTACATCCAACTCACAGGTTTATCATTACTTTGAGAAAAAAGATTATTAATGTAACCCTTTTAGAAGGGAAGATATGGTCATTTGTTCTGGGAATGTCATTTTCGAGCCTGAAACCTGAAAAACAGGCAGGGCTAAACAGGTAAAGGGACTCCAGATGGCTATAAAAAAGTACTCAAAATGACCCCAAAGAGACAGAAAGGACCCACTTGAGTATTTGTATTTCTACTTAAGTAAAAGGATGTGTACTTTTGCCATCTCTGCAATTGTTACATTTATTTATTTATTTCCCTTTTTTCAGAAGGATCATCTAAGTTACTCTATAAAACAGATGGTAGTTATGTGTACTTTTAACTTAAGTATATTTCAAAGCCCAAACTTCTTTACTTTGACTTGAGTAAAGAAGTTTAGTCAGTTCTACTTGGGCGGATAGCCCGGGGGCAAAGCAAAAGCCGAGAAGGGGGACTCGGGCGGACGGCCCGGGGGCAAGGTAGAGGCCAAGAAGGGGGTCTTGTGCGGACGGCCCGGGGGAACAGCAGCAGAGCAGGGAAGTCCGCGGCGGGGAAACTCAGGGGGCCGAAGATAGGGGTGAAGGCCTCGTCGGGGTAAATTAGGGGGCCGGACGCGAGGGAGAAGGCCACGGCTGGGGAACTCAGGGGGCCGGGCTCAAGGGCGAAGGCCGCGGCTGGGGAAATCAGGGGGCCGGGCTCGAGGGCGCAGGCCGCGGCTGGGGTACTCATGGGGCCGGACTCGAGGGTTAGGGAATGCTCTGGTTTTGGGAAAAAATTAACATGGGATTACTCCGGTCATTGTACGTACTTCGTATCACTGGAATATTAACGGTCAGATTGAATACAACATCGACCCAATTTTTCCGGTCAATGACGGGAGAGTTTTGAAAGTGACAAAACACTGTTTCACACATTTAAAAACACTTAAACAATTAAACAATGTTTACCCAGAATTCAGGCACCTTCCCTGGCTTGTAAAATGTGGTGATGCGCCCTGGAGGTATCAGACTATTTAAAACATGTATACCCAGGATTCAATCACTTTTCCTGGCTTGCAAAGTGCTGTAAAGCAGCCTGTTCTCTGGGTGCAGTCTGGGTGCAAGAGTCATGCGCTGCAAGGAGATCTCTGGGTGGCTCTCACAGCCCGCTTCTCTCTGGCTGCTCTCTCCCTGTATTCACAGCACTTTCCCCCAGCTTTCAAACACTTATTGCTGGGTATGAAAGCCTTGTGCATCACCCTGGATCTCTGCCTGTGTGCTTTTGAGTGTGATACACTGCTAACAGCAGTGAACCTGCTGCCAGCATTACAAACATATTAATCAGGCGTTTTTACACTGTTTTCCATGAAAATTATTTGTATTCACTATCATGGGGCTATAAAAATCAAATTCCGGGTAATTAGGAGCACAATTGTACCTTTTACTATTTAAATGTATTTGTATTATATATTTTTGGGCTATTAAAGTGACATTTCTGGGTGACTTTGTCAGTTTATGGAGCTTAGCCCACAATTCCCGGAGGTTCCAGGCCAAATTTGGGAGCTTATAGGCGGCCTGCCATGCGCCCCCACCCGTGGAAAGCCGAAACAAGTAAAGAAACCGGTCAATTATATCTTAAAATAATCAAAAATGAAGTTTTCAAAAATTCCAACGTGCCAACGGAGGAGGGGCTCCGAAAAGCTCAAGTCTTCGGCACTTCGGGCGGAAGCCCCGGACAGTTTTCCACTCGCCCGTTGCATTTTACAACGGAGGGGAATCGAGACCTCCCCTCCTCCGTCAAAAAAAATGCATTCATGTTTTTCAAGCTACCATCCGCACGAAATCGGAAACCCGGTTTTTGAGAGGACTCAGAAAAAAAACGGCTGTTTCACATCATGGAGGAATGTGTCCGCTACATGAGTGCTTTGGCTCGGATACAATTGTTGCCTGGAGACCCCTCAGTATGGTTCTTACCAAACTTTTAAGTTTTTGAACTGGTCTCTGGAGGAATGCAAGGGGAGTTGTCAGTGAATTATGAGACACTATTTTGGGATACAATTTCTCCATTTCACCCATTTCCTCTGGTTCTCCGAAAAGTTAACTCAGACTTTTTCTGACTCTGGAGGAATGTGAGGGGAGTTGTCAGGGGACTCTACCCATATTATGATGCACTATTTTCGGATACTTTTGGCCCGTTTTCATGGTTTTCCAAAAAGTTAACTTACACTTTTTCTGACTTTGGAGGAATGTGAGGGGAGTTGTCAGGGGACTCTACCCGCATTAGGATGCACTATTTGTGGATACTTTTGGCCTGTTTTCATGGTTCTCCAAAAAGTTAACTTACACTTTTTCTGACTCTGGAGGAATGTGAGGGGAGTTGTCAGGGGACTCTACCCGCATTATGATGCACTATTTTCGGATACTTTTGGCCCGTTTTCATGGTTCTCCAAAAAGTTAACTTACACTTTTTCTGACTCTGGAGGAATGTGAGGGGAGTTGTCAGGGGACTCTACCACGCATTATGATGCACTATTTTCGGATACTTTTGGCCCTGTTTTCATGGTTCTCCAAAAAGTTAACTTACACTTTTTCTGACTCTGGAGGAATGTGAGGGGAGTTGTCAGGGGACTCTACCCGCATTAGGATGCACTATTTTCGGATACTTTTGGCCTGTTTTCATGGTTCTCCAAAAAGTTAACTTACACTTTTTCTGACTCTGGAGGAATGTGAGGGGAGTTGTCAGGGGACTCTACCCGCATTATGATGCACTATTTTCGGATACTTTTGGCCCGTTTTCATGGTTCTCCAAAAATGTAACTTACACTTTTTCTGACTCTGGAGGAATGTGAGGGGAGTTATCAGGGGACTCTACCCGCGTTATGATGCACTATTTTCGGATACTTTTGGCCCGTTTTCATGGTTCTCCAAAAAGTTAACTTACACTTTTTCTGACTCTGGAGGAATGTGAGGGGAGTTGTCAGGGGACTCTACCCGCATTATGATGCACTATTTTCGGATACTTTTGGCCCGTTTTCATGGTTCTCCAAAAAGTTAACTTACACTTTTTCTGACTCTGGAGGAATGTGAGGGGAGTTGTCAGGGGACTCTACCCGCATTAGGATGCACTATTTTCGGATACTTTTGGCCTGTTTTCATGGTTCTCCAAAAAGTTAACTTACACTTTTTCTGACTCTGGAGGAATGTGAGGGGAGTTGTCAGGGGACTCTACCCGCATTAGGATGCACTATTTTCGGATACTTTTGGCCCGTTTTCATGGTTCTCCAAAAAGTTAACTTACACTTTTTCTGACTCTGGAGGAATGTGAGGGGAGTTGTCAGGGGACTCTACCCGCATTATGATGCACTATTTTCGGATACTTTTGGCCCGTTTTCATGGTTCTCCAAAAATTTAACTTACACTTTTTCTGACTCTGGAGGAATGTGAGGGGAGTTGTCAGGGGACTCTACCCGCATTATGATGCACTATTTTCGGATACTTTTGGCCCGTTTTCATGGTTCTCCAAAAATTTAACTTACACTTTTTCTGACTCTGGAGGAATGTGAGGGGAGTTGTCAGGGGACTCTACCCGCATTATGATGCACTATTTTCGGATACTTTTGGCCCGTTTTCATGGTTCTCCAAAAAATTTAACTTACACTTTTTCTGACTCTGGAGGAATGTGAGGGGAGTTGTCAGGGGACTCTACCCGCATTATGATGCACTATTTTCGGATACTTTTGGCCCGTTTTCATGGTTCTCCAAAAAGTTAACTTACACTTTTTCTGACTCTGGAGGAATGTGAGGGGAGTTGTCAGGGGACTCTACCCGCATTAGGATGCACTATTTTCGGATACTTTTGGCCTGTTTTCATGGTTCTCCAAAAAGTTAACTTACACTTTTTCTGACTCTGGAGGAATGTGAGGGGAGTTGTCAGGGGACTCTACACGCATTATGATGCACTATTTTCGGATACTTTTGGCCCGTTTTCATGGTTCTCCAAAAAGTTAACTTACACTTTTTCTGACTCTGGAGGAATGTGAGGGGAGTTGTCAGGGGACTCTACCCGCATTATGATGCACTATTTTCGGATACTTTTGGCCCGTTTTCATGGTTCTCCAAAAATGTAACTTACACTTTTTCTGACTCTGGAGGAATGTGAGGGGAGTTGTCAGGGGACTCTACCCGCATTATGATGCACTATTTTCGGATACTTTTGGCCCGTTTTCATGGTTCTCCAAAAAGTTAACTTACACTTTTTCTGACTCTGGAGGAATGTGAGGGGAGTTGTCAGGGGACTCTACCCGCATTATGATGCACTATTTTCGGATACTTTTGGCCTGTTTTCATGGTTCTCCAAAAAGTTAACTTACACTTTTTCTGACTCTGGAGGAATGTGAGGGGAGTTGTCAGGGGACTCTACCCGCATTATGATGCACTATTTTCGGATACTTTTGGCCCGTTTTCATGGTTCTCCAAAAATTTAACTTACACTTTTTCTGACTCTGGAGGAATGTGAGGGGAGTTGTCAGGGGACTCTACCCGCATTATGATGCACTATTTTCGGATACTTTTGGCCCGTTTTCATGGTTCTCCAAAAATGTAACTTACACTTTTTCTTACTCTGGAGGAATGTGAGGGGAGTTGTCAGGGGACTCTACCCGCAGTTATGATGCACTATTTTCGGATACTTTTGGCCCGTTTTCATGGTTCTCCAAAAAGTTAACTTACACTTTTTCTGACTCTGGAGGAATGTGAGGGGAGTTGTCAGGGGACTCTACCCGCATTATGATGCACTATTTTCGGATACTTTTGGCCTGTTTTCATGGTTCTCCAAAAAGTTAACTTACACTTTTTCTGACTCTGGAGGAATGTGAGGGGAGTTGTCAGGGGACTCTACCCGCATTATGATGCACTATTTTCGGATACTTTTGGCCCGTTTTCATGGTTCTCCAAAAATGTAACTTACACTTTTTCTGACTCTGGAGGAATGTGAGGGGAGTTGTCAGGGGACTCTACCCGCATTATGATGCACTATTTTCGGATACTTTTGGCCCGTTTTCATGGTTCTCCAAAAAATTTAACTTACACTTTTTCTGACTCTGGAGGAATGTGAGGGGAGTTGTCAGGGGACTCTACCCGCATTATGATGCACTATTTTCGGATACTTTTGGCCCGTTTTCATGGTTCTCCAAAAATGTAACTTACACTTTTTCTTACTCTGGAGGAATGTGAGGGGAGTTATCAGGGGACTCTACCCGCGTTATGATGCACTATTTTCGGATACTTTTGGCCCGTTTTCATGGTTCTCCAAAAAGTTAACTTACACTTTTTCTGACTCTGGAGGAATGTGAGGGGAGTTGTCAGGGGACTCTACCCGCATTATGATGCACTATTTTCGGATACTTTTGGCCCGTTTTCATGGTTCTCCAAAAAGTTAACTTACACTTTTTCTGACTCTGGAGGAATGTGAGGGGAGTTGTCAGGGGACTCTACCCGCATTATGATGCACTATTTTCGGATACTTTTGGCCCGTTTTCATGGTTCTCCAAAAAGTTAACTTACACTTTTTCTGACTCTGGAGGAATGTGAGGGGAGTTGTCAGGGGACTCTACCCGCATTATGATGCACTATTTTCGGATACTTTTGGCCCGTTTTCATGGTTCTCCAAAAAGTTAACTTACACTTTTTCTGACTCTGGAGGAATGTGAGGGGAGTTGTCAGGGGACTCTACCCGCATTATGATGCACTATTTTCGGATACTTTTGGCCCGTTTTCATGGTTCTCCAAAAAGTTAACTTACACTTTTTCTGACTCTGGAGGAATGTGAGGGGAGTTGTCAGGGGACTCTACCCGCATTATGATGCACTATTTTCGGATACTTTTGGCCCGTTTTCATGGTTCTCCAAAAAGTTAACTTACACTTTTTCTGACTCTGGAGGAATGTGAGGGGAGTTGTCAGGGGACTCTACCCGCATTATGATGCACTATTTTTGGATACGTTTGGCCCGTTTTCATGGTTCTCCAAAAATTTAACTTACACTTTTTCTGACTCTGGAGGAATGTGAGGGGAGTTGTCAGGGGACTCTACCCGCATTATGATGCACTATTTTCGGATACTTTTGTCCCGTTTTCATGGTTCTCCAAAAATGTAACTTACACTTTTTCTGACTCTGGAGGAATGTGAGGGGAGTTGTCAGGGGACTCTACCCGCATTATGATGCACTATTTTCGGATACTTTTGGCCCGTTTTCATGGTTCTCCAAAAAGTTAACTTACACTTTTTCTGACTCTGGAGGAATGTGAGGGGAGTTGTCAGGGGACTCTACCCGCATTATGATGCACTATTTTCGGATACTTTTGGCCTGTTTTCATGGTTCTCCAAAAAGTTAACTTACACTTTTTCTGACTCTGGAGGAATGTGAGGGGAGTTGTCAGGGGACTCTACCCGCATTATGATGCACTATTTTCGGATACTTTTGGCCCTGTTTTCATGGTTCTCCAAAAAGTTAACTTACACTTTTTCTGACTCTGGAGGAATGTGAGGGGAGTTGTCAGGGGACTCTACCCGCATTATGATGCACTATTTTCGGATACTTTTGGCCCGTTTTCATGGTTCTCCAAAAATTTAACTTACACTTTTTCTGACTCTGGAGGAATGTGAGGGGAGTTGTCAGGGGACTCTACCCGCATTATGATGCACTATTTTCGGATACTTTTGGCCCGTTTTCATGGTTCTCCAAAAATGTAACTTACACTTTTTCTGACTCTGGAGGAATGTGAGGGGAGTTATCAGGGGACTCTACCCGCGTTATGACGCACTATTTTCGGATACTTTTGGCCCGTTTTCATGGTTCTCCAAAAAGTTAACTTACACTTTTTCTGACTCTGGAGGAATGTGAGGGGAGTTGTCAGGGGACTCTACCCGCATTATGATGCACTATTTTCGGATACTTTTGGCCCGTTTTCATGGTTCTCCAAAAATTTAACTTACACTTTTTCTTACTCTGGAGGAATGTGAGGGGAGTTGTCAGGGGACTCTACCCGCATTATGATGCACTATTTTCGGATACTTTTGGCCCGTTTTCATGGTTCTCCAAAAATTTAACTTACACTTTTTCTGACTCTGGAGGAATGTGAGGGGAGTTGTCAGGGGACTCTACCCGCATTATGATGCACTATTTTCGGATACGTTTGGCCCGTTTTCATGGTTCTCCAAAAAATGTAACTTACACTTTTTCTGACTCTGGAGGAATGTGAGGGGAGTTGTCAGGGGACTCTACCCGCATTATGATGCACTATTTTCGGATACTTTTGGCCCGTTTTCATGGTTCTCCAAAAATTTAACTTACACTTTTTCTGACTCTGGAGGAATGTGAGGGGAGTTGTCAGGGGACTCTACCCGCATTATGATGCACTATTTTCGGATACTTTTGGCCCGTTTTCATGGTTCTCAAAAAATTTTAACTTACACTTTTTCTGACTCTGGAGGAATGTGAGGGGAGTTGTCAGGGGACTCTACCCGCATTATGATGCACTATTTTCGGATACTTTTGGCCCGTTTTCATGGTTCTCCAAAAAGTTAACTTACACTTTTTCTGACTCTGGAGGAATGTGAGGGGAGTTGTCAGGGGACTCTACCCGCATTATGATGCACTATTTTCGGATACTTTTGGCCCGTTTTCATGGTTCTCCAAAAATTTAACTTACACTTTTTCTTACTCTGGAGGAATGTGAGGGGAGTTATCAGGGGACTCTACCCACATTAGGATGCACTATTTTCGGATACTTTTGGCCCGTTTTCATGGTTCTCCAAAAATTTAACTTACACTTTTTCTGACTCTGGAGGAATGTGAGGGGAGTTGTCAGGGGACTCTACCCGCATTATGATGCACTATTTTCGGATACTTTTGGCCCGTTTTCATGGTTCTCCAAAAATGTAACTTACACTTTTTCTGACTCTGGAGGAATGTGAGGGGAGTTGTCAGGGGACTCTACCCGCATTATGATGCACTATTTTCGGATACTTTTGGCCCGTTTTCATGGTTCTCCAAAAATTTAACTTACACTTTTTCTGACTCTGGAGGAATGTGAGGGGAGTTGTCAGGGGACTCTACCCGCATTATGATGCACTATTTTCGGATACTTTTGGCCCGTTTTCATGGTTCTCCAAAAATTTAACTTACACTTTTTCTTACTCTGGAGGAATGTGAGGGGAGTTATCAGGGGACTCTACCCACATTAGGATGCACTATTTTCGGATACTTTAGGCCTGTTTTCATGGTTCTCCAAAAATTTAACTTACACTTTTTCTGACTCTGGAGGAATGTGAGGGGAGTTGTCAGGGGACTCTACCCGCATTATGATGCACTATTTTCGGATACTTTTGGCCCGTTTTCATGGTTCTCCAAAAAGTTAACTTACACTTTTTCTGACTCTGGAGGAATGTGAGGGGAGTTGTCAGGGGACTCTACCCGCATTATGATGCACTATTTTCGGATACTTTTGGCCCGTTTTCATGGTTCTCCAAAAATGTTAACTTACACTTTTTCTGACTCTGGAGGAATGTGAGGGGAGTTGTCAGGGGACTCTACCCGCATTATGATGCACTATTTTCGGATACTTTTGGCCCGTTTTCATGGTTCTCCAAAAAGTTAACTTACACTTTTTCTGACTCTGGAGGAATGTGAGGGGAGTTGTCAGGGGACTCTACCCGCATTATGATGCACTATTTTCGGATACTTTTGGCCCGTTTTCATGGTTCTCCAAAAATTTAACTTACACTTTTTCTGACTCTGGAGGATTGTGAGGGGAGTTGTCAGGGGACTCTACCCGCATTATGATGCACTATTTTCGGATACTTTTGGCCCGTTTTCATGGTTCTCCAAAAATTTAACTTACACTTTTTCTTACTCTGGAGGAATGTGAGGGGAGTTATCAGGGGACTCTACCCGCGTTATGATGGACTATTTTCGGATACTTTTGGCCCGTTTTCATGGTTCTCCAAAAAGTTAACTTACACTTTTTCTGACTCTGGAGGAATGTGAGGGAGTTGTCAGGGGACTCTACCCGCATTAGGATGCACTATTTTCGGATACTTTTGGCCTGTTTTCATGGTTCTCCAAAAAGTTAACTTACACTTTTTCTGACTCTGGAGGAATGTGAGGGGAGTTGTCAGGGGACTCTACCCGCATTATGATGCACTATTTTCGGATACTTTTGGCCCTGTTTTCATGGTTCTCCAAAAAGTTAACTTACACTTTTTCTGACTCTGGAGGAATGTGAGGGGAGTTGTCAGGGGACTCTACCCGCATTATGATGCACTATTTTCGGATACTTTTGGCCCGTTTTCATGGTTCTCCAAAAATGTAACTTACACTTTTTCTGACTCTGGAGGAATGTGAGGGGAGTTGTCAGGGGACTCTACCCGCATTATGATGCACTATTTTCGGATACTTTTGGCCCGTTTTCATGGTTCTCCAAGAAATTTAACTTACACTTTTTCTGACTCTGGAGGATTGTGAGGGGAGTTGTCAGGGGACTCTACCCGCATTATGATGCACTATTTTCGGATACTTTTGGCCCGTTTTCATGGTTCTCCAAAAAGTTAACTTACACTTTTTCTGACTCTGGAGGAATGTGAGGGGAGTTGTCAGGGGACTCTACCCGCATTATGATGCACTATTTTCGGATACTTTTGGCCCGTTTTCATGGTTCTCCAAAAAGTTAACTTACACTTTTTCTGACTCTGGAGGAATGTGAGGGGAGTTGTCAGGGGACTCTACCCGCATTATGATGCACTATTTTCGGATACTTTTGGCCCGTTTTCATGGTTCTCCAAAAAGTTAACTTACACTTTTTCTGACTCTGGAGGAATGTGAGGGGAGTTGTCAGGGGACTCTACCCGCATTATGATGCACTATTTTCGGATACTTTTGGCCCGTTTTCATGGTTCTCCAAAAAGTTAACTTACACTTTTTCTGACTCTGGAGGAATGTGAGGGGAGTTGTCAGGGGACTCTACCCGCATTATGATGCACTATTTTTCGGATACTTTTGGCCCGTTTTCATGGTTCTCCAAAAAGTTAACTTACACTTTTTCTGACTCTGGAGGAATGTGAGGGGAGTTGTCAGGGGACTCTACCCGCATTATGATGCACTATTTTCGGATACTTTTGGCCCGTTTTCATGGTTCTCCAAAAAGTTAACTTACACTTTTTCTGACTCTGGAGGAATGTGAGGGGAGTTGTCAGGGGACTCTACCCGCATTATGATGCACTATTTTCGGATACTTTTGGCCTGTTTTCATGGTTCTCCAAAAAGTTAACTTACACTTTTTCTGACTCTGGAGGAATGTGAGGGGAGTTGTCAGGGGACTCTACCCGCATTATGATGCACTATTTTTGGATACTTTTGGCCCGTTTTCATGGTTCTCCAAAAAGTTAACTTACACTTTTTCTGACTCTGGAGGAATGTGAGGGGAGTTATCAGGGGACTCTACCCGCATTATGATGCACTATTTTCGGATACTTTTGGCCCGTTTTCATGGTTCTCCAAAAAATGTAACTTACACTTTTTCTGACTCTGGAGGAATGTGAGGGGAGTTGTCAGGGGACTCTACCCGCATTATGATGCACTATTTTCGGATACTTTTGGCCTGTTTTCATGGTTCTCCAAAAAGTTAACTTACACTTTTTCTGACTCTGGAGGAATGTGAGGGGAGTTGTCAGGGGACTCTACACGCATTATGATGCACTATTTTTGGATACGTTTGGCCCGTTTTCATTGTTCTCCAAAAAATGTAACTTACACTTTTTCTGATTCTAGAGGAATGTGAGGGGAGTTATCAGGGGACTCTACCCGCGTTATGATGGACTATTTTCGGATACTTTTGGCCCGTTTTCATGGTTCTCCAAGAAATGTAACTTACACTTTTTCTGACTCTGGAGGATTGTGAGGGGAGTTGTCAGGGGACTCTACCCGCATTATGATGCACTATTTTCGGATACTTTTGGCCTGTTTTCATGGTTCTCCAAAAAGTTAATTTACACTTTTTCTGACTCTGGAGGAATGTGAGGGGAGTTGTCAGGGGACTCTACACGCATTATGATGCACTATTTTTGGATACGTTTGGCCCGTTTTCATTGTTCTCCAAAAAATGTAACTTACACTTTTTCTGACTCTGGAGGAATGTGAGGGGAGTTATCAGGGGACTCTACCCGCATTATGATGCACTATTTTCGGATACTTTTGGCCCGTTTTCATGGTTCTCCAAAAATGTAACTTACACTTTTTCTGACTCTGGAGGAATGTGAGGGGAGTTGTCAGGGGACTCTACCCGCATTATGATGCACTATTTTCGGATACTTTTGGCCCTGTTTTCATGGTTCTCCAAAAAGTTAACTTACACTTTTTCTGACTCTGGAGGAATGTGAGGGGAGTTGTCAGGGGACTCTACCCGCATTATGATGCACTATTTTCGGATACTTTTGGCCTGTTTTCATGGTTCTCCAAAAAGTTAACTTACACTTTTTCTGACTCTGGAGGAATGTGAGGGGAGTTGTCAGGGGACTCTACCCGCATTATGATGCACTATTTTTGGATACTTTTGGCCCGTTTTCATGGTTCTCCAAAAAGTTAACTTACACTTTTTCTGACTCTGGAGGAATGTGAGGGGAGTTGTCAGGGGACTCTACCCGCATTATGATGCACTATTTTCGGATACTTTTGGCCCATTTTCATGGTTCTCCAAAAAGTTAACTTACACTTTTTCTGACTCTGGAGGAATGTGAGGGGAGTTGTCAGGGGACTTCTACCCGCATTATGATGCACTATTTTCGGATACTTTTGGCCTGTTTTCATGGTTCTCCAAAAAGTTAACTTACACTTTTTCTGACTCTGGAGGAATGTGAGGGGAGTTGTCAGGGGACTCTACCCGCATTATGATGCACTATTTTTGGATACTTTTGGCCCGTTTGCATGGTTCTCCAAAAAGTTAACTTACACTTTTTCTGACTCTGGAGGAATGTGAGGGGAGTTGTCAGGGGACTCTACCCGCATTATGATGCACTATTTTCGGATACTTTTGGCCTGTTTTCATGGTTCTCCAAAAAGTTAATTTACACTTTTTCTGACTCTGGAGGAATGTGAGGGGAGTTGTCAGGGGACTCTACCCGCATTATGATGCACTATTTTCGGATACTTTTGGCCTGTTTTCATGGTTCTCCAAAAAGTTAACTTACACTTTTTCTGACTCTGGAGGAATGTGAGGGGAGTTGTCAGGGGACTCTACCCGCGTTATGACGCAATATTTTCGGATACTTTTGGCCCGTTTTCATGGTTCTCCAAAAAGTTAACTTACACTTTTTATGACTCTGGAGGAATGTGAGGGGAGTTGTCAGGGGCCTCTACCCGCATTAGGATGCACTATTTTCGGATACTTTTGGCCTGTTTTCATGGTTCTCCAAAAAGTTAACTTACACTTTTTCTGACTCTGGAGGAATGTGAGGGGAGTTGTCAGGGGACTCTACCCGCATTATAATGCACTATTTTTGGATACTTTTGGCCCGTTTTCATGGTTCTCCAAAAAGTTAACTTACACTTTTTCTGACTCTGGAGGAATGTGAGGGGAGTTGTCAGGGGACTCTACCCGCATTATAATGCACTATTTTCGGATACTTTTGGCCCGTTTTCATGGTTCTCCAAAAAGTTAACTTACACTTTTTCTGACTCTGGAGGAATGTGAGGGGAGTTGTCAGGGGACTTTACCCGCATTATGATGCACTATTTTCGGATACTTTTGGCCTGTTTTCATGGTTCTCCAAAAAGTTAACTTACACTTTTTCTGACTCTGGAGGAATGTGAGGGGAGTTGTCAGGGGACTCTACCCGCATTATGATGCACTATTTTTGGATACTTTTGGCCCGTTTGCATGGTTCTCCAAAAAGTTAACTTACACTTTTTCTGACTCTGGAGGAATGTGAGGGGAGTTATCAGGGGACTCTGCCCGCATTATGATGCACTATTTTCGGATACTTTTGGCCCGTTTTCATGGTTCTCCAAAAAATGTAATTTACACTTTTTCTGACTCTGGAGGAATGTGAGGGGAGTTGTCAGGGGACTCTACCCGCATTATGATGCACTATTTTCGGATACTTTTGGCCCGTTTTCATGGTTCTCCAAAACATTTAACTTACACTTTTTCTGACTCTGGAGGAATGTGAGGGGAGTTATCAGGGGACTCTACCCGCGTTATGATGCACTATTTTTGGATACTTTTGGCCCGTTTTCATGGTTCTCCAAAAAGTTAACTTACACTTTTTCTGACTCTGGAGGAATGTGAGGGGAGTTGTCAGGGGACTCTACCCGTATTATGATGCACTATTTTCGGATACTTTTGGCCCGTTTTCATGGTTCTCCAAAAAGTTAACTTACACTTTTTCTGACTCTGGAGGAATGTGAGGGGAGTTGTCAGGGGACTCTACCCGTATTATGATGCACTATTTTCGGATACTTTTTTTGTGTTTTTGCCCGTTTCAACCGGTTCCTTCTACCGGGGGCACTGCCCGGTCCTGGGTACCCCCCGACGGCCTTTGTCCAGCTGTCCCCCCCCAACTTGACCGTACATTAACGTATTTTGTCCATTTTTGCGGCGTTCCTCTCACCTCACTGATCGAATGGCAAACGAGACCCGCCATCGGAGGGTCTTCTCCCCCGGTCCACGT
Source organism: Gymnodraco acuticeps (assembly GCF_902827175.1). Taxonomy (NCBI): domain Eukaryota; kingdom Metazoa; phylum Chordata; class Actinopteri; order Perciformes; family Bathydraconidae; genus Gymnodraco; species Gymnodraco acuticeps. The sequence continues at coordinate 72,940 of NW_022992110.1, forward strand.
GCCGGTGCTCTGGCTGTCGGTTCCTCCGAACTGCGGGTTCGACTCTGATGGCCGGGAGGGTGTGCTGCGGAGGGGTAACCCTGCATGTCTCTTACCTCCCGGGCCGACCGATATGAAGCGTTTCCAAGATGAACCGTCTGACTCAGGGGTCCCACCACGGGTTCCGCAGCGGGGTGGAAGTTCCACCTCCCCACTTTGCCGCGGAGTGCCAGGCAAACATCAGTTTCTCTAATCCTCCACTGTTGCATAGCGGCCTTAGTCGGCTGCGGCATTCAGCAATTGGCCTTGCTCCGGGCACCAGTTCCCTCGGGGACCACGGCTCGGGGACTGCACATGATATAGGGTCGACCCTACTTCATCACAGGCTACCTGTTTGATCCTGCGTAACAACCATATATGCTTGTCTGCAAAGAGGGAACTGCCTGGTCCTGCCCTGGTGTTCCTCTACGGCTAGTGTCCAGCCGTCAGCTGTGCTATCAGCAAATTTGACCCGCCATCGGAGGGCCTCCTCCCCGGGTCCACGTGCCGGTGCTTGGCAGTCGGAAGAATAATATTTTGCAGGACATGACGGATTTCAGGAGTCTGCACTTTGAAGCTCCTGGAGCGGACAAAGATATGTGTATTTGCCTGAATGATGGAAATAAACAAAGAATGCTATTTTACAGGACATGACGGAGATAGGCGTATTTTCACAGCTTTTTGGAAATACACCAAATGTGATATTGCAGGGCAACACGGAGCTCATTTTACCCATGTGATGTTGTGCAGTACATTACTGAGCTAATTTAACGACATGGCGTACCAGGGGCACTAAGGGGCACTAAGGTCTTACCCGGATGTCCTTATGTGTTTAGTCAGAGTGAGAGTGCTTGAGTTTGGGTACACAGCTGTGCCAGGCGCACCCACCCGTGGAAAGACAAAATATCCAATCCAATCCAATCCATTTTATTTATATAGCACATTTAAAAACAACAGAGTTGAACAAAGTGCTGTACATCAACAACTGTATAAAAACATAGCATAAATACATAAAAACAGACAGGACATGAAACAAATGTAATACGAGACAATGAAACCAGATCAGAAGCCACCGACTGAAAAAACTCTCCTATATGACGTAAAAACAATACAAAACACTAGTAAGGTAAAAAATAAATAAATAAATAAAAACCACATTTTACAGCACAAGTGTCACCTGGTCTGTACAGTAAAAGCCAAGGAAAATAAGTGGGTTTTTAAGCGAGATTTAAAAACAGGCAGAGTTGGAGCAAGTCTAACCTGGAGGGGTAATTTGTTCCATAACTTTGGAGCTGCAACAACAAAGGCTCTGTCTCCCCGCTGCTTTAGCCTCGATTTTGGGACTACCAGAAGGAGTCTGTCAGCAGACCTCAGTGACCGTGTGGGTGTGTATGGTTTTAAAAGATCTGCCAGGTACGGTGGGGCTAAACCGTTCAGGGCCTTGTATGCGAACAGCAACATTTTAAACTGTATTCTAAAATGGACTGGTAGCCAGTGTAAAGAGGCGAGTACAGGCGTAATATGTTCACGCCTGCCTGTCCTTGTAAGGAGGCGTGCAGCAGCATTCTGGACCAGCTGTAGGCGTGACAGGGAAGCCTTGGTCACTCCAATATAAAGAGCATTGCAGTAATCCAGTTTAGTGGATATAAAACAATGTATTATCTTCTCAAAGTCATTAAAAGAAAGGAAAGGCTTGACCTTTGCTAAAAGTCTTAGCTGAAAGAAGCTGGATTTGACCACAGAGTTAATCTGTTTGTCTAGTTTAAAATCACGATCAATCCGTACTCCCAGGTTTGTGACAATGGGTTTCACATATGAGACAAGATAATCCAGCCCAGGCGGGGCATTGGGGCCACCAATGGGTCCAAATATTATGACCTCTGTCTTTTTTTCATTGAATTTTAAAAAGTTCAAGGCCATCCAGGCTCTGATGTCCTGCAGACAGTCAGACAGGTGTTGCTGAGGGTTTGGGTCATTTATGTTCAGGGGCATGTAGATTTGCAAGTCATCTGCATAAAAATGAAATGAGACACCATATTTCTTAATGATAGCGCCCAGGGGGAGCAGGTACAGGGAAAATAAAATCGGCCCAAGAATGGAGCCTTGGGGTACCCCGTGTGTGAGAGGAGCAGAGGAGGAAGTAAATTCATTAAGATTTACATTAAAACTTCTTTCAGACAGATATGACTTAAACCAGTCTAGAGCAGTACCACTGATTCCCACAAAATGTTGCAGGCGAGAAATGAGAATACTGTGATCTACAGTGTCAAAGGCAGCTATATGAAATATGACAAAACAGTTAAAGTGTGAACCTCCAGCACAGGGGGGGTGCCGTGAAGAAGGCCGAATATTGATGCTGATGGACGGACGGTAAAGCACCACAAAATCCACCACCTTTAAGTGTTACCAGGGGCATGAGAACATCCTCCACAGGAGGGTGGGTGGTGTTGCCGTGAAGAAGGACGAATATGGATGCCGATGGGCGGACGGTAAAGCACCGCAAAATCCACCCCCCTTTTAGGGTTACCAGGGGCATGAGGTTCTGTAGGGTGTGATCATCTGGGTTTAGTCCGTGGGGGAGTGCTTAAGTCCGGGGGCCCGGGGTCTCACGGTGTGCGAGGTTATGGAAGTATGCATGTTAGGGAGACATGCTGGAGCTGCTTAGTCCGTCCTTTGGGGCTCTGTGAGGGGCTACAAATAGGTAGTTTTCCCGGTCTATTTCATGGAAGTCTGACATAGCCTGTTTGCCCATGTCAGGGAGACATGCTGGAGCTGCTTAGTCCGTCCTTTGGGGCTCTGTGAGGGGCCAGAAATAGGTTGGCTGATGCGCCCTCCTGTGGGGACACATGAGAACTGTACTCAAATCACTTTGTGCTTTTTCAACGGTTTAAAATAGTTTTTTCACTTTTAAAAACAGCTTTCTGCCCTGGAAATGATTTCTAATCATTATTACCATTATGGGGGGGCTGCAGGAACACTTTCCCCGCCTTTCAAACACGTATTCCTGGGTAGGAAAGCCATGTGCATCACCCTGGATCTCTGCCTGTGTGACTATAAGTGTGAGACCCTGCTAACATCATTGACTCTGCTGTATTTATCTTCTTGTACATTTCATGAGTCAAATGTGGACGAAATGGACAGATTCCTGTCCATATGACCGGCTGTTTATGCAGTCAAATGCGTATTTGAATTAAACCAGTTTAAGGCACTTTTAACACTGACATACCCACGATTCAAGCTGCTTTCCTGGGTTACATAGTGCTGTGAAACAGCCTGTCCTCTGGGTGCGCTCTGTGGCTCTCACAGGCTGCTAACTCTCTGGCTGCTCTCTCCCTCTGTTCACATCACTTTTACCCAGCTCTCACAGACTTATTCCTGGGTAAGAAAGCCATGTGCATCACCCTGGATCTCTGCCTATGTGCCTGTGAAATGCACATTGGAATTAAACCAGTTTAAGGCACTTTTAACACTGACATACCCACGATTCAAGCTGCTTTCCTGGGTTACATAGTGCTGTGAAACAGCCTGTCCTCTGGGTGCGCTCTGTGGCTCTCACAGGCCGCTAACTCTGGCTGCTCTCTCCCTCTGTTCACATCACTTTTACCCGCCGTTCACACACTTATCCTGGGTAGGAAAGCCATGTGCATCACCCTGGATCTCTGCCTGTGTGCCTGTGAGTGTGAGACCCTGCTTACAGCAGTGAACCTGCTGCCAGCATTACAAACATATTAATCAGGCATTTTAACACTTTTTTTCCATGAAAATGATTTGTATTCACTACCATGGGGTTATATAAATCAAATTCCGGGTAATTAGGAGCACAATTGTACCTTTTACTATTTAAATGTATTTGTATTATATATTTTTGGGCTATTAAAGTGACATTTCTGGGTGACTTTGTCAGTTTATGGAGCTTAGCCCACAATTCCCGGAGGTTCCAGGCCAAAATGTGGAGCTCCTAGGTGACCTGCCATGCACCCCCACCCGTGGAAAGCCGAAAAAAGTAAAGAAAACGGTCAATTATATCTTAAAATAATCAAATATGAAGTTTTCAAAAATGCCAACGGAGGAGGGGCTCCGAAAAGCTCAAGTCTTCGGTGCTTTGGGTGGAAGCCCCGGACACTTTTCCACTTCCCGTTGCATTTTACAACGGAGAGGGGAATCGAGACCTCCCCTCCTCCGTCAAAAAGATTCATTCATGTTTTTCAAGCTGAGAGGACTCAGAAAAAAAACGGCTTTTTCACATCATGGAGGAATGTGTCCGCTACATGAGTGCTTTGGCTCGGATACAATTCTTGCCTGGAGACCCCTCAGTATGGTTCTTACCAAACTTTAAGTTTTTGAACTGGCCTCTGGAGGAATGCAAGGGGAGTTTGATGGGACTCTACCTGCATTATGATGCACTATTTTCGGATACATTTGGCCCGGTTTCATGGTTCTACAAAAAGTTAACAGAGTTTTTCCTGACTCTGGAGGAATGTAAGGAGAGTTGTCAGGGGACTCTACCCGCCTTAAGAGAAACTATTTTGGGGTACAATTTCTCCATTTTCACCCCTTTCCTCTGGTTCTCCCAAAAGATAACAGAATTTGTCCTGACTCTGGAGGAATGTAAGGAGAGTTGTCAGGGGACTCTTGCGTGCTCATGATGCACTATTTTCGGATACTTTTTTTACTTTTCAGCCCTTTTCCATGGATGAATTGAAACTTATTTGTTTTACATTTTGGTCAATTTGACCCAGTTCTGGTACCGCATTGCCTGTAGGATAGGACCGAGAGATGACAGACTCTCTGGCCGCCTCACAAGTCACTATTGTCGGACACTTTCTTTGCTTTACCCCTTTTCTATGGATCTCCAAAAAGTTAACTCAGACTTTTTTCTAACTCTTCAGGAATGTAAGGGGAGTTGACAGGGGACTCTACCCGCCTTATGAGGCACTATTTTCGGATACTTGTTTTCATTTTCACCCATTTTCCCTGGTTCTCCAAACACTTAAATCTAACTATTTTGCCTGTGGAGGAATGTGACGAAGGTAACTTCGTCACTATGGACTGACTGCTTCAGGCCGGGTAATTGTGTGCACCTGGTGTCCTGTGTTGTCTCCTCCCCCCCTCACCTGTGTCTTGTTGTGCTGATTAGTGTGTGTATTTAGGCTCTGTTTCCCTGTCTGTTGGGAGGCTGGTAGTGTGTGTGAGATCCGTGTGGCTGCAGGATGTGTGCAAGGAGAACAGCAGGATTGAGGCTGTGAACTTTGTGCACATGATTTTAATAAATGCCCACGTCGGGTTATATTTTTGGACGTTCTGCCTCTGCCTCCTTGCTTGGTCTGGGCCGCTCAACGGTCAGCTTCACAAGGAATGACATGGGAGTTGACAGGGGACTCTACCTGGGTTATGAGACACAATTTTCGGATACTTTTTTACATTTTCACCCCTTTTTTATGGTTCTCCAAAAAGTTAACTCAGACTTTTTTCTGACTCTGGAGGAATGTAAGGGAAGTTGACAGGGGACTCTACCCGCCTTATGACGCACTATTTTCGGGTACTTATTTTCATTTTCACCCATTTTACCTTGTTCTCCAAAAACTTAAATCTGACTATTTTGCCTGTGGAGGAATGACATGGAAGTTGACAGGGGACTCTACCCGGGTTATGAGGCACTATTTTTGGATACTTTTTTACATTTTCACCCCTTTTGCCTGGTTCTTTTGGCCTTAGTCGGCTGCGGCATTCAGCAATTGGCCTTGCTCCGGGCACCGGTTCCCTCGGGGACCATGGCTCGGTGGCTTCACATGATATAGGGTCTACCCTACTTCATCACAGGCTACTTGTTTGATCCTGCGTAACAACCACATATGCTTGTCTGCAAAGAGGGAACTGCCTGGTCCCGCCCGGGTGTTTTCTCTACGGCTAGTGTCCAGCCGTCAGCTGCGGTATCATCAAATTTGACCCGCCATCGGAGGGCCGGGTCCACGTGCCGGTCCTTGGCGGTCGGTTCCTCCAAACTGCGGGTTCGACTCTGCTCCTGGAGCGGACAAAGATATGTGTATTTGCCTGATTGATGGAAATAAACAAATAATGATATTTTACAGGACATGACGGAGCTCAGGAGTCTGCACTTTGAAGCTCCTGGAGCGGACAAAGATATGTGTATTTGCCAGAATGATGAAAATAAACAAAGAATGATATTTTACAGGACATGACGGAGATAGGTGTATTTTCCTGGCTTTTTGGAAATAAACCAAACATGATTTTGCAGGGCATTACGAAGATAATTTACCCATGTGATGTTGTGCAGTACATTACTGAGCTCATTTAACGATATGGATTACCAGGGGCACTAAGGGGCACTAAGGTCTTACCCGGATGTCCTTATGTGTTTAGTCAGAGTGAGAGTGCTTAAGTTTGGGTACACAGCTTTGCCAGGCATGGAAAGACGAATATGACAAAAAAGTTAAAGTGTGAACCTCCAGCACAGGGAGGGTGCCGTGAAGAACGCCGAATATGGATGCCGATGGGCGGACGGTAAAGCACCGCAAAATCCACCCCCCTTTTAGGGTTACCAGCGGCATGAGGTTCTGGAGGGTGTGATCATCTGGGTTTAGTCCTTGGGGGAGTGCTTAAGTCCGGGGGCCTGGGGTCTCACGGTGTGAAAGATTATGGAAGTGCCCATGTTAGGGAGACATGCTGGAGCTCTGTAGTCCGTCCTTTGGTGGTCTGTGAGGGGCTACAGAGAGGTGCTTTTCTTGATCTCTGTCCTGGAGGTGTGAAAAAAACTGTTTGCCTATGTTAGGGAGAGATGCTGGAGCTACTTAGTCCGTCCTTTGGGGCGCTGTGAAGGGCCACAGAGAGGTGGTTTTCGCGGTCTCTCTCCTGGAGGAGTGAAATAACCTGTTTGCCACTGTTAGGGAGAGATGCTGGAGCTCTGTAGTCCGTCCTTTGGTGGTCTGTTTGGGGCCACAGATAGGTGCTTTTTGTGGTCTCTGTCCTGAAAGTAGCACAATTTGAAAAAACGGCAGAGTGCCAACGGAGAAGCGGAGAGAAGGGGCTCGAAAAAGTTCAACCTGTTGGCGCTTCGGGCCGAAGCCCCGGACACTTTTCCACGTCTCCGTTGCAACTTACAACGGAGAGGGGAAACCAAACTTCCACTTCTCCGTCAAAAAAAATCATTCATCCATTTCAGACTCCTGTCTGCACGAAATCGGAAACCCGGTTTTTGAGAGGACTCAGAAAAAAAACGGGTGTTTGATTTCATGGAGGAATGTGTCCGCTCCATGTGCACTCTTGCTCGGATAAATGTGTTGCCTGGAAATCCCCCAGCCATGTTCTTACCAAACTTTAAGTTTGCAAATTGGTCTCTGGATGAATGTAAGGGGAGTTTGAGGGGACTCTACCAGCATTATGAGACATTATTTTCGGATACATTTTCTCACTTTCACCCCTTTTCTATGAATCTCCAAAAAGTGAACTCAGACTTTTTCTGACTGTGGAGGAATGCAAGGGGAGTTTGAGGGGACTCTACCCGCATTATGAGACACTATTTTCGGATACATTTTCTCACTCTCTGGCCGCCTCACACATCACTATTGTCGGACACTTTCTTTGCTTTACCCCGGTTCTATCACTCTTTCCTCCTTTGACCATAAAACGTGTTTCCTGCTGGGGTACTGCCTGGTTCTGGGGCACCCCAAACCCTCTCATGGTCGGGGCACCATGAATAGATGCATTGGACCCAATGTTGCCATCACCAGCCCCGCGTTGGTGTGGAGGTGGGACCATTTAACCCGGTTAATGGTCCTCCCTTGGTCCGTGTACCATGCATTGAAGCATCGGACCCATTGTTAAAATCACCGGTTATGCTAACGCATATAAACGGAGAACCAGAAAATAATTTAAATACAATTCATTGTGTCTGTTGTAGTAAGGATGTCGTCCGAATGCACGGTGTGCAGACTCTTCTATCTGGCTTTGAACAAGCACCTTAAGCACAAACATGCAGTGCGGAAGTTGGAGGAAAGAGGCATCATTCTTAAAATGGCCAGTGGCAGAATAAATGTTCGGACCAAACCCTGTCCCATCACAGGGTGTTCGTATGCTGGGAAGAGACTAGACCAGGGGTGCCCAACCAGTCGATCGCGGGGAGATTCCCAGTCGATCGCGAGATGTGTCTAAAAATAGAACAACAATATTCTGTTTTATCGTTAATGTCCGATAACATAATCTTCCCGTGCCAGAATAATGCACTTGAACGCACCAAAGCTTTGTGATTGGCCGGCGTGACCCCTTGTGTGGGGGCGTGGCTGGTGGGCAGTGGGCACTATTTCGCTGACGTTGTCCGTGTCAACAGGAGTGACAGTCCGCACACACACAAGACCGCAATTATGGAAGAAGCAAAAAAGCCCAAAATATAGAATTTTCACTCCGAGTGGGAGGATGATTATTTTTGTATCTATTCCAATTCAAAGTCCATCAAAGTCTCATCTGCAATGCGAGTGTGGCTTTATCGAAGAAGGGGAATTTAGGAGCGGTATTTCAAAACAGTGCACAAACGCTACGAGACGGAATTCCCTCCTAATTCTGCCCTACGCTCCCAAAAGGGGAGGGGCCTGAAAGGACAGCTAAATGCACAGCAGTCCATTTTCACCAGGCCCAACAACAAGAGCAAGGCTGCTACCATAGCATCTTATCGTGTCAGTCACGTTCTTGCGAAACACATGAAGTCTTTCAAAGACGGCACAGTTGTGAAATAAGCATTCCTGGAGGCTGCCGACACGCTTTTTGGGGACAGTAAAAATAACAGAAGCATTTCAACAGGTTTTTGATATAATAAAAACTCAAGTTGGATACCGTTATTAATCAGCTGTAAGTTTTAGTTTGTTTGAACTTATTCATTATAATTATTGTACAAAATGGTATAAGAATGCAAACTTAAATTGATTATAGTCTATCATCAATTCAGGTTAAGAAACTAGTTGCTTGCATCCTATTTTAAAAGGCATTTATTTGTATACTCTACTAAAATGCAACAAAAAAAGGGTTTTATTCTATTAATTTTGTCTTTTTTATTGCACTTTGGTAGCAGATTCCTGTGTAGCTTCAGATCTGAGTTGTCTTATTATGCCTAATTGTAATGGCAAAGAAAGGAATCAGAGTATTTTCTTTTTTTCCTGTGTCATATGTGGCAGCACTGTTCAATGTTTCTTGAAAACATTACCCACTGTATGTGACGTGTGAATAAACTCCAACTCTGTATCAACAACACTGTTGTGTAACTTTAGTTAAATACTTGTATGTGTGTAGATTAGAAAGAGGTAAGATAAAGCATCTGCAGTATTTTATGAAGTATTAATCGTACAAAGGTCAGTTGTATACAAGTAGAAGTGTGTATTTACCTGGTAGTCAGTAATGGCTACGCCTCTCTATTTGGACTGGTAGATCTCGGCAGACTGGCAACTTTAAAAGTAGCTCTCGGTTCAAAAAAGGTTGGGCACCCCTGGACTAGACCGTCATGTAAAATCATGACCACCCTGAGTTCTCCCGAGATGAGGCACATCAGGTCATGGCAATGCTGAAGCATAGTGTGGCCCTACAGTTGCTGCATGACCTCCGAGAGACTAATCCATCATTGGAATGGCTACATCATTGGATATAGACAATGAGGAGGAATACCCGGTGCACCCTTCTCCCCACATACCGAGTGTGACAAAGAGGACTGCAGGCAGGTGATGCTGGAAAATGTGGCATTGAGGGCTCAGAAGGATGCCATCATTGATGAGGTGAAGACCCTGCGCTCCATGCTGAAAAATGAGCTAAAACCCAGGAAGCAGAGTGCCACTGCTGCTGTGCTTGAGGAAGAGGAAGAATGTATACAATTTAAGGGCCTGGCAATCTCAAGTACCTCCGGCATAAACACAGTAGCCTCCAGCAGCAATACCCCTCTCAAGACCCTGGTCAAGACTGTCATGCCGTCCCCAGAAGCCTCCAGGCAGCAATACCCCTCTCAAGACCCCAGTCAAGACTGTCATGCCATCCCCAGAAGCCTCCGGTAGTGAGACCCCTCTCAAGACCCCGGTCAAGGCTGTCATGCGATCCCCAAATCCTCCGGTAGTGAGACCCCTCTCAAGACCCCGGTCAAGACTGTCATGCGGTCCCCAGAAGCCTCCAGTAGTGAGACCCCTGTATGCCAGAAGACCTGTGCGTCTGTCTACAATAAGCTGAAAGCTAATCTGGCTAAGGACTGGCCCTCTCCCCCAAATCACTGGTCCACTGGGAAGGGACGGGGGAATACCATGCGTGAAATCACGTTGCCTAAAAGCATGGAGATGTACATTCAGACATACAGGGATCATTGTGAGGGTGTCGCTCCGACAGTGGACCCCTCCCACAGTTTTTTTTTTCTCACATGTCTCAGGGCTTCTTAACATTTATGAAACTATTAATGTGTCATACCCTTTTAAAGGTAAGAAACTCCGCTAACTGACAATAAGAACAATTGTTAACTAAAAAAAACACAAGAGTAATACCAAGCCTTTGAATTAGCATTGAGCGAAAACATGCTAACTAATGCTAACGCTTTTGTACACACAACACACGGTAGAAATGCCCTTATTACTATCTTAACTGCACAAACAAGATATACGATTTAAAGCTGAGACTCCACAGATTCCACACATGTAATGTCATCACTGTCCGACCTTGAATTCCTGGAGCTATCAGCCAGAAAAGAGAAAGTAAACAACATCCGGTTCCAAAAATATTACAATAATTACGTCTTACCTTTTTTGATTTGTGATCAAAAGTTGTGTTCAACGGAATAAAAACGCATCTCAAGGTTAATCCAATGTCTTTGTGTCACGTATAATTTTTTTACTGATAATCAATCATCATATTTATGACAATATACTCGGTATAAAGTATTGCCGTCCAGGCTTGCACTTTCAGATATGCTTCGTTTGCTTCTCTATTACGTCCGCTATGGTAATGTTTACGTAGATTTGGGAACTGCCCATCGATTCTATTGGTTCTGATGGTTAAGAAAAAGGTGTAAATCACACGAATCGACCAATGGGTTCCAGAGATATGGTCCTGCGTAAAGTATAAAGAATGCCAGCCAGCTTAAGTACATTACGCAGCGACTTCATTTATTGTTTACAACGTAACGAAGCAGGAAATGCAGCAGGACCCAGAGCGCACGGAGCACAGAATTGCAGTTTTATTGCTTATAGATTATCAGAACATTTCAAATGGGACACAGCCCCATTGGATATTAATCTATGGATTAACTACATCATCGTTTTTATCGTTTTAATGCCATTGAAGACCAGTTTAGACCAGACAACGAGGAAGGTAAGTCATTGTTAGCCTAGCGCATTAGCGCTAGCGCCATTTGTTTTGATGTACATTTTTGTTGATAACGTCGCGAGTTTGTATCTTTCAGAATTGGGCTGTTGAGGTGGGCACCGTTAGATTCTGTGTCTCCTTGCAATCATAAACAATGTGTTGGATGTGCAGCTAGGATAAGTAATAAGGGAGCGAGGAGTGATTTTCGGTGCTGTAATAGGTTAGCATTTTTCGCTCGGGGCTAATTCAGAGGCTCACTGTAAGAGTAGGCCTATGTTTTATTTTATTTTATTATTTTTTTTGTTCACAACAGTTGTATTTGGATGGAATGAATACCTATAATGATAATTCAAAGTAATAAAATGATTTTTACAGTGAAAAAGTTCAAATGGAACCGATGGTTCCCAAATTACCCAGAGGTGAGTCCGCTTAGACTTTATTTTTCTAAATCTCTCTAAAAAGGTCGAATTTCACTTGTTTTGCATCAATCTTGATACAGGGTACTTATTATATGTTATAGTTTGGATTCCTAAAGCTTTTAGTCTACTAACCCATCATGCAAGGGTGGTTTTCACTATAAGTAAAGTTTTTTTTTTTTAGGTGGACATTAGAATTTACATGTTTTTACTATGTTCCATCTGAATTTACTTTAAAATAAAAACATCTATATTGATTCTGACACTTCTACATCCAACTCACAGATGTAACCTTGCTTTGAGAAAAATAATTATTAATTTACCCCTTTTAGAAGTGAAGATATATCATTTGTTGTGTTAGTGGCATTTTCGAGCCTGAAACCTGAAAAACAGGCTCAGGGCTTAACTGGTTAACCGGCTGTCAGACCGGCTGTTCCTAAAAGACATGAAGAGGGTCCGTGGCTGGAGCGAGTATATTTTAAAGTCGGGCCGGAGAATGTGAACCATTTCCTGAGGTACTTGTTTGAGTCAAAGCTCCGGGGGTGCAGGCTCACCCAGTCTGATATGACCCACATCATCAGAGAGGTGACAGCCAACATGAACGACTTGAAAAAGTCCGTCACTGTCAGCCAGTTTAAGGTGAAGAGGAACAAGCTGGATCGTCTGCCGAGCCAGGCGGAGCTTTTCGCTGCCATGGCGGCCGCTGAGAAGCGCATCCCTGATCTAATTGACCTGATGGCTTGCAATCTAACCTCAATCACCCAATACCTGCTATATGGCTATCTAACCCTCCATTGGAGCCTCCTGTATGGCCACCGTCCGGGTGTGTAAGCAAACATGACCAACACTGAGGTGTTAGAGGCGGACATAAGGGGCACTGCTGAGGGCTACATCATCCACGTGCAGGATCACAAGACTGCCAAGACATTTCGCGAAGCACAGCTGGTGTTTACAGTAAAGGAGTTTAGCTGGGTCATGCGGTGGATGTGGATAAAAGAGGGCTTGTCGGGTCCTCAGAATGAATTCTTCCTTTTCACAACGCAGCATGAAGCATGCCTCCAAAAACCTGAACGCTCACTTGAAGAGGGCTTGGGCTGATGCTGGGCTAGAAACAGCCGTCACCTTTGTCAGCACTTTTCAACACAAGGCAATTCAAGGTGCTTTACAAAAATGAAAGACTTTCAGACAAAGGCATTTTAAAAACAGTCATTAAAAAGAAAAGATAATAAAAGAAAAATTGAAAGAATAAATACATGAGTAAAAAGTACATGAATAAAAAGTACATGAATAACAATATACAGTGCAGTTTAAGATATGAATAGTTCACAGAGAAGTTTCATTTTACTGATGCCTTTCTTTAAGGTTTCTCCGAACGTGAGCTGTGTACGCTTGCATGGCACATACGTCCCGAGCAGCATACACAGAGAAAACAAGCCAGGACAAAGTCCCCAGACACTGATTCCCTACTTACTAGCCCCAAATGTTCATTAACCAAAAACGACGCACCGGCTCAGTTTCAATTAAAAGCAGCGGCAAAAAGATACGTCTTAAGCCTAAAGATTCAAACTCAGGACAACAACAAGAACAGCTGATATGTTTACTTCAACAAACAATAAACCCTAAAGATTCAAACTCAGGACAACAACAAGAACAGCTGATATGTTTACTTCAACAAACAATAAACCCTAAAGATTCAAACTCAGGACAACAACAAGAACAGCTGATATGTTTACTTCAACAAACAATAAACCCTAAAGATTCAAACTCAGGACAACAACAAGAACAGCTGATATATTTACTTCAACAAACAATAAACCCTAAAGATTCAAACTCAGGACAACAACAAGAACAGCTGATATATTTACTTCAACAAACAATAAACCCTAAAGATTCAAACTCAGGACAACAACAAGAACAGCTGATATGTTTACTTCAACAAACAATAAACCCTTAAGATTCAAACTTAGAACAACAACAAGAACAGCTGATATATTTACTGATAATTTTTAAGAGGTTACTCCAGATCAGATGTCACTTACAGGAATTATGTTGGTTGGCATGGCCAGAAAGGACTCCACCTTTTCTTTTTCAATTATTTGTCAAACAAACAAGGGTGTTTTAATTCAGAGCGCACTGATGACTTCTGGCACCAAAACATTAATGTGATGCCAGGTCAATCAAAAACACAGATCTTCTTCATGTCTTCAGTTCCTGTTGGACAACATTCTGCCAGAGCCATCCAAGTTTCAAATGGCTCTATTGACAGATGATTGGGAACAGTGGCGAACAAGTTGTGTTCTTAATCAGCAGATACAAGCACTAGAAATAAATATAACATATCATACAGTCCAGAGGCCTGTACTACGAAGCTGGATTTTCCTAACCTGGATATGTTTGAGTTAGCCGGTTGGCCTAATCCAAAACATACGCGCTGTCGCTAAGCTGTAGTACGAAGCTGGTTATCAAGTGGATCGCTCAAGCCAGCCGTGTCCTATCTAGTTAGGTGCGCGTTCACATGAAAGGGGTGGTATCTGGAGCATTCGACCAATCACAGACATGGAGAAGCGCACTGACAGCGCAGCGTCATACTTCCTGAATGAAAAGTGAACTTTAATATTAGACATATGAAGAAGTTAAACTTTAAACATCCATGACTTAAACACTTTATCCAGGATCAAAGCCACAGAGCTGCACCTGCAAGGTGAACACAGCTGGGAACAGAACAAGTGTTTGAATGCGTACATTAACAGGTGTATGATATCACTGCCCCGTCTAAGACACCATCTGACTTTCATTACATTTGTCTTGAGTGTTTCGTCAACTTAATGTGCTGCTTAAAATAATACTTCTGCATACAGTATGTGACACTGTAAGTGTTGCACGGCCAGATCACGGCTCAAGAAGCGGACTCAGATCAGGAGATATATGATACATTATGATGTGATATGAATGATAATGGGACACATCGACGTCTGCACTCAGTGTACTTATGTTGTGGCAGATATTTAAGTAAGCTTTCTTAACGCTAATGTTATAATAGTCAGATTGCTCTGAAGATGGAGGTGATATTCTATTCATGTTGACGTTCACACAGTCGGTGATTTTTGCCGGCCGTCTTTCCTGCAACGGCAGCTTTTCTGTATTTCCTTTCTCCTGTAATATGACTTGATCGCTTTAAACTCCGCACACTGAGCTCTGATTGGTCAGCAGGCAGTGCTTTCACTGAGTTGAGCTCTTAGCCTGCAACCTAACCTGCTCCGGGGCAGGTTAGCCGCTAAGCATCAGTTACCATGGAGATCTAGCCTGCTAAAAAGAGAACCAGCTTCGTAGGACCGGAAACCCAGAGTTTTCCCTGAAGTTAGCCGCTAAGAGAACATCCGGCTTCATAGTACAGGCCTCTGGCCTCCCCAAAATCAACATGTTCCACTGTTGTGTAGATGAACAGCAGTCCTTGTTATTATGTATATATGATAACAAGTTATTATGTATATAACAATATGATTTGGCGAGGCCAGGACTATATCATATGTTATATTTATTTGTAGTGCTTTTATTACATTGTATTCATAACTTTTTTTTAGGGCCGGGACTTTAACGCGTTAATTAAGATTAATTAATTACACAAAAATTAACGCGTTAAAAAAATTAACGCATTTTAATCGCACTTATTTTTGCACCACGGAACGTTTCTCACTGGATGAGTTTCAGGCGTACCGATTATACTGGAGCACCAACTAACGTTCATGACTTCAGACAACAACAAACCACAGTGAACAACAGTGGGAAATGTTGTTTTAAAAAACGGACGGATGGAAGCGTCGATAAGAGCACGGTTGTGTGCAAATTATGCAAAAAGGAATTCGCATATCACCGCAGCACATCAAGCCTCAAGTATCACCTCAATGCAAAACATATAGCAGCTAGCGTGGAAGCTAGCGTGGACGTTAGCCTCTTTTATCGCGTTCACACCAAAAAGAGCTGGTACTAAAATTAGTTCATGAGAACCTTTTTACCCCCACGAAAGTCCCTGCTAGAGAGCAGAGCTGCTAGAGAGCAGGGACTTTCGTACGGCTCTCTTGTGAGAAAAGAGCTATATGTCTGATTGGCTGGAAGGATTGCAAACCACGCCCCGTAAAACTCCCAAAAAGTTTTGTGAAGCCGCCATTTTATTATCCTCGCATTAGCATTAGCATTAGCCCAGCGCAGAAACGCAGAGAGACTAATTTATGGCAACACAAAATAAAACATGGGAGCGGTGGAGATGAGGAGGTGTCGGCGTTCTGGCGATTTACAGGCCCCAACTCCGGGGACTTCCGGCCGGGGACTTTGGGCGGCAGTATACGCCGTTTGCGGCCTGCCAGTAAACCCAAAGCAGAAGAAGAAGAAGAAGTGACGTCAGCGGCTTCATTTGCCTAATCCTCCCCCAGGTTCAAAGAGTTCTCATGAACTAAGTTCTCATGAACCTTTGTGGGAAAAGTACTGCGGTGGGAATGCGCCTAATGGTATACTAAAATCCATGTGAAAAAAATTGCTTCTCACTGTTCTTAGGTCAAATATTTATATGTGATTAAAAATGCGATTAATTTCGATTAATTAATTACAAAGCCTCTAATTAATTAGATTAATTTTTTTAATCGAGTCCCGGCCCTACTTTTTTTTCATAGTTTATTTCAGGTTTTTCACACACACACTAACAGACACTTTTCTCACAGACACTCACACTAACAAACACTCTCACACCCTCACAGATGCACACTGACAAACACACACAAACTCTCACACACACAAACACACAATAACAGACACACACATCCTTTCTCACAGACACTCACAAACACACACACTCAACACACACACACTCACACACACTCACACACACACACTCACAGATGCACACTGACAAACACAAACACACAATAACAGACACATACACACACTTTCTCATATACACGCACACACTCTCTCACACTCATAGACAGACAGACACAAGTGCACAAACACACGACGATATTAAAAGGTTGAGTTTGACACCTGTGCTTTAGAGATTTGGTAGAAACCTGTTTACGAGGCAACATAGCAAAGTATTTGCTCTGGGCGTTCTGACATTTTAATTACACGTATAACCAGACTGATACGTTTTCAGGATTGTTTGCATTAGTCTTTAGGGGCTGGAAGAGCAGCAATAGTATAAAAACAGACGGAGCGAGACACAGCGCCACATCAGAGCTGCACCTGCAGGACCAGGACTTCCAGGACCAGGACCTCAAGAGAAGCATCAGCTGCCCCAGACCTCCAGGACCTCCAGACGGTGAGTCTCCACTTCTTTCTCCTCACGGTCCTGCAGCTCCGTCAGGAAGCCTCCTGTGACTCGGTGCAGGGACCAGTCCCCTCAGAAACACAGAGAATCCTGAAGAGAGGTCCGTGTGAATGCTGAATGCTGAGCTTTCTGAGTAACGTACGAGGAGCACTTAGCAGCTGAAGTCTTAACAGTTTCTCCATTGACTTCTGTAGTGACATGTGGATGAATTATGGTGAATATTATTCATAGCATTCCTAACTGAGATTAACGTTTTGATGTTTGAACCGAGTTTGTGGGTTGAAGATGTGGAAGTAGTTAAGTACAGAAAAGTGCACGGAAGACTAATAGAGGTAAAGACTTTTTGCTGTAGAAGAACGTACATTGTAAAACTTAATAAGTTGTGGTCATTTTTAAAAAGTATGCAAACTCATTGCCTCACAATCACTAAGTTAAGTTAGTATGGTGAGTAGGAACAACTTGTTTATTAAGTACAACTAACACAACACTTTGAAGTTGTAAAAAAAACATCATTGCATTAACTTAAAGGTCACCTATCATGCTTTCATACATACATATGTGTCCCGGTGTGTCAGGAGACTCACAAAGGGGCGTGGCCAGCAGCAGCTTGGGCACGTTTGAAGCTACTGACCCAGAATCAGCTCTTTAGTCGCAGGCCTGAGATAGAGGGGGATGAGGCTGCAATGATCTGTTTGGGCTTTGGAGCAAAGCACTTCAGAGACATGTTTTTGATATCTCTGAAAGCTATAATATATGCCTAAGAATAGTATAACAGGAGACCTTTAACATATTCCAAACAGTTGGCTCTATTGCTAGGTTCATTTCAATAAATGAACAACATGCACTTTAAACATTTCATGCAGGAGTAAGACAATGATTTAAGTACCTCCATATGAGTACTGTGAATACATGATTAAAGGGTTTAGCCTGTCTAAAACATGATGCCACTCATCACTTGTGTATTGTTATATTTTATAAATCTAAAAGTGTTCATTTATCTGAAGCACTTTGAGAGCATTATCAATAGGATATACATGTGGTGTGCTCTCGTAACAAGTGTGTGCATTTGTAAAGCATTGAAAGAGAAACACACTGATTGTTTAACTATTAACGCTAACGACACAGAAAGAAAGTTCCATCTCCAGCTCACGGTGGAATTGGCATTACTCCTGAAGTTACTCGTGCACAGTGCTGCCCCTGACAGAGTCGGGCCTTCTCTACATAACGTGAGAAAGTGTGTTCATTGATGACAGAGCTGAGGAAAATGTTTTCCAGATATGTGTTCAGTTAAAAACCACCAGTACGTCTTCTTATCTCAATGTCTCAGTTTTGCTCACAGCCTCTTCGCATCACTAAACTGGTGGCATCAGGGAACCAGTCAGGGAGCATTTGACGGGTTTAGAGAACATTGTTTTGAATGTTCAGGAAGTGTATGAACCACTTCCTGCCGAGGACCCTTCATTGTGTACGCTGTTATTGTGTGTTATGGTGCGTTAACCCGGTGTTTGTGCCTCTTCCTCTGCAGAGTCATGAAGCTGCTCCTCCTGCTGGCAGGTAAGCAGCATCGCAGGCTTCACTGTGACAAACAACATGTGTTTGAAAGGCATTATGAATGCGTTTCAAAGTCAAGTCCTCTGTGCATAGAGTCACTGCGAGTGTGTAATAGCCCCGCACTACTCTACTGTCTGCTTTGTGCAAATAAAACAAGATAATGTTTGAATGATAGACTTTTAAAACATGAGCTCATCCATGAAATCAATATCAATGTGAACGGGTAGCTCTTATTCAACATGTTGATGGCTTCAGTTAATGAGGGGGTTAGCCTTCAACCACTTGTATTTATGAATGGCACAGAACCCATATCCCCTGTATACATTCACCCTGAAGGAGCACATGTTTTACAGAACAAATAAAGATATCATTATTCACTCATTGCACTGATGAGTGTCACTTCAAGTCAGAGGAGAGGCTTCAGGGAACGATGAGTGTTCAGGTTGTTCTTGATGGATGTGTTTCTCCTGGAACTCTTGCAGTTGCTGCCAGCCAGATGGAGCTCTCTGCCTCTCAGAGAGGTACTCTGAATGCTCCTGGTGGAGACGTCGACATCAGCGTCGCTCCCATCACTTTATATGGAAAAACCTACACATTGTTACACGTGAGTACAATGAACCCCTGCCTGTGTTTCCTGTGATCATCCAGCACAAACACTGACTGATGACGACTGGTATCATTACACATACTACACATAATAAAGATATTATAGATATTACACATAACTCACTGTTTAATATGTTATCACTCACAGTCCTCAGAATCAGTCCCTAGTGTTTTTGTCTTGATCTTCTTTATATATAGATGTAAGCGGTTTGTTACCTTTCAGCGTGTCAGCCTGTAAATATGGGAGCACATGAATAATGACATGTTGCTAAAGGCGGAGAATGAATTGAGTATTACACACAAAGTTTAAAGTGTGCTTTTTGTGCCAGCTGTTATTTTGGGTATTATGAAAGTTTCCCCTCATATTATTCAATATCAGACGCTCTGAGACAGGCTTGGTCCCATAATGCATGTGAGTCTGGTCCTGAGCTGGAAAGTGAGCGTAACATTCCCCTCTGGGGTCTATGGGGTCAGGCACTGATCAGATCAGTTCAATGGAGTGGGGACAGATCATTACTAGAGCCAACAGGAAGTGGTTTGGAGCAGCTGAACGCGTCTCTTTGATTCCTCATGTGTCTCTGTATGAAAGGACACATAAAGACTTGTTGGACAGTGGCTTGTAGAAAGCTTTTTTCCAAAGTGAGAGAAATGTTTTGATCACATCATTGATCCTATCTTTTTTCCAAAGTGAGAGAAATGTTTTGATCTCATCATTGATCCTATCTTTTTTCTCCGTAGCTAAAAGCACACCTTGCAGCTCAAACATTTGAGGCAACACATTCTCACTCCCAAATCGGCCTATGTTGACGTTATGTCAGGGTCCCTGTCGTCACTTTCCAAGGCAAGGGGGGGTCCTTTAGCGTCGAGTTTCAACTATCAGGGAGTCCCATTGACTTGCATAGAGCTCCCTGAACGTTGGTAATAGACGAGTTGGGATCGCGGCTAAATGCTCTCCGCAGATCCATTTTCACAGCGTTTATCAACCTTTTTCTAACTCAATATCAAGCCACACTTATTGTTTTTACTTCTTTATTTTAATTGAATAATGTCAGGCTTTTGTTGCTGTCAGTTAGGGGGAGAGTAGGGGCTCAGAAAACTGAAATCTGTGTGTTCATTTATTTGTTTGATTGTATAATGTCAGACTTTTGGAGTCCGTCTGGACCGAGGGTCGGAGCAGCTCATTCAAACACAGGAAGCTGTATTTTCAAAATAAGAGTTAATTTTAAAATTATGTTTGATAACATATTTTTTTATTAACTAGACCACTGGGTCATGTTAAGACCATCTTTTCTGTCGGTTTGGTGTTACAAATATAACAAAATACATCCGTCATAAACTAAACTGGAAACAGCAGTATATTTTATTGTGTTAACATTGTAAACTTGACAGTTTTTTTACCGCCTCGTGGTTAAAGCACGTTATTGATTTTTTTTGTTGATATGTTATATTTGATGAAAACATACAAATATTAAGAGCACATACTTTCAGAGGAGGAAAGTAGAAGGTCAATGATATAAATATAGAATATACAATATCAAGAAGATATTGTAAGTGATCTCTACAATAAAACAGTTTAGTGCCGGATGTACAAAGATATTAATAGGAGTATGTGCAAAACAGACAAACTAATTAGGCTTTATTTAAACATTAAAATAATAATTTAGGTTACGGTCTTCTTTTGATTTAGAAAAAATAGTTGGGGGTATCTATCTACAGATAAATATTAAGCCTTACAAAGTACTTAAAGTCTAATATATTGCATCATTTGTTTTGGGACTTGACAATCAACTTTCCTGCAATGTTAACTATGTTGAAGCACTTATTTTAACTGATATCTACAGATTACATTACATTATATTTTATTACATTGAATTTAGCTGACGCTTTTATCCAAAGCGACTTACAATAAGTACATTCGACCAACAAAATACAAACTTGAAGAAAACAGAATCATATAAGTACATCAGATTTCATAGAGCTAAAACATTTCAAGTGCTACTCAACTGACTTTAGATAAGCCAGCCCTTGATTAGCCTGTTAAACCCGGGAGACCCCGGTACCGGGGCCCTCCTGCAACATCTTGCAGGAAACAGTGTCTGAGGGCATGTTCATTTAATAAACTATGAATGTTTTATATCCATGTAACGGGAAGAAACTCATCTAACTGATCATTTTAATATTTAAAAAAAAAAAAAAAACCACAATGCTAATGCTGAATTAGCAACGAGCGAAAAATGCTAACAGATTACTGCACCGAAATTCACTCACAAAACTTTATTATGTATCTTTGGTGCACATCCAACACATCGTTCCACATCGTGAGGTGACACAGAATCGATGGGTAGGCTACCCTTTATTATCATTCAATTATACGAACTATCGGAGATAATAACAAGAACAGACATCAAAACATATGGCGCTAGGTAGCTATAAACGCTAACATGGCTCACCTGTGTGGTAGTCTGGTCAAAAGTGGCCCTCAATGGCATTACAACGATAAAAACACTGCTGAAGTTAATCCATATGTTAATCCAATGTGTCTGTTTCCATTTGATTGATTTCTGATAATCCATAAGCAATAAACCTGGTTTTCAGATTTCAGACCTAGAGACAGTGTTGCAGCCAATTTGATGTATTTTAATATTTGTATATGAAGGTGCTGTGATACTACTGAATTGACCTGGGCATAGGCGGGGACTCAGCCAATTTCAGGGTACAGCCTACTATTTAGGGAGGACACAGGTGCACAGCATTAGGGATTGGGAATCACCAGAGGGAAGCCACACAGTTTTTCAACCGTGCGTGTTTTTGCTTATTTTCTGTTTGTTTTGAGTTAATTTTGGTTTATTTCTTTATCACAGTTAGTTGTTTAGTTATCAGTTAAACACCCGGCTCTTGTATTGCTGTCATCATCCTGCAATCCAAATAAACATCTTAAATGCACTCAAAGAGAAGACCTGAAGCTTCACACCATATACCTCACTGGCAAATATTAGTTGTTCGGTTGCCTTTACAGACAGCTTCACTCTGGTGCAAAACCTGCAAACGCGAAGCCCCCACCTTTTTGTTTTACCATGTGTGTGAGTGGGGAGATTCCCCTTCGATTATATTGGCTCTAAAGGTCAGAAAGAGATGTCAATCACCAAAATCGACCAATGGGTTCCAGAGAAACGGTAAAACCCCCATTTCCACCCAAATCACCTCAGAGGTGCAGTTTTTTTTGCTAAACCTCTCTAAAAAAGGTCAAATGTCACTTGTTTTTCATAAATCTTGATACAGGGTACTTATTATATGTTGTGCTTTGGATACCTAAAGCTTTTAGTCTACCTTACCATCATCCAAGGGTAAACAAATTTGTTCTGGGAATGTGGGTTTTATCTGGAAGTTTTTCCTTGTACGATGTGAGGGTCTAAGGATAGAGGGTGTCGTTTTTCTCATTCTGATATTCTGAACAATCTGTGCTGTTGTATTTACTGTAAAGTGTCTCTACTGTAGGCTATTTTTATTTTATGTACAGCACTTTGGCTCGACCGAAAATCATTTATAAATGTGCTATATAAATAAAACTTGATTTGATTTTGATTTGAATGTCATTTTCGAGCCTGAAACCTGAAAAACAGGCTCAGGGCTAAACTGGTTAGTATATAAGTGCTTTTTTAAATAATTATATTGCTCGAAGTGGAGTCGAAAGAGATGAGTTTTCAGTCTCCCCCGGAGGATGTGCAAGCTATCTGCTGTCCTGATTTCAATGGGGAGCTCATTCAACCATTTTGGAGCCAGGATAGCAAACCCATGTGTTTATGCTGATGGGAACTTGGGTCCCCCTCGCAGCGAGGGTGCAGCGAGCCGTTTGGCTGATGCAGAGCGGAGTGCACGTGCTGGGGTGTACAGTTTAACCATGTCCTGGATGTAGGAAGGGCCAGATCCATTCACAGCATGGTAAGCAAGTACCAGTGTCTTGAAGTGGATTCTAGCAGTTACTGGAAGCCAGTGAAGGGAGCGGAGGAGCGGCGTGGTGTGGGAACATTTAGGAAGGTTGAAGACCAGACGAGCCGCTGCATTCTGGATGAGCTGCAGAGGTTGGATGGCACATGCAGGTAGACCAGCCAGGAGGGAGTTGCAGTAGTCTAGGCGTGAGATGACGAGAGTCTGGACCAGAACCTGCGTGGCTTTCTGGGTCAGCTGGGGACGTATCTTCCTGATGTTGTAAAGCGTGTATCTGCAGCAGCGGGTTGTAGCAGCTATGTTTGCAGTGAAGGACAGGTTGTTATCTAGGGTCACACCCAGATTCCTTGCAGTCTGAGTTGGGAAAACAACAGAGGTGCCGATGTTGATTATTAGGTCAAGAGTGGGACAATCTTTTCCCGGAAGGAAAAGCAGTTCAGTCTTGTCAAGGTTGAGCTTGAGGTGGTGAGAAGACATCCACTGAGAGATGTCCGCTAGACAAGCAGAGATGTGTGCGACGACCTGGGTCTCTGAGCGGGGAAAGGACAGAATTAGTTGGGTGTCGTCAGCGTAGCAGTGGTATGAAAAGCCATGCGGACTAATGACTGATCAGAGCGAGTTTGTGTACAAGGAGAAGAGGAGGGGACCGAGAACAGAGCCCTGAGGGACCCCTGTAGTTAATTGACAAGGGTCGGACTCGGACCCTCTCCAAGTGACCCTGTAGGTACGGTCTTTCAGGTATGAGGTGAGGAGGGAAAGTGCAGAGCCTGAAACTCCAAGTTCTTGGAGAGTGCGAAGGAGGATCTGAAGATTCACCGTGTCGAATGCAGCAGACAGGTCCAACAGGATGATGACAGAGGAGAGGGAGGCTGCTTTAGCAGTGTGCAGTTCCTCAGAGACAGCAAGGAGGGCAGTTTCTGTTGAGTGACCTGCCTTGAAACCAGACAGATAAATATTAAGCCTGACAAAGTACTTAACGTCTAATATATTGCATAATTTGTTTTGGGACTTGACAATCAACTTTCCTGCTGTGTTAACTATGTTGAAGCACTTATTTAGTGGGAATGCTGTTAACAGCATTCCAACTATATGTTATTCTACGGACGAAAAGTTTATTATTCCTCCGACTTATTTTGCCGCGCTTCGTCTCCCGCATTGAACATCGCAGAAACTCCGTTCGAACATTAAAACGTTCAGCTCGGTCGGGAATCAATGGCTATTACTTTTCTCATTCATAACTTTCATAATTCCAGAGATACATCTCATAATACATCAAATGTTTAACATTGAAGTCAATGGAGGAAATCTTCAGACTTCAACAAATCTTCATGCGACTTCAACTGCTAACTGTTCATTCATACTTTCACTCAGAAACCTCATTCCAACTTTAAAATGCTACACATCTTTCTAACATTATTCGTCTAAAACAACTTTTAAATCGGATTCTTAGTTTTAGAGATATTAAACATTGTTCAGACCTTGGTAAAGGTTTTTTTTCAGATTTTAACATTAACTAGAGTGCGTGATGTCACAGCTAGAGGGTAGGACATCTTGAGATTTGCCTACATATATGTTTTTAAAACTACCATAATTCCCAAACCCTACATTCCTGAGACACAATTTTTCATGACAAATGTAGGAAAACATCTCGTAGCTTGAAAAATGACAAATAATTAAGCAAAACTAATTCAACAAAATGCCTCTTGAGGGCATGAAGTGACAAAAACATTCAACATTCCTCCATTAAAGCCCATTGTAATTTCAGGCTGATATTTCCTCACAGCAGCAGACGAACACCTTTAGTTAAACTATCAAAAAGGCCACATTATTAACCCGAAAGTACACACAAATTACACTTCAGATACTCAACTTCCTTGACATGCTTCACGTTTTGAAATTTTACAGATATCTGTTACGGTTCTTCCACAAAACGTTCACATGTAAGAGGTTTATCTCTCATTCAGAACAATATAAACCTGTGATCTCTGCAGAGCTCGTTAGCTCAAATATGAACACCTGTGTAATGGTTCACTCCAACTGACATGCTCAGAGCAGCAGACTTCAGATAAAGGTTAATGGTCCTGCCCTCAATAGCTCTACGTCAATTATGGGGTGTCATCATCATATGCCGAAGAGATAGAGAGAGAGAGAGAGAGAGAGAGAGAGAGAGAGAGAGAGAGAGAGAGAGAGAGAGAGAGAGAGAGAGAGAGAGAGAGAGAGAGAGAGAGAGAGAGAGAGAGAGAGAGAGAAGAGAGAGAGAAGAGTAATGTAAAAAAACACGGTTTTCTCATAACTTCAGTGAAAATACTCCAAACGCCCCAAAACTTCACAGGTTTGGTAACGATGCAGCCATCAACGCATCTAAGAGTATTATGGGGTGTCATCAAATGCCATTGCTATGGCGACAGATCATTCGCCATCAAGTTAGTTCAGAAGTTTGCAGTTTGAATATTCTGCTGCTTTTCCAAGCATTTTTAATTAATTTTCTTCTCTCATCACACATTCAAGCCCCCAGTGTTCATGTATCATTTCAATCTAACTTCTTCACTTTCTTCTTACACATTACATTTCAGCATAGCAGTTTAGCGTCAGCTTTTTATACATATTATACATATGTATTATACTCTTATAAGGTGTATGTAGATAGAATAAGAAATGTGCAGAATACGACAGTTTAATGGTGGAGGTACACACACATATTGATAGATGTCTTGTAATGTGCTGTTGAGGAACCTGCGTCAAGTTTTTCATCTCTGACCTTGTCAAGTATTGAGCATTCAATAAATAAAGATCACAGAATTATTAAATATAAAACAGAGAATTTTTGTGATTATACTAAATGATTTACAAATAAATACCACTGCATATTTACAACTGTTACACATGCTGATGTAATGCAAATGTTTCCAACTTGGGATCAATAAAGTATATCTTATCTTAAGATGATCGATGGCTACTGCCATATTTGCAAAATGTGCGTCTGAACCTTGACAAGTGCATGTTTCAGGCTTATCAATTAACAATAGGAGGGGTCACAGACATAAGACCAGCTGTTAAATAAAGCTCTTCTGACCCTAGCTGGCATGTGGGTATATATATTAATGCTGCCCCAACTTCTTATAATGGGAAATACGAAAACGTCTTTTAAAACTACAATTCCCAGTAGAGACGTGCCATAGAACATGTTGCGAAACACACAATAGCCAGCATGTGTAGTTCTAGGGACGGGGTGGGGAAGGGGGTGGTGGACCCATCCGAATCCAGTTTTGGACAGTCTGCCGTGGTTCCATCCCAAAGTGCTGTTTGACGCTCGGCGTAACCCTCGGCGCACACTCAAACATCCAATCACAGAGCTTGAGGACTAATCACGGGGTTTGAGCAAAGCGGAGAGAATACTTACTTCCGGGTGTAAAATTCTCTAAAAAGCAACTACTATGAGCTGCTTCGACCCTCGGTCCTAACGGACTCCAACTTGTGTTTATTAATCAAACAAATAAATAAACACAAGGATAATTAAAGCTGCAAGCAGCGTTGAGCGGGTCTTCGACGCTCCGCAGGCTGTTGTCCGCACGTCGACGTGTGTCTAGGTGTCTCGAGGACTCGGCCGTTGGCAAACGTGGAAAGTTTCAAGCCCATCGGACAATGTCTTTGAGTTACAGCAGTAACACAAACATTGTGTTTGATGGCCAGGGATATGTCGCCATGGCAACGGAATTTGATGACACCTCATAATATGCTTAGATGTGTTGAGGGCTGCATCTTTATCAAACCTGTGAAGTTTTGTGCCATTTGGAGCATGTTAACTGGAGTTATGAGAAAACCGTGTTTCACGGTGACCATTTTGTTACCATAGCAACGACATTTGAAGAAATCTCAAAACTGACACATATATGACACAGACATCCCATAATTGACATAGAGCTGTTGAGGGCTGGACCATAAATGATAGTCTGAAGTCTGGTGCCGTTTGGACGATTTTCCATTGAATTACGACAACACCATGTTTCATGGCGAGGGATCTGTCGCCATGGCAACGACTAAATTGATCGTAACGATATCAATTATGCGAGTTGCAGCGCCCACGTGACTGGGCTCGCGCGGCCTATCAGCCGTCATGATTTCCGAACCTTTTCTGTGCTTTTGCCGGTCGTTTTCCCTGTTTTTGGGTGTGTTTCTCAGGTTTATCGGTCGCTGCGCCTTCGCCGACCTCTGGTCTCAGACCCTAATTATGTGTTATTGTTGGGTAAATAACAGTGTGGTTTAAAAAAGAATACAAAAAAAGGAAAAAACGATGAAACAATAAAGATTTCAGTATTCTGAGCCCCTACTCTCCCCATAACTGACGGCAACAAAAGTCCTACATTATTCAATTAAAATAAAGAAGTAAAAACATTAAGTGTGGCTTGATATTGAGTTAGAAAAAGGTTGATAAACGCTGTGAGAATGGATCTGCGGAGAGCATTTCGCCGCGATCCCAACTCGTCTATTACCAACGTTCAGGGAGCTCTATGCAAGTCAATGGGACTCCCTGATAGTTGAAACTCAACGCTAAAGGACCCCCGCTTGCGTTGGAAAGTGACGACAGGGACCCTGACATAACGTCAACATAGGCCGAGCCGGGAGTGAGAATGTGTTGTTTGAGGAGATGAAACGATGCTGTTTTAGAGCGAAAGCCTTCATATTGTAGTTCCTGTTTTTGTTTTTGCAGGTGAAGATGGGCAATAAGGTTGAATTTTGCTTCAAAAATGACCCATCTGACGACGACATTGACTGTGTGGTGACCAGCGACGGGGTGGCTTCAGACAAAGTGGTCTACAATATAAGAAGAAGATCATTTCCTGCTACCCCTTCTCTTGTTAACATCAAAGCCAATTCACTGGGTACCCTGTTCTTCACGTTCACTAGTGGTGGTACAAGTGATGTGAGTCCTGATCCGATCCATGTTACACACCGACTGGCTGTCCAGCTGTTTGTGCAAAATGAACATTTCAAAGACATTGTGTGGCAAAGATAACTTCAAATCAAATTTTATTTGTAAAATGTTCGAAGCATTTCCTAATATTTCTCTCTCTGTTCCTGCTTTCAGGGGTATCTCACTTTCTTCAATTATGGTTTACAAGCTGCTTTCTTTACACGTCATGCTGCTGGCCGTCCGTTTTCTGCTAGTTTAGTAAGTATGACATGAGGCTCTTACCTAACCCTAACCCTTCAGCCTCACCGATGTTGAGAGTTACACTTTGTCAGGTCCCGATACCAATGCAATGTGTTCCTGTTTGTTTCTGTGTGCCAGGGAAACTCATATCCTAAATCCTTTATGTTAGAAAGCTGCTGTCTTCCAGCCTTCCTCACACGCACTCTGAATGAGAACTGATCCCTGAGAAGACTTCTGTACCCTAACCACCCTGAGAGATGATAACTGAGGCTGTGTGTGATCCATTATTCCTTTGTCTCACCATCAGACATCATTCATATGAATACAGAACAAGCTTTCAGTTCAGCATGGATAGGTGAATGGAGAAGACAACGTGCAGTCTGTTTGCTCCTCTAAGCCTCTCCTTTTAAAACTCTCTTCTTATGTTCACTTCTAAACATTGATTGATTGATTGATTGAAAAGTTTATTAACAGCTTGTATATTGGGTACAGTACAGTACAGCTCAAAACATACAATTGTTAAGTGGATGCAGACCAGAGAAAGACTTTCATCTTGTTTACATCAGGGTCCCCCATTTCCAATTCATCATGTCATTTAAGACATATAAGACATATTTGACATACAGATGGCTTATTTACAATTTACATACAGGTGGTTTTTTACATACAGATTGCTTGTTTACAATTTTCATTTTAGATTTGGTTCTAATACATCCTAACCGGACATTTAAGACATACCAAGTCTACAGATATACAGTTAGTAACAGAGTCTAAAATGCGAGTATATACATAGATGGGGGGGGGGGGAAGCTGTCCATTGAACGACAGGTTGAGATGTGTACCATTACCGGGGCCAGTTTTGCAATGCTCTCCCCCGAAGGTGCTCTTTAAGAGAGGTTTGGAAGGTAAGTATAGTTTTACTTTCCTTTACAGTTGTGGGAAGAGCGTTCCACCTTGATGTGGCATAATTGCGAAACGTGTATTCCCCCTTTTTTGTGCCAAATCTGGGTTTCACGTGATTTGTGGAGCTCCCTCTGGTGTTATGATCATGGTATTCCTTGACCTTTGGGAAGAATTTTGACATGTACATGGGTACCATAGAGGTGTAGTGGATCTTGTAGACCAGGCCCATTGCAAGTAGCTGTACTCTGTCGTCTACTCTAAGCCATCCTAGGTTGTCAAAGTGGGCAGAGGTGAGGTGGGTTCTAGATGAAAGGTCAAGCAGTAGTCTGACCAGTTTATTTTGCGATGTTTGAAGTTTTATTTTTAGCGCCTTGGAGGTGCTATGGTACCATGACGTGCAAGCATAGTCATAGTACCCTTGAATGAGTGCTCCTGCCAGAGTTTTCAGGGAGTTTTTGTTTACCAGAGAGGAGATCCGGTATAGGAATATAGTTCTTTGATTGACTTTTTTTATTACATTGGATGCCATTTTGTCACAGGAGAGGTTTGCCTCAAGAATAGATCCTAGGTATGTAATTTCCTTCTTACTTGTGACAATAATGTCGCCCACTGCAACTGAGAAGTTGTCGGATTTGCTGAGATTATGTTTCGAACCGAAGAGAATGGACTCTGTTTTACCCAGGTGTAATGATAATTTATTATCGGCGAGCCAGGTGCAGATTCTGCCGAGCTCGGAGATGAGGGTTTTTTCAACCTGCAACCTGTTCCTGTCAGAGACCAGCAGGGCTGAGTCGTCCGCGAACAGGAACAAGTTGCAGTCACATGCTGATGACATGTCATTTACATAAATTAGGAACAGTAACGGACCTAATATGCTTCCTTGTGGAACACCACAGCTCACTGGGAGGGGGGGGGGGGCGACAGAGTACCGTTTACCTCCACCATCTGTTCTCTCCCCTCCAGGTAGGATTGCATCCAGCTCACCGATAGGTGTCAGAAATAATGTCATACTCAGCCTTAGAGTTTCAGGAAGCAGAAGTCACTCAGCATCATGTGTTAGCATGAAGACAAAGAGAGTTATTATCAGTGACACCACATGTAGCTGCTAGCATGCAGAGCTAACGGGGCAGGCTGGACTCACAGCACCAGGTGGTTCTGCTCATTCCTGCCCTCAAGTGGACAAAGGAGTTAATTAGAAATATCAATCTGGAATAATGAAGGAGCTCCCCACTGCTCTCACTGTCACTTCATGTCCTAACATCGGAGGAAATATATCACAAGTGGCATCTAGAACACTTTCATTCATGTTTACAGTATTGAGGTTACCTTTGTTTTTAATGATTGTGTTTACTAGTTATTTGAAATGTGTTTTTAAGGTTCAAACATCTGTCCAGGGACTACAGGTGTAAAAGAGCCTCTTGGCTAACTCTGGCACATTTACAGAAATGGTTCTTAGTGTGCAATGTCCCTGTTAAATAAATAATATACATACAAATATATTCTGTTTAATCCTTTACTAGGAAATGTCTACAAAAGTCGGTGGCACAGTGATGGATACCTGGAAGCCTCGTGCAGGTGTAGCTACCTATCGAGACCTGAGTGGATGCAGAGTCTCAGGTAAGCTGGTCTGGGGGTTCCCAAAGAAAGGGATCCTCTAAGTGAAATGTGATATTAAAACATGTCTGTCTTAAAATCTGCCTGTAGTCACTGAAGTGTAATATCATTACCTCCATTCTCCTCCAAGGTGGCGCTGTAATGCCGGGTTCAGAGAGGCCCAACTTAGGGCCCAGCGCAGAGCCCTGCTCTGTTGAACTGTGTTCTCTGTCTGCAGTCCTCGCTAATGTGACAGCATGTGGGCCCGAGGAGGTTTGCCAAGCGGACAACACGTAAATATGTGCTCTTTCTATCAGGAATAAAGGTCTGACTGATTTGAATAAAGTGTCCCATGTGATCGAACCCTCCATGAGAGAGTGAGGATATTATCCACCTGAGGATTATTGCAGTTATTGATGAATCTGTTCCTATTTCTATCACCCCTTTCCACCAAAGCAGTTACAGGGTCAGTTCAGAGCTAGTGCCCGATAGCTCTCCAGTCCTTTCATGGTTTCCATGAGCAAAACTGGTTCGTGTTAGGAACCAGAGCTCTGCTGGACTGGAACCAAGAACCAGATCTGTGTGGAGGCTGGGTCAGATCACTAGAGCCGAGCAAAGTGACCAAAACGAGACTCACACTTTTGTTTATGTCCCGCCACTTTCCCCGGGCAAACGTAGAGATACGCTCGCTCTCATGGCCCGCTTTGAGGAGCAGCACGACCCGTTCTCCTGTTGTTTTTAAACCAGCTTTCAGGTGTGATCACTTCATACCGTAGGCTACACAAGTTGTCATATCAGATCACAAGTGAAATCCTATTGAAAGAACGCCGGTAGAAACGACAAATGACACAATGATTGCAACATGTGCATTTATGGAGAATAATTAAAACGCCGTAACCATCTAATGTTCAGCATGTGTTATTATTTTAAATACGTTTAATTTAGTTTGATGGCTCTTAATCTGGTTGTTGCTTCATCAGACTGGCTATGCTAACATCATCCATATGATACAGGGAAACGTTTGCAGGTAACGTCAAACATTGCACATTAAAACTGAACAAAATATGAATCACTGGGGAAATCTGCATCTGTTGCTTTAGAGACAGTCAGCAGTGAATTACTGACTGTCACTAAAGCAACGGGGAATGCCTCTGAATCCTAGTGGGAACAGTTCAACCTGGATCTGAAGAAGAGCAACGAGAGCACAGCTCCAATGCAGCCGCCATTGCTGTAGTTTTTGCCTGAGCTGGCTTTGCTGGAAAATGCAGGGACGTAAACAGTGCTGTCGGATGAACAGGTAACTGGTCCAACATTGAGAACCAACCGTCCCAACTAACACGGCTCTCATTTCAGTGGAAAGGGCTTTCAAGTCCATCCATTATTGTTTCTGATCAGCTGGGGAACGGTTCAGTCTATAAATCCTAAAAAACCTTCTCCACTTATTTCCCATTGCACTTCTTTGCCATGGTGGGCCTCGTGATGGACACTTTCTGAAAAGAGATCCAGATGGATGCACAGCGGTGAATAGCTTTGTGCATATGACAATAAAACCTTTGAATTGAATGTTGAATTGAATGTCCATCAGGTGCGCTGCTCCGGTGGTGTGCACGGTGACAGGCTCCACGGTGATTGGTTTCCACGGAGCAGTGCACTCTGTCCAGGATCGCTGTGCCTACAGTCTGATGGAGCCTGAAGGCAGCGCCAGCTTCAACCTCACGGCCGCCTTCAGGGAGCGCCGGCGTACAGATGTTCCTCTTCTGGACCACCTGATCCTGTCGCTGCCAGGTGTGACCATGTATCTGGAGCAAGGAGGAAGAGTTCGGGTACGGTAGCACGTTGTAGTTATGGGTGCTCAAGCAATGCTGATCATTTCCTGCTAGGAGTTACTTTGTGGTGGTGTATCACAAACCCTCTGTGTGTGTGTGTGTGTGTGTGTGTGTGTGTGTGTAGGTTGATGATGAAGCCCTGGTGCTCAACAGCACAGCTCAGCTGATGCACGGCGTGGAGCTCTCCAAGGACCAGACTGGAGTCACTGCTAAGTTCCCGTCCTCCAAAATGACTCTCTTTTTCGATGGCAACAGCGCACATGTGGCAGGTACAGAACAGTACTTCCAATCTGGACTGAATATTACATATTTATTTCTGAAGCATAGCTTTAATTGTACCCTCACATCCTCAAGGACATCCTGGAACTGTAGAGGGTTTGTGTGGCAGCCCCTCCAACTCCAGCTGGACCACCACCCCGACTGCCGAGAAGTCCTCTTTCAGCCTCCCTGGGTAACGCTCAGTCTGACTGATATTACCTATTTGTCATGATTAGGGTTCAGATGTGATGTGATCTTTGTCTCCCTCTAGCTGTGAGATTCAATCCCAGGACTCAGTCGACAGCACCATCAACTGCACTCGCTCCACCGACCAGTAAGAGCTGAGCCATGAACACCCTCGTCTTGTCATGCCATATAAGCAGCGTTGTTTCTGCAAGATCAACCAATGTAACACGGAAAACTCTTCCCTCTGAACAGCTGTAATCTCATGAGGCAGCCTCCCTTCTCCGCCTGTCACGAGCACACCGACCCAGAGCCGTACATCAGCGCCTGCACACACACTCTGTGCAGATACCCGTCAGTGGATGGGGTCGACTGCCACTTTTTGGAGGCTTACGCCAAGGCCTGCAGCCTGAAAACCAAAGTCACCCTGGAGGACTGGAGGTCAACTACTGGCTGCTGTAAGATTCTCTATTTCCATTCGTGGATACTGCACTGGAACTCGTGCAGTCAAGCACACATATTTGATCAAATGTATCCTAAAATCAACCAGAAGCCAAGGCTCCCTAATAAATGGGAAACAAAGTAAAGAAGCAGATACATGAATTAAGTTGTGTGTGTATGTGTGTGTGTGTGTGTGTGTGTGTGTGTGTGTGTGTGTGTGTGTGTGTGTGTGTGTGTGTGTGTATGTGTGTGTGTGTGTGTGTGTGTGCAGCCCCCCCCCCTCTCTGTCAGCAGCCCTGCAGTGATCATGAGTTCTGTGGAGAGGAGTTAGGTTCGACCCGCTGCTTCTGCAGGGCTTTGTTCGCCTCCAAGTACAACGCCACCAAGTCTTTAGGTACGGAGCATATCACACCGTTTCCTCTGCTTGCACTGGTCTGAATTAGGGATGTGGTTATTTACCAACAGCCTGCTGCTAACAGCTGCTTTGATGCTGAGCTCTGCCAGAAAAAATATATTGTTTAGTGTGGAATTAGAAACAGCTTTCATTATAGTGTCAAATACATTCTGTCAGTAACTCCACTGCCCGTCATAGTCCACGTTGAAGTGTCGGTGTGCGGTTGAAGTGTCGGTGTGTGGTTGAAGTGTCGGTGTGTCGTTGAAGTGTCGGTGTGTTGTTGAAGTGTCGGTGTGCGGTTGAAGTGTCGGTGTGTCGTTGAAGTGTCGGTGTGTCGTTGAAGTGTCGGTGTGTGGTTGAAGTGTCGGTGTGTGGTTGAAGTGTCGGTGTGTGGTTGAAGTGTCGGTGTGTGGTCGAAGTGTCGGTGTGTGGTTGAAGTGTCGGTGTGCGGTCGAAGTGTCGGTGTGCCGTTGAAATGTCGGTGTGCCGTTGAAGTGTCAGTGTGCGGTTGAAGTGTCGGTGTGTGATTGAAGTGTCGGTGTGCGGTTGAAGTGTCGGTGTGCGGTTGAAGTGTCGGTGTGTCGTTGAAGTGTCGGTGTGTTGCAGGCGATCCCACGGTCTGCAGGCAGGACTCGGCCTCTGCGGTTCTGGCTGGATGTCTGCTGGACGACAAAGGCATCGACTTCTCCACCTTACACCTCAAAGACCCCAGCTGCAAGGGCCACATTGACCCCCAGAGCCACCTGGTGACCTTCAGCTTCAACAGCAGCACCCCCTGCGGGACGGAGGTCATGGTGCGTGGTTATCACTTCCTCTAGACTCAAGGCGGGTTATTTTCAGAGCGTCTTTGGGCAAACGAGAAGCACGTAAAGCTGCTTTAACTGAGTCCTGTTCAGTTGGTTATTGACACCTGCAGCCCTCAGAAGAGCTTAATGATCGATGGAAGGGAAGGAACAGGCTTCAGTCACCCTGTTTAACTTTAATTAAATACCGGGAGAGCATATTCTCTAGTTCCCTTTATTGATTAGAGACCATGTGATTTATGACCTGGATGGTTTGGACTGTGAACTCCAACACTGACCGTTCTCTGTCAGGATGGAACCGTCAGCAGTGAGCACTGGAATAATGTGGCCGTTAAATGAACTCATTTTCTGTCACATTGCAGAGAAACAACAGCCAGATCGTCTACGAGAACTCCATCATGTCCTCGAACAGCTCATCAGGCGGAGTCATCACCCGCAGCGACCAGATCCAGATCGACTTCTCCTGCAAGTACACACAGCCAGAGGTCAGGAGTGTGTTCTTCAGGATCAAAGACAGGTGAGCGTCACCTGGTCCTTAATGTACCACAGCTCCAAGCGTCACCATAGCCGCGGGAAGTAGGGGTGCTGGGGGTGCTGCAGCACCCGCTGTTGGCGAGTGGTGTACATTTGAAAAACTGAGTGACCACCTAAATAAAAATGATTAAACTACATAAATAGTTATGATTTTACTTAAAATAAAATTAGCTGTATACAGTAGCATATCATAGTCATAGTATATATGTGTGTATATATCAGGTGGCTTGAATTTATTTTCCAAATATATAAAATCCGAGTCATCTAGGTCATAGGTCGTGGGAGAGTGACGTAATTGACGCGACACACACACTGCAGAGTGACAACTTTCTAGAATGGCGCAAAAAAGGATTTTGGATTTTTTTCTCCAACAAACAACCCAATAAAAAGAGTGGACCACCAGCTACTCCTCAGCCCACCACCTCTACAACTAGAGTAATATGACACAGAAGAGACTGACACATCTGACTTTAATGCATGTCCATAGTAACATTTTGGACAATGTGGATGTATCTGCTCTAATGAGGGTCTTCATTAGTGCCACCCCAGAGAGGAAAGCTACATTTGGAGTTTTGTGAAGCCCCAACACAAGGTAAGACGATATTTTTCCTTTAATGCTGCTGCCGCTGTGCAGTGTTTTGCCTTGTCAATCAGTTAAAATTGAATTCATAGTTTTATTAATATTGTAAATAATATGTTCTGACTATTTTTAATGTTATGTAGGTTCGTAAGACCCATAGTTAGCATGTGGGCATGTGCAGCTGTTGCTAAGGTCTATAATGGTTTATTAAAGTTAAGGCGAGACACCCCAGGTGAATAGGGTAATTTCTCCATTTAATTACCTACAATAAGGCAATTGTTTCTTATATTACAAGTTTTCTGAATATGCAAATTATCCATTATCTCATTAAATATGCACATATTTTAACACATTTCAGGAACCGAAATCTGAACTTTGCATAAAGCCAGGTTCAAAATTATCGTTTCATTTTGTAGTCATATTAGCATTTAAGGCTTTTACAGAAGGGATTTTGGATATCTCTTTGTATCACTCCATTAATCAGAAAATACTGTCAACAGCCCTAAAATATCCATTTTCGCCATGTTTTTAGGTATATAATGTTGTATAATTCAGGCTATGAATGATATATGAACAAACCCTTCTGTAAAAGCCTTCATAATATTGATAGGAATATAACTGGAAGGTTTGGTGTATGTACGTGCTACTGAAGTTGACATTTCGGACTCAGAGTAGGAGAAAAAACTCATTTTGAGAAAACGACCTTTAAAGATTGCAGTGAGGCGCTAGCTAAACCCTCCTGTTCTTTGGATGACAGCTTGCGCATCGACGCACTCCGTGAAGCTATGTCATGTTCGGGGTCATTTGTTTTTTGTATAACCTTGCTTCGTGCAAGTGACAATTGTTGTCGTCTTCTCTGTGAACGTTTTTTTCGCTGTTTTTTTGCCATTTTGAGATTTACATTTCTAGCGGAAAGCTAACCAGGAGGTGTTTTAGCACACCACGTGACGCATCTGAACGAATCACGTTGTCAGAAATTGACACCAGCCAATGAGATTTCGTTTATTGGTTTAAGACCCTTTTGTGCTTTCACGATTGGTTTCTGATACAAAGGAAATGACCATATTTGGATCCGATGAGATTGTGCAGGAGAGACACAGCTTTCCAGCGATATCTCTGTTGACATGGTGCACACAGCGGTCGCGGTACTTTATGTTACGTTAGAATGCTAACTTTTGGTGAATGTAGGAGAAATCTACAGACGCAAATAGACAAACTATAGTAAAATAAACACTTAAATGTGTATTTTGTACGTTTTCCTTCCAAAAGTATGAAAGAAAACATTTTATGGAATCAAAATAGCACAACATCTCAAAATTGACCAGTGCATGAAAAACGATGTTTTTGCCTGCTGTGTCTCGCCTTTAACAAACAATTTATGCGGCTCGTATCGCTGACAGCCGGGCCCGCACCGCCTTTTTTTTTTTTTTTTAAGCGGCTCCATCCATACTTTTGGCAGCACCCCCTGAGCAAAATGACTTCCCGCGGCTATGAGCGTCACACTGCTAAACTGTGTGTGTGTGTGTGTGTGTGTGTGTGTGTGTGTGTGTGTGTGTGTGTGTGTGTGTGTGTGTGTAGCTCTGTGGTGCAGCAGCTTGTATCTGGAGAGTGGAACTACACTCTGACGATGAGCTCCTTCAGCGACGCCGGCCTCCTGCAGCCGGTCGTCCCGAACACGGAGATCCTGCTGAACCAGAAGGTCTGGCTGCAGCTGGAGGCGGTGGGGCTGGACGCCAACATGGTCGCCATGGTGACAGACTCCTGCTGGGCAACCAATCAGGCATCACCTGACAGTAATTTGCGATACGACCTCATCATCAAAGGGTGAGGAAATAACCTCTGAATGTTAGAACAGAATAAACTCTGACTGTTAGAACAGAATAAACTCTGACTGTTGGAACAGAATAAACTCTGACTGTTGGAACAGAATAAACTCTGACTGTTAGAACAGAATAAACTCTGACTGTTGGAACAGAATAAACTCTGACTGTTAGAACAGAATAAACTCTGACGTTGGAACAGAATAAACTCTGACTGTTGGAACAGAATAAACTCTGACTGTTAGAACAGAATAAACTCTGACTGTTGGAACAGAATAAACTCTGACTGTTAGAACAGAATAAACTCTGACTGTTGGAACAGAATAAACTCTGACTGTTAGAACAGAATAAACTCTGACTGTTGGAACAGAATAAACTCTGACTGTTAGAACAGAATAAACTCTGACTGTTGGAACAGAATAAACTCTGACTGTTGGAACAGAATAAACTCTGACTGTTAGAACAGAATAAACTCTGACTGTTAGAACAGAATAAACTCTGACTGTTGGAACAGAATAAACTCTGACTGTTAGAACAGAATAAACTCTGACTGTTGGAACAGAATAAACTCTGACTGTTAGAACAGAATAAACTCTGACTGTTGGAACAGAATAAACTCTGACTGTTGGAACAGAATAAACTCTGACTGTTGGAACAGAATAAACTCTGACTGTTAGAACAGAATAAACTCTGACTGTTAGAACAGAATAAACTCTGACTGTTGGAACAGAATAAACTCTGACTGTTGGAACAGAATAAACTCTGACTGTTGGAACAGAATAACTCTGACTGTTAGAACAGAATAAACTCTGACTGTTGGAACAGAATAAACTCTGACTGTTAGAACAGAATAAACTCTGACTGTTGGAACAGAATAAACTCTGACTGTTAGAACAGAATAAACTCTGACTGTTAGAACAGAATAAACTCTGACTGTTGGAACAGAATAAACTCTGACTGTTAGAACAGAATAAACTCTGACTGTTGGAACAGAATAAACTCTGACTGTTGGAACAGAATAAACTCTGACTGTTAGAACAGAATAAACTCTGACTGTTGGAACAGAATAAACTCTGACTGTTAGAACAGAATAAACTCTGACTGTTAGAACAGAATAAACTCTGACTGTTGGAACAAAATAAACTCTGACTGTTGGAACAGAATAAACTCTGACTGTTGGAACAGAATAAACTCTGACTGTTAGAACAGAATAAACTCTGACTGTTGGAACAGAATAAACTCTGACTGTTGGAACAGAATAAACTCTGACTGTTGGAACATAATAAACTCTGACTGTTGGAACAGAATGAACTCTGACTGTTAGAACAGAATAAACTCTGACTGTTGGAACAGAATGAACTCTGAGACTTCATGGTGTGTATTTCCTGTCTCCGGGCAGATGTCCGAACCCTGCTGATGATACGGTGCAGATGCAGGGAAACGGACAGGGAACGTCCAGCGTGTTCTCCTTCAACATGTTCGAGTTCTCTGGAGCAAGCAGTGAAATCTACCTGCACTGCAAACTGGAGCTGTGCCCCACACAGGGCCAGGCCTGCACTCCGGTACACACCGAGTACTAATACACACAGTACACAGAGTGCTAATACACAGAGTACACAGAGTGCTAATACACAGAGTACACAGAGTGCTAATACACAGAGTACACAGAGTACTAATACACAGAGTAAACAGATTACAAATACACAGAGTACTAACACACAGAGTACACCGAGTACTAATACACAGAGTACTAA
Source organism: Gymnodraco acuticeps (assembly GCF_902827175.1). Taxonomy (NCBI): domain Eukaryota; kingdom Metazoa; phylum Chordata; class Actinopteri; order Perciformes; family Bathydraconidae; genus Gymnodraco; species Gymnodraco acuticeps. Next base: position 112,371 of record NW_022992110.1, read on the forward strand.
CACACAGAGTACTAATACACAGAGTACTAACACACATAGTACTAACACACATAGTACTAATATACAGAGTACTAACACACAGAGTACACAGAGTACTAACACGCAGAGTACTAATACACCGAGTACTATTACACCTGTGTGAAGTTATAGTAAACACAGAGTACTAGTACACCTTTGTGAAGTTAAGATAACTTCCTGTCTGTAAAGCTAACTTCCTGTCTGTTAAGATAACTTCCTGTCTGCTAAACTAACTTCCTGTTTGTAAAGCTAACTTCCTGTCTATTAAGCTAACTTCCTGTCTGTTAAGCTAACTTCCTGTCTGTTAAACTAACCTCCTGTCTGTGTGTCACTACCCGGGCTGCAGTTGGATAATCCAAAAACCAGCTCCTAACGTCTAACCCTATCGTCGATTCATTGACCTCTGAGTGAAAGGTCACAGGGTTAAGGGATAGTGGATAGGATAATTCAAAAGGACTTAGGAGAAGAGACTGTGGTACTTTAGAGAATCCGAATGCACTTTCACTATCCGACGTGTTTATGATGCGCCAGCGGACGTCATGAATGTGAGTCCTCACTAACACTAAGAAAGTGGATCAATAAAGCAAAACTGCACGTTTCAGAGTGGCCTTTTATTGTGGCCAGCCTAAGGCACACCTGTGCAATAATCATGCTGTCTAATCAGCATCTTGATATGCCACACCTGTGAGGTGGGATGGATTATCTCGGCAAAGGAGAAGTGCTCACTATCACAGATTTTTTCAGATTTGTGAACAATATTTGAGAGAAATGGTTATTTTGTGTATATAGAAAATGTTTTAGATCTTTGAGTTCATCTCATGAAAAATGGGAACAAAAACAAAAGTGTTGCATTTATATTTTTGTTCAGTGTAACTTCTGTTAGAAGTTCACAGTAAATATTTATTCAGTATGATAGCGGTCTAACATAAGTTAAATTCATTTCTCACTTATTCTGACAATGTACTTAACCCCAAATAAAAGAACCCAATAAAAAGAGTTGTTAAATAATAGTGAAGTCACGTTGTATTAACAATAACTCATCCCTCTCGAGTTTTCTTTTTGAGCTTTGCCAAAAGCCACTGTATCAAGTGTCCTACTTGGGTTGCCGTCCGGAGTTTTCCAATATGGCGGACCATCTCGCACATGCGCACTGCAGATCGGGCATAGCTGCAGATCGGGTAGTGACACTGTGAAGCTCACTTCCTGTCTGTGAAGCTAACTTCCTGTCTGTTAAGCTAACTTCCTGTCTGTGAAGCTCACTTCCTGTTTGTGAAGCTAACTTCCTGTCTGTGAAACGAACTTCCTGTCTGTAAAGTTCACTTCCTGTCTGTGAAGCTAACTCTGTGAAGCTAACTTCCTGTCTGTGAAGCTCACTTCCTGTCTGTGAAGCTAACTCTGTGAAGCTAACTTCCTGTCTGTGAAGCTCACTTCCTGTCTGTTAGGCTAATGTCCTGTCTGTCACTACCCTATCTGCAGCCCTGCCCTACTGCATACATTCACAGTCAATATTTCTTCAGTATGTATGATAGCTGTCTAACAGAAGTTAAATAAATGTCTCACTTATTCTGACAATGTACTTAACCCAATAAAATAACTCATCTCTCTCGTTCAGATTAATATTGTCGGGGTTTTTTTGTGTTATTTTTCTGCTTTGCCAAACGCCACTGTGTCAAGTGTCCTATTAGAGTTGCCATATGTAGTTTTCAAATATGGCGGACCATCTCGCACATGCGCACTGCAGATAGGGCAGAGGAGCAGATCGGGTAGTGACACTGTCTGTGAAGCTAACTTCCTGTCTGTGAGCTTATTCCGGTCTGTGAAGCTAACGTCCTGTCTGTGAAATTAACTTCCTGTCTGCGAAGCTAACTTCCTGTCTGTGAAGCTAACTTCTTGTCTGTGGAGCTAACTTCCTGTCTGTAAAGCTCACTTCCTGTCTGTGAAACTAACTTCCTGTCTGCGTACAGAGCTGTGGGGGGGCAGGTCGCAGGAGGCGCAGATCTGCTATATACGCTAATGGAAACGCGGCCTTCATCACTATGGGATGGAGAAACTGAAGAGCTTTGCATGGTAGGCAGCACCTTCATTTGTTCTTCCTGACGAGTTCCTTAATTAATACAATGTTTAAAGTGTTCCTTAATTAATAGAATGTTTAAAGAGTTCCTTAATTAATACAATGTTTAAAGAGTTCCTTGATTAACACAATGTTTAACGAGTTCCTTAATTAATACAATGTTTAACGAGTTCCTTAATTAACACAATCTTTAACGAGTTCGTTAATTAACACAATGTTTAACGAGTTCCTTAATTAATACAATGTTTAACGAGTTCCTTAATTAACACAATGGTTGACGAGTTCCTTAATTAACACAATGTTTAAAGTTTAATACTTTTGTTTATTTTGTTTGTTTTTATTATGCCTCCTGTAGCACATTGGGATTGCTGTTAGCAATGAAAGGTGCTTTTTAAATCGAATGTATTATTATTATTATTATTAACGAGTTCCTTAATGAACACAATGTTTAACGAGTTCCTTGATTAACACAATGTTTAACGAGTTCCTTGATTAACACAATGTTTAACGAGTTCCTTGATTAACACAATGTTTAACGAGTTCCTTGATTAACACAATGTTTAACGCGTTCCTTGATTAACAAAATGTTTAAAGAGTTCCTTGATTAACACAATGTTTAAAGAGTTCCTTGATTAATACAATGTTTAACGAGTTCCTTAATTAACACAATGTTTAAAGAGTTCCTTGATTAACACAATGTTTAAAGAGTTCCTTGATTAACACAATGTTTAACGAGTTCCTTGATTAACACAATGTTTAACGAGTTTCTTGATTAACACAATGTTTAAAGAGTTCCTTGATTAACACAATGTTTAAAGAGTTCCTTGATTAACACAAAAGCAGCAGTGTATAAACCATGACTCAGCAGTTTATCTGTGTTCTCAGCTGATTCCTGACGGTGGAAATGAAGGTCTTGTTGCTGTGAAACTGAGCCGGCACATTATCTGAGATTATCCCTGAGGACTCCAGTTATTCTGAGCTTTAACTTCTTTATGATGTGGGGGTAATAATCAAAAGGGGTTATTTTACTATGTGCACTGGTATATAATGTATTCTTTAATATACTGTCTGTTTTTAAATGTGCACAGCCTGAAAGCTACCTGAGTGTTAAAGAAGGGAAACAGGAAGTGAATGAGAACTGAAATATGGATTACTACCCAGGAAGAGGATCAGATCAGATGTAATTTCTCAGAGCACGCTGTTGTACTTTTATTATGATTTTATTACCAATGGAACCGAAAACAATTAATAAAGTGAGTGGGAAAAAGAAACATGAGTCTCAGTCCTTTATTCATTGAGATCGTGTGTGTCTGTGTGTTAATGTTTGATCAGCACTGACTATTTTTAAAGTTTGATTCAAGTTGGGAAGATTCCGCTTGGAGTTAACCAGTTAAGCCCGAAGGTCCCCCCAGTGGACCCCTCCCACAGTTTTTTTTTTCTCACATGTCTCAGGGCTTCTTAACATTTATGAAACTATTAATGTTTCATACCCTTTTAAAGGTAAGAAACTCCGCTAACTGACAATAAGAACAATTGTTAGCTAAAAAAAACACAAGAGTAATACCAAGCCTTTGAATTAGCATTGAGCGAAAAAATGCTAACTAATGCTAACGCTTTTTTACACACAACACACGGTAGAAATGCCCTTATTACTATCTTAACTGCACAAACAAGATATACGATTTAAATCTGAGACTCCACAGATTCCACACATGTAATGTCATCACTGTAAGATCTCGAATTCCTGGAGCTATCAGCCAGAAAAGAGAAAGTAAACAACATCCGGTTCCAAAAATATTACAATAATTACGTCTTACTTTTTTTGATTTGTGATCAAAAGTTGTGTTCAACGGAATAAAAACGCATCTCAAGGTTAATCCAATGTCTTTGTGTCACGTATAATGTTTTACTGATAATCAATCATCATATTTATGGCAATATACTCGGTATAAAGTATTGCCGTCCAGGCTTGCACTTTCAGATATGCTTCGTTTGATTCTCTATTACGTCCGCTATGGTAATGTTTACGTATATTTGGGAACTGCCCATCGATTCTATTGGTTCTGATGGTTAAGAAAAAGGTGTAAATCACACGAATCGACCAATGGGTTCCAGAGATATGGTCCTGCGTAAAGTATAAAGAATGCCAGCCAGCGTAACAACATTACGCAGCTGACTTCATTTATTGTTTACAACGTAACGAAGCAGGAAATGCAGCAGGACACAGAGCGCACGGAGCACAGAGCGGACAGCAGATAACGGAATTGCAGTTTTATTGCTTATAGATTATCAGAACATTTCAAAGGGGACACAGCCCCATTGGATATTAATCTATGGATTAACTACATCATCGTTTTTATCGTTTTAATGCCATTGAAGACCAGTTTAGACCAGACAAAGAGGAAGGTAAGTCATTGTTAGCCTAGCGCATTAGCGCTAGCGCCATTTGTTTTGATGTACGTTTTTGTTGATAACGTCGCGAGTTTGTATCTTTCAGTGTTGGGCTGTTCAGGTGGGCACCGTTAGATTCTGTGTCTCCTTGCGATCATAAACAATGTGTTGGATGTGCAGCTAGGATAAGTAATAAGGGAGCGAGGAGTGATTTTCGGTGCAGTAATAGGTTAGCATTTTTCGCTCGGGGCTAATTCAGAGGCTCACTGTAAGAGTAAGCCTATGTTTTATTTTATTTTTTTCACAACAGTTGTATTTGGATGGAATGAATACCTATAGTGATAATTCAAAGTAATAAAATGATTTTTACAGTGAAAAAGTTCAAATGGAACCGATGGTTCCCAAATTACCCAGAGGTGAGTCCGCTTGGACTTTATTTTTCTAAATCTCTCTAAAAAGGTCAAATTTCACTTGTTTTGCATCAATCTTGATACAGGGTACTTATTATATGTTATAGTTTGGATTCCTAAAGCTTTTAGTCTACTAACCCATCATGCAAGGTTAGTTTTCACTATAAGTAAAGGTTTTTTTTAGGTGGACATTAGAATTTACATGTTTTTACTATGTTCCATCTGAATTTACTTTAAAATAAAAACATCTATATTGATTCTGACACTTCTACATCCAACTCACAGATGTAACCTTGCTTTGAGAAAAATAATTATTAATTTACCCCTTTTAGAAGTGAAGATATATCATTTGTTGTGTTAGTGGCATTTTCGAGCCTGAAACCTGAAAAACAGGCTCAGGGCTTAACTGGTTAAGCACAAAATGGCGTCTGTCTGTTTTAAGGCGAGAAATAAACAGTACAGTAATAGAATCTTGATTTGTGTTTGATCTAGACTGCATATTTACCAGTTAAAATACGCTTCGTTCAGCCTTGGTTGAGAAAAAGGACACCATATGACAACCCAATCTCACGGCATTTCGTGTTATCGTCACGACATTGAATCTATTGATTCGTGTTCACCAACACGATTTTCCCCTTTTTTTCGTGTCACACAGAACGATTTTAAAAGCAATGTATTTCTATTGGTAGTATGTCTCGTGCCTGCACCACGTATTTGTATCTGTTCGGGTCTTAGAAGACCGGAAGCTGTGGGGTTCATAAAAACATGTTCTTACTCAATATCAAACCACGATTATTGTTTTTATTTTAAATCGTATAATGTCGGACTTTTGTTGTCGTCAGTGAGGAAACTAAATGGGGCTCAGAGCCTCAGAATACTGAAATCTGTATTTTTTAAAATATTTTTTTCCTTCGAATTTGTTATTCTTTTCTAAATAACACACTGTTATTTACTCACCAATAACACACAATTATCCTTGTTTTTATTTATTTGTTTAATTCCATAATCTCGGGCTTTTTTGGCGTCCGTCAGGAACTGAATTTCAAAATAAAAATAACCGGAAACAGACGTAGGCATTTCGAGCGATTACCCAAGATCCTCAGCTACGGTTTAAGCTTGCTGATTGGATGTTTTAGCCGCAATGCATGCTGGGATTTGGTGTTTATATTATATGAAATCCGGAAAACATTTTAAAAGAATAAAATAATACTTAATTCCGAGTGTTCTTGCTTTTCTCTTTGGAAGTCATCACATAACGGCATTGTAATACACGGTTCGGCTGCATTACATATTACAGATCTGCCGTAGTTCTTTATTTATAGAGCCCTGATGAGAAGATCTTTGGAAAAACTGGAAGAAATGCCGCCGAAACTGAATACTTGACGTGGATCATAAATATATCAACAATTAAACAACATCTTTAATTTCTCTTCACACAATACGTCTCCTTGCAGTATCAACACTAATTTGGCTGACTTTTACATTTGATCTAATTCATAGATAGGTTGTATTTACACCATAACGGTGCACAGCTGATATAAAAGGACTTTTATTTTTAAAGATATTACTGATTTTCTTTGAATATAAAAATGTCAATAATCAGTCTGAAATAGTATAGCAATATGCTGTAAAATTATGTGAAAGCATGAATAAACTACACATCTTCAGATGTTGTACATACATAAGTGTCCTACACTAACAATACAAAGTTATTATGGCTGTGTGTACCTTGTGTGCACCGCCTAGTGGTTAAAGCACATTATTGAATTATTGTTTTTATGTGTTATATTTGATGAAAAAAATATTAAGAGTACATACTTTCATAGGGGGAAAGTAGAAGGTCAATGATAGAACTATAGAACAAAAAAATAAAGAAGATACTGTAAGTGATCACTACAATAAAACAGTTTAGTGCAGGAAGTACAAAGATATTAATATGAGGATGTGCAAAACAGAAAAACGAGTTAACCTTTATTTAAACATTAAATAATACTTTAGATTAAGGTCTTCTTTTAAATAAGAAAAAAGCGTTGGGGGTATCTATCTACAGATAAATATTAAGCCTGACAATGTACTTAACGTCTAATATATTGCTTTCCTGAAATGTTAACTATGTTGAAGCACTTATTTTAACTGCTATTATACATATGAATTATACTCTTATGTATGTAGATAGTATAAGAAATGTGCAGAATTTGACAGTTTAATGGTGGAGGTACACACATATTGATAGATGTCTTGTAATGCGCTGTTGAGGAACCTCAGCTGCGACCCAAGTTTTTCATTCATTGCATAACTACACCATAGTTGTGTATATGATATGTCAATAAACCTTAGAAAATCTTGAAATCTTGAAAGGGATGTGCAAAATAGCCATTATACAGTCTTTAATTAACTATAAGTAGAGAACAACGAGTAATGAATATACTTTATTACTCGTTTCCATTCATGTCAATTGCAGATAAATGTTTAGTCTTCTCAAGCATCAACTATCAAATATCTCTCTAGTGCTGCAGATAGCTGTAACAATCTTTCACAAGTGGTTACAAGCACCAACATGTCAATGTTTATCCCTCTGGGGCCATTTATTTAAAAAAGCCCGTTAGCCACCTCCGTTTTCAAAATGGCGACCATCTTCCAAGATGGCCGCCATTTCCAGCCGAGGAAACAGTATTTTACCACAGAATTTCAACCACTGGGTAAATTGGGGTGATTTTGGTATTGAATTATATGTTTTTGACTATGGGAAAGTGAAATGTATATATTTGAACTTGTTCAGAGCTGTTTTGTGTAATTTTAAAACACAAAATGTAAAAAATAACACTTACAAAAATTGCAAAAAACATGTAAAACTACGATTTTCAAACACCAACAGGAAACATATTTCCATGTTTATTAGATATAACATTGCCCATGGGCGTAGGAAGAATCCTGAATGTGGGGGGGGGGACATTTTTAACGGGGGGTTTTGGGGATCCCCCCCCCACAAAACAAAAATAGATTTCCTGTATTCTGGTGCATTTTATCAGGTGGTTTGATACTTTTATGTGGCTATACTAGCATGAGGAAAATGATGGGTACATTTTGTAATTTCATCCAGTAGTAAATAAAGGAAACATATTTGATTATTAATTCAGAGCCGTCTTTGAATTAATAAAAAGCAGTTTAAATGCCAATTTTTTGTACATTTGTATATAACAATAAATATTTGTGAGTGCATTGAGAGATATTGTTGTGCAGAGTCATTTATATATAAATCGCAAAATACATTTGTGAATCCTTCTGTGAGCATTTATTAATATTGAGACTGATCTGACTCCATACAGATGTTAAGTTCACCTAGGAATGGTATCATTGACTTAAATGTTCAAATATATGTGCTCTTCTGTCTATATTGGTCATATGAGGCCCCTTGACTGAAATGCTTCCTGTTCAATATCCCCACTGATTTCCTTAAAATTCTGGGATGAGAGTCCACATCACAATTTACTCTAAACTGTAATTTCCCTTTCATCACTCACCTCAGCAACAGACCTCTCTCCACTGTCCCTGTGTTCTGCCTCTGACTCACTCTCAATCGTCTATATGTCAAGAGAGGTGGGGAAGTGATCATTATGTATTGAGCAGTATACTCTTTCACATTGAATCATAACAAGTCATACTGAATGTAAATACAACTGACTCTAAAGTAAGTCCCAGTCTGTGACATTGGACATGTTGAAGACTCAAAGCCCCAAGCAGTAGGTAGAATATTAGCTAGTCTATGTAATGTGCACAGAAAATAAATAGTTAACTGAATACTCGGATGGAAATTGCCTATAAGCACTCAGTAAAACATAAACACACACAAACAGCTTCTGAATGATAAGAAGTATAATTAAAACATAATGCACATTACCATTTTGAGAGAGAGTACCTAAGTTAAAGAACCCAGAAAATAACCTCTTATCGAACTGAGGCTCCAGTAAAACACACTGACTGCGTCTCTAAATGGACATCATGGTGTTTACATGAGCACAGAGAGATCGGGTTATTCATGTTCCCTGTTTACATGATAAATAGTAACCTGGCATTTCGATGCCTTTTCTCATCTAAACTATTCAGTATTTGTATCTCTCTATCATGACATAAAGACAAAACTCCTCTCAAGAAGTGAGACGCTTTTGCCGCCGCCATCACTGTTAACTGATTAACTGCTATCAGCTGGTGACTTACTTTCCTCTTCTTTGAATTGTTTTATTATGTCCATGTTGTCTGGGGGAGAAAACATATCAAACCAAGAGATTGTCAGCTTTGATTTTCGGGTATTAACAATGTCCTGAACATTTGGTGTGTGTGCCTTACCTCCGCTACCGGCATCACTTCATACAACAGATCTGAGCTGTCCAACTATGTCAACACTCCTTGAACATGCGCGCGCGATGTGAGAATCTGCCTTGGTTCAAAGTAGCAGTGAAAACATGGTACGGAGTTTCATTGATTTGGGCATTCTCTCAATAAGCAAGTGGAATGGATTTGATAGTGAAGCACTGACACAGCGGTCTACAGAGTGCAGCGAGTGGAGAGACCGATTCACGGACTTTCCACATGGTAAAAGTGGGGGGGTCTAAACTAATCATTTGAAAAAGTGGGGGGGACTTGTCCCACCCTCATATAATGGCTGCGACGCCCATGCCATTGCCACAGTATGATTGTGTATGTATTTACTCCTGACACCTGCAGCTGCATAATGTTGTACAGGGAAAACCAAATCGATAACATTTGCATCGTCCACTGCATTCCGACTTTCATCCACACTTGGTCAGTTGCTGACAGCTCTCAGCGATAGGCGGAAGCTTGGTCCAAAATATCTGCCAATGATCTTCTTCTTTGGTCCATCCCCACTCTAAATGACTCTGTATTTCAGGTTGAAGCACTGTTGACTGACTCCATATACCTGCCTGGTAGGCTGCACGTTTCAAATGCTGCAGTAGAGCCGCTTGGGTAGGAGGAATGGCCTTGTAGGCCCTCTGTTTCCTTGCAAACATGTCAAATCTGGCATCATTAACACCCTCAGCAACACTGGACCTGTCATACATCATGACCACACATTTTTCCAAGATCTTCAGTTTGTCATCATTAAACCACTGTTGGTGGATACTGGCTGAGTTTACTGAAGAGATCAGATGCCTCGTCACAAACTTCCCATGTCTGCCAAGCTGTCTTCTTGCCTTCACCGCGGAAAGCTGAAACAACATCACAGCCAGTAAAGGCATGAAATAAGAGAATCCCTTTGCTCTTTTCCATTCTAATAGAAAGACAGAGGTCATGCACAGGGATCCACTTAAGGTTCCGTCCATGGCCAAAGGCAATCCACAACTGTTGCAGACCAATTTCCTGAAGGGTTGGAATAATGCTGACTGCAATTACAAGAATATCTGTGTCGTTGGCTTTTATAATTATGTTTTGTCTGCCCTCTTTTGCTGCTTGCTTGACATTCACAAAGATTATTGTGTCGGCTTCTTCGTGACTACAGGGAGCCAACTCGTCTAGGCTCATGGTTTGGGTAATTAGAGCGTTTTCTTCTTTGGTCACAATGACCACATTTTGCGCTGACATCTGTGCAATTTTGTCAGCAAGGTAGTGGAAGAGTTCAGTTTTATTGTCATTGTCTCTGAGAAAGCTCCGCCAGTTTGATGGAATTGTGCCCTTGTTGGTCACCCTACGTCTGACTCCACGTCCTCACCTTGACCTGGTTTCAACCTTTAGGCTCATGGGCAGGTAGACATCAAACACAATGTCAGTCCTCTTGTACTTGGTAGAGTATGCCTCGATCGTGGGAAGGAAATCCCGTACTGCATAGTCTTCAAAGCTCTTGAAGCCTTGTGGTGGAAGACTGTATACGAGTGCTGAACCATCAATAATGATGATATCTGCCTCAGGCTCAGTGTCAGGGATTGCAACAAGCAACTCGAGTATGCCAGCAAGCTGGGATTTCTGGCAGCTGTGAATCTTTCCCCCATCACTCAGAGCAGCAGGGAATGGGTGGTTCTCATGACCAAATGAACAGTTTAGAGAATAGTTGACATTCCTCCTGCAATACCTTCTGTTTGGAAACAATTATAGAGACTGGTTTTTGATGAAAAAAATCCACACGGTTCTTCTTGATTGGTTTGTAGAAGGTTGAATTTTCTACGTCGATTCCTGCCATGAATTCCTGGAACTGAGCTATGCCCCTTTCATAGTGAGTTCTCATCAAGTCTACTGCACTGGTGTGAGCAATATCCTTTGTGTCTAGTGACAACAGGTCACGACTCTCCTCTTGGAAAGGATTGCCCATATCTGTCATAACTTGTGAGAGCTTATCAACTTTCTCAAGGAATACCCTTTGACCTCGTTCTGTCTGCACATGGTTGCTGGTGTGCTCTGTACCCTCTTTGACTTCAGAGGCGGCTTCATACTGTGCGACCAAATGGCCTATTTCAGGCCCAGCTATCATCCACCTCCTGAGTGCTGATGGATCTTCAGTTAGGCAGATTGCTCCCCCATCTGCCTTGACAACAGCGTTGGCCTGTTCGTGGGCTTGGTCAATGGCTATTGCCGAGAACTCTCGGCTTGATTTGTGCACAACAAATGTTCCACTCTCAAATTCCTTGGCCAGTTGAGGGTGTTTTTTTTTTTAAGGTCATCATGTCTCTGAAGTGGATAGGAAGCCAACGTGTATAGTTGTTGTTTGCTAAAAAGTAGGGTAAGAGCTCAGCAAGTGAATGACAGTATAAGCTGAAGTTAGCTTCCCTGAATGATCGAATCAACATGAAAATCACCAGTTACATTGACAGCACTGTATTCCAGAAGAGAAACTGGGGGCTTTGTAGTTTGCGGCTCTCACAAACTACAAAGCCCCCAAGCTTCAATACAGAGAACTTCCCCAGCATTTTCAGTTGCCTCACAGGAGTAGTCAGCATAGGCCACTTTCATTAGCTTGAACAAACTCTATGCTGTTATCTGGTCCATCCGTCGTGTCCTAGTGGTGCTTGAAGCTGTTAAAAAAACGATTCTGCTGTACCGGCAGATGCAATGTCAGCTTCAACTAGAGCTCCTGTCCAACCACTGTCCTTGAGTAGGGTCCCAACTGACCTCAGTGCAGCCATTTCAATTTGTAGGCCTCCAAAATGATGACAAACTTGTCCTCACCATAGTTTTCAGGCCAGTGCCACTGCACCTGTTTGGCTACTGCATACATTCCGGTTCCGGACCCTGTTCTGGCCCCAGCAGCCATGGTCCCAGACCCAGTTCTGGCCCCAGCAGCCATGGTTCCAGCCCCAGTTCTGGCCCCAGCATCCATGATTCCAGACCCAGTTCTGGCCCCAGCAGCCATGGTTCCAGACCCAGTTCTGGCCCCAGCAGCCATGGTCCCGGCCCCCGTTCTGTCCCCAGCAGCCATGGTTCCGGCCCCTTGTGCTGGCCCAAGCAGCCATGGTTCCGGCCCCAGTGCTGGCCCCAGCAGCCATGGTTCCGGCCCCCGTTCTGGACCCAGCAGCTATGGTTCCGGCCCAAGTTCCGGCTCCAGCAGCTGTGGTTCCGGCCCCAGTTCCGGCCTCAGCAGCCGTGGTTCCGGCTTCAATTCCGGCTCCAAAACCGGCCCACACAGCCTTGATCCAGGCTTCAGCTCCGGACCTTACAGCCATGTTTCCGGCTCCAGAACTGGATCTTACAGCCATGTTTCCGGCTCCAGAACCGGCCCATGCAGCCATGATTCCGGCTCAAGTACCGGGCCCAGCAGCCATGGTTCCGGCCCCAGTTCCAGCCATGGTTCCGGCTCAAGTACCGACCCCAGCAGTCATGGTCCCGACTCCGGCTCCTCGTTACCTGTTGACTCATCAGCCGAGGCCAGCTCCCCATGTCCTGTCGGCGTACCGGCCGACTCAAGCGCCTCGTCTCCTGTTGGCTCCCCAGCCAACACCAGCTCCCCGAGTCTTGTCGGAGTACCGGCCGACTCCAGCACCTCGTCTCTTGTTGGCTCTCCAGCCAACGCCAGCTCCCCGTGTCCTGTCGGCGTACCGACCGACACAAGTTCCCTCTCAAGTCCCCTCTTAAGTCCCCTCTCAAGTTCCTACCCGAGTCCCCTCTCAAGTTCCTACCCGAGTCCCCTCTCAAGTTCCTACCCGAGTCCCCTCTCGAGTTCCCTCTCGAGTCTCCTCTCGAGTTCCCTCTCAAGTCCCCTCTCGAGTTCCCTCTCGAGTCCCCTCTCGAGTTCCCTCTCAAGTCTCCTCTCCAGTTCCTTCTCAAGTTCCCTCTCGAGTCTCCTCTCGAGTGCCCTCTCTCGTCACTTTTCAAGTCCCCTCTCGAGTCCCCTCTAGAAGCCACTCTCAAGTTCCCTCTCGAGTCTCCTCTCGAGTCTCCTCTCGAGTTCCCTCTCGAGTCTCCTCTCGAGTTCCCTCTCCAGTCCCTTCTCAAGTTCCCTCTCAAGTCCCCTCTCGAGTCTCCTCTCGAGTTCCCTGTCAAGTCACCTCTCGAGTTCCCTCTCAAGTCCCCTCTCGAGTCTCCTCTCGAGTCCCTTCTTGAAATTCCTCTCAAGTCACCTCTCAAGTTCCCTCTCAAGTCACCTCTCGAGTCTCCGTTCAAGTTCCCTCTCGAGATCCCTTTCAAGTCACCTCTCAAGTCAACTCTCAAGTTTCCTCTCGAGTTCCCTCTCAAGCACTCTCTCGAGTTCCCACTCAAGTCCCTACTCATGTGCCGTTGGAGGTCCCGCAGACTACTCTTCTGCCGGGGGTCCTGCCAACCTCATGTCCTGAGCCGTTGGAGGTCCCGCAGACTACTCTTCTGCCGGGGGTCCTGCCAACCCTATGTCCTGTACCGTTGGAGGTTCCGCTGGGGATCCTACCAACCCTTTGTCCTGTCCCGTTGGGGGTCCCGCCGACTACTCTCCTGCCGGGGGTCCTGCCAACCCTATGTCCTGTGCCGTTGGAGGCCCCGCCGACTACTCTTCTGCCGGGGGTCCTGCCAACCCTAAGTCCTGTGTCGTTGGAGGTCCCGCAGACTGCTCTTCTGCTGGGGGTCCTGCCAACCCTATGTCCTGTACCGTTGGAGGTTCTGCTGGGGGTCCTGCCAACCCTTTATCCTGTCCCGTTGGGGGTCCCGCCGACTACTCTCCTGCCGGGGGTCCTGCCAACCCTATGTCCTGTCCCGTTGGGGGTTCCGCTGGGGGTCCTGCCAACCCTTTGTCCTGTCCCGTTGGGGGTCCCGCCGACTACTCTCCTGCCGGGGATCCTGCCAACCCTATATCCTGTCCCGTTGGGGGTCCCGCCGACTACTCTCCTGCCGGAGGTCCTGCCAACCCTATATCCTGTCCCGTTGGGGTTCCCGCCGACTACTCTCCTGCCGGGGGTCCTGCCAACCCTATGTCCTGTCCCGTTGGGGGTCCCGCCGTCTACTCTTCTGCCGGGGGTCCTGCCAACCCTAAGTCCTGTGCCGTTGGAGGCCCCGCCGACTACTATCCTGCCGGGGGTCCTGCCAACCCTGTGTCCTGTCCCGTTGGAGGTCCCGCCGACTACTCTTCTATCGGGGGTCCTGCCAACTCTATGTCCCGTGCCTTTGGAGGTTCCGCTGGGGATCCTGCCAGCTCTATGTCCAGTCCAGTTGGAGGCCCCGCCATCACCTGTCTAGCCGGGGGTGCTGCCAACTCCTGGTCCTCTTCCGTGGGAGATCCTGCCGAAGCCTGTCCCACCGGCTCCGGTTCCTGTTCGGCCGACACCGGGTTCTGCCCAGCCTCCGGAGCTGTTTGGCCTTTGTGAATAGTTTAGCCTTGAAATAAAGGAGTTATTTTTGACACTTTAATCTGCATTTGGGTCCTGCTTCCTGCACACACCGTAACAATAGTAATGCTGCACATTATGTACACAAGCAATTTTCACCCATTTATTAATTATATGTTTTACATTTGATAACACTAATGTGTTTAATACTGGCAACTTCTAATTGTGGGAAAAACGAAAACGTTCAGTAGAGACGTCCCATAGAACATTTTGCGAAACACAATAGCCAGCATGTGTAGTTCTGGGGGGGGGCGTTCGATTCCAGTTTTCGATAGTCTGGCGTGGTTTCATTCCATTTCAAACAGCTGTTTGACGCTTGGCGTAACCTTGGCGCACTGCCACTCCAACATCCAATCCCAGAGCTTGAAGATTAATCACGGGGACTGTAGTCCTAAACGATAGCTGGGGATTATGGGTAGTCTAGTGTCTTCGGCCATCCGTTTTTCGGATTTGATATGGCATTAACACCATATCCCTACATGCACTGCAGCTAAAACATACAATCAGCGAGCTTGAACCATAGCTGAGGATATTGGGCAATCAGTACAGTGGCTGTGTATCGCAATGATGCTCGAAATGTCCCTTATAGGCCTACAGATGTAGCACTCCAGATAGGACTCACATGGGTGTGTCCCAGTCAAAAGCCCAGCGGATCCCAGTGGCTGGGGGTGTTGCCAAATTGCTAGAGAGCGTTGCCAAATTTCCCCATTTGTTCAATTACAGAATTTAACCATGAGACGGCGCTTCATTCACAAATACACAAAGACAACTAGGTGTTGTAGAACTTAGTCTGTTTGCAATGTTTGCAGCTCTGCAGTTGTGTATGCTGAATACTGTAACATTTAATCACTTATTTGTTACTGTATGGTTTTCACAAGCTACTATAATGAAAAAACATCAGTTTTAGATCAAATAAAGTATATAGTTTGCTTTATGCAGTATATTTTTTGTAATATTGTTGGGGTGTTTTTACACAGTACAGTAGATTGAAGTAAATCAACGTATACATTAAGATAAGATGGACCTTTATTAATCCCGTGGGGAAATTCAGTAGTTCAAACAGCAACAGGGTAAGAGTGAAAAACAGGACAGCACAGATTCACATAGATTAATAAAATCTAAAATAAGATGAGCGATAAAAATAAAAATAATGAGAAACTATGTAATAAGAAATGAATAAAACTAAAATATAATTATCATATATTATATTATAATGTATTGTATTATTAAGTAATATCATACATTAACCCAGTGGTTCTCAAAGTGGGGGGTGCGCCACCCCTGGGGGGCGCAGAGGCATGCCAGGGGGGGCTCGAGAGACCAGGAGGAAAAATTGTTATAAAAAAAAAAAAAAATCATAATTTGAACAATTATTCTCTGTGTTTCATTAAAGCTCGGCTCTGTGTGTGTGGAACGAGCCATTTTGTGTGCGCGAGAGAGAGAGCACACCGGTACCGGAGATCGTTGTTGTTAGCTTCTGGTGCTAGCGAGCTATGCTAACGGATATAAGGAGTCTTTTCAACAACAAAGTGGAGGAGAGTCCTCTCCTGTCAGACTGAGAGACTCAGTGAGCTAAAGGACTCTCTCAGTGGATCTCAAACGTTTTGGTCACCATTAATGTAAACAATTATTTCCGAGGCACACGTTTATATGATCATTATTGTTTTAAAAAAATAAGAGAATAAATGAAAAACAGGTATGAAATACTATATGACACTAAAACAACAATAAAGTTTAAAAGGGGAGTGATTTGTAAAATATCCATAAAGAAAAAGTAAATCTGTTCACAGTTCTGTTTCATCTGGATGTTGAGAGATGTATCCATAGATCTCTTCATTTTGCTCTCAAAGTGCACCAGATTGATGCTTATAACTTCAAGATTGAAAAAAATATCTTCCCGGGGGAGCTTGCCCCCGGACCCCCCTATGTGAGGTCCACACACCACCTATAAAAATAGCACTTTACCCCTGCTTACACCTATATGCCGTGAGCTGATTATCGTGCCTTCATTGTAACAGTCGCGGGTACACTGTCTATATGCGTGTGGAGTGTTGCAGTAGAACATTCCTCTGTAGCGACCGGTACATTAATGGGAAACCCTAAATGTTTGAGCACCCTCTATGAAACGTCAAGCTACCCCACAGAACCCCCAAAATAAATCTCTGGCGCCGCCACTGAGCCTGACTATTTGTGTTGGGGGGGGGCCGACTTTTTGTTTTCTCCAAAGGGGGGGCCTGACAGAAAAAGTTTGAGAACCACTGCATTAACCCCATTATAGCAGATGCCACATTTAATGGATGAACACATTTATGCATCAATAATTACAACAGAGTATTTCTAAATACAAGTTGTAAAAATACTTATATGTATTTAATATTAATAACATAATGATTAATTTCAGATGATAATACTTTTCAGGGTTAGGTCCGGTCTGACAGCGCTTAGCTCTCTGCTGCAGAGAAGATCACTGCTCTAAACAAAGTCAAAAATCCTACATCCAAACGGAATAAATATAATTAATTATGATGAATACGTTAAGTCTTGTTCATTGTTTTTCACTTTTATTAAATGTTTGATATTTCCGGCACAGACCCTTTCATACCGGCAATGCGCGATAGAAACAACAGAAAGTGCGACAGTTTAAATATGCCAGTGTTAATTTCGTCAACGAAAACTATGACGAAAAATGTTCGTCAACAACCTTTTTTACATGACTAAGACGAGACGATGACGAGCTAAACATAGATTCTTGATAACGAAAACTATGACGAAATGTATATTTAGTTTTCGTTGATGAGACGAGACGGGACTAAGGTGTTAATGGTGGACTATCGGACATTCAAAATGCAGTATATTTTCCCCCAAGTGTCCATCTTGTCTGTCAAAATGCATCTTACGTTTCTAACTTGCAATATCATTATTTCCGCTCTCTTCACTCCAGAAGAGCGATCTCCCTGTGTCTCTCTGTGTGCGGGGGGCGGGGCCTAACATACATGCTGCAGCGGACACAGAGATCTGCCGGGGACGGAGCGTTCAGAGAGTATAGAGACACATTTTGACTAAAAGTTGACTAAAACGTTTTGAGTTTTCGTCGACCAAAACTAGACTAACACGTTTTGAGTTTTCGTCGACTAAAACTAGACTAAAACTACGAAGGATAGGAATGACTAAAATGTAACCATTTTCGTCTAAAGACTAAGACTAAATCAAAAACAGCTGCCAAAATTAACACTAAAATATGCGAACACAAACCTACAGACTGGGGGTTGGGAGATCACAGGAGGGGGGGGGGGGGAGAGCTGTGGAATGTGACCACCCCCCTTGGGAGACTTACTCCACACATTCCGATGGCCAATTAGTTTTAAACAAAGAGTTTGCAGCATACAGCACAGGCAACATGGGGGTTGGGGGCTTCTCAAAATATTTTTGTTTGTTGTTGTTTTGTGTCAGTTTTACGTCGCCACTTCCATTCACATTTTTCATCATTGTTCCACAATGTTTTCATGAAATTAATATCCATATATTTTATACTATACTTGCACTGCTTACCGTTTTCATACTTTATATATCTTAGCATATTCATACACACTGTTACTGCTCACAGGCTGCTGTGTATCTAGTGTATTCATACCCAAACTCACTGTTTATTCATCATTCAATTAATTATATATTTTATTTGTAGATTGTGTACATTACTTTTCACTTTACTGCTTGTTGCACCGTTAGAAGCTAAACTGCATTTCGTTGTCCCAGTACCTGTAATCTGTGCAATAACAATAAAACAGGCATCTTTATTGTAGCCTCAACAATCAAGTTCTAAGTAGTGCAATATGAAATAAAAACTAAAAAAATCCGTGCTGTTGTATTTGCTGTAAAGTGTCTCTACTGTAGGCTATTTTTATTATATGTACAGCACTTTGGCTCGACCAAAAATCGATAAATTATAAATGTGCTATATAAATAAAACTTGATTTGATTTGAAAAACAACTACACTCTTTTGGCAGTGTTGTGGTGCCGAGAGATGGAAGTCGGAGGCGGGGTATCAAAGGTACAAGCTAGACTTTCATTTAGCATAGGAAAACCATTGTAAACAACTTCATTCCCGGGAAGCGAAGACCGGCGGAAACAGGAAGTCCGGTTCACTAAAATGTCCGTGCAGAACAATACCCCAACCCATAGATCCGTGGGTGAATAATGTCAATCACCACAGTGTACACATTAACAACAACTACACTATTTTGGCAGTGTAAAAATTAAACAAGAACTACACTCTTTTGGCAGTAACAATTAGATAAATAATAAACTATCAGACTGACACTGAACACAAACAAACTATTTTCAGCAATCAATCTGTTTAGTTGACTCTGGGGGACATGTGCATGCGATTTAAAAAGATCGTTTTTTGGCTGTTTAGATGGTGTTGCTCCATCTGGGTCACTGCCGGTGGTTGAGACGGTGGGGTCTTTGGCGACTAGTTTTATAGCCTCATGTACATTAGTTAGGTGCTTCAGGAGATTGGCATTGCTGTTATTCGATGTGGACAATGCTTTCTGTCCTGCACACAGTTTATATTTGACCATAATATTTGTTGCGTCCTTTATCCCCACAAATTGAAAATAGTGGTTATATCTCCAAGTTGTAAATGCGCTGCTGCTCTCGCTGATACTAGCATCTGACATTGTGTGTGTGTGTGTGTGTGTGTGTGTGTGTGTGGGTGTGTGTGTGTGTGTGTGTGTGTGTGTGTGTGTGTGTGTGGCCTAGCATTACTATACTTGTGGGGACCTAAATCTGTTTACACAGTCACGTTTGGGGACTCACCTCCCTTATGGGGACAAATTGGAGGTCCCCATAAGGGGAATAATTCATTTTAGGGTGAAGACTTGGTTAGGTTTAGGATTAGGGTTAGGATTAGGGTTAGGCATGTGTTGGTTATGGTTAAGGTTAGGAAAAGTCTCCAGGAAATGCATGTAAGTCAATGTAATGTCCCCTGAAGTGGTGTGTGTGTGTGTGTGTGTGTGTGTGTGTGTGTGTGTGTGTGTGTGTGTGTGTGTGTGTGTGTGTGTGTGTGTGTGTGTGTGTGTGTGTGTGCTGGTGGTGAGCGTTGCCGTGTATGTGTTAGCAAGTGTTTGTTTGTCTGTGTATTTTCCAACCCTGTCTCCTAAAAATTACGTTCCCACAGAACTAAACTGCATTCTGAATTACGTTTAGCTAGAAACGTATTTACTCCCACGTTACGTTCGTTATGAACGTATCTTAAATACGTTTATTTTCTACATATCTTTGCCATTTATTGTCTTGCTTATAATAATGATAATAGTCATTAAGATACGTTCATAACGAACGTAACGTGGGAGAAAATACGTTTCTAGCTAAACGTAATTGAGAATGCAGTGTAGTTCTGTGGGAACGTAATTTTTAGGAGACAGGGTTGGTATTTTCCCCATAAGGCAAGACCCGCCCAACTCTGTCTCTGATTGGCTTACCCTGAAATGTTACCCCGCGTTAACCAATCATCACTCCTCTCTGGTTACTTTCACTTTTCCATGGTACTGTGAGAGGACATCGCTGTATTCGCCTGCAAGCTACATCCGCAGGGAGATTCGGTTCAGTTCCATCACATAATGTAACGCAGTAACGCACCCATTTAAATCACAGTAACTATAACGGCGTTACTGAATGGGAATAGGTAACTAGTAACGTTATTAGTTACCGCAAAAGGTAGTTGCGTTACAGTAATGCGTTAGTTTGTAACACGTTAGTCCCAACACTGGTAAACACACACCTGATCACCTGAGAGCTGCCGTTTCATTCAGACTGTTTAAAAAAAAACAACGGTCTGATTTTAACAACTCAATGTGTGATTGTTATAGCAGTAATATTAGACACTAATAATACAGTAAACTATTAACACTGTACATATGATTGTTTGCCCGTGGGATTAGGATGATCGGTAGTGAGAGCCGTGCTGCATTTCCCTCCGGTCTGATGTGATATAAAAACAAAGCGATTATTGTTGTTGTTGTAAACTCACGTGGATTAAACTACATGTATTAGTGCATTCATTTAAATTCGCGAACATATGATACATTAAATGATCGTGAGGATGATGATTGAAAATCGTTTGTTTGAGCCGGGCTGCATTTCCTGATGAAAAAACATAGCGATGGTTTTGTACTTACACCTACGTGAATTAAACAACATTATTTTGTTAAATAAAAACATGGTGATGTTTTGTAAATGATTACATGTCTCTTATTTAGCACAGAATATGATCCTATCCGTGACATATGGATCTTAACAAATATCCAATCAGATACCTGTAGATCTATCAGCTGTTTATTTCACATGAGTTCCAGTGTGGCAGCTTTTCACGGCTCCCCCTGGTGGATCCATGATCCATTGCAGCTGGTTTCATTAAAATTACATTTATTTATCAAGGGGGCGTATCAAGTCCTGCGGGGGGGTTTTCCTTTTCAGCAGGGGCCCACCCCGTGCAGATCACGGACCCGCACGGGTAGGCGTCTGAAATGAAGCGCTACATCTGTACGTCTGTTTCCAACACACTCTCCATAATCGTCCAGGAGCGACGTTTGGTCAGGGTCCCGTGGCGTCCAGTTGTGACGCTCCTAGGCTCCTTCAGCGTCATAAAGGGACGCAAATAGCTTTCAACTGATTGCAATGTATTCCCATCTGCGGCGGGATTTGGTGCTCATGGAAGCACGGCATTCGTTTGTGTCGGCTGCCCTTAAAGGCAATGTGAGCGTCTGTTCCCATTGGATAACGGAGAATTGTACACCCGGAAGTAAGTATTCCCCTTACTGTCGATTGATTTTACAGTTATATCTGCACTACTCATCGACTAAAAAACACCAGATTATCCTTGTTAATTACACAACATTGATTGGTTTAAATTGTGTGCAATGCTTTTGTATTTTTCCCCTTCGATTCGGAGAAACAAATATTTGTTCGGAGTAAAGGATGGCAGAAGACACTACACTACCCAGAATCCCTAGCTATCGTTTAGGACTACACCATGTACTCTGTTTGACAAACCCCGTTCATTCCAATGGCTGACGTCTATGTCACGTGATCTTCAAATTTATCCCTGCAGAAAAAAAAAACATGGCCGAACTTCGTTTTATTCTCGGTGGAAAATGCCTATTTCAAAGTTAGTTTGGCCATTAAAATGCGTTTTGATGTCATTTGATGCGATAAATATGAGTTGTTATTTCAGATGATGTGTGCAGTGGATGCACATGATCTTTAGTTTGCTAGTTATTATGAAGATTACTTCAGGAAATTGCGTCCATAGAACGTTTTCATTGTTACGCTACAAGCTACGTTGAAAGCTGTAAGTAAGCCACAGAACACCAAGAGAAAACACCATGCCTGGAGATAGACACAAAGGACGATGCCGTAAACGAGGGACCCCCTCAAGACCGGCACTGGCAGCCATATCTGTGAACATTGAAGGGTTCTCCTCTGCAAAACAAACCATCTTAGCCGACCTATGCAGCAAGCAACACTGTGACGTCCTTTGCTTGCAAGAGACGCACAGAGGGAGTGAAAACAATCGCCCCACCATACCAGGAATGGTCCTGGCCATTGAGCGACCTCACCGGCAGTACGGCAGTGCTATTTTTGTAAAAACAGGCTCAGCTATAGAAGATACAGATATGTCAGATGGCCATAATATCGAAGTCCTATCTGTTGAGCTAAGCAGTGTTGTCGTAACATCTGTCTACAAACCACCACCTGTAGACTTTGTGTTTTCCCAGCCAATCCCCAAAATACACGGCAAACCACAGATCGTTATTGGTGACTTCAACAGCCACAGTACCCAGTGGGGCTACCTTGAAATGAACAAGGATGGAGAAGCAGTAGAGGACTGGATGGATACTAACCAACTAAGTCTGATCCATGACCCCAAGCTACCACACTCGTTTTTCAGTGCTCGCTGGAAACGTGGCTACAACCCAGATCTCACCATGATCACAAGTAACATCGCTCGACTGTGTAAAAAGACGGTGCTGGACCCTATTCCATCAAGCCAACACCGCCCCATTGGGATCCTAATCAATGCGGCTGTAGTCCCAATCATCGTGCCCTTTAAAAGGCGCTTCAATTACAAGAAAGCAGACTGAACAGGTTTCACCAACGAGCTGGAAGAAAAGATCACAAAGATAATACCAGTTAGCGAGAACTACGACCAATTTGCTAACCTGGTGCTGAAAACTGCTCGGAAACATATCCCACGAGGATGTAGAGTTGAATATATACTGGGACTTTCAAAGGACTGTGCAGGACTCTATGACAACTACGTCAGCATGTTTGAAGCAGATCCCTTCTCAGATGAAACAACCACCCAAGGCGAGAAGGTGATGGAAAGCATTGCCCAAGAGCGAAGCAAGACCTGGAATGCTCTTATAGAGTCCACAGACAT
Organism: Gymnodraco acuticeps; assembly: GCF_902827175.1. NCBI lineage: Eukaryota > Metazoa > Chordata > Actinopteri > Perciformes > Bathydraconidae > Gymnodraco > Gymnodraco acuticeps. Next base: position 135,499 of record NW_022992110.1, read on the forward strand.
GTCAAAAAACAGCAAGAAAGCATGGGCACTTATTCACAAGCTACGAGGTGACCCTAAAGCAGCTCCTCAGCACCCAAAAGTCACGGCCAACCAAGTTGCCAACCAATTGCTCGAAAATGGAAAGAGTAGAAAGAGAGGGGAAAAGACCAAGCTGAACCGCAAGAAATACATCGAGGACCCTGCTTTTACAAGACAGCTCACTATGGAAGGGCTGGAAGGGGGAATCTCTATCCTCAAACCAAGAAAGGCAATTGGACTGGATACTATCGCAACGGAACAGATCAAGCACTTCGGTCACAAGGCAAAGACGTGGCTCCTACAGCTCTACAATGAGTGCTTAACAACACACAAGCTTCCTAACATCTGGAAGAAAGCCCACATTATAGCACTGCTGAAACCTGGGAAAGAACCATCCGCTCCCAAGAACTTCAGACCAATCTCACTTTTGAGCCACACCTACAAACTCTTTGAACGTCTGATCCTCAACATAATTGGTGCCTTTGTTGACGAACACCTCATCCCTGAACAAGCAGGTTTCCGCCCTGGCAAGTCGACAACTAGCCAAGTACTCAACCTCACCCAGTACATCGAAGACGGATATGAGGAAGGGATGGTAACTGGTGCGGTGTTTGTCGACCTCTCAGCTGCCTATGATACAGTCAACCATAGACGTCTCCTCTGTAAGATCCTGGAGACCACAAGAGACACCCGCCTGACAGAGCTGATTGAAAGCATGCTTGAAAATAGGCACTTCTTCGTTGAGCTAGGAGGAAAGAAAAGCAGGTGGCGAAGACTCAGGAATGGCCTCCCACAGGGAAGTGTGCTTGCACCACTTCTCTTTAACATCTACACCAACAACCAACCAAAAAGTGTAGACACCCGCCGCTTCATCTATGCTGACGATCTTGGCATAGGTGCACAAGCCACTGATTTCAAAACTTTGGAAGACAGACTCTCTAATGCTCTGGCAGAGCTAACACCTTACTATGAAGAGAACCACCTACGTGTAAACCCATCTAAGACACAGGTGTGTGCCTTCCTCCTGAGAAACCGTGAAGCCAAGCGCCAACTGAAGGTCAGCTGGTCAGGAACCTCCCTTGAACACTGTGAGCACCTAGTCTACCTAGGGGTAACCCTGGACAGATGCCTCTCTTTTAAGACCCACACTGAGAAGACTAAGTGCAAAGTGAGTGCGAGGAATAACATCATCCGCAAGCTCACCGGCACGACCTGGGGTGCAAACCCACAGACTGGGACGGGTGGCGCAGTGGTCTGTGCATCCGATCATCAGATCAAGGGGGAGTGCTGGGGAACTCCAGTTCGAAACCCGCTCCTGCCGCCACTGCGTCAGGCTGTTGTGTCCTTGGGCAAGACACTTCACCCGGATTTGCTCCTGTGGGTATTGTCCACAGTACATGTATAATACTAATGTGTACCTGTAAAAGCGCCTCGATGACCTCGAGGCGTGAAGATGGACGGTGTGGCGCAGTGCGCTGTGCAATGATCATCAGATCAAGGGGTGAAACCCGCCGCTGCTGCGTCTGTAAAGCCGGTGTGTCCTTGGGCAAGACACTTCACCAGAACTTGCTCCTGTGGGTATTGTCCACAGTATCTGACCATTGCATGTATCATATATGTGTAATGTGTGTATATGTAAAGCGCTTTGAGTCATTGATAAAGCGCTATAATAAATGTAAGGAATTATTATTATTATTAATTATTATTATTATTATTAGACTCTGAAGTCAACCGCACTAGCCCTCTGCTACTCAGCTGCCGAGTATGCCTGCCCAGTATGGTAACGAGCTGCCCATGCCAAGAAGCTGGATCCCGCCCTCAATGCTAGCTGCCGCATTATCACAGGCTGCCTGAAATCAACACCTAGTCTGTACATCCTGGCAGGCATAGCCCCACCAGAGATACGACGAAATGCAGCAAGCAAGAAAGAGCGCCAATAATAGTGTACTGACCAAAGACATCTTCTCTTTGGCCATGTGCCAGCCAAAAGCCGCCTTAAATCCAGGAAAAAGTTTCTTGAAGAGCGTCCCACCCCTCGGAACACCAAGCATAAGCAGTGAAAGAGTCACTCGGTGGGAAGAAAGACTTGACAACCTCCTATCAGCAACAACAATGGAGGTAAAGGCTCAATGATTCCATTCAATGCAGGAAGACATCTTATGGAAACTTTGATTATTTTGAATATGTGGCCCTTCAGCTGAAATGCTCCACTCGAGCTCTGTTCCTAAATATCTATAGACCACCCAAATACTGTGCAAGCTTTTTTCATGACTTTACTGAACTGCTGTCTATAGTGTGTATTGACTTTGACCGTCTAGTCATTGTTGGTGATTTTAACATCCATGTTGACAACCCCCAGGACAGAGGGGCTAAAGAACTGTTTTGTGTTCTTGATAGCTATGGACTGACTCAGCATGTGACGGAGCCCACGCACAATAAGGGGCACACTCTGGACTTAATTATCTCAAAGGGTCTGAATATCTCTAAGGTTGTGGTGACTGATGTTGCACTCTCTGATCATTCCTGTGTTTTCTTTGGGAGCTCTATTTCTGTTCACAAAAATGTTCAAAAAGAGGTAACCACAAAGCGATATTTAACTGAAAACACTAGGGAAATGTTTACTCAGAATTTTTCTTCCACACTTGCCCCTGCTAAAATCTCAGTAAATGAGCTAGTAGATCATTTTAATTCAAAAATTAAAAATGTTATAGATGCCATTGCTCCAACTAAGGTAAAGGAAGTGTCTGGCAAGAAAATATCTCCATGGAGAAAGGCCATGAGCGTGAAAACAGAAAAAAGAGAATGTCGAAAAGCTGAACGCAGGTGGCGAAAAACAAAACTCCAGGTTCACTTTGAAATCTATAAAGAGAGACTTGGCCTTTATAATTTGGAATTGAAAAACGCACGACAATCGTTCTTCTCTGACATCATTACCAAAAACAAAAACAACGCACGTGCCTTGTTTGCTACCGTCGACAGACTAACTAACCCCCCAGTGTCAGTAGCCTCTGAATTTCTATCCACCAGGGCGTGCAATGATTTTGACTTCTTCACTGACAAAATTCAGAAAATCAGACAAGCAGTCAGTGCCTCTGCATCAGGAACAGCGAATGTGTTGTCTCTATCTCCACTTAACATCAATTCAAACACCATGACACAATTCCATCAGATTAATGATAAAAACCTAGAGGACATTATACAACTTCTGAAATCCTCCTCCTGCTGCCTTGATATTATTCCAACAGGATTTTTCAAAGATATTTTGCCTTGCATGGCCTCAGATCTACTTCATATAGTAAACACATCTCTTCACTCAGGTATTTTTCCACAGGCCCTGAAAACTGCAGTCATTAAACCGCTCTTAAAAAAGAATAATCTAGATGCTTCAGTGATGAACAATTACAGGCCCATATCAAACCTCCCATTTCTAGGTAAAATCATTGAAAAAGTTGTTTTTCAACAGTTGAGTAATTTCTTGCATTTAAATAACTGTTTTGATGTGTTCCAGTCAGGCTTTCGTCCAAACCACAGCACTGAGACTGCTCTTGTAAAGGTCTTTAATGACATCCACTTAAACACGGACAGTGGCAGAACTTCAGTATTAGTATTATTAGATCTCAGTGCTGCGTTTGACACTGTTGACCACAGCATATTACTAGACCGACTGGAGAACTGGGTGGGACTTTCGGAAACAGTTCTAAATTGGTTTGAATCCTACTTAAAGGACAGAAACAACTTTGTTCTATAGGTAAATACACATCTGAGTTGACAAATATGACATGTGGGGTACCTCAAGGCTCCATCTTGGGGCCTCTTCTCTTTAACATCTACATGCTACCACTGGCTCAGATAATGAACAACAACAAAATAAGTTACCATAGCTATGCAGATGACACACACATTTACGTAACAATTTCACCAGGAGACTATGCTCCAATTCAAACACTGAGTAAGTGCATTGAACAAATCAATGACTGGATGTGTCAGAACTTTCTCCAATTAAACAAAGATAAAACTGAGGTAATGGTTTTTGGAGCCAAGTCAGAACGTATAAAAGTTAGCGCTGAGCTTCAGTCTGCAATGTTCAAAACAACAGATAAAGCCAGAAATCTAGGTGTAGTCATGGACTCTGACCTGAGTTTCAACAGTCACATTAAAACTGTTACTAAATCAGCCTACTATCACCTAAAGAATATATCTAGGATTAAAAGACTAATGTCACAGCAGGATTTGGAAAAACGTGTCCATGCTTTTATCTTCAGTAGACTCGACTACTGCAATGGTGTCTTCACAGGTCTCACTAAAAAATCTATTAGGAAGCTGCAGCTGATTCAGAACGCCGCTGCTCGAGTCCTCACTAACACTAAGAAAGTGGATCACATCACTCCTGTTCTGAAGTCTTTACACTGGCTTCCTGTGTGTCAAAGAATAGATTTCAAAATACTGCTGCTGGTTTATAAAGCACTGAATGGTTTAGGCCCAAAATACATTTCTGACCTCCTGCTAAATGATGAACCATCCAGATCTCTCAGGTCTTCAGGGACTGGTCAGCTTTCTGTCCCCAGAGTCAGAACTAAACATGGAGAAGCAGCGTTCAGTTATTATGCTCCAAACATCTGGAACAAACTCCCAGAAACCTGCAGGTCCGCTGCAACTCTGACTACTTTTAAATCCAGCAAGAAGACTTTTCTTTTTGTCGCTGCTTTTAATTGAAACTGAGCTGTTGTGTTCATCAGTAAAGTGGAACTTATGTGTGAACTATTCATATGTTAAACTGCACTGTAACTTTTTATTCATGTACTTTTTATTCATGTATTTTTTCTTGTAATGTTTCTTTTATTATCTTTTACTGTTTTTAAATGCCTTTGTCTGAATGTCTTTTATTTTTGTAAAGCACCTTGAATTGCCTTGTGTTGAAAGGTGCTATATAATTAAACTTGCCTTGGAGTGCAGAACATACTGTACGTGAGAAGATGAAATAAACCTGAGTTCATGTTCACACACACACAACCACACACACACACACAACCACACTCTCTCACACACACACACACACAGATGCACACTGTCAAACACACACACACTTACATACACACACACACTCACTCACAAACACACACAGACACACACTCACACACACAACCACACACAACCACTCTCTCTCACACACACACACACACACACACACACACAACCACACACACAACCACTCTCTCTCACACACACACACTCACTCACACATACACACTTGGCACACACTCACACACCCACACACAGACACGAACACAAACACACCACTCTCTCTCACACACACTCACAGATGCACACTGACAAACACACACACACACACACAGACAATCAGACACACACTCACTTTCACACACACACACACACACACTCACACACATACCACTCTCTCTCACACAAACTCACAGATAAACACTGACAAACCGACACACTCACATACACACTCACTCACACACACTCACAGATGCACGCTGAGAAACACACACACTCACATACACACTCACTCTCACACACACACACACACACACACACACACACACACACTCACACACACACCACTCTCTCTCACAGACACTCACAGATGCACGCTGACTAATACACACACTCACATACACACTCACTCTCACACACACACACACACACACACACACACTCACACACACACCACTCTCTCTCACACACACTCACAGATGCACGCTGACTAACACACACACTCACATACACAAACACACACACACCACTCTCTCTCACACACACACACACACACACACTCACACACCCACACACAGACACAAACACACACACACCACTCTCTCTCACACACACTCACAGATGCACGCTGACTAACACACACCCTCACAGACACAAACACACACACACCACTCTCTCTCTCACACACACACACACACACACACACACACACACACACATACACACTCACACACAGACACAAACACACACACACCACTCTCTCTCACACACACACACACACACTCACACACACACACACACACACACACACGCTCACAGATGCACGCTGACTAACACACACACTCACAGACACAAACACACACACACCACTCTCTCTCTCACACACACACACACACACACACACACACACATACACACTCACACACAGACACAAACACACACACACACACACACACACACACTCTCACACACACACCACTCTCTCTCACACACACACACACACACACACACACACACACACACACACACACACACACACACACACTCACACACACACCACTCTCTCTCACACACACTCACAGATGCACGCTGACTAACACACACACTCACAGACACAAATAACCCACATGATGAAGCCATCCCTCTCACTTGGATTCCGGAAAACTATTTGATCCAATGAATACGACCTGAGGGTCTCCAGAGACCTGGGTTCATTGGTTTTTAATCACACCTTGTTCCTTTCTTACTATTGTGTTTTGATGTACTCTTATTCCTCTCATGTTTTCATTTAGTAAGGTCAAACTTTATTTGAAAGCACTTCTCTTTTCATGATTCTGTTGATGCTGCTGCCTTGAATCCCAGGTCTCAGTGGTTCCCGTAGGAGGGTCTCCGGCACACTCTTCATTTAGCTTCTATTGACACATCTTTGAATAGGGCGTTTACAAACCCTTTTATGGCTTTCTTTGGAGTTTTTGTGAACACTCACTCATCCCTGAGAGCCAGTGCTCCTCTCAGCTTCTCCCTAACCCATAATGTCCACACGTCCTCTCATTATTTGATTCTGATCACACTTCACTTGCTATTGACCCTGTTAGCTTTTCTAAACCTGATACGTGCATGAAGAGAAAACACAGGAAACATGTCCCCCCCCCCCCCTAAATATTAGTGAACATCGTACATCTTGCCCTGTGGACCAACGTCGCTATTAGATGTGTTGTTGTGAGACTGGGTTGGATATTTGCAGAGAAGGAAACATGTGACCCCCCCTCCGCGAGGCTAAAGTGCCGCAGGTGGAATTTGGCCTAGTCACATGTTGGAGTGCAGAACATGCGTGAGAAGATGAAATAAACCTGAGTTTATGTTAACACATACACACACACACAAACACACACACTGTTTGTTTTGTCCCTGCATTTGAAAGTGTTGTTAAGTAGGACCTCACACTCCAGTGTCTCTCAGCGTGATTTATAGCCAGCATTGATCAACTGACAGCACAGATGTATTATTATGTTGTTGGACTGTGTGTACAGACTCAGAGGGAACATCTGATGGAACACCTCCTTCTTTTATTAGTGTTGAATTGCTTTGTTGAATGTTATTGCATTGTCCTGTTGCGAAATCCCTTCTTTTTTAAGAATCAAATTAAAGTTCAAATGGAAAATTGAGTAACACAGCAGATGCCACTGAAGGAGAAATTATTGTTGTTAATAAAGTCAAGAAAGTTTGAAAAAGTTGTGATGTGATATATAAATAAAGTTATTATTTGAGAAATAAATGGCTATATTAAAAGACCAACTGTGTAAGTTTACAAGAAACACAATGTACAACACACACATACACTCTACACAACACACCTACACGTTGTACAACAAACACAAACGGCTCCTAAAGCATATACTAAATATCAGGCTACAGCCCTTGTATATTTTATTATGTGAAGCACTATATGTTTTCATGACTAATGTCTACTGTTTATTTGTAGATATCTCCTAAAGCCTACAAATAAAGTGTGAAATGTCTGTTATTATTGAGGAGATTAAATAAACCTAAGTTTATGTTAACACACACACACACACACACACACAAACACACACACTTAAACACTCACAGACAATATTAGTGAACCTTTTACGTCTTGCCCTGTGGAACAACGTCACTATGACACGTGTTCTTGTGAGACTGGGTTGGATATTTGCACGTAGAGAAGGAAACATCTGCAAGTGTTCTGAAATTTTAATTACACGTATAACCAGACTGAGAAGTTTTCAGGAATGTTTGCATCAGTCTTTAGGGGCTGGAAGAGCAGCAACAGTATAAAAACAGACGGAGCGAGACACAGCGCCACATCAGAGCTGCACCTGAAGGACCAGGACTTCCAGGACCAGGACCTCAAGAGTATCATCAGCTGCCCCAAACCTCCAGGACCTCCAGGACCTCCAGACGGTGAGTCTCCACTTCTTTCTCCTCACGGTCCTGCAGCTCCGTCAGGAAGCCTCCTGTGACTCGGTGCAGGGACCAGTCCCTTCAGAAACACAGAGAATCCTGAAGAGAGGTCCGTGTGAATGCTGAATGCTGAGCTTTCTGAGTAAAGTATGAGGAGCACTTAGCAGCTGAAGTCTTAACAGTTTCTCCATTGACTTCTGTAGTGACATGTGGATGAATTATGATGAATATTATTCATAGCATTCCTAACTGAGATTAACGTTTTGATGTTTGAACCGAGTTTGTGGGTTGAAGATGTGGAAGTAGTTTAGTACAGAAAAGTGCACAGAAGACTAATAGAGGTAAATACTTTTTGCTGTAGAAGAACGTACATTGTAAAACTTAATAAGTTGTGGTCATTTAAAAAAAGTATGCAAACTCATTGCCTCACAATCACTAAGTTAAGTTAGTATGGTGAGTAGGAACAACTTGTTTATTAAGTACAACTAACACAACACTTTGAAGTTGTAAAAAAACATACATTGCATTAACTTAAAGGTCACCTATCATGCTTTCATACATACATATGTGTCCCGGTGTGTCAGGAGACTCACAAAGGGGCGTGGCCAGCAGCAGCTCCGGTACGTTTGAAGCTACTGACCCAGAATCAGCTCTTTAGTCGCAGGCCTGAAATAGAGGGGGATGAGGCTGCAATGATCTGTTTGGGCTTTGGAGCAAAGCACTTCAGAGACATGTTTTTGATATCTCTGAAAGCTATAATATATGCCTAAGAATAGTATAACAGGAGACCTTTAACATATACCAAACAGTTGGCTCTATTGCTAGGTTCATTTCAATAAATGAACAACATGCACTTTAAACATTTCATGCTCTTATCTCAATGTCTCAGTTTTGCTCACAGACTCTTTGCATCACTAAACTGGTGGCATCAGGGAACCAGTCAGGGAGCATTTGACGGGTTTAGAGAACATTGTTTTGAATCTTCAGGAAGTGTATGAACCACTTCCTGCCGAGGACCCTTCATTGTGTACGCTGTTATTGTGTGTTATGGTGCGTTAACCCGGTGTTTGTGCCTCTTCCTCTGCAGAGTCATGAAGCTGCTCCTCCTGCTGGCAGGTAAGCAGCATCGCAGGCTTCACTGTGACAAACAACATGTGTTTGAAAGGCATTATGAATGCGTTTCAAAGTCAAGTCCTCTGTGCATAGAGTCACTGCGAGTGTGTAATAGCCCCGCACTACTCTACTGTCTGCTTTGTGCAAATAAAACAAGATAATGTTTGAATGATAGACTTTTAAAACATGAGCTCATCCATTAAATCAATATCAATGTGAACGGGTAGCTCTTATTCAACATGTTGATGGCTTCAGTTAATGAGGGGGTTAGCCTTCAACCACTTGTATTTATGAATGGCACAGAACCCAGATCCCCTGTATACATTCACCCTGAAGGAGCACATGTTTTACAGAACAAATAAGGATATCATTATTCACTCATTGCACTGATGAGTGTCACTTCAAGTCAGAGGAGAGGCTTCAGGGAACGATGAGTGTTCAGGTTGTTCTTGATGGATGTGTTTCTCCTGGAACTCCTGCAGTTGCTGCCAGCCAGATGGAGCTCTCTGCCTCTGAGACTGTTACTCTGAATGCTCCTGGTGGAAACATCAACATCAGCGTCGCTCCCATCACTTTCTATGGAAAAACCTACACATTGTTACACGTGAGTACAATGACCCCCTGACTGACTGTGTGGCCTCTAACACTGCCCGTCGTATCCCTATTTTAGGCACTCCAGCTTCGGATGTCCGACCGCTAGAATAGCAACACGGAGTGTGTAGTGTAGTAGATGTTGGTGGGCTGGTAGAACCCCAGAGCAGTATCTGCCCCTGCAGGAGAATCCCTCTGTCGTTGGGAGACCCCTTGGTAATTAGGGCAGCTTCAGGACCCACAATCCCTAACCCCCCATTTTATATCATATCTCAACATCAATCAACACCACATCAACCACAGTGACCAATGGAACTATAGTTTAACTTAAACAGGGTTTCTATTCAATACTAATGTCAGCCTTTTCCAAGGAAGGGTGTTCTTACCTCACTCTGAGACCAAGCAGATACCTTCAGAGACCACGAGAGAGACCAGGAGTTGGGTCGAAGTGTACAAAGTATTAAGGTTTTAACAGAAATAGAGGATTACAAGAATCCTAAACAATAAGACACCAAGTCAAAATACAAAAGCAACAGGCTCACAAGTCAAATGTTCTAAAGCCGTCTCATTCCTTCTCCTCCATTCTTCTTCACTGCTTCTTCCTCCTCCCTCTCTGCGTCAGGTGGTCTCCCCCTTCCTCTCTTTGAGTCAGAAGGAGGTCACAACTGTTTTAATCATTGAACATTAAAACATGTAAGGTTTAAAAATAAAACAAATAAAGACTTATAGTAATGCCATGTCATTTGAAAGAGAGGGAATATGAAGCAAAGTTATGAGAGCAGAACACTTTGTCAATGTCATGTTTAGAATCAGGGGTTTTTCTTTAAACCTTTCCATTTGAAATATAGAAACTTTATACTTGAATTCATGAACAGATCAAAAGTTCAGAATGCTCCATCTAGTTTCACATGTTTGGTTTCACATGTCTGAACAGACATGATGGAAACTACATCCTTTCTATTTCCAGCCAATGGAGCATCTTGTTATCAATGGTAGCTCAATAGAGGTCGTGAGGTGAAGGTCAGGTCTGTCACGGCCACTTACACAGCAGAACTGTCAACACTACACATAATAAAGCTATTATAGATATGACACATAACTCACTGTTTAATATGTTATCACTCACAGTCCTCAGAATCAGTCCCTAGTGTTTTTGTCTTGATCTTCTTTATATCTAGATGTAAGCGGTTTGTTACCTTTCAGCGTGTCAGCCTGTAAATATGGGAGCACATGAATAATGACATGTTGCTAAAGGCGGAGAATGAATTGAGTTTTACACACAAAGTTTAAAGTGTGCTTTTTGTGCCAGCTGTTATTTTGGGTATTATGAAAGTTTCTCCTCATATTATTCAATATCAGACGCTCTGAGACAGGCTTGGTCCCATAATGCATCACTGTGAGTCTGGTCCTGAGCTGGAAAGTGAGCGTAACATTCCCCTCTGGGGTCTATGGGGTCAGGCACTGATCAGATCAGTTCAATGGAGTGGGGACAGATCATTACTAGAGCCAACAGGAAGTGGTTTGGAGCAGCTGGACGCGTCTCTTTGATTCCTCATGTGTCTCTGTATGAAAGGACACATAAAGACTTGTTGGACAGTGGCTTGTAGAAAGCTTTTTTCCAAAGTGAGAGAAATGTTTTGATCTCATCATTGATCCTATCTTTTTTCTCCGTAGCTAAAAGCACACCTTGCAGCTCAAACATTTGAGGAGAGGAAACGATGCTGTTTTGGAGCGAAAGCCTTCATATTGTTGTTCCCTTTTTGTTTTTTCAGGCGAAGATCGGCAATAAGACTGAAGTTTGTTTAAAAAATGACCCATCTGAGGACGACATTGACTGTGTGGTGACCAGCGAGATGGTTTCAACCAAAATGACGTACACTGTGATTGTTACGTCATTTCGCGCTCACCCTTATCTTATTAACATCAAAACCCAGGGACTGGGTATCGTTTTTCTCCAGTTCTACAATGGTAAAACATTGAATGTGAGTCCTGATCCGATCCCTGTTACACACCGACTGGCTGTCCAGCTGTTTGTACAAAATTAACATTTCAAAGACATTGTGTGGCAAAGACAACTTCAAATCAAAGTTTATTTGTAAAAGCATTTCCTAATATTTCTCTCTCTGTTCCTGCTTTCAGATGCAGTTGTCATTCTTCAATTATGGTTTACAAGCTGCTTGCAACACTGTTCATGGTGCTGGCCTTCCGTTTTCTGCTAGTTTAGTAAGTATGACATGAGACTCTTACCTAACCCTAACCCTTCAGCCTCACCGATGTTGAGAGTTACACTTTGTCAGGTCCCGATACCAATGCAATGTGTTCCTGTTTGTTTCTGTGTGCCAGGGAAACTCATATCCTAAATCCTTTATGTTAGAAAGCTGCTGTCTTCCAGCCTTCCTCACACGCACTCTGAATGAGAACTGATCCCTGAGAAGACTTCTGTACCCTAACCACCCTGAGAGATGAGAACTGAGGCTGTGTGTGATCCATTATTCCTTTGTCTCACCATCAGACATCATTCATATGAATACAGAACAAGCTTTCAGTTCAGCAAGGATAGGTGAATGGAGAAGACACCGTGCAGTCTGTTTGCTCCTCTAAGCCTCTCCTTTTAAAACTCTCTTCTTATGTTCACTTCTAAACAGAGATAGGTGTCAGAAATAATGTCATACTCAGCCTTAGAGTTTCAGGAAGCAGAAGTCACTCAGCATCATGTGTTAGCATGAAGACAAAGAGAGTTATTATCAGTGACACCACATGTAGCTGCTAGCATGCAGAGCTAACGGGGCAGGCTGGACTCACAGCACCAGGTGGTTCTGCTCCATCCTGCCCTCAAGTGGACAAAGGAGTTCATTAGAAATATCAATCTGGAATAATGAAGGAGCTCCCCACTGCTCTCACTGTCATTTCATGTCCTAACATCGGAGGAAATATATCACAAGTGGATTCTAGAACACTTTCATTCATGTTTACAGTATTGAGGTTACCTTTGTTTTTAATTATTGTGTTTACTAGTTATTTGAAATGTGTTTTTAAGGTTCAAACATCTGTCCAGGGACTACAGGTGTAAAAGAGCCTCTTGGCTAACTCTGGCACATTTACAGAAATGGTTCTTAGTGTGCAATGTCCCTGTTAAATAAATAATATGCAAACAAATACATTCTGTTTAATCATTTACTAGGAACTGTCTACAAAAGTCGGTGGCACAGTGATGGATACCTGGAAGCCTCCTGCAGGTCCAGCTTTGTTTCGAGACCTGAGTGGATGCAGAGGCTCAGGTAAGCTGGTCTGGGGGTTCCCAAAGAAAGGGATCCTCTAAGTGAAATGTGATATTAAAACATGTCTATCTTAAAATCTGCCTGTAGTCACTGAAGTGTAATATCATTACCTCCATTCTCCTCCAAGGTGGCGCTGTAATGCCGGGTTCAGAGATGCCCAACTTAGGGCCCAGCGCAGAGCCCTGCTCTGTTGAACTGTGTTCTCTGTCTGCAGTCCTCGCTAATGTCACAGCATGTGGGCCCGAGGAGGTTTGCCAAGCGGACAACATGTAAATATGTGCTCTTTCTATCAGGAATAAAGGTCTGACTGATTTGAATAAAGTGTCCCATGTGATCGAACCCTCCATGAGAGAGTGAGGATATTATCCACCTGAGGATTATTGCAGTTATTGATGAATCTGATCCTATTTCTATCACCCCTTTCCACCAAAGCAGTTCCAGGGTCAGTTCAGAGCTAGTGCCCGATAGCTCTCCAGTCCTTTCATGGTTTCCATGAGAAAAACTGGTTCGTGTTAGGAACCAGAGCTGTGCTGGACTGGAACCAAGAACCAGATCTGTGTGGAGGCTGGGTCAGATCACTAGAGCCGAGCAAAGTGACCAAAACGAGACTCACACTTTTGTTTATGTCCCGCCACCTTCCCCGGGCAAACGTAGAGATACGCTCGCTCTCATGGCCCGCTTTGAGGAGCAGCACGACCCGTTCTCCTGTTGTTTTTAAACCAGCTTTCAGGTGTGATCACTTCATACCGTAGGCTACACACGTTGTCATATCAGATCACAAGTGAAATCCTATTGAAAGAACGCCGGTAGAAACGACAAATGACACAATGATAGCAACATGTGCATTTATGGAGAATAATTAAAACGCCGTAACCATCTAATGTTCATCATGTGTTATTATTTTAAATACGTTTAATTTAGTTTGATGGCTCTTAATCTGGTTGTTGCTTCATCAGACTGGCTATGCTAACATCATCCATATGATACAGGGAAACGTTTGCAGGTAACGTCAAACATTGCACATTAAAACTGAACAAAATATGAATCACTGGGGAAATCTGCATCTGTTGCTTTAGAGACAGTCAGCAGTGAATTACTGACTGTCACTAAAGCAACGGGGAATGCCTCTGAATCCTAGTGGGAACAGTTCAACCTGGATCTGAAGAAGAGCAACGAGAGCACAGCTCCAATGCAGCCCGCCATTGCTGTAGTTTTTGCCTGAGCTGGCTTTGCTGGAAAATGCAGGGACGTAAACAGTGCTGTCGGATGAACAGGTAACTGGTCCAACATTGAGAACCAACCGTCCCAACTAACACGGCTCTCATTTCAGTGGAAAGGGCTTTCAAGTCCATCCATTATTGTTTCTGATCAGCTGGGGAACGGTTCAGTCTATAAATCCTAAAAAACCTTCTCCACTTATTTCCCATTGCACTTCTTTGCCATGGTGGGCCTCGTGATGGACACTTTCTGAAAAGAGATCCAAATGGATGCACAGCGTCTCGGTGTGTGTGCAGTGTTCCTATAAAGTGATCCTTTGACCTCTCCTTCATGCTTTACACATGTTTCAATCCTCCGAGGCCAGCTCCATCAGTACTGTAGTGCTGCGTCCATTAGACCAAACCGCAGATATCCGGGTTGTCCCAAGTAGAGTTGAGCATTACCCATAATGCAACACAATATCCCTGTATGGCCTGTTGTATAAAATACTTCAAGATGTTTAGTATTCCACACGTATTTATGAGAGATATTATTATATTTGTACGTGTTTCACAGGCTGAATGTAACTCTACTGACCTTTATGTCATATTGTGAACTTTGAGAAGGGTTCATTTCCTTTGAGTTTAGGATGAGTGTAAAGTATGTCTGTCTTAAAAAGACCCAGACTGTGAGTCCCTCTCCATGTCTTCTTTTACATATCATATTCTATTTACATGTTTATAGACTTTTTGCACTACTTTTTATGTTTGTATTTTATTATATATGTTGCATCGTTGCAGGAGCTCAGGTCCGAAGCATGTCATTGCCATCTCTACACTGCAGCTTTGTGCATATGACAATGAACCCTTTGAATTGAATGTTGAATTGAATGTCCATCAGGTGCGCTATTCCTCCGGTGGTGTGCACGGTGACGGGCTCCACGGTGATTGGTTTCCACGGAGCAGTGCACTCTGTCCAGGATCGCTGTGCCTACAGTCTGATGGAGCCTGAAGGCAGCGCCAGCTTCAACCTCACGGCCGCCTTCAGGGAGCGCCGGCGTACAGATGTTCCTCTTCTGGACCACCTGATCCTGTCGCTGCCAGGTGTGACCATGTATCTGGAGCAAGGAGGAAGAGTTCGGGTACGGTAGCACGTTGTAGTTATGGGTGCTCAAGCAATGCTGATCATTTCCTGCTAGGAGTTACTTTGTGGTGGTGTATCACAAACCCTCTGTGTGTGTGTGTGTGTGTGTGTGTGTGTGTGTGTGTGTGTGTGTGTGTGTGTGTGTGTGTGTGTGTGTGTGTGTGTGTGTGTGTGTGTGTGTGTGTGTGTGTGTGTGTAGGTTGGTGGTGAAGCCCTGGTGCTCAACAGCACAGCTCAGCTGATGCACGGCGTGGAGCTCTCCAAGGACCAGACTGGAGTCACTGCTAAGTTCCCGTCCTCCAACATGACTCTCTTTTTTGATGGCAACAGCGCACATGTGGCAGGTACAGAACAGTACTTCCAATCTGGACTGAATATTACATATTTATTTCTGAAGCATAGCTTTAATTGTACCCTCACATCCACCAGGACTTCCTGAAGCTGTAGAGGGTTTGTGTGGCAGCCCCTCCAACTCCAGCTGGACCACCAGCCTGACTGCCGAGAAGTCCTCTGTCAGCCTCCCTGGGTACCGCTCAGTCTGACTGATATTACCTATTTGTCATGATTAGGGTTCAGATGTGATGTGATCTTTGTCTCCCTCTAGCTGTGAGATTCAATCCCAGGACTCAGTCGACAGCACCATCAACTGCAACCGCTCCACCGACCAGTAAGAGCTGAGCCATGAACACCCTCGTCTTGTCATGCCATATAAGCAGCGTTGTTTCTGCAAGATCAACCAATGTAACACGGAAAACTCTTCCCTCTGAACAGCTGTAATCTCATGAGGCAGCCTCCCTTCTCCGCCTGTCACGAGCACACCGACCCAGAGCCGTACATCAGCGCCTGCACACACACTCTGTGCAGTTACCCGTCAGTGGATGGGGTCGACTGCCACTTTTTGGAGGCTTACGCCAAGGCCTGCAGCCTGGAAGCCAACGTGACCCTGGAGGACTGGAGGTCAACTACTGGCTGCTGTAAGATTCTCTATTTCCATTCGCACTGGAACTCGTGCAGTCAAGCAGACATATTTGATCAAATGTATCCTAAAATCAACCAGAAGCCAAGGCTCCCTAATAAATGGAAAACAAAGTAAAGAAGCAGATACATGAATTAAGTTGTATGTGTGTGTGTGTGTGTGTGTGTGTGTGTGTGTGTGTGTGTGTGTGTGTGTGTGTGTGTGTGTGTGTGTGTGTATGTGTGTGTGTGTGTGTGTGTGTGTGTGTGTGTGTGTGTGTGTGTGTGTGTGTGTGTGTGCAGCCCCCCCCCCTCTCTGTCAGCAGCCCTGCAGTGAACATGAGTTCTGTGGAGAGGAGTTAGGTTCGACCCGCTGCTTCTGCAGGGCTCTGTTCGCCTCCAAGTACAACGCCACCAAGTCTTTAGGTACGGAGCATATCACACCGTTTCCTCTGCTTGCACTGGTCTGAATTAGGGATGTGGTTATTTACCAACAGCCTGCTGCTAACAGCTGCTTTGATGCTGAGCTCTGCCAGAAGAAATATATTGTTTAGTGTAGAATTAGAAACAGCTTTCATTATAGTGTCAAATACATTCTGTCAGTAACTCCACTGCCCGTTATAGTCCATGTTGAAGTGTCGGTGTGCGGTTGAAGTGTCGGTGTGCGGTTGAAGTGTCGGTGTGCGGTTGAAGTGTCGGTGTGCGGTTGAAGTGTCGGTGTGTGGTTGAAGTGTCGGTGTGCGGTTGAAGTGTCGGTGTGCGGTTGAAGTGTCGGTGTGCGGTTGAAGTGTCGGTGTGCGGTTGAAGTGTCGGTGTGTCGTTGAAGTGTCGGTGTGTTGCAGGCGATCCCACGGTCTGCAGGCAGGACTCGGCCTCTGTGGTTCTGGCTGGATGTCTGCTGGACGACAAAGGCATCGACTTCTCCACCTTACACCTCAAAGACCCCAGCTGCAAGGGCCACATGGACCCCCAGAGCCACCTGGTGACCTTCAGCTTCAACAGCAGCACCCCCTGCGGGACGGAGCTCATGGTGCGTGGTTATCACTTCCTCTAGACTCAAGGCGGGTTATTTTCAGAGCGTCTTTGGGCAAACCAGAAGCATATAAAGCTGCTTTAACTGAGTCCTGTTCAGTTGGTTATTGACACCTGCAGCCCTCAGAAGAGCTTAATGATCGATGGAAGGGAAGGAACAGGCTTCAGTCACCCTGTTTAACTTTAATTAAATACCGGGAGAGCATCTTCTCTAGTTCCCTTTATTGATTAGAGACCATGTGATTTATGACCTGGATGGTTTGGACTGTGAACTCCAACACTGACCGTTCTCTGTCAGGATGGAACCGTCAGCAGTGAGCACTGGAATAATGTGGCCGTTAAATGAACTCATGTTCTGTCACATTGCAGAGAAACAACAGCCAGATCGTCTACGAGAACTCCATCATGTCCTTGAACAGCTCATCAGGCGGAGTCATCACCCGCAGCGACCAGTTCCAGATCGACTTCTCCTGCAAGTACACACAGCCAGAGGTCAGGAGTGTGTTCTTCAGGATCAAAGACAGGTGAGCGTCACCTGGTCCTTAATATACCACAGCTCCAAGCGTCACACTGCTAAACTGTGTTTGTGTGTGTTTGTGTGTGTATGTGTGTGTGTGTGTGTGTGCGTGTGTTTGTGTGTGTGTGTGTGTGTGTGTGTGTGTGTGTGTGTGTGTGTGTGTGTGTGTGTGTGTGTGTGTGTGTGTGTGTGTGTGTGTGTGTGTGTGTGTGTGTGTGTAGCTCTGTGGTGCAGCAGCTTGTATCTGGAGAGTGGAACTACACTCTGACGATGAGCTCCTTCAGCGACGCTGGCCTCCTGCAGCTTGTCGGCCCGAACACGGAGATCCTGCTGAACCAGACGGTCTGGCTGCAGCTGGAGGCGGTGGGGCTGGACGCCAACATGGTCGCCATGGTGACAGACTCATGCTGGGCAACCAATCAGGCATCACCTGACAGTAATCTGCGATACGAACTCATCATCAAAGGGTGAGGAAATAAACTCTGACTGTTAGAACAGAATAAACTCTGACTGTTGGAACAGAATAAACTCTGACTGTTGGAACAGAATAAACTCTGACTGTTAGAACAGAATAAACTCTGACTGTTGGAACAGAATAAACTCTGACTGTTAGAACAGAATAAACTCTGACTGTTGGAACAGAATGAACTCTGAGACTTCATGGTGTGTATTTCCTGTCTCCGGGCAGATGTCCGAACCCTGCTGAGGATACGGTGCAGATGCAGGGAAACGGACAGGGAACGTCCAGCGTGTTCTCCTTCAACATGTTCGAGTTCTCTGGAGCAAGCAATGAAATCTACCTGCACTGCAAACTGGAGCTGTGCCCCACACAGGGCCAGGCCTGCACTCCGGTACACACCGAGTACTAATACACAGAGTACACAGAGTGCTAATACACAGAGTACACAGAGTACTAATACACAGAGTACACAGAGTGCTAATACACTGAGTACTAATACACAGAGTACACAGAGTGCTAATACACAGAGTACTAATACACAGAGTACTAATACACAGAGTACACAGAGTACTAATACACAGAGTACTAATACACAGAGCGCTAATACACAGAGTACTAATACACAGAGTACTAATACACAGAGTACACAGAGTACTAATACACAGAGTGCTAATACACAGAGTACTAATACACAGAGTACACAGAGTACTAATGCACAGAGTACACAGAGTACTAATACACAGAGTGCTAATACACAGAGTACTAATACACAGAGTACTAATGCACAGAGTACACAGAGTACTAATACACAGAGTGCTAATACACAGAGTACACAGAGTACTAATACACAGAGTACTAACACATATAGTACTAATACACAGAGTACACAGAGTACTAATACACAGAGTACTAACACATATAGTACTAATACACAGAGTACACATAGTACTAATACACAGAGTACACATAATACTAATACACAGAGTACACAGAGTGCTAATACACATAGTACTAATACACAGAGTACACATAGTACTAATACACAGAGTGCTAATACACAGAGTACTAATACACATAATACACAGAGTACCAATACACAGAGTACTAATATACAGAGTACACAGAGTGCTAATACACAGAGTACTAATACACAGATTACTAACACACAGAGTACACATATTACTAATACACAGAGTACTAATACACAGAGTACTAATACACAGAGTAAAGCTCACTTCCTGTCTGTGAAGCTAACTTCCTGTTTGTGAAGCTAACTTCCTGTCTGTGAAGCTTACTTCCTGTCTGTGAAGCTAACTTCCTGTCTGCGGAGCTAACTTCCTGTCTGTGAAGCTCACTTCCTGTCTGTGAAACTAACTTCCTGTCTGCGTACAGAGCTGTGGGGGGGCAGCTCGAAGGAGGAGCAGATCTGCTATATACGCTGATGGGAACGCGGCCCTCATCACTATGGGATGGAGAAACTGAAGAGCTTTGCATGGTAGGCAGCACCTTCATTTGTTCTTCCTGACGAGTTCCTTAATTAATACAATGTTTAAAGAGTTCCTTGATTAATACAATGTTTAACGAGTTCCTTAATTAACACAATGTTTAAAGAGTTTCTTAATTAATACAATGTTTAGCGAGTTCCTTAATGAATACAATGTTGAAAGAGTTCCTTAATTAAAACAATGTTAAAAGAGTTCCTTAATTAATACAATGTTTAAAGAGTTCCTTGATTAAACAATGTTTAAAGAGTTCCTTGATTAACACAATGTTTAACGAGTTCCTTAATTAATACAATGTTTAAAGAGTTCCTTGATCAATAGAATGTTTAAAGAGTTCCTTGATTAACACAATGTTTAAAGGGTTCCTTGATTAACACAATGTTAAACGAGTTCCTTAATTAAACAATGTTTAAAGAATTCCTTGATTAAACAATGTTTAAAGAGTTCCTTTATTAACACAATGTTTAAAGGGTTCCTTGATTAACACAATGTTAAACGAGTTCCTTAATTAAACAATGTTTAAATAATTCCTTGATTAAACAATGTTTAAAGAGTTCCTTGATTAACACAATGTTTAACGAGTTCCTTAATTAATACAATGTTTAAAGAGTTCCTTAATTAATACAATGTTTAAAGAGTTCCTTAATTAATACAATGTTTAAAGAGTTCCTTGATTAACACAATGTTTAACGAATTCCTTAACCAACCTGTTAAACCCCATCCCCCGAAAAACGCATCATCTTCAGGAAACAGCGTCTGAGGGCATCTTAATATTTAATAAACTACGAATGTTTTATATCCATGTAACGGAAAGAAACTCAGCTAACTGATCATTTTATTTCTTTTTTGCAAAAAAAACCACAAAGCTAACGCTCAGCCTCTGAATTAGCCACGAGCGAAAAAATGCTAACGGCAGTTGCACAGAAACTCACTCATAACACCCTTATTACTTATCGTAGCTGCACATCCAACATATCGATTAGCATCGTGACATGACACAGAATATCGGTACCTACATCATCACTCTATGATAAGAACTTGCGACTTTATAAACAAAAACAGGCATCACAACACTTGGCGCTAGGTAGCTAAAACGGCAATATTGCTTACCTTTGTCGTTGTCTGATCAAAAGTTGACTTCAATGGCATTAAAACGTTAAAACGCTGCTGAAGGTTAATCCATAGGTTAATCCAATGTGTCTGTGTCCCTTTGAGATGATTTCTGATAATCCATAAGCAATAAACCTACTTTCCCGTTTTCAGATTTCAGAGTGTGAGACAGGTTCGCTCATTGTGGCCCCCGAGCCAAAACGTTTGCCCACCCCTGGGTTAACACAATGTTTAACGAGTTCCTTGATTAACACAATGTTTAAAGAGTTCCTTGATTAACACAATGTTTAACGAGTTCCTTGATTAACACAATGTTTAAAGAGTTCCTTGATTAACACAATGTTTAACGAGTTCCTTGATTAACACAATGTTTAACGAGTTCCTTGATTAACACAATGTTTAAAGAGTTCCTTGATTAACACAATGTTTAAAGAGTTCCTTGATTAACACAAAAGCAGCAGTGTATAAACCATGACTCAGCAGTTTCTCTGTGTTCTCAGCTGATTCCTGACGGTGGAAATGAAGGTCTTGTTGCTGTGAAACTGAGCCGGCACATTATCTGAGATTATTCCTGAGGACTCCAGTTATTCTGAGCTTTAACTTCTTTATGATGTGGGGATATTAATCAAAAGGGGTTATTTTACTATGTGCACTGGTATATATATATAATTTCTTCTTTAATATACTGTCTGTTTTTAAATGTGCACAGCCTGAAAGCTACCTGAGTGTTAAAGAAGGGAAACAGGAAGTGAATGAGAACTGAAATATAGATTACTACCCAGGAAGAGGATCAGATCAGATGTAATTCCTCAGAGCACGCTGTTGTACCTTTTTATTGTGATTTTATTACTAATGGAACCAAAAACAATGAATAAAGTGAGTGGGAAAAAGAAACATGAGTCTCAGTCGTTTATTCATTGAGATCGTGTGTGTGTGTCTGTGTGTTCATTTTTGATCAGCACTGATATATTTTTAAAGTTTGATTCAAGTTTGGGAAGATTCTGCTTGGAGTTAAGCACAAAATGGCGTCTGTCTGTTTTAAGGCGAGAAATAAACAGTACAGTAACAGAATCTTGATTTGTGTTTGATCAAGACTGCATATTTTACCAATTAAAATACGCTTCGTTCAGCCTTGGTTGAGAAAAAGGACACCATATGACAACCCAGTCTCACGGCATTTCGTGTTATAGTCACAACATTGAATCTATTGATTCGTGTTCACCAACACGATTTTCCCCTTTTTTTCGTGTCACACAGAACGATTTTTAAAGCAATGTATTTATATTGGTAGTATGTCTCGTGCCTGCACCACGTATTTTTAGGAAGCTCTGGGGTTCATAAAAACATGTTCTTACTCAATATTAAGCCACGATTATTGTTTTTATTTTTAAATGTATAATGTCGGACTTTTGTTGTCGTCAGTGAGGAAACTAAATGGGGCTCAGAGCCTCAGAATACTGAAATCTGTATTTTTTTAAATCTTTTTTTCCTTCTAATTTGTTATTATTTTCTAAATAACACACTGTTATTTACTCACCAATAACACACAATTATCCTTGTTTTTATTTATTTGTTTAATTCCATAATCTCGGGCTTTTTTGGCGTCCGTCAGGAACTGAATTTCAAAATAGAAATAACCGGAAACAGACGTAGGCATTTCGAGCGATTACCCAAGATCCTCAGCTATGGTTTAAGCTCGCTGATTGGATGTTTTAGCCGCAATGCATGTAGGCATATGGTGTTAATGCCATATCAAATCCGGAAAACTTTTTTTTTAAAGAAAATAATACTTTATTCCGAGTGTTTTTGCTTTTCTCTTTGAAAGTCATCACATAACGGCATTGTAATACACGGTTCGGCTGCATTACATATTACAGATCTGCCGTAGTGCTTTATTTATAGAGCCCTGATGAGAAGACCTTTGTAAAAACTGGAAGAAATGCCGCCGAAACTGAATACTTGACGTGGATCATAAATATATCAACAATTAAACAACATCTTCAATTTCTCTTCACACAATACGTCTCCTTGCAGTATCAACACTAATTTGGCTGACTTTTACATTTGATCTAATTCATAGATAGGTTGTATTTACACCATAACGGTGCACAGCTGATATAAAAGGACTTTTATTTTTAAAGATATTACTGATTATCTTTGAATATAAAAATGTCAATAATGAGTCTGAAATAGTATAGCAATATGCTGTAAAATTATGTGAAAGCATGAATAAAACTCAAAAAGTCAAATGTATATGTTTGAACTTGTTCAGAGCTGTTTTGTGTAATTTTAAAACACAAAATGTAAAAAATAACACTTACAAAAATTGCAAAAAACATGTAAAACTACGATTTACAAACACCAACAGGAAACGTATTTCTATGTTTATTAGATATAACATTGCCCATGGGCGTAGGAAGAATCCTGAATGTAAGGGGGGGACATTTTTAACGGGGGGTTTTGGGGATCCCCCCCCACAAAAAAAATAATACATTTCCTGTATTCTGGTGCATTTTATCAGGTGGTTTACTAGCATGAGGAATATGATGGGTACATTTTGTAATTTCATCCAGTAGTAAAGAAAGGAAACGTATTTGATTATTAATTCAGAGCCGTCTTTGAATTAATAAAAAGCAGTTTAAATGCCCATTTTTTGTACATTTATATATAACAATAAATATTTGTGAGTGCATTGAGAGATATTGTTGTGGAGAGTCATTTATATATAAATCGCAAAATACATTTGTGAATCCTTCTGTGAGCATTTATTAATATTGAGACTGATCTGACTCCATACAGATGTTAAGTTCACTTAGGAATGGTATCATTGACTTAAATGTTCAAATATATGTGCTCTTCTGTCTATATTGGTCATATGAGGCCCCTTGACTGAAATGCTTCCTGTTCAATATCCCCACTGATTTCCTTAAAATTCTGGGATGAGAGTCCACATCACAATTTACTCTAAACTGTAATTTCCCTTTCATCACTCACCTCAGCAACGGACCTCTCTCCACTGGCCCTGTGTTCTGCCTCTGACTCGCTCTCAATCGTCTAGATGTCAAGAGAGGTGGTGAAGTGATCATGATTTATTGAGCAGTATACTCTTTCACATTGAATCATAACAAGTCATACTGAATGTAAATACAACTGACTCTAAAGTAAGTCCCAGTCTGTGACATTGGACATGTTGAAGACTCAAAGCCCCAAGCAGTAGGTAGAATATTAGCTAGTCTATGTAATGTGCACAGAAAATAAATAGTTAACTGAATACTCGGATATAAATTGCCTATAAGCACTCAGTAAAACATAAACACACACAAACAGCTTCTGAATGATAAGAAGTATAATTAAAACATAATGCACATTACCATTTTGAGAGAGAGTACCTAAGTTAAAGAACTCAGAAAATAACCTCCTATCGAACTGAGGCTCCAGTAAAACACACTGACTGCGTCTCTAAATGGACATCATGGTGTTTACATGAGCACAGAGAGATTGGGTTATTCATGTTCCCTGTTTACATGATAAATAGTAACCTGGCATTTCGATGCCTTTTCTCATCTAAACTATTCAGTATTTGTATCTCTCTATCATGACATAAAGACGAAACTCCTCTTAAGAAGTGAGACGCTTTTGCCGCCGCCATCACTGTTAACTGATTAACTGCTATCAGCTGGTGACTTACTTTCCTCTTCTTTGAATTTTTTTTTATTGTGTCCATGTTGTCTGGGGGAGAAAACATATCAAACCAAGAGATTGTCAACTTTGATTTTCGGGTATTACAAATGTCCTGAACACTTGGTGTGTGTGCCTTACCTCCGCTACCGGCATCGCTTCATACAACAGATCTGAGCTGTCCAACTATGACAACACTCCTTGAACATTCGCGCGCGATGTGAGAATCTGCCTTGGTACAAAGTAGCAGTGAAAACATGGTACGGAGTTTCATTGATTTGGGCATTCTCTCAATAAGCAAGTGGAATGGATTTGATAGTGAAGCACTGACACAGCGGTCTACAGAGTGCAGCGAGTGGATAGACCGATTCACGGACTTTCCACATGGTAAAAGTGGGGGGGTCTAAACTAATCATTTGAAAAAGTGGGGGGGACTTGTCCCACCCTCATATAATGGCTGCGACGCCCATGCCATTGCCACAGTATGATTGTGTATGTATTTACTCCTGACGCCTGCAGCTGCATAATGTTGTACAGGGAAGACCAAATCGATAACATTTGCATCGTCCACTGCATTCCAACTTTCATCCACACTTGGTCAGTTGCTGACAGCTCTCAGCGATAGGCGGAACCTTGGTCCAAAATATCTGCCAATGATCTTCTTCTTTGGTCCATCCCCACTCTAAATGACTCTGTATTTCAGGTTGAAGCACTGTTGACTGACTCCATATACCTGCCTGGTAGGCTGCACGTTTCAAATGCTGCAGTAGAGCCGCTTGGGTAGGAGGAATGGCCTTGTAGGCCCTCTGTTTCCTTGCAAACATGTCAAATCTGGCATCATTAACACCCTCAGCAACACTGGACCTGTCATACATCATGACCACACATTTTTCCAAGATCTTCAGTTCGTCATCATTAAACCACTGTTGGTGGATACTGGCTGAGTTTACTGAAGAGATCAGATGCCTCGTCACAAACTTCCCATGTCTGTTAAGCTGTCTTCTTGCCTTCACCGCGGAAAGCTGAAACAACATCACAGCCAGTAAAGGCATGAAATAAGAGAATCCCTTTGCTCTTTTCCATTCCAATAGAAAGACAAAGGTCATGCACAGGGATCCACTTAAGGTTCCGTCCATGGCCAAAGGCAATCCACAACTGTTGCAGACCAATTTCCTGAAGGGTTGGAATAATGCTGACTGCAATTACAAGAATATCTGTGTCGTTGGCTTTTATAATTATGTTTTGTCTGCCCTCTTTTGCTGCTTGCTTGACATTCACAAAGATTATTGTGTCGGCTTCTTCGTGACTACAGGGAGCCAACTCGTCTAGGCTCATGGTTTGGGTAATTAGAGCGTTTTCTTCTTTGGTCACAATGACCACATTTTGCGCTGACATCTGTGCAATTTTGTCAGCAAGGTAGTGGAAGAGTTCAGTTTTGTTGTCATTGTCTCTGAGAAAGCTCCGCCAGTTTGATGGAATTTTGCCCTTGTTGGTCACCCTACGTCTGACTCCACATCCTCACCTTGACCTGGTTTCAACCTTTAGGCTCATGGGCAGGTAGACATCAAACACAATGTCAGTCCTCTTGTACTTGGTAGAGTATGCCTCGATCGTGGGAAGGAAATCCCGTACTGCATAGTCTTCAAAGCTCTTGGAGCCTTGTGGTGGAAGACTGTATACGAGTGCTGAACCATCAATAATGATGATATCTGCCTCAGGCTCAGTGTCAGGGATTGCAACAAGCAACTCGAGTATGCCAGCAAGCTGGGATTTCTGGCAGCTGTGAATCTTTCCCCCATCACTCAGAGCAGCAGGGAATGGGTGGTTCTCATGACCAAATGAACAGTTTAGAGAAAAGTTGACATTCCTCCTGCAATACCTTCTGTTTGGAAACAATTATAGAGACTGGTTTTTGATGAAAAAAATCCACACGGTTCTTCTTGATTGGTTTGTAGAAGGTTGAATTTTCTATGTCGATTCCTGCCATGAATTCCTGGACCTGAGCTATGCCCCTTTCATAGTGAGTTCTCATCAAGTCTACTGCACTGGTGTGAGCAGTATCCTTTGTGTCTAGTGACAGCAGGTCACGACTCTCCTCTTGGAAAGGATTGCCCATATCTGTCATAACTTGTGAGAGCTTATCAACTTTCTCAAGGAATACCCTTTGACCTCGTTCTGTCTGCACATGGTTGCTGGTGTGCTCTGTACCCTCTTTGACTTCAGAGGCGGCTTCATACTGTGCGACCAAATGGCCTATTTCAGGCCCAGCTATCATCCACCTCCTGAGTGCTGATGGATCTTCAGTTAGGCAGATTGCTCCCCCATCTGCCTTGACAACAGCGTTGGCCTGTTCGTGGGCTTGGTCAATGGCTATTGCTGAGAACTCTCGGCTTGATTTGTGCACAACAAATGTTCCACTCTCAAATTCCTTGGCCAGTTGAGGGTGTTTTTTTTTTTTAAGGTCATCATGTCTCTGAAGTGGATAGGAAGCCAACGTGTATAGTTGTTGTTTGCTAAAAAGTAGGGTAAGAGCTCAGCAAGTGAATGACAGTATAAGCTGAAGTTAGCTTCCCTGAATGATCGAATCAACATGAAAATCACCAGTTACATTGACAGCACTGTATTCCAGAAGAGAAACTGGGGGCTTTGTAGTTTGCGGCTCTCACAAACTACAAAGCCCCCAAGCTTCAATACAGAGAACTTCCCCAGCATTTTCAGTTGCCTCACAGGAGTAGTCAGCATAGGCCACTTTCATTAGCTTGAACAAACTCTATGCTGTTATCTGGTCCATCCGTCGTGTCCTAGTGGTGCTTGAAGCTGTTAAAAAAACGATTCTGCTGTACCGGCAGATGCAATGCCAGCTTCAACTAGAGCTCCTGTCCAACCACTGTCCTTGAGTAGGGTCCCAACTGACCTCAGTGCAGCCATTTCAATTTGTAGGCCTCCAAAATGATGACAAACTTGTCCTCACCATAGTTTTCAGGCCAGTGCCACTGCACC
Organism: Gymnodraco acuticeps; assembly: GCF_902827175.1. Lineage (NCBI taxonomy): Eukaryota > Metazoa > Chordata > Actinopteri > Perciformes > Bathydraconidae > Gymnodraco > Gymnodraco acuticeps. The sequence continues at coordinate 163,273 of NW_022992110.1, forward strand.
TGTTTGGCTACTGCATACATTCCAGTTCCGGACCCTGTTCTGGCCCCAGCAGCCATGGTCCCAGACCCAGTTCTGGCCCCAGCAGCCATGGTTCCAGCCCCAGTTCTGGCCCCAGCATCCATGATTCCAGACCCAGTTCTGGCCCCAGCAGCCATGGTTCCAGACCCAGTTCTGGCCCCAGCAGCCATGGTCCCGGCCCCCGTTCTGTCCCCAGCAGCCATGGTTCCGGCCCCAGTGCTGGCCCAAGCAGCCATGGTTCCGGCCCCAGTGCTGGCCCCAGCAGCCATGGTTCCGGCCCCCGTTCTGGACCCAGCAGCTATGGTTCCGGCCCAAGTTCCGGCTCCAGCAGCTGTGGTTCCGGCCCCAGTTCCGGCCTCAGCAGCCGTGGTTCCGGCTTCAATTCCGGCTCCAAAACCGGCCCACACAGCCTTGATCCAGGCTTCAGCTCCGGACCTTACAGCCATGTTTCCGGCTCCAGAACTGGATCTTACAGCCATGTTTCCGGCTCCAGAACCGGCCCATGCAGCCATGATTCCGGCTCAAGTACCGGGCCCAGCAGCCATGGTTCCGGGCCCAGTTCCAGCCATGGTTCCGGCTCAAGTACCGACCCCAGCAGTCATGGTCCCGACTCCGGCTCCTCGTTACCTGTTGACTCATCAGCCGAGGCCAGCTCCCCATGTCCTGTCGGCGTACCGGCCGACTCAAGCGCCTCGTCTCCTGTTGGCTCCCCAGCCAACACCAGCTCCCCGAGTCTTGTCGGAGTACCGGCCGACTCCAGCACCTCGTCTCTTGTTGGCTCTCCAGCCAACGCCAGCTCCCCGTGTCCTGTCGGCGTACCGACCGACACAAGTTCCCTCTCAAGTCCCCTCTTAAGTCCCCTCTCAAGTTCCTACCCGAGTCCCCTCTCAAGTTCCTACCCGAGTCCCCTCTCAAGTTCCTATCCGAGTCCCCTCTCGAGTTCCCTCTCGAGTCTCCTCTCGAGTTCCCTCTCAAGTCCCCTCTCCAGTTCCTTCTCAAGTCCCCTCTCGAGTCTCCTCTCGAGTGCCCTCTCTCGTCACTTTTCAAGTCCCCTCTCGAGTCCCCTCTAGAGGCCACTCTCAAGTTCCCTCTCGAGTCTCCTCTCGAGTCTCCTCTCGAGTTCCCTCTCGAGTCTCCTCTCGAGTTCCCTCTCCAGTCCCTTCTCAAGTTCCCTCTCAAGTCCCCTCTCGAGTCTCCTCTCGAGTTCCCTGTCAAGTCACCTCTCGAGTTCCCTCTCAAGTCCCCTCTCGAGTCTCCTCTCGAGTCCCTTCTTGAAATTCCTCTCAAGTCACCTCTCAAGTTCCCTCTCAAGTCGCCTCTCGAGTCTCCGTTCAAGTTCCCTCTCGAGATCCCTTTCAAGTCACCTCTCAAGTCAACTCTCAAGTTTCCTCTCGAGTTCCCTCTCAAGCACTCTCTCGAGTTCCCACTCAAGTCCCTACTCATGTGCCGTTGGAGGTCCCGCAGACTACTCTTCTGCCGGGGGTCCTGCCAACCTCATGTCCTGAGCCGTTGGAGGTCCCGCAGACTACTCTTCTGCCGGGGGTCCTGCCAACCCTATGTCCTGTACCGTTGGAGGTTCCGCTGGGGATCCTACCAACCCTTTGTCCTGTCCCGTTGGGGGTCCCGCCGACTACTCTCCTGCCGGGGGTCCTGCCAACCCTATGTCCTGTGCCGTTGGAGGTCCCGCCGACTACTCTTCTGCCGGGGGTCCTGCCAACCCTAAGTCCTGTGTCGTTGGAGGTCCCGCAGACTGCTCTTCTGCTGGGGGTCCTGCCAACCCTATGTCCTGTACCGTTGGAGGTTCCGCTGGGGGTCCTGCCAACCCTTTATCCTGTCCCGTTGGGGGTCCCGCCGACTACTCTCCTGCCGGGGGTCCTGCCAACCCTATGTCCTGTCCCGTTGGGGGTTCCGCTGGGGGTCCTGCCAACCCTTTGTCCTGTCCCGTTGGGGGTCCCGCCGACTACTCTCCTGCCGGGGATCCTGCCAACCCTATATCCTGTCCCGTTGGGGGTCCCGCCGACTACTCTCCTGCCGGAGGTCCTGCCAACCCTATATCCTGTCCCGTTGGGGTTCCCGCCGACTACTCTCCTGCCGGGGGTCCTGCCAACCCTATGTCCTGTCCCGTTGGGGGTCCCGCCGTCTACTCTTCTGCCGGGGGTCCTGCCAACCCTAAGTCCTGTGCCGTTGGAGGCCCCGCCGACTACTATCCTGCCGGGGGTCCTGCCAACCCCGTGTCCTGTCCCGTTGGAGGTCCCGCCGACTACTCTTCTATCGGGGGTCCTGCCAACTCTATGTTCCGTGCCTTTGGAGGTTCCGCTGGGGATCCTGCCAGCTCTATGTCCAGTCCAGTTGGAGGCCCCGCCATCACCTGTCTAGCCGGGGGTGCTGCCAACTCCTGGTCCTCTTCCGTGGGAGATCCTGCCGAAGCCTGTCCCACCGGCTCCGGTTCCTGTTCGGCCGACACCGGGTTCTGCCCAGCCTCCGGAGCTGTTTGGCCTTTGTGAATAGTTTAGCCTTGAAATAAAGGAGTTATTTTTGACACTTTAATCTGCATTTGGGTCCTGCTTCCTGCACACACCGTAACAATAGTAATGCTGCACATTATGTACACAAGCAATTTTCACCCATTTATTAATTATATGTTTTACATTTGATAACACTAATGTGTTTAATACTGGCAACTTCTAATTGTGGGAAAAACGAAAACGTTCAGTAGAGACATCCCATAGAACATTTTGCGAAACACAATAGCCAGCATGTGTAGTTCTGGGGGGGGCGTTCGATTCCAGTTTTGGATAGTCTGGCGTGGTTTCATTCCATTTCAAACAGCTGTTTGACGCTTGGCGTAACCTTGGCGCACTGCCACTCCAACATCCAATCCCAGAGCTTGAAGATTAATCACGGGGACTGTAGTCCTAAACGATAGCTGGGGATTATGGGTAGTCTAGTGTCTTCGGCCATCCGTTTTTCGGATTTGATATGGCATTAACACCATATCCCTACATGCACTGCAGCTAAAACATACAATCAGCGAGCTTGAACCATAGCTGAGGATATTGGGCAATCAGTACAGTGGCTGTGTATCGCAATGATGCTCGAAATGTCCCTTATAGGCCTACAGATGTAGCACTCCAGATAGGACTCACATGGGTGTGTCCCAGTCAAAAGCCCAGCGGAACCATTATTGTTTTAAAAAAATAAGAGAATAAATGAAAAACAGGTATGAAATACTATATACTAAAACAACAATAAAGTTTAAAAGGGGAGTGATTTGTAAAATATCCATAAAGAAAAAGTAAATCTGTTCACAGTTCTGTTTCATCTGGATGTTGAGAGATGTATCCATAGATCTCTTCATTTTGCTCTCAAAGTGCACCAGATTGATGCTTTTAACTTCAAGATTGAAAAAAATATCTTCCCGGGGGAGCTTGCCCCCGGACCCCCCTATGTGAGGTCCACACACCACCTATAAAAATAGCACTTTACCCCTGCTTACACCTATATGCCGTGAGCTGATTATCGTGCCTTCATTGTAACAGTCGCGGGTACACTGTGTATATGCGTGTGGAGTGTTGCAGTAGAACATTCCTCTGTAGCGACCGGTACATTAATGGGAAACCCTAAATGTTTGAGCACCCTCTATGAAACGTCAAGCTACCCCACAGAACCCCCAAAATAAATCTCTGGCGCTGCCACTGAGCCTGACTATTTGTGTTGGGGGGGGCCGACTTTTTGTTTTCTCCAAAGGGGGGGCCTGACAGAAAAAGTTTGAGAACCACTGCATTAACCCCATTATAGCAGATGCCACATTTAATGGATGAACACATTTATGCATCAATAATTACAACAGAGTATTTCTAAATACAAGTTGTAAAAATACTTATATGTATTTAATATTAATAACATAATGATTAATTTCAGATGATAATACTTTTCAGGGTTAGGTCCGGTCTGACAGCGCTTAGCTCTCTGCTGCAGAGAAGATCACTGCTCTAAACAAAGTCAAAAATCCTACATCCAAACGGAATAAATATAATTAATTATGATGAATACGTTAAGTCTTGTTCATTGTTTTTCACTTTTATTAAATGTTTGATATTTCCGGCACAGACCCTTTCATACCGGCAATGCGCGATAGAAACAACAGAAAGTGCGACAGTTTAAATATGCCAGTGTTAATTTCGTCAACGAAAACTATGACGAAAAATGTTCGTCAACAACCTTTTTTACATGACTAAGACGAGACGATGACGAGCTAAACATAGATTCTTGATAACGAAAACTATGACGAAATGTATATTTAGTTTTCGTTGATGAGACGAGACGGGACTAAGGTGTTAATGGTGGACTATCGGACATTCAAAATGCAGTATATTTTCCCCCAAGTGTCCATCTTGTCTGTCAAAATGCATCTTACGTTTCTAACTTGCAATATCATTATTTCCGCTCTCTTCACTCCAGAAGAGCGATCTCCCTGTGTCTCTCTGTGTGCGGGGGGCGGGGCCTAACATACATGCTGCAGCGGACACAGAGATCTGCCGGGGACGGAGCGTTCAGAGAGTATAGAGACACATTTTGACTAAAAGTTGACTAAAACGTTTTGAGTTTTCGTCGACCAAAACTAGACTAACACGTTTTGAGTTTTCGTCGACTAAAACTAGACTAAAACTACGAAGGATAGGAATGACTAAAATGTAACCATTTTCGTCTAAAGACTAAGACTAAATCAAAAACAGCTGCCAAAATTAACACTAAAATATGCGAACACAAACCTACAGACTGGGGGTTGGGAGATCACAGGAGGGGGGGGGGGGGAGAGCTGTGGAATGTGACCACCCCCCTTGGGAGACTTACTCCACACATTCCGATGGCCAATTAGTTTTAAACAAAGAGTTTGCAGCATACAGCACAGGCAACATGGGGGTTGGGGGCTTCTCAAAATATTTTTGTTTGTTGTTGTTTTGTGTCAGTTTTACGTCGCCACTTCCATTCACATTTTTCATCATTGTTCCACAATGTTTTCATGAAATTAATATCCATATATTTTATACTATACTTGCACTGCTTACCGTTTTCATACTTTATATATCTTAGCATATTCATACACACTGTTACTGCTCACAGGCTGCTGTGTATCTAGTGTATTCATACCCAAACTCACTGTTTATTCATTATTCAATTAATTATATATTTTATTTGTAGATTGTGTACATTACTTTTCACTTTACTGCTTGTTGCACCGTTAGAAGCTAAACTGCATTTCGTTGTCTCAGTACCTGTAATCTGTGCAATAACAATAAAACAGGCATCTTTATTGTAGCCTCAACAGTCAAGTTCTAAGTAGTGCAATATGAAATAAAAACTAAAAAAATCCGTGCTGTTGTATTTGCTGTAAAGTGTCTCTACTGTAGGCTATTTTTATTATATGTACAGCACTTTGGCTCGACCAAAAATCGATAAATTATAAATGTGCTATATAAATAAAACTTGATTTGATTTGAAAAACAACTACACTCTTTTGGCAGTGTTGTGGTGCCGAGAGATGGAAGTCGGAGGCGGGGTATCAAAGGTACAAGCTAGACTTTCATTTAGCATAGGAAAACCATTGTAAACAACTTCATTCCCGGGAAGCGAAGACCGGCGGAAACAGGAAGTCCGGTTCACTAAAATGTCCATGCAGAACAATACCCCAACCCATAGATCCGTGGGTGAATAATGTCAATCACCACAGTGTACACATTAACAACAACTACACTATTTTGGCAGTGTAACAATTAAACAAGAACTACACTCTTTTGGCAGTAACAATTAGATAAATAATAAACTATCAGACTGACACTGAACACAAACAAACTATTTTCAGCAATCAATCTGTTTAGTTGACTCTGGGGGACATGTGCATGCGATTTAAAAAGATCGTTTTTTGGCTGTTTAGATGGTGTTGCTCCATCTGGGTCACTGCCGGTGGTTGAGACGGTGGGGTCTTTGGCGACTAGTTTTATAGCCTCATGTACATTAGTTAGGTGCTTCAGGAGATTGGCATTGCTGTTATTCGATGTGGACAATGCTTTCTGTCCTGCACACAGTTTATATTTGACCATAATATTTGTTGCGTCCTTTATCCCCACAAATTGAAAATAGTGGTTATATCTCCAAGTTGTAAATGCGCTGCTGCTCTCGCTGATACTAGCATCTGACATTGTGTGTGTGTGTGTGTGTGTGTGTGTGTGTGTGTGTGTGTGTGTGTGTGTGTGTGTGTGTGTGTGTGTGTGTGTGTGTGTGTGTGTGTGTGGCCTAGCATTACTATACTTGTGGGGACCTAAATCTGTTTACACAGTCACGTTTGGGGACTCACCTCCCTTATGGGGACAAATTGGAGGTCCCCATGAGGGGAATAATTCATTTTAGGGTGAAGACTTGGTTAGGTTTAGGATTAGGGTTAGGGTTAGGGTTAGGGTTAGGCATGTGTTGGTTATGGTTAAGGTTAGGAAAAGTCTCCAGGAAATGCATGTAAGTCAATGTAATGTCCCCTGAAGTGGTGTGTGTGTGTGTGTGTGTGGTGTGTGTGTGTGTGTGTGTGTGTGTGTGTGTGTGTGTGTGTGTGTGTGTGTGTGTGTGTGTGTGTGTGTGTGTGTGTGTGTGTGTGTGTGTTGCTGGTGGTGAGCGTTGCCGTGTATGTGTTAGCAAGTGTTTGTTTGTCTGTGTATTTTCCAACCCTGTCTCCTAAAAATCACGTTCCCACAGAACTAAACTGCATTCTGAATTACGTTTAGCTAGAAACGTATTTACTCCCACGTTACGTTCGTTATGAACGTATCTTAAATACGTTTATTTTCTACATATCTTTGCCATTTATTGTCTTGCTTATAATAATGATAATAGTCATTAAGATACGTTCATAACGAACGTAACGTGGGAGAAAATACGTTTCTAGCTAAACGTAATTGAGAATGCAGTGTAGTTCTGTGGAAACGTAATTTTTAGGAGACAGGGTTGGTATTTTCCCCATAAGGCAAGACCCGCCCAACTCTGTCTCTGATTGGCTTACCCTGAAATGTTACCCCGCGTTAACCAATCATCACTCCTCTCTGGTTACTTTCACTTTTCCATGGTACTGTGAGAGGACATCTCTGTATTCGCCTGCAAGCTACATCCGCAGGGAGATTCGGTTCAGTTCCATCACATAATGTAACGCAGTAACGCACCCATTTAAATCACAGTAACTATAACGGCGTTACTGAATGGGAATAGGTAACTAGTAACGTTATTAGTTACCGCAAAAGGTAGTTGCGTTACAGTAATGCGTTAGTTTGTAACACGTTAGTCCCAACACTGGTAAACACACACCTGATCACCTGAGAGCTGCCGTTTCATTCAGACTGTTTAAAAAAAAAAAACGGTCTGATTTTAACAACTCAATGTGTGATTGTTATAGCAGTAATATTAGACACTAATAATACAGTAAACTATTAACACTGTACATATGATTGTTTTCCCGTGGGATTAGGATGATCGGTAGTGAGAGCCGTGCTGCATTTCCCTCCGGTCTGATGTGATATAAAAACAAAGCGATTATTGTTGTTGTTGTAAACTCACGTGGATTAAACTACATGTATTAGTGCATTCATTTAAATTCGCGAACATATGATACATTAAATGATCGTGAGGATGATGATTGAAAATCGTTTGTTTGAGCCGGGCTGCATTTCCTGATGAAAAAACATAGCGATGGTTTTGTACTTACACCTACGTGAATTAAACAACATTATTTTGTTAAATAAAAACATGGTGATGTTTTGTAAATGATTACATGTCTCTTATTTAGCACAGAATATGATCCTATCCGTGACATATGGATCTTAACAAATATCCAATCAGATACCTGTAGATCTATCAGCTGTTTATTTCACATGAGTTCCAGTGTGGCAGCTTTTCACGGCTCCCCCTGGTGGATCCATGATCCATTGCAGCTGGTTTCATTAAAATTACATTTATTTATCAAGGGGGCGTATCAAGTCCTGCGGGGGGGTTTTCCTTTTCAGCAGGGGCCCACCCCGTGCAGATCACGGACCCGCACGGGTAGGCGTCTGAAATGAAGCGCTACATCTGTACGTCTGTTTCCAACACACTCTCCATAATCGTCCAGGAGCGACGTTTGGTCAGGGTCCCGTGGCGTCCAGTTGTGACGCTCCTAGGCTCCTTCAGCTTCATAAAGGGACGCAAATAGCTTTCAACTGATTGCAATGTATTCCCATCTGCGGCGGGATTTGATGCTCATGGAAGCACGGCATTCGTTTGTGTCGGCTGCCCTTAAAGGCAATGTGAGCGTCTGTTCCCATTGGATAACGGAGAATTGTACACCCGGAAGTAAGTATTCCCCTTACTGTCGATTGATTTTACAGTTATATCTGCACTACTCATCGACTAAAAAACACCAGATTATCCTTGTTAATTACACAACATTGATTGGTTTAAATTGTGTGCAATGCTTTTGTATTTTTCCCCTTCGATTCGGAGAAACAAATATTTGTTCGGAGTAAAGGATGGCAGAAGACACTACACTACCCAGAATCCCTAGCTATCGTTTAGGACTACACCATGTAATCTGTTTGACAAACCCCGTTCATTCCAATGGCTGACGTCTATGTCACGTGATCTTCAAATTTCTCCCTGCAGAAAAAAAAAACATGGCCGAACTTCGTTTTATTCTCGGTGGAAAATGCCTATTTCAAAGTTAGTTTGGCCATTAAAATGCGTTTTGATGTCATTTGATGCGAGAAATATGAGTTGTTATTTCAGATGATGTGTGCAGTGGATGCACATGATCTTTAGTTTGCTAGTTATTATGAAGATTACTTCAGGAAATTGCGTCCATAGAACGTTTTCATTGTTACGCTACAAGCTACGTTGAAAGCTGTAAGTAAGCCACAGAACACCAAGAGAAAACACCATGCCTGGAGATAGACACAAAGGACGATGCCGTAAACAAGGGACCCCCTCAAGACCGGCACTGGCAGCCATATCTGTGAACATTGAAGGGTTCTCCTCTGCAAAACAAACCATCTTAGCCGACCTATGCAGCAAGCAACACTGTGACGTCCTTTGCTTGCAAGAGACGCACAGAGGGAGTGAAAACAATCGCCCCACCATACCAGGAATGGTCCTGGCCATTGAGCGACCTCACCGGCAGTACGGCAGTGCTATTTTTGTAAAAACAGGCTCAGCTATAGAAGATACAGATATGTCAGATGGCCATAATATCGAAGTCCTATCTGTTGAGCTAAGCAGTGTTGTCGTAACATCTGTCTACAAACCACCACCTGTAGACTTTGTGTTTTCCCAGCCAATCCCCAAAATACACGGCAAACCACAGATCGTTATTGGTGACTTCAACAGCCACAGTACCCAGTGGGGCTACCTTGAAATGAACAAGGATGGAGAAGCAGTAGAGGACTGGATGGATACTAACCAACTAAGTCTGATCCATGACCCCAAGCTACCACACTCGTTTTTCAGTGCTCGCTGGAAACGTGGCTACAACCCAGATCTCACCATGATCACAAGTAACATCGCTCGACTGTGTAAAAAGACGGTGCTGGACCCTATTCCATCAAGCCAACACCGCCCCATTGGGATCCTAATCAATGCGGCTGTAGTCCCAATCATCGTGCCCTTTAAAAGGCGCTTCAATTACAAGAAAGCAGACTGAACAGGTTTCACCAACGAGCTGGAAGAAAAGATCACAAAGATAATACCAGTTAGCGAGAACTACGACCAATTTGCTAACCTGGTGCTGAAAACTGCTCGGAAACATATCCCACGAGGATGTAGAGTTGAATATATACTGGGACTTTCAAAGGACTGTGCAGGACTCTATGACAACTACGTCAGCATGTTTGAAGCAGATCCCTTCTCAGATGAAACAACTACCCAAGGCGAGAAGGTGATGGAAAGCATTGCCCAAGAGCGAAGCAAGACCTGGAATGCTCTTATAGAGTCCACAGACATGTCAAAAAACAGCAAGAAAGCATGGGCACTTATTCACAAGCTACGAGGTGACCCTAAAGCAGCTCCTCAGCACCCAAAAGTCACGGCCAACCAAGTTGCCAACCAATTGCTCGAAAATGGAAAGAGTAGAAAGAGAGGGGAAAAGACCAAGCTGAACCGCAAGAAATACATCGAGGACCCTGCTTTTACAAGACAGCTCACTATGGAAGGGCTGGAAGGGGGAATCTCTATCCTCAAACCAAGAAAGGCAATTGGACTGGATACTATCGCAACGGAACAGATCAAGCACTTCGGTCACAAGGCAAAGACGTGGCTCCTACAGCTCTACAATGAGTGCTTAACAACACACAAGCTTCCTAACATCTGGAAGAAAGCCCACATTATAGCACTGCTGAAACCTGGGAAAGAACCATCCGCTCCCAAGAACTTCAGACCAATCTCACTTTTGAGCCACACCTACAAACTCTTTGAACGTCTGATCCTCAACAGAATTGGTGCCTTTGTTGACGAACACCTCATCCCTGAACAAGCAGGTTTCCGCCCTGGCAAGTCGACAACTAGCCAAGTACTCAACCTCACCCAGTACATCGAAGACGGATATGAGGAAGGGATGGTAACTGGTGCGGTGTTTGTCGACCTCTCAGCTGCCTATGACACAGTCAACCATAGACGTCTCCTCTGTAAGATCCTGGAGACCACAAGAGACACCCGCCTGACAGAGCTGATTGAAAGCATGCTTGAAAATAGGCACTTCTTCGTTGAGCTAGGAGGAAAGAAAAGCAGGTGGCGAAGACTCAGGAATGGCCTCCCACAGGGAAGTGTGCTTGCACCACTTCTCTTTAACATCTACACCAACAACCAACCAAAAAGTGTAGACACCCGCCGCTTCATCTATGCTGACGATCTTGGCATAGGTGCACAAGCCACTGATTTCAAAACTTTGGAAGACAGACTCTCTAACGCTCTGGCAGAGCTAACACCTTACTATGAAGAGAACCACCTACGTGTAAACCCATCTAAGACACAGGTGTGTGCCTTCCACCTGAGAAACCGTGAAGCCAAGCGCCAACTGAAGGTCAGCTGGTCAGGAACCTCCCTTGAACACTGTGAGCACCTAGTCTACCTAGGGGTAACCCTGGACAGATGCCTCTCTTTTAAGACCCACACTGAGAAGACTAAGTGCAAAGTGAGTGCGAGGAATAACATCATCCGCAAGCTCACCGGCACGACCTGGGGTGCAAACCCACAGACTGGGACGGGTGGCGCAGTGGTCTGTGCATCCGATCATCAGATCAAGGGGGAGTGCTGGGGAACTCCAGTTCGAAACCCGCTCCTGCCGCCACTGCGTCAGGCCGTTGTGTCCTTGGGCAAGACACTTCACCCGGATTTGCTCCTGTGGGTATTGTCCACAGTACATGTATAATACTAATGTGTACCTGTAAAAGCGCCTCGATGACCTCGAGGCGTGAAGATGGACGGTGTGGCGCAGTGCGCTGTGCAATGATCATCAGATCAAGGGGTGAAACCCGCCGCTGCTGCGTCTGTAAAGCCGGTGTGTCCTTGGGCAAGACACTTCACCAGAACTTGCTCCTGTGGGTATTGTCCACAGTATCTGACCATTGCATGTATCATATATGTGTAATGTGTGTATATGTAAAGTGCTTTGAGTCATTGATAAAGCGCTATAATAAATGTAAGGAATTATTATTATTATTAATTATTATTATTATTATTAGACTCTGAAGTCAACCGCACTAGCCCTCTGCTACTCAGCTGCCGAGTATGCCTGCCCAGTATGGTAACGAGCTGCCCATGCCAAGAAGCTGGATCCCGCCCTCAATGCTAGCTGCCGCATTATCACAGGCTGCCTGAAATCAACACCTAGTCTGTACATCCTGGCAGGCATAGCCCCACCAGAGATACGACGAAATGCAGCAAGCAAGAAAGAGCGCCAATAATAGTGTACTGACCAAAGACATCTTCTCTTTGGCCATGTGCCAGCCAAAAGCCGCCTTAAATCCAGGAAAAAGTTTCTTGAAGAGCGTCCCACCCCTCGGAACACCAAGCATAAGCAGTGAAAGAGTCACTCGGTGGGAAGAAAGACTTGACAACCTCATTAACGCATTAACCCTCTAATTAATGCTTATTTGTTGCAAGTAAGGAACTTATTGTACATGAGTTTTGGTCTTAATATGCGCTGCCCAATATGGGCCTAATAAGGCAGTAGTACCACAAGAATAGTAATTCTCCCATAATAACACTTACAAAATATGATCTATTCTTATGGAACAAGACATGAAACTATAAGTGTTAATTAAGTCTAAACAACTCAAAATTAGCTATTTATATCTAAGAACATGTTCCCTATTTTAAAGTGAAGTCTTGTTCATAACCAATAAGCTAGTAGTTTAGGGACGGGTGGCGCAGTGGACTGTGCATCCGATCATCAGATCAAGGGGTGAAACCCGCCGCTGCTGCGTCTGTAAAGCCGGTGTGTCCTTGGGCAAGACACTTCACCTGAACTTGCGCCTGTGGGTATTGTCCACAGTATCTGACCATTGCATATATCATATATGTATAATGTGTGTATATGTAAAGCGCTTTGAGTCATTGATAAAGCGCTATAATAAATGTAAGGAATTAATTAGTTTGACTCTAATTAGGTATTTCTATCTAAAAATATGTTCCCTATTCTAAAGTGAAGTCTTGTTCATAATCAATAAGCTATTAGTTTGACTCTAATTGACCAGAACAGGTTCCCTATTCTAAAGTTTCCTCCTCTTCACACTTTGTAAATACATTATAGCACACAACTACTGAAATTAACCTCAACAGTACATGAACAAAGTAGGCACACGTTGAAATATCTGTTATATTATTGAACCACTGAAGAGAGGTTCAGACACATACATGTACCAAAACATGTCAAGTTTCTCCAAGGCTGAGAACATATATGCAGCCTGTACTTTTTAATAAAAACTGATTTTTAACAGAGTTTATGTATTTGTGATCATACTGTGTGACCTGCTTGTATGTTCTTACACAATAGGTGTACTGTTCTCTCTCTGTGTTGTCTCAGTGTGAACATAGATTAAAAAAACAGCCAAACTCTTTTGAGAGCCAGGGAATGAGCAGCCATGCTCCTTTATTGACTTATTTGCAGTCCACTGACATTCAAACGGAGTGAAACTATAAAAAAATAAGTTACAAGGCACTTAATGATCTCATACATGCAAGTGTAACATACACAGATGAACACATTAGGACCGCTTAGTGTAAACAAGGTAAATATAGCTAATGCTAGCTGTACAATAAGCATGTATACAGGCTAGTATGGCTAACGCTAGCATGTATGCTAACGCTACCGTGTATGCTAACACTAGCGCGAATGCTAACGCATTTTCTCATTGAGTTTAAACATCTCCACATGTCATCACATAAACACAATACATGTTACTAATCCTTACAGTGTAAGTGTAAGGCTCACACTTACAGTCATTGCTTTCTGACGGACTTGACCCTTTTACTCTTCAGGTTGCAAAGGGAAAATTAGTAGCAGTGTCGTTCACGTTCTCCTACTTCCTGGACCCGGGTCTAACCTTCAGTACACATTTTACACAAATATAAATGGGCAAATATGAAACATACAGGTCAATATCACCTTGCTATTGGTAGCTGAACTGTCAATACCCCAAAACATATTATAAAATATAAATACCTAATTTTGAGTTATTTAGACACAATTAACACTTATAGTTTCATGTCTTGTTCCATAAGAATAGATCACATTTGTTAAGTGTTATTATGGGAGAATTACTATTCTTGTGCTACTACTGCCTTATTAGGCCCATATTAAGCAGCGCATATTAAGACCAAAACTCATGGACAACAACTTCCTTACTTGCAATAAATAAGCACTAATCAGAGGGTTATTGAGGAAAAACTCTCAACTAATGGCTTATTACTTGTAGAATATGGTCATGTAGAATAAGGCATTAATAAGTGTTTTATAATGACTAATAAAGAGCCATATACTGCTAATATGCATGCTAATTAACAACTAGTTGATGGTTAATTTGTGTACCTTAATATAAAGTGTTACCTTACAAGCTCTACTTTTATTTAGCATCGGAACACACATGTAAACAACTTCATGCCCGGGAAGCGAAGACCGGCGGAAACAGGAATTCCGGCTCACTCAAATGTCCGTGCGGAACAATACCCCAACCCATAGATCCGTGGGTGAATAATGTCAATCACCACACAAGCCCCCCCAGTATTCACCCATAGTCAAAATCCTCGTGCCTGGGAGGAAGTACCACCCGACCCCGGCGCGTACGGACCACAGGGGCCGAGGAGGGCGGGGCCGCAGGCGAGGGCAGGGGCGCGAACGAGGGCATCCCCACAGGGGGCGGGGGGCGGGCCATGGGAGGGCGGCCCCGACGTGGGGGCAGAGCCAACTCCAACGGCCTGGAAATGTCCACGTGAGCAGGCTTAATCCGATCAACGGACACAGTCTCAGGCCTGCCCCCGTGACGTATGACCCTGAACGGACCGTCGTAAGGGGGCCGCAGGGGACCGCGGTGGGCGTCGTGGCGAATAAAAACGAAATCGGCCGACCGTAATCCGGGGGACACCCGGAAAGCTGGGTTGCTGTGCTGCGACGTGGGGACGGGCGTGAATGTCCCGGCGGTCTCCAGCAGGGAGGAGCGCTGCCCGGCTGCAGACCAGGGCACAGTGGCGGTGGGAATGAATTCCCCAGGGACCCGTAGCATCTGACCATAGACGAGCTCCGCCGACGAGGACTGCAGGTCTTCTTTGGGGGCACACCTGAGGCCGAGCATAACCCACGGGAGCTTATCCACCCAGTTGCCGTCTATCAAGCCGGCACGCAGTGACGCCTTCATGGACCGGTGAAACCGCTCACACAATCCATTAGCCTGGGGGTGATATGCAGTGGTGCGGTGCAGCTTGACCCCCAAACCCACAGCAACAGCGTTCCACAGCTCCGAGGTGAACTGAGAACCGCGGTCAGAGGAGAGGTCAGACGGGGTCCCGAATTGCGCCACCCACGTGCCGATGAAAGCGCGGGCGACGTCGGAAGCTGATGTCGAGGCGAGGGGAACGGCCTCGGGCCAGCGGGTCGTCCTGTCCACCATCGTAAACAGGTAAGTGAAACCCTGAGAGGGGGGAAGCGGACCTACGAGGTCGACATTGACATGGTCAAACCTCCTCTCAGGAACCGCAAAAAGTTCAAAAGGGGCCCTAGTATGGCGGTGGACTTTGGCCCGTTGACAGGCCACGCACGAGTCGACCCAGGACCTCACGTCCTTCTTAAGCCCCTGCCACACGAACTTCTGTGACAACAACTTCACGGACGGCTTCCTACCGGGGTGGGAAAGATTGTGAACCGCCTCAAAAACGGGTCGACGCCAGTCCGCAGGGACCAGCGGTCGAGGCTGGCCCGTGGAGACGTCACACCACAGCTTTGCGCCAGAGTCACCGACCGTGACCTCCTCCAGGCGTAATCCCGTGACCGAGGCCTTGAGGGTCTGGACCCCGTGGTCAGAGGCCTGGTCAGCGCCCATGCGGAGGTAATCGAGGCCCAGCTGCACAGCTCCGATGACCGCTCTGGAGAGGCAGTCCGCGACCACGTTAGCCTTGCCAGCGATGTGTCGTATGTCCGTGGTGTACTCGGAGATGTACGAAAGCTGGCGTTGCTGTCGGGCGGACCACGGCTCGGCCACCTTGGACATGCAGAAGGTCAGTGGCTTGTGATCCACGAACGCCGCAAACTCCCGGCCTTCCAGCAGGAAACGGAAGTGGCGAACCGCCAAATAGAGACCAAGGAGTTCTCTGTCGAAAGCGCTATACTTGCGCTCCCTGGGAGTCAACTGGCGACTGAAAAAGGCGAGCGGTTGCCAGGCACCGCGCCCACTGCGTAGTCAGACGCGTCGGTGGTGATAGCGATGGGGGCCCTGTGTGACGGGTGAGCCAACATGGCGGCTTCGCTCAGGGCGGCTTTGGTGGCGTTGAAAGCGACCTCCCTTTCAGCCGTCCAGTCTATGGCCTGGCCGGGGGATTTGTCCGAGGGCCTCGTACAGCGGGCGCATGGTGTGGGCCGCCCGGCGGATGAACCGGTGATAAAACGTCACCATCCCGAGGAACTCTCGGAGCGCCCGAGCTGTAGGCGGTCGTGGAAAGGCAGACACGGCCTCCACTTTCGACGGGAGGGGGGCGGCCCCGTCCTTGCTGATGAGGTGCCCGAGGAAATGGATGGAGGACAACCCGAACTGACACTTTGCCGGGTTGATAATCAGGCCGTGTTGGTTGAGCCTCGCGAAAAAGACCCGGAGATGTGCCTGGTGCTCTTCGGAGGAGGAGCTGGCGACCAGGATGTCGTCTAAATAGACGAAGATGAATGGCATGTCTTTGAGCGCTGAATCCATCAGCCGCTGAAAGGACTGAGCTGCGTTCTTAAGTCCAAACGGCATACGCAGGAACTCGAAAAGCCCAAACGGCGTAATTACCGCAGTTTTGGGGACGTCCGAGGGGTGCACCGGAACCTGGTGGTAGCCCCGCACCAGATCCACCTTGGAGAAAACCAGCTTGCCCGCCAGGTGTGCAGAGAAGTCCTGGATGTGAGGGACCGGGTAGCGGTCTGGCGTAGTGGCGTAGTGGCGTCGTTAAGGCGGCGGTAGTCACCACACGGTCGCCAGCCACCGGCTGATTTAGGGACCATGTGAAGCGGCGAAGCCCAAGGGCTGTCTGAGCGGCTGATGATGCCCAGACGCTCCATGTTGACGAACTCTGACTTGGCGACTGCCAGCATGTCAGGGTTGAGCCGCCGGGCCCTAGCGTAGACAGGGGGGCCTTCAGTGTCAATGTGGTGCTCTACCCCATGTTTGGTAGTGGCAGCGGAAAAGGTGGGCTGCGTCAAGTCGGGAAACTCACTGAGAAGGTGCTGGAACTGGCGCCCTGTGAGAGTGAGCTGGAGAGCCCGCTGAATGACGCCTCGCGTACACGTGAACGAGGCAAACGTCAGTGCGTCCAACAGGCGGCTGTTCTTGACGTCCACCAGCAGTCCGTGAGCGCACAGGAAGTCTGCGCCGAGGAGAGCGAAGGAGATGTCAGCCGTGACGAAATCCCACTTAAACCGCTGACCCTCGAAGCACAGGTCCACTGTCTTTGTGCCATAGGTGCGAATAGGGGTGTCGTTAGCGGACGTTAAAGGTGGGCCGTGGCCTCCACCGGCAGCGTCCTCC
Organism: Gymnodraco acuticeps; assembly: GCF_902827175.1. Lineage (NCBI taxonomy): Eukaryota > Metazoa > Chordata > Actinopteri > Perciformes > Bathydraconidae > Gymnodraco > Gymnodraco acuticeps. The sequence continues at coordinate 180,564 of NW_022992110.1, forward strand.
ACGCGGTAGCCGGCAGGACGCTCCGCTGGGCTCCTGTGTCACAAAGGAGTCTGCGACCAGAGAGGGTGTCCCTGATGAACAGGAGCCGGTTGGATGTGCCCATGCTCGCGGCCACTACCGAGCGCAGGCCTTGGCGTTTCCCGTTACCTTGTAGGTGCAGGGAGGACGGCACATCTTCGCTTTCGCCCCATAGCGTGCATGGTAATAGCACAGGCCAGGGCTGGAGTTGCTGACGTCGGCCCCGGAGCTTCTGCAAGGTGGCATGCCTGTACCAGGGAAGGTGCCGCTGCGTGTCGGGGCCAGCACCTCCGGGGCAAACCGCTGGGTTGCCAGGAAGAACCGGTCAGCTTCTTCGGCCAAAGCGCGGGGCTCAGTAATAGCCGTGTTAGCGAGCGCTGTCTGTACATGCGGCGGCATGTGCCGAAGAAACAGTTATATGAACAAAAAATTAGGTTCTTCCGTACCCAGCAGGCTGAGCATCATCTCCATGTGGTCAGAAGGCTTGTTGTCCCCCAGGCTATGAATAGCGAGCAGGCGTCGGGCCCGTTCCGACCGTGACAGCTCGAAAGTCTTTAGCAGGAAAGCCTTGAACGCTGCATATTTATCCTGGGCAGGAGGAGATGTAATAAAGCCCACCGTCCGGGTCGCAGTGGAGCTCCCCAGCGCCGAAACGACGTGAAAATAGCGTGCTGCGTCGTCAGCCACTCCGCGGAGGGCGAACTGAGCCTCCGCCTGAGCGAACCATGCAGCTGCAGATGTCTCCCAAAACTCCGGCAGTTTGAAAAAAAACGGCGTTACTTGCCATGCTCGGTTCAGTCTCGGATCCTTCAACAAGACTTATGTCGGAGTCACCAATGTGGTGCCGAGAGACGGGAGTCGGAGGCGGGGTATCAAAGTTACAAGCTCTACTTTTATTTAGCATCGGAACACACATGTAAACAACTTCATGCCCGGGAAGCGAAGACCGGCGGAAACAGGAAGTCCGGCTCACTCAAATGTCCGTGCGGAACAATACCCCAACCCATAGATCCGTGGGTGAATAATGTCAATCACCACAAGCTTGAATATAAAAAAATAAAAAATACAAACTCTTTTGGCTCCTTCCTGTCTTTCTACTGGGTCTCTCCTGGCTTTGTGCTGGCTATCTTCTAGCTCAATTCAGGGTTTTGGATTTTTTTTCTAGCTCTATCCCTGATCATTTTCAGAACCTGAAGGCTCTATATGGACTATCTTCTGGTTCTCCTCTGGATCCATCCACTATCTCTTGTCTCTGTCCAGTGAATTACACTTGTGTTACTGGAGCAGGTAAAGCATACAACAGATACTTTCAGCATTATTGGAGCACGAAGTGGAAGCTTGGATGAAACACAGCGGACTTCTAAACAATGAACACCCGCAACTTGGAAGAAATAAAGTTGGGTTTTATGCGTTCTAATATTGCAATGCAAACCCATGATGTAATGACAGTAATTCAGAATAATTGAGTCATTGAATGCTCATTTCAGTAGATTTAATTAAACAAAGCATAAACATATTGGACATGGCCTCAAGACTGTAACCTCTTCACATTCTGTTGAAATAGTCAATTACTAGCCATATTTTACACATTGCTGTTTTGAATCATTAATATGTGGATGACAGTTGAACTGGATGATGTAACATTTATGCCATCTGCTGGAAAGAAGACGTATTGCTCTGTTGGCGTCGTTTGGACAACAAAAACAGAGTGAAGCTCTCATTTAAGGCGAGACACCCCAGGTGAATAGGGTAATTTTTTTAACTTAAAGGTATCAGCTAGAAATTTCTCCAGTTAATTACTTACAATAAGGAAATTGTCTTTTGTATTACAAGTTTTCTGAAATAGCATGTTTAAATATGCAAATTATCCATTATCTCATTAAATATGCACATATTTTAACACATTTCAGGAATCGAAATCTGAACTTTGGATATAGCCAGATTCAAATTTCTTGTTTCATTTTGTAGTCATATTAGTATCCAAGGCTTTTACAGAAGGGATATTGGATATCTCTTTTTATCACTCCATAAATCAGAAAATACTGTCAACAGCCCTAAAATATCCATTTTCGCCATGTTTTTAGGTATACAATGTTGTATAATTCAGGCTATGAATGATATATGAACAAACCCTTCTGTAAAAGCCTTCATAATATTGATAGGAATATAACTGGAAGGTTTGGTGTCTCTACGTGCTACTGAAGTTGAAATTTCGAACTCAGAGTAGGAGAAAAAACTCATTTTGAGAAAACGACCTTTAAAGATTGCAGTGAGGCGCTAGCTAAACCCTCCTGTTCTTTGAATGACAGCTTGCGCATCGACGCACTCCGTGAAGGTATTTCATGTTCAGGGTCATTTTTTTTTTGATAACCTTGCTTCGTGCAAGTGACAATTGTTGTCGTCTTCTCTGTGAACGTTTTTTTCGCCGTTCTTTTTGCATTTTGAGATTTCAATTTCTAGCTGAAAGCTAACCAGGAAGTGTTTTAGCACACCACGTGACGCATCTGAACAAATCACGTTGTCATAAATTGACACCAGCCAATGAGATTTCGTTTCTTGGTTTAAGACCCCTTTGTGCTTTCACGATTGGTTGCTGATACAAAGGAAATGACCATATTTGGATCCGATGAGATTGTGCAGGAGAGACACAGCTTTCCAGCGATACCTCTGTTGACATGGTGCACACAGCGGTCGCGGTACTTTATGTTACGTTAGAATGTTAACTTTTGGTGAATTTAGGAGAAATATACAGACGCAAATAGACAAACTATAGTAAAATAAACACTTAAATGTGTATTTTGTACGTTTTCCTTCCAAAAGCCTGAAAGAAAACATGTTATGGAATCAAAATAGCACAAAATCACAAAATTGACCAGTACTTGAAAAACGATGTTTTTGCCTGCCATGTCTCGCCTTAATCAACAATCTTTGAGGACAGACACCGTCCTGCAGAGAGCACACAGCCCAACAGCACGTCTTTGGTCTGGCATCACTTTACAAAACATTTACATTAAGACACTAAGACTAGCTGGTCCATTGTAAAGGTCAGTCCACCTTAAATGAGCAGTGGGTGATCAGCAGGACACAGGAACTTGGTCCTGAGGAGATGTAACGATTATTAAACAAGAAAGTTGTCGAGTCAAGGGGTCGTAGAAATGAACATTTGTGATTATGAGTGAATCGGTTGCAGGTGGGTGAAATCAGGCTTAGGGAGTAACGTATTACATGTATCGGCATTAGGTCATCAGGACACAAAATAGACAAATGTATTCCCTTACAGTTACAGAAGCAGCTGACGACCAACACACTTGTGTCTTTTGAAACGATTATGCCATTTTAATCTTGTAACAAACATTGCAGCTCTATTCTTCCTCTTCTGTGTGGACTCTCATGTGTTTCTTTAAACTTCCACTCTGTGAAAAAGCTTTCTTACAGACTGTACAGCTAAAGGGTTTCTCTCCTGTGTGGACTCTCATGTGTTCCTTTAAACTTCCACTCTGTGAAAAAGCTTTCTTACAGACTGTACACCTGTGTAGTTTCTCTCCTGTGTGGACTTTCATGTGTTCCTTTAAATTTCCACACTGCACAAACGATTTGGTACAAACTGAGCAGCTGTGTGGTTTCTCTCCTGTGTGGACTCTCATGTGTTTCTTTAAACTTCCACTATGTGAAAAAGCTTTCTTACAGACTGAGCAACTGTGTGCTTTCTCTCCTGTGTGGACTCTCATGTGTTCCTTTAAATTTCCATTCAGTGAAAAATCTTTCTTACAGACTGAGCAGCTGAATGGTTTATTTTCAGCACTATGTCGTGGATCACTGACAGATTCATGTCTATTTTTCAGTGAGTTTGAGCCTGACGCAGGTTCTCTGGTCTCCTTCCAATCAGCACTTTCTTCAGTGTCAGGTTCAGAAGAGTCTTCAGTGTCAGGTTCAGAAGAGTCTCCAGTGTCGGGTTCAGAAGAGTCTCCAGTGTGGTCCTCAGCCTTTGGTTGTGAACTGCTCTCTGGATCTGAGTTCCTGGCTGGTTCTGGTCCTCGACAGTCACCTCCATCAGCTTCTGTTTCCATGTGTTCAGTTTGTCTTTGATGAGGCTGAGAGGACTGAGGTTTCTCTTTATCATCGTCACTCTTCACAGGGTCAGGAGTGAAAGTGGACTTGGTGATATCAGCCTCCTCCACCTCCTGACTGATCCTGAGTTCCTCCTGTTCCTGCTTAATGTGTGGGGGGGGCTCTGGGTCCTCCTGGTCCAGACTGGTGCTCCCCTCGTGCTGGTCAGGGAGAACCTCTTCTTTAACCACCACCTGGACGTCTGCAGGAAACAGGAGACACACAGTCAGAATAAACTGTTAAGTGTTAGCATTTAAAAATCTAATCAAATCAAATGAATGCCTTTGTTTTTATATTTTCACATTATCTTTCTTTGTCCCACTTAATGTGTATTTTTGTTGTCTCAGTTCAACTTATGTAGCCCAGCCCCTTTGAAAATGAAAAAGGGTTTTTTCTTCTGGCGTAGCACTAGCTGCAATAAACAAGGAATTGTATTTGGGATCGTTCACAGATACACTACGCCTACAGTATAGAATTAAAATACTCTGTTACAAATTCAAATCCTGCATTCAAACCTTATTTAAGTAAAAGTATGCAAGTATCAATAGAACATTTGACGGCACCTTCTTACGTAACAGTAATGATGGTGCAGTCAAATGTTCCCTGTCAGTGTTTAATTTATGATGTTTCTTGATTATTTCGTATGTTGCATTTTACTGCTGTGTTCAAAGTTACCCTTGTATAAATGATTATAGATGAGGGAACCTGCTGAATATTAAAATATTTGTTTTTTTATATACAGTACCAGTCAAAAGTTTGGACACCTTCTCATTCAATGGTTTGTGTTTATTTTAATTTGTTTCTACTTTGTAGATTAATACTGAAGACATCAACACTATGAAAGAACACATATGGAATTATCTAGTTAACAAAAAAGTGTTAAAAAATCAAGAATATGATTCGTGGCTTCTCTCAGTCAGCTTCATGAGGTAGACACCTGGAATGGTTTTCAATTAACACGTGCGCCTTGTCAAGAGTCAATGTGTGGAATAACTTGCCTTCTTAATGTGTTTGAGACCATCAGTTGTGTTGTGCAGAGGTAGAGTTAGTGCACAGTGGAAAGCCCTATTTGACTGCTGTTGTAATCCATATCATGGCAAGAAGACTCAACCCAGTAAAGAGAAACGACCGTCCGTCCATCATCACTTTAAGAAATGAAAGCCAGTCGATCCGGAAAATGTCAAGAATTTTGAATGTATCCTCAAGTGCAATCGCAAAAACCATTGAATGCTATGATGAGGCTGGCTCTCATGAGGACCCCCCCGGGAAAGGAAGAGCAAGAGTTACCTCTGCTCAGAGGATCAATACATCAGAGTTACCAGCCTCAGAAACCACAAATTAAAGCACCTCAGATTAGAGCCCACATAGATGATCACAGAGCTCAAGGAGCAGACAATCTTAAAGGTCCCGTGTCATGGCCATTTCTACTGATCATAATTCCATTGTTGAGGTCTATTAGAATAGATTTACATTGTTCAATGTCCCAAACTCACATTGGTTTCTCATACAGCATCTCTGTATAGTATGTGTATTCACTCTATGTCCTAAACGGCTTGTTGGAGCTCCTGCCCCCCCCTCCCTATGAGCCCACTGTGCTCTGATTGGTATGCTCGCCCACTCTGTTTTGCACATTTAAAAGCGATTTTTGGTCGGGCCAAAGTGCTGTACATGTAATAAATAAAAGACTACATCACCGTAAGGGATTTTGCAGAGGGTACAGTATGTCTCAAGCGTGAACCAAGATTGTAAAGCGCTTTTAGTGATGAAAAACACATCGAAAATAGCTATATTGAAACACATATCATTTACCAATACCACATATATTTAGTTTCTAAACAAATGATTCATAAATACCAGTTCATTCTGTTTTTATGAGTCCACCACCGTTACAGCGGAACATCAGTGATTATGTTTTACAATGGCGTTTGTTAGCAACCAGAAAATGACACCAGTAAGGACAAACAGGTGAGAATTCTGCGTGAAGTCTGGATGCCGTGTTGAGGGGACGTTGCGGGCCTCGCTGCTCCGCCCTTTGAGGCTCAAGGAGCAGACAGTGTGAGCTGGATTACTGGTGTCGTTCCCTGGTTGCTGCGTGGGGTCTGCGAGACAGCACCACGGCTGAGAAAATATAAGTTTCAGTGAGTGTGTGTGTGTGTGTGTGGAGTAGGGATGCCAGTGATTATTCGATTTTTCGAATATTCGTTACAGTCTTCATAAGCGAAAATTATTTTAAAAAAATTCGATTTTATGTATATATATTTTTATTATTATTTGTGTTTTTCTTTTTTTTCTGGCTTAGTTTCAACCAAAAATATAGACTAATAGTAATAATTGTAAATGGCCATTGGTCACACCACCAGTTTGTTTTACTGTAAACTTGGAGGAAGCCAGCAGCGCAGGCTGCGCAGAGTGCAGACTGCTACACTCTGCGCAGCTACACACCGACCCCCCCCCCCCCTCCCCTCTCAGTCACACGTGCAATTGATTTATTGGCGATATACAGAACAGTGAGAACAACACAACTAAGGATGAACAAAGCAGTACGTTCAAAGAAGAGTTCCTCGTGGAATTACTTCGAACTGACAAGTGCAAATGAAGTAAAATGCAAGTTTTTTTTAATATATTAATAATCGATTAATATTCGCCAGGGCGGTCGAATTTCCAATTTGATCATGGTCAGTTTCTGGCATCCCTAGTGCGGAGCTCGGCGGATTTGTCCATTTGGACTTCGTTACGTCAGTATGCCCCGGAAGGAGAATATAGAAAAAGAAAAATCTCCAACGAGGCGTTCTGGGGCAGCATAGATGTTACGTGCTCCCCTCCGGTCCTCCAGACCTCCTTGCGTATGCCGGATTGCTTGTGTTAGTAAACGGCTGTACTTCAATAAATGATCGTTATCAAGTACTGGTTTTTGCGTGTATTGTTTTATGTTGCAGGTCTCTCCACGATTCACTACCACGGAGTAGAGGGCGGGTCGTAACAATAGACACATCTTTTCTGTGTTAGAGTTTTACTCTCTACTGGGTGTACTTTGAGGGTTTGTGACTCTGCAGACCGTTTGCAGAAAAAGCTACATAACACACAAGGGGACGGGTAATAACAGGAAAAGCAGGACATGGGACCTTTAACATGCACTGTTCAGACTGCGTGAATTAGGCCTTCATGGTCCAATTGCTGCAAAGATCCACTACTGAGGATGAACAACAAGAAGAAGAGAATAGTTTGGGCCAAGAAACACAAGGATTGGACATTAGGCCAGTGGAAATCTGTACTTTGGTCTGATGGGTCAAATTAGAGATTTGTGGTAACAACTTCTGTGTCTTTGTAAGACGCAGAGAAGGTGAGCGGATGGTTTCTGCATGAGTGGTCCCCACCGTTAAGCATGGAGGAGGAGGTGAGATGGTGGGGGGCTTTGCTGGTGTCACTGTTGGTGATTTATTCAGAATTCAAGGCACCCTTAACCAGCATGGCTACCACAGCATTCTGCAGTAGCCAGCAAAATATAAATCATATTCTGGATTTTTTAACACTTCTTTGTTTACTAGATAATTCTAGTTAGTGTTATTTTATAGTTTTGATGTCTTCAGTATAAATCTACAAAGCAGAACCAATTTAAATAAATAAAAAACTTCGAATGAGAAGATGTATCCACACTTTTGACTGCGTCTAATACTAGTGCATATCTCTCTCAAAATATATATTCTGTGTGTATATATATATATATATATATATATATATATATATGTATATATATATATATATATATATGTATATATATATATATATATACAGAATATATTATAAATACATGTTGGCAATAATTGATTGATGAGATTTTACATTCATTTATATCAACGTTTTAATTACTTAATTACCTTTGTACTAGTTCCCCTATTATTTACCAAGTAACATTTTAGATGCGTTTAATTTATTATTGAACATATTTATTGATTGATTTCTTTATGAATTATTCTCGAGCCATTTCAATTAATCCAAAGTATTTGTTTTTATTTGCTTTTACACATTTAAAAATAAAAGGTGAATAAAGAAGCCATTAAAACTAAAGTATCAATGTATGTCACATGTAACCAACTAGTGCCTACATGTATGGGTAATATTTAAATCAGTACATTAAATGGCATATTATTCAATCCATGTATGTTTATAAATATTTTATTTTGGTAGGTTTGCTCTTCCGTAATACATTTTAATGATTATAATAAAGTACATGTGTCTAATAATACTTACATACTTTTACTTAAATAAGATAAACTTAAAGATATGAAATGCTTTAACTTGTAATGGAGGATTTTCACAGTGTGGTGTTTGCACTTTTACTTTTAGTGCTGATAAAGGGTCTAAAGTGTTTGTAGGAGCCATTTCCATAGATTAGATTATTTTATCTTGTTACAGTACATAACCTGAGATTCTGTGGTGTATATTATTTATTATTTAATTTGAGTGTGTTACTCTGCAGGTGGAGCTGCTGCAGCATAAAAGGAGAGGTGCTACTGGTGCGGCTGACTGAAGCAAACCTTGCTGGTTGGGAGCGTCACAGCTTGGTTCTTCTGCCTTTAACATTTAAATATCAGTTTATAGGACAAATAGTTTGTTTAAAAACGTTTATTTATTTTTGCCTTTTTTGGAATAAACCATCTTACATTTCAATCGCATCTGGACATTTATATTTTTTCTCTCAAACTACAAGCGTCTATTCGTCAGTCAGCCCCACGAGTGAATCACAAACAAAGGACAAAAAACAAATAGATATCGTGGTCATTACAGTGTTATTAATGTGATAATAAAGTGCTACTGAAGAGTTTAAAGTGTTAATTAAGGGTAAAGGGAACATACCTGCTCTGTGGATCCGAAGTTGAGGCTGTAAAACATCGTCCAGAAGTTTCTGGAGTCTCTTGTTCTCCTCTTTGGAAAGAAACAGCTCCTCCTCGAGCTCTGCTATCGTGTTTTCAAACAGAGCAAATATCTCGTCAGCAGTGAGTCGCTGCTTCTTCAACGACAGCAGCATTTGGACTTTACTCATGTTTCCTAGATCACCTTTTCCTGCAGACTCCGTTAACCACACCGTTTCTCTCTCCGTCAAACTCTCAATCTGACTAGCGTTGCTAACGTGTTTCCAGCTAGCATGCTAAACTAGCTCCTATAGTCCGAGGTAAACGCTCGAGAAAAAAGAGCACAGAGTCCATTCAGAGGTTTATCCAAACACAGATATGATGGATCAGTAGAGCTGGAGCTCGCACACACTTTCTCAGGAACACAGAGAGAGAACCGTGGCGATGAGACGCCACCTCGATCCAGGTTAGAAAGAGCTGGGAACTTCACTTCCGGTGCGGTTTGAGGACGTCGAAATAAAAGCGGGAAGGATTTCTTCTTTTTGGTTTTAAGAACAATTGGCATCCGGACGTTGCCTTAACACCTACTATTGGATCAATAATAAAACTACTCTTTCAAAATAAAACTATTATAACTAACAGAAAATACTCATAAAGGAAAAAGGGGAAATTAAATAAACATCATTAAGCTAAACAGGTCGCAGTGCACAAATCAAATATCTGTATAGTGTTAGAAATTAAAATCAATGTGGATTTGGCGTAATTTGAATTAAATACACTATTTAATTTAAATCAGTTTTATTCTGAAAAACCCGGAAGTTCACACTAACTACTAACACTTTTATTCTGAATATTCTTCATTTCCGGTTATTATTAGCATGTGGCGAAATGCTACGTTTTCAAACCGTGAATCGAAGGTGCAGCAAATTCGCCAGTGTGAAAATCCTGGTGTTCGAGCTTTTCGGGGTAAAGTGTTGTGGTTTTGGTGTTACATTTAACATGATTAACACCGCCTGTTGTTAACACACTATATAGTACAGGGTTGGATCATGGTGTTAAACATATTTAACGACGGATAGTGTGTTCTCTCAATCCGGGTACTTTTACGTGATGTGCGTGAAATTATTTAGATCTCCGCCATCTTTTTGATGCAATCATCAGTCTCGAGAGACCGCAGTCCGTGACGGTAAGTTATTGCTACGTTTCATAATTTGTTCCCCAGATAGCTTACATTAATTTTGCTTGAAAATACAGTTGTGTGTGGTAGGTAGCGTAATTGTAAATGTATTGTTTTCATTACTATCTTGCTAATTATTACTATTTGACTGTCATGACCAGGTGCAGGTGCACAGACCATACAGTCAATGCTTGCTTGCTAAACTAACTGTCGAATTAAATATGGATGTCGAATTAACGTTAGAGTAACATAATATGTAATCATTACGAAGACCAATGTATTGCACATGTCTATCGTTAGTTCGACAGCGAGCTAACAAGCTCTAGTGTCCGTAAAAAAGTTGTTCGATAATTGCCGCCTTTTTCTTTTCTAGCATTTTCTCCGTCAAGTCTCAGTCTAACGGAAGCAGCCATCAGTCCGTCTTGCAGCAAGTGTGATCGCTTGGCCTCGCCCTCGACAGACTGCAGTCAGTGAGTGACGGTAAGTTATCTAGATAACGTTACATTTAATTTGTTCCCCAGTTATCTAACATTACTTAAGGCGAGACACCCCAGGTGAATAGGGTAATTTTTTTAACTTAAAGGTATCAGCTAGAAATTTCTCCAGTTAATTACTCACAATAAGGCAATTGTCTTTTGTATTACAAGTTTCTGAAATAGCATGTTTAAATATGCAAATTATCCATTATCTCATTAAATATGCACATATTTTAACACATTTCAGGAATCGAAATCTGAATTTTGGATATAGCCAGATTCAAAATTCTTGTTTCATTTTGTAGTCATATTAGTATCTAAGGCTTTTACAGAAGGGATATTGGATATCTCTTTTTATCACTCCATAAATCAGAAAATACTGTCAACAGCCCTAAAATATCCATTTTCGCCATGTTTTTAGGTATATAATGTTGTATAATTCAGGCTATGAATGATATATGGACAAACCCTTCTGTAAAAGCCTTCATAATATTGATAGGAATATAACTGGAAGGTTTGGTGTATGTACGTGCTACTGAAGTTGAAATTTCGAACTCAGAGTAGGAGAAAAAACTCATTTTGAGAAAACGACCTTTAAAGATTGCAGTGAGGCGCTAGCTAAACCCTCCTGTTCTTTGGATGACAGCTTGCGCATCGACGCACTCCGTGAAGGTATTTCATGTTCAGGGTCATTTTTTTTTTTATAACCTTGCTTTGTGCAAGTGACAATTGTTGTCGTCTTCTCTGTGAACGTTTTTTTCGCCGTTCTTTTTGCATTTTGAGATTTCAATTTCTAGCTGAAAGCTAACCAGGAAGTGTTTTAGCACACCACGTGACGCATCTGAACGAATCACATTGTCATAAATTGACACCAGCCAATGAGATTTTGTTTATTGGTTTAAGACCCCTTTGTGCTTTCACGATTGGTTGCTGATACAAAGGAAATGACCATATTTGGATCTGATGAGATTGTGCAGGAGAGACACAGCTTTCCAGCGATACCTCTGTTGACATGGTGCACACAGCGGTCGCGGTACTTTATGTTACATTAGAATGCTAACTTTTGGTGAATTTAGGAGAAATCTACAGACGCAAATAGACAAACTATAGTAAAATAAACACTTAAATGTGTATTTTGTACGTTTTCCTTCCAAAACCCTGAAAGAAAACATGTTATGGAATCAAAATAGCACAAAATCTCAAAATTGACCTGTACTTGAAAAACGATGTTTTTGCCTGCCGTGTCTCGCCTTAATTTTAAAATAATGTTACAGTTGTGTGTGTGGTAGCTAATAATGTTTACTAGCTTGCTAAGAATATTTGTCTGTACTGGCCGTGCACCTGCTTGCTAAACGTTAGCTAGCTGGCTAGTTAGCTAGCCGGCTAGTTAGCTAGCCAGTTAGTTAGTTTGCTAGCTGGCTAGCTGTCAAATTAGATAACATTAGCTATGTTACATACTATTATGTCATTACAAACACCAACATATTGCACATGTCTAAAGTTAGTTCGACAGCTAGCTAGCTAAGAGTTTCTGATGTCGGTCCTTATCAGTATAGTTAGCCGACTTCGCTAATAACTTTTTTTTCCAATTTCCTTTCTAGCACTATCTCAGTGTCACCTAAGCAGCCATCAGTCCCCGCGGGTTTCGACCGTGTAGTCTCGACAGACCGCGTGACTGTAACGGCCCGTCCACACAGCGACGTTGGAAGCTTCTTCAAAGCAATGTTCAACTTTTGAAGCTTCTGAAGCTTTCGGTGGAAGCGTCAGCCAATCAAATCATATGCCAGTACAAGCTCTAGCCAATCAAACGGCTGCTTGTGTGTCAGGGGCGGGAGATTCATGTGATTGGTTGTTGGTCGAGCTTTAGACACGCCCGCCGGCAAGCTTTTTCCAAAGCCGCTGTGTGGACGGGGCGTGCATTGAAGCTTCCAACGCTTCTGCCCATTCACTTTGAATGGGGTGACGTCATTTTTAGCCGAACTGCATCGTGGGAAGCGACGCGGAGCGTTGCTGGCCTGGCTCGCTGCAAAAGTTGAGCAATGTTCAACTTTTGACGCCTCGGCAGAAGCGTCAGCCAATCGAATCATATGCCAGTACAAGCTCTAGCCAATAAAACCGCTGCTTGTGTGTCAGGGGCGGGAGATTCATGTGATTGGTTGTTGGTCGAGTGTCAGACACGCCCGCCGGCAAGCGTCAACGCACGCCGCTGTGTGGACGGGCCGTAAGTGATCTACGTTTCATTGAATTTGTTCCCCAAGTGAAATTATTTAAGTGTATGTACAGTAATAAAGTTGTTGGCTAAGTGGCTCCTTTTCCTTTCTAGCATGTGTTCTTCTGCTCCGTGCGGAAGCAGCCATCTTGTGTGACCTCGACAACAGACTGCATGCAGTGAGTGATGATACGTTATCTCGATAACGTATCATCACTCACTGTATTCAGTATTCCCGCGCCTGCTGGACACTAAAGGATTGGTAATATTGTATTACTCCTACTTTTGCTTATTATGAATGTTATTTATTAGTAAATCTATTTTGATGGACGTTTTAAGCAACCTTCAGTTACATGGAGATGATCTACCTGTGAAATTGGCATTAGTAGTAAATTGAAAACCTGATGGTGGTTATTGCGTTTGTGCTGTATATGTGTTTTAGATTCTCCAAGACCTCAGTCTCCTCTTTGGGTCAGAAACTCCATCCAAACTACTGGAAAAGTGGCCAACCTCCTTCAAAGCAAAGGTCATCCAACAGGCAGAAATGCTGACTTCCACACCCTTGCTGAAGCGCTTGTTGTTGTCTGCCAAGAACCAAAGGGCTGATGAACCATCACTGGAATCACCAGGTATGGTTTTAGGAACTGCATTGTCATATCATGTCATATTGCCTATTGTAAAAAGTCTGTGAGGCTGGAGGGAGTGTATGACCACACAGTTGGAGAATGCCAGGGTACAGTGGGTTTGGAAAGTATTCAGGCCACTTCACTTTTTCCATACTTTATTGTGTTGTGAGACTTCATGTCTTGTATTTTTCTTGTACATGCACTATGAACTGTTGGACATTATACAGATGGGTAAACAAAAGCAAATTGATCATTGTTCTCTTACAGAGTGGGACAGTGATATGGCATCCATTCTCCTCCTTCTTCACCTCCTGTCACCCCAGCCTGCGGGAAGGAAGAAAGCCCAGAAGATCAGTGTAGCTCAGGCCATTGACCAGCTGGTCGTATTTCACAAGGTATGTGGCAGGTTTAAGAATGTTAGATCGAGCCACCAGAACTACTACACAGAGCTGTCACTATGATAAAGTAGGACTAGGCTAGTGCAAATATAAACTATTCCTAAAAACACACTCAAATATTACACACACATGCGCATAGCAGAGTTCCCGTTAGCCGGTAATTACCGGACTACGACCGGTAAAATTTGCTGAAGACCGGCAAATCTAAATCTCTCCGGTCAAAGTGTCCGTTCAAAATAATTTCAGTTTAGCGCAATACCACATCAGTTGCGCAATTTGCACCATTTATGTGACAGACAAAAGAGTATGTGACAGACAAGAATAGTCAATTCTAATGTCTAACACGTAATGTGGAGAAAGAGATGTCCTGTATGGGTTGATTGTGCGTTGATCTGTTGGTAATGCCTCGGGGTTCCGGTGGGCATGTAAACAAATGCATAATGCTGCGCTATACTTTGTGGCCTCACCCAGTTGCATAGCGACACTTATTGTTTAGGTGTCTTTTAATAAGCAAGTAGTCATATCATTAGCTAGAACTAGCTGGATCTGATCGATATGGACATAAACGCGAGTGAAGTCTAATCTGACGGAAGAGAGAGATCAGCTGCTGCTGACGAGTCGACACGCAGCTCAGCATGATCAGCGGTGAGCGGACAAAACACACACTTCAGGTTAGAATATCACACGTAGCAATTTTAATGACCTCTCAAACTACCGTAACTAGTTATAGATATGCTTAGTTTTACTGTCTGGTCACTCATTACTTATCCGCGAGCTGCATGATACTGACGGGCTGTCAGGAGAGGGAGAGAGCGCTCCGTTTATTATTCCCGTGTTATTGTAAGTTACTGTTCACTTTTGAATAATGTAGTTAATCTACTATAATTAGTTTAATATTGAATCATATCAATTTGTTTTAAAGCTCAATAAATAACAAAGACCTTTGACCGGCACTTTTCTCATTTTGTCTGGAAGATTTAAACTTTAACGGACATGTTGACCGGCGAAGAAATATTCTAACGGGAACTCTGGCGCATAGTTGGCCATGTAAAATTAAAATGTTGCTTGCCTTGTCCTTCAGTCCTGTATAGGGTTGGGAACCGAAACTCGGTTCCAAGTGAGAACCGATAAGAAAATGCCCGGTACCGGGTACCCATACAAAATACACAATTTCGGTTCTGCTTAACGGTTCCTAAACGCGGTAGACTAACCCTTTAGAAAGCCTACATATCTGCACGGACGAAGGCTAAGGCTACGTATCTATCTGTAAGGACCTGTAGTAACGTGACGACGTCACGCATCAACGGAACAGCAGCGTGTGATTTGATTTGTTTACATACCCCATGCTGCATGCACGGCTCAGTCACTTCATAACACCACACAGATGGATCGCGGTAAACGCTCGAAAGTGTGGCTCCACTACACACAGAAAGAGAAAGGCAAGGCACAATGCAATGCCTGTGGCAAGCTAATAGCTTGTTTGTCAGGTTGCACTTCAAATTTAAGTAAACATTTGAGACAACACGGCATCGAAATTAAAGAATGTACAGTCTTTAGTGGCTTGCGGTCTCCGAGCCCGAGTATGGCATCAATAGCCAGCACGAGCAACCCGGACCCGCCGCTTGCATGTCCAGAAGTGCCGGTTACAGCTCGCCGCAACACACCGTTCTCTTTGGCAATAAAAGGAAAGCTGACCAAAGAAAAAACGGAGGAGTTTCACAGAGCAGTAACAGCATTTGTAGTCAAAGGGCTACATCCCTTCTCGGTTGTCGAAGCTCCGTCATTTAGGTAGTGTTTAGAGTATGAGAGGTCCTGATAATTTATTCCGGTAAATTATTCTGACCTCCTAATTGACCTTTCCGAAGATTATTGAGTCTATGTAAGTTTGCTGCGTGGCTCAGATCCACCAACGTCAGCAAGATCTCACCTCTTCCTAACCCCCCCGAAGAACCAGGTTCAATTAACTGCTGTTTCAATTCAGACAACTCTCTTTTAATCTGTTTAAGCGATCCCGAAGGATTTTGATATCAGTAAATGGAGTGTGCTCCTACCTAAGTGTGTGTGGCAGGGTGCAATCTTACCTTTGACGCAGGAGAGGAGAGCACAGGTGTCTTTTAAAGGATCCCAATCCAACAGGTGGGATTCAGTTTATTTGAAGAAAAATAGGTCCAAACTAATACAGGGTTTTTACCTTCTCTCTCACAACATTATAATCATCCTAACAAAAACCCGTGCTGTGATCATGTTCAAATGAAACTTTAATTCACAGTCTTACATTTATTACCAAAATGTTTTAATTTCAACTGCCCATTTCAGTTGTGACATTTTAAAATTATCCCGATAGAATTTAGAGGTATTTCCTCGTAAAAAGACCGGTGACAATAAAAAGCGCATTCAACTTTTCATTCACCCATTTATTCACATCAGTTTCATACACTTTTTCCGACACAGACGGCGGATTAACACTCAAAAACCCATTCCTGTCCGCAAAATTCGGGGGACCAGATTTTTTCCCCACAGGTCGCGGTATTTATAAAGGTTCATACACTTTTTCCGACACAGACGGCGGATTAACACTCAAAAACCCATTCCTGTCCGCAAAATTCGGGGGACCAGATTTTTCCCCACAGGTCGCGGTATTTATAAAGGTTCACACACTTTCTCTCATCAAATCATTCCACTCAGCCAACAACCAATAAATTCGAGAGATATTTACCCCGTCTAGAAAGACCTTACCGAGAGCTATTAACCCAGCTCTGAAGCACACAGCCTACCCGGAGAGAGTCTACCAGGGGTCACCCCCCCTCTCTCGCGCTCTCTCAAAAAACCAGTCTCTTTATGCTAAAAAAACTGGATACTAAACCCAAAAAAACAAAACTCCTCCTCTCATGTTAGGGTGAAAAGGACATGAACTCTCTTTGGCCTCTTAATGTTTCTCCCCTTAGTGTGAAGCCCCTCCCTGTGGACTGCTGCCAGAGGAGAGGAAGAAAACTCAACCTAAACAACCCACTTTGTTTTGTTTATACTGTAACTATAGAAAACCTAAAATATGAAGCATTTTCATTGTGGGTTATACAAGAATATAATTGATTATATTTGATTATAACTAACTTTCGTTTTTAAGTATTAAACATACTATGAAAACTCACAACACCCTCTTTTCAAAACGCAAAGTTCTCAAATAGCAACAGAAAAAATTGTAAGCATAGATTCATATTCAAAAACCGTCAAGAAGCATTCTCATTATGGGTTTATACAAGAATATGATTGATCATGTATGATTTATAATTAACTTTCGTTTTTTAAGTATTCACTTCATACCATGATCTCAATTAACTTTCGTTTTAAGTATTCACTTCATATGAAGATCTCAACACCCTCTTTTCAAACGCAAAGTTTATCAAACTGGCAACAGATAAAATCGTAAAAACACATACATATTACATCCGTAAAACTCCACGCATCAATATCATGAAAAGTTCTTCAGTATGTGTAATCAGGACGACCTTTTGATGAACCTGGTGTGAAAAAACACCGAAAACATAGTACCGTACAGGAATGTCCTTGGGCGAGGGGCCCATCTGTTGTAGACTCCTAAATCCATGTTGCTATCTGATGTATATCCTTGACCCTGACCATGGAGGGGTTGCAGTTTTTCGCTGGACGACATCTCCAAACGAAAAACCAGATAACTCGGTCGACAGTTGTTATGG
Source organism: Gymnodraco acuticeps (assembly GCF_902827175.1). Taxonomy (NCBI): domain Eukaryota; kingdom Metazoa; phylum Chordata; class Actinopteri; order Perciformes; family Bathydraconidae; genus Gymnodraco; species Gymnodraco acuticeps. The sequence goes on from NW_022992110.1 coordinate 198,138, forward strand.
ATTTTTTAGACCTCGTCAATAATCGCTCATGACTTTGTGACAAGGTCAATGAGTCCCCACACAATGATAGCACAAACGAGGAACCAGAGGCATATGAAACAGCTTAGCTGGCACTCGCTCATGACATCCTGTGTGTGCAGTGTGAGATTAGGTGTATGTGGTGCCAGTGTGGTGCTGGTGGTACTTGTTGTCGTCTTTCGTTGGTGACTAGGACACATCACTTGTTGTCGTCTGTTTCTACCGTCTCTCCTGGCCTGTGACTACGACCTTGCAGTGGCTGGCGTGGACCCACGTGGCTCTCTCGGTGACCTTGACCGCTGTCTGGGTGATGAGGAGCACCTGGTAGGGACCTTGCCAATGGTTGGATTTCCAGCTCTTTCTCCGGAAGTCCTTGACCAGCACGAAGTCGCCGGGTTGGAGATGGTGAAGTGGACCAGTGGCAGGGGGTAGGTAGGGTTGCTGCTACCTGGCGTCTGATATCTGACCATGCAGTTATCAGGTAGTCGTCATCCTTTCCTGGGAAATCCACTGCGATCTGAGTGGCTCAGCGGGTAGAGATGCAGCCTGTCCCACAGAGCTGGAAGAATCATCCTCCTTCTCTGGCGGGGTCATAGGTGACTCAGCCGCTGATCCATTAATAATTGTTTCAATTGAAACAATTTCCCCCAGGAATCCTTCCAAGGGGTCTGGTACTCCATGTTCCTCTGGAATGTCTATTGACAGCAAGGACATCTTTTTGGCTTGGGCACCCGGGGAGACCTCTGAATCAGATCGCTCTTTTCTCTTACGAGTCTCCTCCTTTTCACCGCTTGCCCCTTCCGGTCCTTCTGCACAGGTTTCCTGGGTCCAGGAGTCTACTTAGCTTCACTTGAGGCACTGTGACTGAAGTTTCCCCGCTAGGCAGGTTCAAATCCTCTTGGTAGATTGCTGAGGTATTAATCTCAACAATATAGCTAAACTCAAGTTTAAATCATTTCTCTGATCCATAAAAAGTTGTTTCAGTTAAAATAAAAACTTCCCCAAGGGTTTTCTCAAGAGGGTCGTATATTCCATATTGCTCTGTAATTTCTATACACAGCAAGGTGATTGTTTCTCCTCTTACTCAGTTGGCCTCTAATGGCAGAAAGCACTGGGCCATAATTTACTCTTATCAGTTTAACGACCTGACAGCCCTACACCTTCATGCTGTGTGAGAACCAGCAAAAAAGAAGGAGAGATGTGCTCAAAAAATCAAATTTTAAATGAATACTCTTTTTAGGGTGTAAGCGTATATCAATTAAAAATAACTGAAAAGAAAACTAATAGTGTAAAGTTAAAAAACAATGCGAAAAATAATATAAAGGTTATTTTCCATTTCCTCTTTGATACTGAGGTATTCTCCATCCAAGCTCTAATGATCCATATGCTTAATAGACAGAGTTTCGTCTTGCCATCTTTCTGCATAATTCACTATAGATTCTAACAGTTCTACTGCTAAATCCTTTGCATTGGAGCTATTGCTTGTTACTCAGATTTAAATTCCCTCTTTTGCTCTATAAAATATCCCTTGGTACAGAATTTACCAAGACAAATTCTAACTTATTGCGGGAAGATCCCACAAAAAGCCATCCTCTCCTGTGGAAGAAAACACATTAACTGCCACGTGTGTGTGCAAAACATGTCATGTGATGTGAGACTGATAGCATCAATAGTGGATGGGTAGGCCGCAGTCATATTCCTATCTGGATTCTAAACTCAGTTGGCTCGGGTGAACCGGTCCTCTCTTCTGGAGTGAAACTACTTTCCCAGAAATTGACTTCACTGTATCCAAACCTTCTGATTTAGTTTTAAGCTAACCCTTCTCTGGACTTCGCCCCTTTCTGGTCACCCATACACGATTTCTGAATTTAAACGGAAAAGGTGTGATAGTTAGATATGACCTGACCTTTGCCCTAGGTAGCTTTTCCATACTTATAGGAATATATTCAGCCTTGTCAAATTGATTGGAATGTCCCAATTTGTTTTACAGTTTTTTATACTCCACTCTTTGGCTGCTCTAACGCCTGATAACTTCTATGGTAAAGACCAGATAGGTGTGATTCCTTTATCCTGCAAGGGTGACAAAAACTTTCTCATTTTTAAAGTGAGTGACATTATCCATTCCTATTTCCTCAGTTTTTAGGAAAAATACTTATATGTTCCGCCATTTTAGCAGACACTGTGTTCCAGTTGCTCTGGTCAGAGGATAGACATGTTTATGACTCCCTCCATTTATCAAAGGTCACAAGGAAATACTTATTCCCACTGGGAGTGCGGGTCAGAAAAGGACCTGCTTATGTCAGCACTAAAAATGGTTAGTGGTCCTTCCTCTATTATTTTAAGATGCTCAGGATGAACTTTCTTAAACCCATCCACCTCTACACATTGAAGACATGTTGACCATGTGTGTTGTAGGTGCAATCGCAGTTTTGGTAAGAGGATTTTATTGTGGAGACAATATTTTCTCATCTGAAATAGGCCCACATGGCCTAAACTGCTGTGTAATTCACGCACAACCTAAGGAGCTTCTTCAGGTGGTACGTGAATGCTTCCACCCTTTTTCCATATTCTAGGGAATATGGCAGTCCGGTGGTTAACTCGTCCCGTGCTTTAAGCAAGGTAAAACTTCTCTATTACCCTGACAGTTAAATTATATCTTATCTATATGGCTACGGACATGATTCCATTCTACATGCCTGCCTTTAACTCTGCAATAAGACCCTCAATAGATGGGCATGTGTCAGCGTTTCACCTTTCACATTTTTGAACTGCCTTTGTTCCCAATTATTAAGCTCTTCTTTACCCGCTTTTTAATAATAATCACTATCAGTAATAATACGGATGTGTGCTATTTTTCCTTTTTTAGCAAAAGGAAGTCCCTCAACAAATGGCCTTTTCCTCAGCAGGCTGTACCTGGTATTGCACCCTTTTGCTTGCAAAGTACTTCACCTGAATTAGTTTTCTTTATAAAGGCCCAAGTGGCTGCTTGGTCACCTTTTCGCAAACTCCCCTCTGTAAACAGTGTTATCTGTGGAGTAGCGGTTTTCTGTAAGGGTTTCAATGTTTCCCTTTTTGGCTTACTTCCTGTGGTCCTCTGCACCCCACATCTGGATCAGACATTATCATCTTCCATTTTCTTCATCTACTCATCATTGTTTTTGCTCCCTAAACAGTTTGTTTAGTAGCTTCAGATATTGAAAAATAAAGAGTGTATATGCACATTTTGGTACCTTGAGACATTTCCCTCAGGGCTGGATACATTTTTAATGCAAGTGCAAGATGCTTCTCTTCAGGTGATAATTTTTCCTCTGTTCCTGATCAAGTCATGGACATGAATAACACAGATGTTCTATCACCCTGGTTCCTTATCTCCACATTGTTAGTTTCTGAGAATGGGTCTCAACATACTATTTTGGTTTATGATATTTGATATTATTGTTCTGGTGTTAAGATAATTTTTTGAATCTCCCTCTTTTCTTAACAACTGGAGCTATGTCTATTTTAGATCCGACTTGGTTAAGAGTTGATTTATTCATTGGTGAGAGGAACACTATTTCCCTTGTGCTGGGGTGGGGGTGGGTAGCCTGGTAGAGTTCCTTAAAATCTCCAGATCTTCCTCTGTGCTGAGGCCATAAAACTTTTAATGGTCTTTCGTGGTCTGCTCAAATTTTCTTCCCCTCCAGAGGTCACGCCTGTCTTTGACCCTGTGTGCTGCGTGTTTTCTGCAGCACCTCGGGAGCAGAGAAAAGAGGAAACCTTTTTTCCAAAAGTGCATTCTCCTTCATGAGAAAAATAGCACCACATTTAACTCTCCCTGACTTGTCTTTAAAGCGTTCTTTAAGGCTTGAATTGAGTTTTCCGTTGTGTAACGGAAAATCCCATTCCCAAACAGGGGTCAAAAGTAAATACTTTAGTTGATTTTGGTAAAGTATTTGAGCTTTAGCTTCGCAAAAACGTTCTCATATTAGTTTTGAAGATATTTTTGGGGCTTGATTATCTGCTGATAGTTCCCACATAGGTTTTTTCTTAAAAGTACATTCAAAACAACCGGTATTTGTGGGTCATCTGATCACCACATTGCCTTCTGACAGTTTAATAGTCCTTATCATATTATCACACTGTTATTGCATGCTAGGACCTATTCTCTTTGCCAGAGCTACTGCTATTTATCCTGCATGTTTTAGCTTCCTATTAGCAGGGTTTATTAACATGGTTTGTTGATCCAGTTTAAGATTTTCAATATTTGACATTATTATTTTCCAACATTCCTTTTTCCTGAATATCATGTCTAACAATGTGGGTTTTTTTCTCTTTCTAGGAGTAGTAGATGGGATACTCCTAAATGGCATTTTTTGAGCTTTTATCCCTGTATGGTGGAGATAGGGTCTCAAACATTATACCACCTGCTTGTTGCTCTCTGTCAAACGGTAGTCTGACAGGAAACTTATTTTGGTCGCGGTACGCCCGTGGGTCTGGGCTAAGCTGACCAGGGCGGGCAGAAGCTCCGGATTTTGCTTCTGTGTATCCCCCCTGTGTGGTTGGCTCCGAGTCATTAAAAACTGCGTTCTAACCTCGTCCGCCATTTATTTTTGTTTGTTTGTTTTAAAAAACAACACAAAAATGTATTAAAGGGTTCAAGTTCACTCTTTTATACACATGCAAGTTCCTAGGCTTTACTCTCGACGGGTGTACAGTCCGACTATACCGTCACTTGGTTCTAAGTTCTCTTTCTGGATTCAGTTAGTACATGCGGGTACCTCAGCTAAGAGTTGTATTTACCGAGCTTCGAATTTTTTAAACAGCATAGGTACCTTTAGACCTATGTTTATCTTTATTAAATCTCCCATTAACTCTTCCCCACGTTATGTTTTAACGCAAAAGTTCAAACCGCAGCTCTTGGTCAAGTCCTACCTATAAGTTTCAAAGTAATTGGACAAGTACTGAGCAGTACTCCTACGGCTGACTTCACTTTAGCCACCTAAACCTGTGTTAAAGGGACCACAGGCTTCTCAATTTGACTAGGGGAAAATGAACCTTCTTTAGCTTCTTTAATCAGACAGCTATATCCGATATAATATAACCCTCAGTCCGGTGCAATAGTATTAACTTAAATTACTACACTTTCAGGTTTAATTATATATATTCTAGGATTTGGGGTAGGTATTTTAACAAGACTTTCAGCCTGTATTTCGCTGATTTGTATTCCTCGACTTTTTTCACTAGGTCGTTTTGGTTCTTGTATTTTGACTCTGTAAAAATATTACTTTTCACAGAGCCCCACGTTGGGCGCCATGTTTAGAGTATGAGAGGTCCTGATAATTTATTCCGGTAAATTATTCTGACCTCCTAATTGACCTTTCCGAAGATTATTGAGTCTATGTAAGTTTGCTGCGTGGCTCAGATCCACCAACGTCAGCAAGATCTCACCTCTTCCTAACCCCCCCGAAGAACCAGGTTCAATTAACTGCCGTTTCAATTCAGACAACTCTCTTTTAATTTGTTTAAGCGATCCCAAAGGATTTTGATATCAGTAAATGGAGTGTGCTCCTACCTAAGTGTGTGTGGCAGGGTGCAATCTTACCTTTGACGCAGGAGAGGAGAGCACAGGTGTCTTTTAAAGGATCCCAATCCAACAGGTGGGATTCAGTTTATTTGAAGAAAAATAGGTCCAAACTAATACAGGGTTTTTACCTTCTCTCTCACAACATTATAATCATCCTAACAAAAACCCGTGCTGTGATCATGTTCAAATGAAACTTTAATTCACAGTCTTACATTTATTACCAAAATGTTTTAATTTCAACTGCCCATTTCAGTTGTGACATTTTAAAATTCTCCCGATAGAATTTAGAGGTATTTCCTCGTAAAAAGACCGGTGACAATAAAAAGCGCATTCAACTTTTCATTCACCCATTTATTCACATCAGTTTCATACACTTTTTCCGACACAGACGGCGGATTTAACACTCAAAAACCCATTCCTGTCCGCAAAATTCGGGGGGACCAGATTTTTTCCCCACAGGTCGCGGTATTTATAAAGGTTCATACACTTTTTCCGACACAGACGGCGGATTAACACTCAAAAACCCATTCCTGTCCGCAAAATTCGGGGGACCAGATTTTTCCCCACAGGTCGCGGTATTTATAAAGGTTCACACACTTTCTCTCATCAAATCATTCCACTCAGCCAACAACCAATAAATTCGAGAGATATTTACCCCGTCTAGAAAGACCTTACCGAGAGCTATTAACCCAGCTCTGAAGCACACAGCCTACCCGGAGAGAGTCTACCAGGGGTCACCCCCCCTCTCTCGCGCTCTCTCAAAAAACCAGTCTCTTTATGCTAAAAAAACTGGATCCTAAACCCAAAAAAACAAAACTCCTCCTCTCATGTTAGGGTGAAAAGGACATGAACTCTCTTTGGCCTCTTAATGTTTCTCCCCTTAGTGTGAAGCCCCTCCCTGTGGACTGCTGCCAGAGGAGAGGAAGAAAACTCAACCTAAACAACCCACTTTGTTTTGTTTATACTGTAACTATAGAAAACCTAAAATATGAAGCATTTTCATTGTGGGTTATACAAGAATATAATTGATTATATTTGATTATAACTAACTTTCGTTTTTAAGTATTAAACATACTATGAAAACTCACAACACCCTCTTTTCAAAACGCAAAGTTCTCAAATAGCAACAGAAAAAATTGTAAGCATAGATTCATATTCAAAAACCGTCAAGAAGCATTATCCTTATGGGTTTATACAAGAATATGATTGATCATGTATGATTTATAATTAACTTTCGTTTTTTAAGTATTCACTTCATACCATGATCTCAATTAACTTTCGTTTTAAGTATTCACTTCATATGAAGATCTCAACAGTAGGCTAAGGTTAAAAAAAAGTGTGACGAGTAAAAGCCAGGTAGTAAAAGCCAGGTACTGTTATAAAACTGTTGAATCTTTTTTTGCAGGGAAATGACCAAGGCCCTAAATCCCAAGTACACGCCTCCCTCCAGAGATAGCTTGAGCAACGAATTGATTCCTGCCTGGTATAAGGTGGAAAAATCAAACGTTGTATTTGAGCTAAGTGGTGTTGGCAAAGTTGCCATAACCAGCGACGGCTGGACAAGCATTTCTCAAGACCATTACCTTACAGTGACAGCTCACTACATCATTGAGGGAAAGATGAGACAAAAAGTGCTCAGAACAAAAGCCATCTACACAGCCCAAACAGGACAAGTGGTGGCTGAAGAAATTGGAGAAATTCTGCAAGAATTTGGCATTATGAATAAAATAGCGGCTGTCACTGTTGATAATGCAGCGAACATGGATGTGGCCATTAAAAGGCTAAATTTCATAAAGCTAGGCTGTTTTGCACACACACTTAATCTTGGGGCACAAACTGTCTATTCTCTGGCATCGGTGACAAAATGGACAGCAAAGATCAGGGGTGTTGTCGTCTGGATGAAGCGTTCATCCATGGGAAAGACTGTGCTCCGGGAAAAGCAACAACTCCTAAGTAAGCAACCCTCAGATTACTTCATTTGACCATACTATAAGCTCATTAGTGCATTATGTACATTTTGAAGGTCTTAATTTGTTAACACAATGCAAGAAACATATAGATCTTATAAAAACGGAATCTTCTTATATAGATGATCATGAAGATAACGTTATTGTTTGTCACAGAGCAAACACAAACAATGCATATTTAAAATGCATTTATACACATACACGTAGAATAGACATAAAACTGTTCAAAAAGTAATCACATTTCTCAATCAGATTTTCTTGTTTGGGTTATAGATCTGCCAAAACACTCTCTAATTCTTGATGTGAGAACTCGTTGGAATTCCCTCTACATGATGTTGGAACGATTCATTGAGCAATATCCTGCCATTCAAGCAGCCAGCCTCGATCAGCGTCTGAGAAAGCCAATGGAGAGGGACCGACTTGCTCGACTGACAGAGGATGATTTTAGAAGGGCAGAGGAATTCATCCATCTGATGAAAGTGTTATACACATCCACACTCTGTGTTTCCTCTGAAAAGAGCCCCACTTGCGGTCAGATCCTTCCAATTCTACGAAAGCTTGAGAAGCATTTCAGTGTTGAAGAGGGAGACACAGTGTTGGGGTCCAGCCTGAAGCAGGCTGTCTGGGGAAACCTTTCTAAGCGGTACCAAACTGATGGCATCAGAACGTTTCTTGAAGAGGCCACTGCATTAAACCCTCGTTTCAAAAACCATGTGGAGGACAGCACTGTCTGGGACCGGATCAAGGAGAAGGTGATGGTAGGAAAGCTGACTGAGTCTGAACAGCCAACAGAACAGGACCGTGGTGAAGAAGATGGTGTAACACAGCAGCAGTCTCTCACTCAAAGAGAGAATGAGGAGGAAGAAGATGGAGAGGAGAGTGAGGAAGAGCAGGAGCAGCCACCTCCCTGCAGCAGCAAGAGGGCTAAAATGACTCCGCTTGAGGAGCTTTTTGCAGCTGAAGACAGCCTGAAGATAAAGAACTTATCAACCAGCACCATGTCCACCCAGCTCCAGACTGACAGAGAGCTGAAGATGTACCAAGACATGCCACCAACAATGACATCTGATGACCCTGCTGCCTGGTGGTGGAACAAAATAACCACTTATCCTTTGCTCTCAGAGGTGGCCCTTTCATATTTGTGTGTGCAGGCTTCCTCAACCCCTAGTGAGAGGGTTTTCTCCACTGCTGCAGATACAATTTGCCCAGAAAGATCACGCATACTACCAGAAAAGGCTGATATGCTGATTTTTCTCAACAAGAACTGTTGAGTTAGCCAGGTGTTGTGCACTCAATGCACTTTAGTTCAACCATTTGGCCCTTGTTATTGTTGCTCGAACTGACTTTTTCTTTTTTCTCAAACAGGAGGACTTATATGACTTATGTGTATTATGTATGTCTGTAGGTTTCCTGCTGCTACCTCAGTTGATATAAAGCACAGCTATTGTGTATTTTATTTATTTATAAAAATGTCAGTACCTTAAAGCTTGAAAGAATAAAGATATTTTTGTTATCTAAACATTTGACCTCTTTCTTTTACAATTTTGGAATCGAAACGGGGAATCGATAAGAACCGGAATCGATAAGCAGAACCGGAATCGGAATCGGAATCGATAAATTTCAAACGATACCCATCCCTAGTCCTGTAGGAGTCTGGATGAGCACCTTCAGAGCCATATGGACACGAGCCAGCCATATCTTCTTGCTTCAGGGACCAGCAAGGAGGCCGTCGGCAACTTCTTCATTCTGATCGACAAGAAGCTCATCCCCTGTGAGGCTACCACTTCCTTAGCAGCAATTGATGAACTTTTTAAGCTTCACTTTGTCTTAGGCACTAGCTATGATCCAGCACTCAAAAGCATGTACACATTTCTGCAAACAACTGTCTATAACATAGACGTTGACACCACCAGTGAGAGCCCCAAGGTCAAGGAACTGAGAACTAAGTTTGTGAGTAATATATAAGTGTTACATATGCAGATTATTGCTTGATACGCCTGGATCCTTAACTCGGCACCTTAAGCTTGTTCATGGCTTGTATCCAGGAAAACATTTTAATTTGATACGCGCTCAGGATGGCTGCTCATTGCAGTTCAAAAGTTTTTTAGGTTTTAAAAAACATTTGAAGAAATACCATGATAAGGATGGGGTTGTTTCAAGCAATAATCCTTCATCACCAGTCCAACAAGCTGTTATTCTCAGGGAAGACATTTTACATGTTGGTGATTCTGACATGGATCAAGATTTGCCGAATCAGCAGGCCAGTGGGTCTGGATCTTCTATCTCTAAAGATCAGTCGAAAGAAATGTGTGCATCTATTATAGCCAAATTACAGGGCAGTGGTGTTGCCAATAGTGTTATATTGTCCGTTGTTGAAAGCATGGAAGAGTATGTTGATGAAGTTCACACAAATCTGAAGGAACAAGTGTTGAGTGTAGTGCCTCCTGATAATGCCTGTCGCATTGCAGTTGAGGAAGTTTTCAAAAATGTACATAATTATTTCACTGACTTTAACACAGACAGTAAATGGAGGAAATATTTCAGTGACAAATGGGGGGTTGTCGAAGTGCACTTGGGTGTTCGATTAGATTCAAAGAGAAACAAAATCTCTGGAATATATGAACAGGTACCAGTCAACGACACTTTCATTTATGTACCCATCTTGAAGACCTTGGAGTTTATTTTCAAGAATGAGGAAGTATGTCAACACATTCATGACACCAGACACAGTGACATGTATCAGGACTTTTCTGATGGACAGTATTATAAAAAACATCCTTTGTATTCCAAGTACAGTAATGCACTTCAAATTCAAGTTTATTACGACGATTTTGAAACGGCAAACCCATTAGGGTCTAAACAAGGCATTCATAAACTTGGATGTTTATATTTCACTCTTCGTAACTTGCCACCACGCCTGAATTCTTCTCTAATGAATATTCACCTCATTTCATTGTTTCACTCTCAGGACGGGAAAAAGTATGGCATTGACAGAATACTTAGTCCATTGGTTGAGGACATAAATGTACTGGAACAGGGAATGTAAGTGTTATTTGCTGAGCAACCAATCTATGGTACCATTGCACAGATTACAGGTGACAATCTAGGCTTGAAAAATAAATAAATAAAATAAACTAAACTAGGCTTAAATGACCTTCTTTGATATGTGGAATCTTTCAGTGCAAACCATTATTGTAACATGTCTCACTGACAAAACATCAGCTCAGACTGTGTTCACTCAGGATGACCCGCGGGTGATTTTGCGCACAAAACTGTTAAATGAGGAACATTACAATCATCTCATTCAGAACCCAGGAGAAGGCCATTGTTACACTGTAAAAATATCCACGTGAATTCACAATAATTACCTGGCAACTTGTTGCATGACTTTCACAGTAAGGTTCACAGCAATTTACTGTGAATGTCTTCACAGCAATGTATTGTAACTTCACATCCATGATATTACAATGCATTGTTGTAAAGGTACAACTGTATACTGTAACTTCACAGCTTCAATTACTGTGATATTACAGTATGTTACTGGGGAATTACATCATTTTGTTGCACATGCATTACAACAAGGACCTGTACTTTTACATTTCTATTGTGAAAGTAATGAAGGAGTAGCCAGTAATTTACTGTGAATGTACAATGACACACGTGCATAACTGTAATCCCCAGCTCCAGTACTTCCTGGAGGAAGCTCATACAATGGTTTCCTGTCCAAGTTTAACAGGAAACCAAAGTGCGAGCTTCCTCCTGGAAGTACTGGAGCTGCACTACAAAAATGCACGTAATCTTATTGTACAATTTATTTAAAAAAAAGGCACAAATGATGTAAAATCAATGGAAGCCCACTGGCATATTTATTGACAAAATAAACAACAGAGTAAACAAACAGGAACATGAACTAGTTCACCTCAACTATCCATAAAAAACAGATGAACCCTTAACGGATCCTTTAAACAAATAATCCCTCGCAGGTGAACTGACCGTAATGCTTCCCACTGGACTTGTCCCCGCACACCATGCAGACCATTCTAAGTCTATCAAATTCCGGTGAAGGGTGCTCACGTGAGGGTTAATCGAGCTTCGCTTCTTTGCCTTGGAGCCTTTCTCCGGGTTGATGCCCAAGAAGCACCTGTTAATAAGCAAAGATACATTTCAGTTTTAAATACTCATGTATTGCAGGCAGCATTTATCAAGGTGTTCACCTGTGTCTTTTCCCACACCGACTGTTACTAGTCCAAACCTGTTGGATCATCCTCTCACAATAACATTATTTGTAGCCTAGCAGAGTGCCTCAGGTACCTCTAACATAAGGTGTACTTACTTATCCGAATTATGAAGCCATACTATAATGTGAATTAAACCATTATGTAAATGTTTTAACAAGATTGCCCAGCAACATCAAGTGATGGTGTTCGCATAGTTGGTTCCAGGCTTCATACTCAAAGCATTAAATCTACTTTATGGCCTCTGTAGAAAGGCATGGACTTAATAGCCAGATAGTGAAACACAACTTTGCATGATAAGTCTTATTGATGACATTGATCATTTGTTTGAGTGTTACAATACCTTTGGATGAAATCCAGTGTGCATGATCCAACGGGATATTCGAGGTTGAAGACATAGTAGCTGCTGAATAAAGCAGCTACCCCATGCAAAAAGAATGGGTGTGGGCCCATTACCACTTGTCCCTCGATGGATAGCATCCACCCAGAAGGCTTCATTGTGTCACCTGAAATGAACAGATACCCCGTCATGGGTTATTGTGGATAGGTACATTCCTAGAATCAATCAAAACAAAAATAATACTTGAGCTAGAGATGTCAATACCAGATCCGAGTAACATTCATGATTGGCCAAGGACCAAAAAGCAGGAAAATATACAGTGCAGAGCATGCAAGGACATTACACAGAACCCTCCACTTCAGGTGGACAGCACTTTGTTACTCCACCATCAGTGAGGTAGGCTACTTAACAGTCACTGTAAAAGCATCAAAGGTCCCTGTGCAGATAGGAGAATCTGGCTGAACGACAAAGCAACTCCCTAGCCCTCCTCCCTCTGCCTTTATGGCTAGACGGTTTAACCTCATTCCTCTATGGGTAGATGGTTACGAGCCCAGCTGGAACGAGAACATGTCAACTCGTCAGACCCCTGAATCATTGAAACAGGCTAGAGATTTTAACTAACGCGAATCGCTGAAACATGTGGCGTCAGAGTATCGTAAGTGTCGTTTCACAGACTGGACTTGAATGGAGTGCAGGAGAGATGGAAGGCCTTCAGTCAGATTCTCCCCTTGATGCAAAGGAATACTTAAGCTCTTTAGAGTAACCATTCAGTATCCTATACCTCATCGATGTTGGAGCAGAACAGGGATGCCCTAAGAGAAATTATATAACAAGAATAAAAGCAGCAGTGAAGTCTAGCCATTCAGGTCAGAAAAGCAGGAAATCCTGTATAAACAGGAACAATCCCATCCCTGAACATTACATTACCTTGAATGATCAAGCAGGGGGTGCTTGGGAGTGCTGCAGTATTCACTACATCAGCAGCAGTGGCACAGGTCTGTAACAAAGTAACACACAATAGCATAGATTTAACATTATGCAAGGATGAAGATCGTTCATTGGTCAGAGGTAAATCAGAACATAATAAATGGTCTAATAATAATTACTTGCATTTATATAGCGTTTTTCAAGACACCCAAAGCGCTTACAAATGGACGTCTGCAAACCAAAGTGTAGCCCCCGCCTGGGTGATGCTAAAGCAACAGCTAATCCGCGCACTACAGCTCAACACAGATCAGCTCGGCCCATTTGGAGCAACTTAGGGGTTAAGTGTCTTGCTCAAGGACACTTCCGACATGCGGACAGTCAGAGCCAGGATTCGAACCACCAACCCTACGGTCGATGAAAGACCAGCTCTACCAACTGAGCTTCAGTCGCCCCTAATGTAATCACTCGTTTAGCATTTTAAATATTTAAATACATTTAAAAAAACTTACATCAACTTCGAGCATCAGTTTCTCCGTAGGCTCCTTAAAGTAGACCATAAGGAGCTGGAGAATGCAGGCAGCCTTCTCCGAACCCTCTGGATCATAGCTGGCCAGAACTTCCCTGATCTTTGGGTTGTCCAGTTTCTGGCAGAAATGCAGGATGGTCTGTCCTCTCTGACCCAGGGCCTCTTGGAGCTTCTGAAGTAAAAGCAAAAGTGCTCCACATCCAGACGGAGAAATGCACCGGGTTCCACTTTCTTTCTAGCAGCTCTGTAGCCCCATCCACGAGTAACGTTTCCACGTCAGGTATTATGTATGCTAGCAGCAACACACAGAGTTAACTCAGTTATTAAAACATAGGTTAATGATTAGAGGTAACTGAGTTATTTATTTTGTTAAAGTTTCAGCTATTCTGTTTACAGTTCTGTCATCACATAATTTAATATGATTTGTTAAAACATTGTTGTTTCTTTTGATGTGAAATATTATGCATTTAATTAAAATAAAAAGCAATGTTAGATTTGTTCACTGTTTGTTTAGTTAGTTTACCTTATTTATTGTCAAAAGAACCGTTAATACTATCGTTAAAAGGACCGGATCGATAAGCAGTATCGATATAAGTAGTAGTACAGTTAAAACCTTAACGATCCGAATAATCGATTAATCGTTTCATTAATCGATAGATTAATCGATTATCAAATTAGTCGTTTGTTGCAGCCCTAGTGATGACACGTGGTGACACGAATGTGCAATAGGGTCTGGGACGAATTCATTAAGAACATTGTAAGAGCAACTAACGTTACCAACTTTGACACCAATTTAGATTAGGCCTAATTTGATTAGACAATGTCATGAAACCACCAAGCACCTAGCACAAGAAACATTCATTAGCTAGCTAACATCAGCTAACCTACTAGTAAGTTAGTTAGACCATGGCGTCAGAATACAAACTTAGCAGCAATGCTAAGCTAACTAGCTTATACCAATGGCAATTATGCCAGTTTTACCTGTTAAAGTATTCATTGTTCGCTCTTTCATTTGAATACAGCATAAGCCTTCTGCCAACAAATGGAACAGTCAGCAACAGTTGGCTGGCTAGCACCAGAGCCATCTACCATAGCCATATACGGCGCTGGCTAGCACTAGCTAGGCTAACGTTAAGGCCACCTGCTTGAAGGTGAACATGGCTGCTATCAAGCTAATGTTACTAGCTAACGCTAGCTATCTATTCGCTACCATGTACAAACCAACACGACACTACTCCACTGGCGTTCGCAATCAAAAGCACATAATATCCACCACTAATCCACATTATGGGCAGTACTTACTTGCTGTTTTACCAATGGTAACCGCCTTGGAGAAACTCACAGATGTTCACCTTGACTGTTGCCTCCGTGCGAATTTTCGAAAGGATCGAGGCATCTCTGTTAGGACTTTGGGTTCCTCAAAGCGTGATATGATTGGCCGTTCGAGCGATGACGTTTCGTCCCTTCAAACGTGACACCTACGGTTAACAGGCAAACCAGTGGGCAAATACCCGAAAATGACGTTTTTTCTGGCGTGTATGTCACGTGATCTTCAACTTTCTCAGCAGACAAAAAAAATATATATATATAAATATATCAGCAATTAAACAACATATTCCATTTATTTTCACACAATACGTCTCCTTGCCGTATCAACACTAATTCGGCTGACTTATATATTTGATCCAATTGGTAAATAGGGACACCTAGTGGTTAAAGCACGTTATTGAAATGTTTTGTTGAATAATCTTTAATCTTTAATAACCTGACTTTGGAAAGGGCTGGAAAGATAATTGTTTCACCAGGGGCCTCTAAATAGGGCCCAGATAAGGTATCTGAAATATGGGAACTGTAACCCACCCAGACATTTTTTTTCAATCTAATGTCAAACTCTCACAAAATCCTGTCTCGAGCTAAGGATTGGACACCCTTTGGTGAGGGAGGGAGAGAAAATTGAATAAAGGTGCTTGGCGCTCCGAGACTTTGAGTGTGTTGCTTAACTTGTGTGGAACCCACTTGCAAAATTTGGGGACCGCTGTGACCTTCAACCAGGTCGCAAACTAAGGTTAAAGGTTATGTTTTCATGGCTCTCAGTACTCTAGTCGGCACATAGGAAGGTCCGACAGCTTTGAGCTTGGTGTCGTTGGAATAGTCTCGAAGAGTACATGCAGATTCATCCCTCTGCTGCTCCGAATGTCAAACGTTACGGCTTAAAACGGGACAAAGCCTTCCGTTAAGCCGCTTTCACTCTCGCTCTTGTGGTGACAGAGCACGCCAATGTCCCCGCATGCTAGGCAGTCAAGAGTATTCTAGTTAGCTTCGGCTTGATGTGGAGATGTGATTTGATGTGTCGTTTGTCCCCCAACTCCTCTCGGATGTCCTCTCCAAAGTTGAGATAATTACTAAAATGCTCAGGGGAGTTTCCTGAATTTTCATGCCGAAAGCCAAGCACTAGGCCTTGGGTAAATTGAAGACGCTGATTTGGGGCACTTTTTCCACTTTCCCTGGTGCTAGAAACTCAAGTCAGGCATCCCTGGAATCGTTGCAAAAATACATTTCAAGCTAAACGTAATTGAGAATGCAGTTTAGTTCTGTGGGAACGTAATTTTTAGGAGACAGGGTTGCCAGGACACACGCCGGTTAGAATAGTCTATTCTGCACATGTGCAATGGTGCACAATTCAAATTTTACAGTAATGAGTTGTGCTCTTTATATACAGTCTATCATGGTTGTGCTAAGATGATTTTGAGTACAGTGCTTTACTGTGAAATAATAGTTAAATAATGTGAAATCCAATTCTACTGTTTTATAGATATTTTGTTGTGATATTACAGGGGCTTTTGATTACAATATTTCTCTGTAATATGATACTCTTAAATGCTGTGAAATCCTTGCAATTTTTACAATGTTGTTGTGATATTACAACATTTGATGTGATATTACAGAGGATTTTGATTGCAGTATTTTATTGTGAAATAATAGTTAAATGCTGTGAAATCCAAGGATACAGTCATTTTTAAATGTATTTGTTGGATATTACAGGGGGTCTTGATTACAATATGTCACTGTAAAATAACACTGTTAAATGTTAACTCAATACCTTGACATACTTCAACATATGTGATAACTTTGTGTTTGACATAATGCATGACATCTTAGAAGGTGTAGCACAATATGAAGTCAAGCTGCTGTTTTTCTATTTACAGATGGAGCGCTCCATTTCAGACGCCTACCCGTGCGGGTCCGTGATCGGCACGGGGTGGGCCCCTGCTGAAAAGGCAAACCCCCCCGCAGGACTTGAAACGCCCCCTTGATAAATACATTTAATTATAATGAAACCAGCTGCAATGGATCCACCAGGGGGAGCCGTGATTAAAAAGCTGCCACACTGGAACTCATGTGAAATAAACAGCTGATCTACAGGTATCTGATATAGCGGATATTTGTTAAGATCCATATGTCACGGATAGGATCATATTCTGTGCTAAATAAGAGACATGTAATCATTTACTAAACATCACCATGTTTGTATTTAACAAAATAATGTTTAATTCACGTTGGCGTAAGTACAAAACCATCGCTATGTTTTTAGATCAGGAAATGCATCCAGGCTCAAACAAACGATTTTCAATCATCATCCTCACGATCATTTAAAGGAGACCTATCATGCTATATGTAAATGATATAGTGTATGACCATACCTATATAAGGTATATTTATACATTTTATTTTTCAAAATACCAAACAGATCATTTTTTAGCCATGCCTCGTTTCGCTCATTTTCGCTCTATTCCAAGCCTGTCTTTGAAAATTCTGAGCAGCAGCTGACCACGCCCCCCCTGCAGAAGAGCGGGGCATGAGCCGGTGAGAGTCACGTTACCATGCTTGCTGTGATTACGAGTGTGGAATAAACATGTCATCTCAGAGCAATGCATGTGTTCAAGCATATTATCAATTTGATCCAGAGACTGACCCCGAAGCAGCGGAGGTTTTGGTGGAGGTGCAAAGATCTCGGTTGCAGCAGGACGTTTCTGAATGGTTAGTTGACAAGCTGTTGTCCCTATTTATTTTACTCTGTTAGGATGCGTGCTACTTATTCCGTTCATATTTTGGCTAATTAGCAAGAATGCAATGTGTACAGTTTATAACTTAGAGTTTGTAACGCAAAAACAGCAATACATATATATATTTATAAAGGGAGACATTCATATTTTCAGCATATATACAATGGCCTCATTGCGTTTATTAATAGTTTACAGTCCTTTTCTTCCAACATCGTGCAACAACCGTTGGAAAGTTCAATAACTTTGGGTGATAAAAAGTATAACTCCAACAACACCTCAGTTGTCAGCAATGTGTGTAGTTTCATGTGTTTTTAAAAGCTCAGTTATTGACTTCTTTCTACAGGTGTACATGTGCAAATTGCGCCACGATGCCTTCTGAACGGAGAATGTGTGCTGCATGGAGATACCACAGGTAACATTTTTGATAGCTTCACTAAGTTGTCTGTTTAGAGAATACATTTTTAACATGTCATTCAATATATGTTTATCACACTAGGTGTCAAGACGGATGCAGGAACTTGAGGACTCTGTAACCTGTATGGTGGACCATCCTGGATTGGAGCCTGTGTGCCTGAATGTGTTCTCCCTGCAGAATGCATTGAATATTTACAGAGCTGAACATGGTGGACTACAGTTGAGGCAAATAGAGCAGTGAGTGGTTTGTTTGTTTTAACTGAAATTGTAAAATGAATGCTAATATTGTTCATGGAAATAAATACTGGTGTATATGGCTTTATGCAATCTTTCATTCTGTCATTGTACATGTACTATTATATACTACACAGCAATGGCATAACACACCCATGTGTATGACAACAAAAGTCCACA
Organism: Gymnodraco acuticeps; assembly: GCF_902827175.1. NCBI lineage: Eukaryota > Metazoa > Chordata > Actinopteri > Perciformes > Bathydraconidae > Gymnodraco > Gymnodraco acuticeps. The sequence goes on from NW_022992110.1 coordinate 216,606, forward strand.
CACAACCTTATGCTTTTGAAATCAGAATATTCTTTACCCATCCAAACATAAATAATCACGACACATTTGATATCAACTCGGAACTTTATTGTCAAAATCAACGGTTCTTTGAACCCATAAAAAAAAACTAAATGTACTTGTATTTTGTATAAATTACACTAAATATTTTTTTTAATGATTTCAGGCGTCACAGGTATCTAGCCTACAGAAGCTTTGTGAGCTGGTGCTGGGGCTTCCTTGGACGCAGGATCAGAGTGGTGATTCCGGCCTGCGTTGTCCTCAAGGAGGCAGGAGTTTCCTGATCCGCAAAATGTCGATGTTGGGTTCAGACAGCAGCCAAATTGAACCGTGTAGCATACCCGGCGATGACCTCCTCCCTGTCAGGTCGCTCATAATGGTGCAGGGTCCACAAAGACTTGGTCGAAGATGAGGTCCATCAAGTTGGCCACGTAGCCTGTGCAATGTTAAAAAAAAAAGCACAACCAAAAAAAATGTGGTTTAGATTAGTATATGCATGTAAAAAACTGAAAGTTCTTTCTAATTTTTTTATTTTATATTTGTAGATAGTTGTATAATAAATATTTTAAACACTTACGGAATGTGGGGTCAGTCTTTACTGGTTTTGCTCTGCATTCTCCCTTCCTGGCCTTTGGGAACTGCAGTTTATACAGAGGGTTTCCAGTGGATGTAGGCTTGTGCACGCTCAGCGTTTTTATTGTAGTGCAGGGCTGCCAGGTAGTCTTTCATTTCCGCCATGATACAAAAAAATGTAAATAATAGCAAAGGATGTACAAATTGTCACTAATTAGTAAGTATGTGAGGTGCTTGCCTGTAAAGAAGAAAACATAGTTAGAACAAAATCATCTCAATTTAGTATTCAGGATGAGAAAATACTATTTGGATAAATATAGTCGGAAATCCCAAAAGATGGGGCTTAAAACTCTCTATTTAGCAAAGCTCTTTGCTTAGCCTTTTCCAATCTGAGTTAGTTTTGAACCGTAACGTGCATGCTGTGTTTCTGACTCAATACAGATGATATGTTGGAGAGGGGCTGAGCTCAGTAGACTGACTGTAATGAGTGCGAGCCACTAATTAGCCTGTTGCTAGGTAAGGCCTCGTCAACAACAACATACCAACGGGGCTTTAGCTCCGTTTTACTCGTGGTGTGTGTCCCCCCTCGCATACATACACACAGTGTTGTATCCTAACACACCCCCATTTATATTCATGTGCGCAAACAAGTAACACATACAAGCTTTTACATATAACGCTGCAAAAAACGGCATGTCTCATTAGCGTAGTGTAGCTTACAGATCGATGATATCTGATCGTCTTACAGACTACAATCACAAATGCTTTTACATATAACGCTGCAAAAAACGGCACTTACCTACAGAAGATTACGTTTGTTATTATAACTTACTCAATATGATTTTAGAGGATACAAAATACTAATAAATAGGAGAATAAATACTTGTGTTATCGGCTAGGGCGTGGCTTTATAGCCTTAACACAGATCGCTATTACGGCAGTATGTCTGAACATGTTAGCAAATGCCTGATCATTAAAATAAAAGACAAAGCAAAGACTGCGGAGCGTACAAAATAAAATGTTAGAAAAACATATAAACACCTAACCGATTACTATTTGGGTTTGAGGCGACATTGATACGGCGAAGCTACATGCTACATGCTACATGCTACATACTACAAGCTAGAGATAGCTTTATCAGGAAAAACACCGCTAAATAAAAACTTACAGCTTAAACATTGGATGTGTCCTCACTGGCCTGGTCCCGGATGGTTGGTATTGATCCCGGGTTTAGCATTAGTTTGGAGGCATATCCGTGTTGGACTTGAGAGAAGTTCATAAACATGTCCGTCGTAAAATGTTTGGAACACAGTCACACCAACAGAAATCTGCCGTGGTCTTCTGGCACATGTCCCTTGAAAATGAAGTCTAGCCACAGATTATTTTCTTTTTCCACTGATGGCATTGCATGCAGTCCCCTTTCTCGAGTCTTGCAGCCAACAACAGCACAACGTTTAACTGGCTTAGACATCCTGGCAAGAGCAGGCAAAAACACAGATGTGACTGGGGTTGATTTAGCCTGCCAATAGCCTATATGCGAATGAGAGGTTTGGCAATGCACGTGGCCGTGGCTCATTCCCCTGATAGGTGGAGAATTGACCAATAAGCGGAGCACGTCTTTGTGACGTAGAAAATAAGTGAAATCTGGATCCGTTTTTTTCAGATCCGTTGCAGCCCCTTTTTTTTAGAGATTTGGCTAAGGAGGAAAATAGAGAGGGTTGTGTTTTCTGACACCTGGTGAGTTCCCTGGAACACCGGGGACACATATTCATGTATAAAAGACGTACAAAGGTGCATTTTGCATGATAGGTCCCCTTTAATGTATCATATGTTCGCGAGTTGAAATGAATGCACTAAATTTAATCCACGTGAGTTTACAACAACAAAAATAATCGGTTTGTTTTTATATCACATCCGACCGGAGGAAAATGCAGCACGGGTCTCACTACCGATCATCCTAATCCCACGGGCAAACAATAATATGTACAGTGTTAATAGTTTACTGTATTATTAGTGTCTAATATTACTGAGGATTTCGGAATGGTACTGGATTTTGATTTATTGTATCGGCTTCATATCACAATATATTCCCGAAGTCTGAAATGCAAAAATGTCCCACATTAGGGCAATTCACCCTACATTTAATCATTCATACAAAATCATATTTCGTTTCTTTTTAACGAAATAAATGTGGTTTAATCCACATAATTTACTGTGTTAATTGTTTACTGTAGTATTGTGCACATTACTTTTCGCTGCTTGTTGCACCCCTGGTTAGAAGCTAAACTGCATTTCGTTGTCTCAGTACCTGCAATATGTGCAATAACAATAAAGTTGAATCTAATCTTGAGCAGGAACAAATGTATTTAGGCTACTTAGTACATATCTGACATTAACGATTAAACACATTTGTGCATTCTTTAAACCGAGTCAAGCCGAGTCCGGAGGTGGCGGCACATTAAAGTGTGCACCTGATTGTTTAACTTGAAGGTGCCTGATGTGAACATTTCCAGAAGAACTCTAGCTTGAATGGCCTTTGTATGTATACAGTAGGCCTACACATAGGCGGCGCGTGAGGCTCAGGTTTGGGAAGGCTAAATAACTTTTTTTTTCCATCTTACCCTGCCCGCCTCCGGCGTCTATAGAAAAGAGATCAACTCAGTGAAAGCACCGCCTGCTGACCGATCAGAGCTCAGTGTGCGGAGTTTAAATCTATCAAGTCATATTACAGGAAAAAGGAAATGCAGTTTAAACTGCTGTATGCAGAGAAGACGCCGACGTGTCGCACTTATCATTCATATCACACTGACATCACATCATCAATCAGATCATCGATCTCACATCGATATCACAATATTTCCTTATCTGAGTCAGCTTCTCGAGCCGTATCTGGCCGTGCAACACTTAGTTACATTGTCACATATACTGTATGCAGACGTATTATTTTAAGCAACACATTAAGTTGACGAAACACTCAACTCAAATGTAATAAAGTCAGATCCCCTCGTGTTTTAGATGGGGCAGTATCATAAAACTGTTGTACGTGTTCAAACACTCGGTAGTTTATTTTTTAACGAGTTGTTCTGTATTCTCCTTGCAGGTGCAACTATGTGGCTTGTATCCTGGATTATATGTTTAAGTCATCATGGATGTTTAAAGTTCATATTTGTCTAATATTAGTTTACTTTTCATTAATGAAGTATGATGTTGCGCTGTCAGTACACTTGTCCCTGTTTGTGTTTGGTCAAATGTAGCTAACCCCGCCCCTTTCACGTGAACGCGTTCTCAGCTGGAGAGAGAAACCCTGGCTTGATTTACCGAGTTGATAACCAGCGCCGTAGGACCGTTTAGCGAGATCTCGTTTGTTAGGGTTAGTTAACCAGTTAAGCCCGAAGGTCCCCCCAGTGGACCCCTCCCACAGTTTTTTTTTTCTCACATGTCTCAGGGCTTCTTAACATTTATGAAACTATTCATATTTCATACCCTTTTAAAGGTAAGAAACTCCGCTAACTGACAATAAGAACAATTGTTAGCTAAGAAAAACACTAAAGTAATGCCAAGCCTTTGAATTAGCATTGAGCGAAAAAATGCTAACTAATGCTAACGCTTTTTTACACACAACACACGGTAGAAATGCCCTTATTACTATCTTAACTGCACAAACAAGATATACGATTTAAAGCTGAGACTCCACAGATTCCACACATGTAATGTCATCACTGTCCGACCTCGAATTCCTGGATCTATCAGCCAGAAAAGAGAAAGTAAACAACATCCGGTTCCAAAAATATTACAATAATTACGTCTTACCTTTTTTGATTTGTGATCAACGGAATAAAAACGCATCTCAAGGTTAATCCAATGTCTTTGTGTCACGTATAATTTTTTACTGATAATCAATCATCATATGTATGGCAATATACTCGGTATAAAGTATTGCCGTCCAGGCTTGCACTTTCAGATATGCTTCGTTTGCTTCTCTATGGAGAGGCGAAGTCACGCCCATCTACTTCCGGACCATGGGACCCCGGAAGCGAAAAATGTACATTGAATTCAATGGAGAGAGAACACGTATCTTTTGATCCCGTTTGAATTGTGCCACGAACTACACATATGATGTGTGTCAGTCTTAAACAATAATTTCCTTGTCAAAAAAGTCACATTTTGTCGTAAAACTGCTCAAATATAAGACTATGAAAAATACGCTACTACAAAGACTACAAATCCCAAATCCCATTCTGGGTCGCGTAAGTGATGTCACAGGCATGCTCGGTGATTTATAATAAGACTCGTAATTAAAGCGAAGAAGAAGAAGAAGATCTCATAACTGATTTATTCCCTCCAATAAATTATAGATCGCTAAAAATAAATTCACTTTTACAAGATGCCTGTGTGCTTTGTACCAGGTTGTAGTCATAAAAGTGATCATACCACTTGCTCCTTCTATCGATTCCCGTCTGATGAAAGGACCAGGAGTCGCTGGATCAGACATATCAGGTAATATCATAATATACATGTTATGCATGGAACATAGTCAAGTTAGCTACCTAGCTAGTAGCGACGAGTAGCGAGCACGTTAGTTAGCATTACATTACTTAGCCTTGTCATTTTTAGTAGCCTTACCATGAAGTAATAATTGTATTACATGAAGTAAACCAAAATGTTAAACAGTAACCAAACATGATGGTAAGTATTTCGTGAAACATTTGAAGAGTAGCCTACTGCGCCCTCCACCGGGTGCTAAGGAAGCAGTTCAGGGAGAGTCGAAGGCAGGCATGGAGCTTTGCATGACATTCTTCTGGACGTGTTTCATTGTGATGACAATTTGTTTGTTGGAAAGACAGTCGTTGTGTGCTTATTGAGAGAAAATTGTTAGAAGAGATAATTATTCAAAGTGTTGTTACTTTAAAGTGTTGTTACTGACCTTTTTCTCTTTTATTTTCTTTACCTCACCTGTAACTGCTGAGACGTTGAGGAACATGCACACTGACCTGCTCTGGCAACCTGATTTCCACTGTACGTAATAGTATTTGGTTGTGGTATATTATTTATATACATCAAAGGCACAATGCAGAGACACACATGTATTGAGTGTGATATTTTGCATAGGTCATGTGAAATCATCTTTACATACTAGAAAACTGTAGGAGCGGCAACTTGTTTTGAAATTGAATTTTTAATATCCGATAATAAAGTTGATGTTTTCTTTATTCTTCTCTCTTCCCAGCTCCATCCATCACCATTCTCTGTTCCTGCAGGTCCTGCTTGCTAATCAATGCTCATATTTTTTTACACAATTACAAATAAAGTCATTGTATTGTATGACATGAAGTTGTGCTTCATTCGGAGTCAATAATAAATTAATTCTGCCTTCAACTGCGCAATGATTGTGGACTGCACCGACATTCATGTAGCTGCCCCCCAGTAAGATGAACCAAGCAAAGAGGGTCCCCATCATGCCCAAGGACATCCAGCTGGCCCGCCGCATCCGCGGAGAGAGGGCTTAGACTGACCTGAGACCAGCACACCCAAACACAACGGCTCTTTTAAGAGCCACCTACATTTTCAAAGAGTTGCAATCCTACGTTATTATAATGATTAAACTGTTTCTCCAACAGTCAACTATTTTCATAAAGAATATATATATTTTTCAAAGTCAACTTTATTGTCAATCTTACTCAGTTTGAGAGATCAAAAAGACGTTTAAATAAAATTATACAATTTACAGATATGTATACAAATATATATATCCTATATACGCAATCATGTATAATGATGGTGTATGATGTAGAAGGAAGTGTGGTAGATAACAAGTAAATATAGAGTTACATACAGATCCATGTTACAGCAAAAGATGGAATAACTCAGAAGCACGCAGTATAATAATAATTACATGCAACAATTAAATAACTGCTCAGCATCTCCACCACAATCCCAATCTGCTGTGTCCTGTTTTCCTCCCCTCTGCATAACACCCCATCACACATACGAAACACAACGCAGAGTCCGAGGGTGTTAAGAGTATGTTTATTGAAATGTGCTCCTCTCTACTGGCCAACACAGGGAGCATATGCTGGGTGTAGAATTGTTCCAGGAGGAGGAGATTTCCATGCCATGCAGGGTCTTTGGGGATGGGGATGATGATCGCCTCCTTCGTGGTCCACACAACAAAGTAGCAGAGACTCCGGTCTGTGATATGCAGCTGCCCTTGGACCTGGTGCCAGTATGGGTGATTCTCCTTGAGAATATATGACCCACCCTCCTCACGGAGACAGAAGGATGGTAACTGGACTGCCTCCGCAATGGTCATGTTCCTCTGGCTGTGTGGACACTTCACCTCCAGCAGGGCAGATGGCTGCACAAGTCCATCGGGTGATGCTCCCAAAACACCCGACTCACTCACAAAGAGACCAGACTCGATTCTAACACTGTCACTTGATAGGCCTCCACAAAAGCCTTCACCCCTTCGGCCTCGTTTACAACCCCCCAGTTGACAGTTGGCGATGTCTCTGGCCAGTGGGTTGTATGCTCCTCTCGCTGTTGGTAAAGTTGAGACACCGGCAGGACTACTTTGGAAGTGCCAGGCTTCCTCCACTGGCACTCAACATCTGTGGAGCTGATCTGCCACATGGCAAATATTGCCAATGCTGCAGCGTGGCTGCATTTGTACATCTCCTGTGCACAATCACAGACAGCGCTCTGCATCGCGCCATCGTCTCCCATGCAGATCTGTAAAAATAAAGTAAGTACCATTTGTTAGCATGCTATAATAGATTGAATGAGCAATAATACAAGGATGGTCCGGATCTGGGGGTGGGAGGGTTTATTTTTCCATAGTTTTGTCCTCTTGTCTGTTGTTATTGTTTGTTTTTTCTGTATTGTTTGTAATTTGTGTTGTATTGGTTGTGATTGTACATTGTATTTTTCTAAATGTGTATGAATACATTTTTGAAAAACATTTGATCAACAATAAAAAAAGGATTTGGTCAGGATCTAGACTCAGTGTGTAGTTTATTAATTAATCAATGCTCTCTACATTAGGAAAACACATACCAGTGTACCAGAGGGAGTCACACACAGCTGTGCCTAGATAACCAAAATCCTTGAATCTACACACAGCAAATAAACTCAAATGACACAACGAGAAAAAGGAGATCACACATACAGTATAGTCGATATAAAACACGGGAGTGTACCTTGTTCTTGTGAACACTAATGTTATCCACAGCATACACAGAGACCACGAAGTTCTTAAGGAGAAAACTAGTTGCTAAAACAAAACACGTTAGTGTACCTTGTTAGCTAATGTTAGCTAGCTGACATTAACGTTACACATTACACTCATATTACTCACCGAAACCTTGTAAAGCCGGTCCCGCATGCTGGCTCTTACAGAACCGACTAACTCCCCTTTCATATAGGTACAGTTATCAACGTGCCTAGACTTGTAGTGATTTTCACCTCGTAAAATACTTTTATTCTCATTCTGAAAGAATGTGGTGAAATGTGCTAACGTGACGGCCATCTTTATGTTGGTGACGCGTATTGTGCGAGACCAGAGACCTGTAGTTCACTGAGCGGTTTCACACGAAAAAATGTGTAACTTCACAGTTTTACGACACGTTTTTATTTTTTTTACTTGCAAAATGTTCTTTTAAATTGACAAACATCATATGTGTCATTCGTGGCACAATTCAAACGGGATCAAAAGATAACCTTTCTCTCTCCATTGACTTCAATGTATAATTTTCCGCTTCCGGGGTCCCATGGAGGCTTTCGGAAGGGGAGGGACTTCGCCTCTCCATTACGTCCGCTATGGTAATGTTTACGTAGATTTGGGAACTGCCCATCAATTCTATTGGTTCGGATGGTTAAGAAAAAGGTGTAAATCACACGAATCGACCAATGGGTTCCAGAGATATGGTCCTGCGCAAATTATAAAGAATGGCAGCCAACTTAAGTACATTACGGAGCCGACTTCATTTATTGTTTACAGCGTAACGAAGCAGGAATTGCAGGACCCAGAGCGCACGCAGCACAGAGCGGACAGCAGATAACGGAATTGCAGTTTTATTGCTTATAGATTATCAGAACATTTCAAAGGGGACACAGCCCCATTGGATATTAATCTATGGATTAACTACATCGTTTTTATCGTTTTAATGCCATTGAAGACCAGTTTAGACCAGACAACGAGGAAGGTAACGGCCCGTACACACAGCAGCTTTTGGCGATTTGTCCACCGCTTCCAGCGCGTCTCCGCCCATTGACTTTGAATGGGGATGACGTCACTTTCCCTCGCTTGTCGCCGAACTGCATTGTGGGGGGGCGAGGCGAAGATTTCCAGGATTTCCAGGATGTTCAGGATTCCAAAGTTGAACAATGTTCAACTTTTGAGGCTGAGCAGGAAGCGACAGCCAATCAGATCCGTTTATGCAAATCTGACAGTTCAAGCGCTAGCCAATCAAACCGCGTGCAAGCTGGGAGAGCCAGACCGCAGTTCATTCTATATTCCTAACAAAAATGGAGGAGAAGTTAGTTATTGCGGTAGCAAATCACCCGGTTCTTTATGACCAGTCCCTATTTACTTACCGGGATACAAACCGGAGGAACCAGGCATGGAGGGAGGTGGCAGAGACAGTGGGTGAAACTGGTAGGTTTTCGCTTGTTTGTGGATTTTATATCCAGTTTACTTGGTTGCTAGTTTACTTCGTTGCTAGCAAGCATAGACAGTATCATTAGCCAGCATGGAATGTAGCATAAAATAGCACCATAGACATTGATCTCATAAATGTTTAAAGAAATAGTGGAGAAGAACCGGGGTTTTTTGCTTTGTATGTCGGGGGCGGGAGATTCATGTGATTGGTTGTTGGTCGCGAAATCCCCAAGCTTTCAGACACGCCCAGCTCCAAGATTTTCAAGATTTTTGAAAAGCTGCTGTGTGGACGTACCGTAAGTCATTGTTAGCCTAGCGCATTAGCGCTAGCGCCATTTGTTTTGATGTACGTTTTTGTTGATAACGTCGCGAGTTTGTATCTTTCAGTGTTGGGCTGTTCAAGTGGGCACCGTTAGATTCTGTGTCTCCTTGCGATCATAAACAATGTGTTGGATGTGCAGCTAGGATAAGTAATAAGGGAGCGAGGAGTGATTTTCGGTGCTGTAATAGGTTAGCATTTTTCGCTCGGGGCTAATTCAGAGGCTCACTGTAAGAGTAAGCCTATGTTTTATTTTTTTTTTATTTTTTTTTCACAACAGTTGTATTTGGATGGAATGAATACCTATAGTGATAATTCAAAGTAATACAATGATTTTTACAGTGAAAAAGTTCAAATGGAACCGATGGTTCCCAAATTACCCAGAGGTGAGTCCGCTTAGACTTTATTTTTCTAAATCTCTCTAAAAAGGTCAAATTTCACTTGTTTTGCATCAATCTTGATACAGGGTACTTATTATATGTTATAGTTTAGATTCCTAAAGCTTTTAGTCTACTAACCCATCATGCAAGGGTGGTTTTCACGATAAGTAAAGGGTTTTTTGTAGGTGGACATTAGCATTTACATGTTTTTACTATGTTCCATCTGAATTTACTTTAAAATAAAAACATCTATATTGATTCTGACACTTCTACATCCAACTCACAGATGTAACCTTGCTTTGAGAAAAATAATTATTAATTTACCCCTTTTAGAAGTGAAGATATATCATTTGTTGTGTTAGTGGCATTTTCGAGCCTGAAACCTGAAAAACAGGCTCAGGGCTTAACTGGTTAAGATAACTCAAGCATATCCAGGGTCTGTTGAACTGGCTTCGTGGTACAGGGCACAGGTGGCTGCATAGTAGCGCTAATGTCAAAGACATTATATTTTTATTTTACCAGGATGCAGTTACACAAATATTTGGGAAGGCTTAGCATTCCCTAGCCTACAGCACCCACCGCCCCTGGGCCTACAGTATAGCCCAACCATGTACACCAGGGGTGCCCAACCTTTTTTGAACCGAGAGCTACTTTTAAAGTTGCCAGTCTGCCGAGATCTACCAGTCCAAATAGAGAGGCGTAGCCATTACTGACAGCCTACTACCAGGTAAATACACACTTCTACTTGTATAAAACTGACCTTTGTACGATTAATACCTCAAAAAATACTGCAGATCCTTTATCTTACCTCTTTCTAATCTACACACATACAAGTATTTAACTGAAGTTACACAACAGTGTTGTTGATACAGAGTTGGAGTTTATTTACACGTCACTGTGGGTAATATTTTCAAGAAACATTGAACAGTGCTGCCACATGTGACACAGGGAAAAAAGAAAAGACGCTAAACCCTTTCTTTGCCATTATATAAAAATAGTGTTGCTACAAAAGTATAAATTAGGCTTACTAATAAGACAACTCAGATCTGAAGCTACACAGGAATCTGCTGCCAACGTGCAATAAAAAAGACAAAATTAATAGAATCGAACCCTTTTTTGTTGCATTTTAGTAGAGTATAAAAAGAAATGCCTTTAATAGGATGCAAGCAACAGTTTCTTAACCTGAATTGATAATAGACTATAATCAATTTAAGTTTGCATTCTTATACCATTTTGTACAATAATTATAATGACTAAGTTCAAACAAACTAAAACTCACAACTGAGTAATAACGGTATCCAACTTGAGTTTTTATTATATCAAAAACCTGTTGAAATGCTTCTGTTATTGTTGTTGTTTACTGTCCCCAAAAGTGCGTCGGCAGCCTCCAGGAATGCTTCTTTCACAACTTCGCCATCTTTGAAAGTCTTCATGTGTTATGCAAGAACGTGACTGACACGATAAGATGCTCTGGTAGCAGCCTTGCTCTTGTTGTTGGGCCTGGTGAAAATGGACTGCTGTGCATTTAGCTGTCCTTTCAGGCCCCTCCCCTTTTGGGAGCGTAGGGCAGAATTAGGAAGGAATTCCGTCTCGTAGCGTTTGTGCACTGTTTTGAAAATGCCGCTCCTAAATTACCCTTCTTCGATAAAGCCACGCTCGCATTGCAGATGAGACAGATGGACTTTGAATTGGAATAGATAAAAATAATAATCCTCCCACTTGGAGTGAAAATTATATATTTTGGGCTCTTTTGCTTCTGCCATAATTGCGGTCTTGTGTGTGTGCTCCTGTCACTCCTGTTGACACGGACAACGTCAGCGAAATACTGCCCACTGCCCACCAGCCACGCCCCGACACATGGGGTCACGCCGGCCAATCACAAAGCTTTGATGCGTTCAAGTGCATTATTCTGGCACAGGAAGATTATGTTATAGGACATTAACGATAAAACAGAATATTGTTGTTCTATTTTTAGACACATCTCGCGATCGACTGGGAATCTCCCCGCGATCGACCGGTCGATCGCGATCGACTGGTTGGGCACCCCTGATGTACACCTTCCTTTTTTCCCGTCCAAAGTTTGAATTGGATAAAGGTAATGGTTATCGATGGTGCTTTTATAGCCTATTGTATAATAACTGTGTGATTTATATTGCTTTTCAAATGCATATGGCCACCCATTTACACTGCTCTTCCCATCAAGAATATGAATAGAACTTAGTTAGATCACTTTACATTTCTGCAAATTAATTTGTAATCACACACGTCTCCCCGTCCCGAAAATGATAAATAAAATAAAAAGAAGAAACCATTTTCAAGTTCAGTTTTCAATGTTTTATTTAGAATAACTGACATAACACAGACACCATACTGTAGGCCTATCTGCTGCGGAAACCAGGACGAGCTATTTCGGAATCTGTTTTTCGGGGGCTCCTCAGTCTCTCATTTACCCGGCTCCTGATCTTATGCCACTGGTCAATGTTCAGATTTGGGAACCAATTGGAAACATAGGACTCAATCTTTTTCAACCTCTTGACGGGAAAAAAGGAAGGTGTAAATGGTTGAATGATGAATAAACAGTGAGGAGGGGTACAGTATGAATACATTAGATATACACAGCAGCCCAGCCTGTGAGCAGTATGAACACCAATGAGCGCTCAGCTTGAGATACCAGCGAGTCGAGAGAGAGAATGATATCTGAATTTTCTCTTTTGGTTTGATTAGGACACATCCTGGGGATTGTGTTTACAAACATTGACCAGACCATTCACCAGCCCCCACCCCCATGTTGCCTATGCTGTCCTGTGTTGCAAACTCTTTGTTTAAAACGAATTGGCCATCGGAATGTGTGGAGAAATTCTCCCAAGGGTCACATTCCACAGCTCTCCCCCCCCCCCCCCCCCCCCCCGTACACATACATGTGTGAGAGTGAAAATGTATGTATGTAAAAGGAGAATATATGTGTGTAAGAGTGAACATGTATGTATGTAAAAGGAGAATATATGTGTGTGAGAGTGAAAATGTATGTATGTAAAAGGAGAATATATGTGTGTGTAGAGTGAAAATGTATGTATGTAAAAGGAGAATATATGTGTGTAAGAGTGAAAATATGCTGCATTTTGAATGTCCGATAGTCCACCATTTCCACCGGAAATATCAAACATTTAATAAAAGTGAAAAACAATGAACAAGACTTAACGTATTCATCATAATTAATTATATTTATTTCGTTTGGATGTAGGATTTTTGACTTTGTTTAGAGCAGTGATCTTCTACTATATGAACATTTTGGACCCAAAATCACAAAAAGAAAAAACGTAAAAACAGATTTTGAAAATGATATTATTTTTCATATGTAACACAAACATACACAACGAAACCATTTAAAAGCTGGAAATATATACATGGGATGTCACTATGATAATGTGAAAGTTTGATTGAGGTAGCATGGGATTTCATTCTGATAAGGCAAAAGTGTTATTATAAATATAATACAAATATATATATATATACACATTATGTACAAAAATCAGTTTTTTCTGTCTTTATCTGTGCCACGCTTCAAAGCGGTTTCTGTCAATACGACAAAGAGGGCAACATCACAGATTCCTCCTCCTCCATGTCAAAAAACAAGCTTAAAGCTTGACTCACGTTCAGAGTTCTCTTCATCATAGTTGAATCTTCAAAACTCTAAATCTATCTAACTATATCTAAATTCTCAATGTTTGTCTGTCACTTTACTTCAATCGCAGTCTCCGGCCGTCTCTCTTTGGTTCCCGCCGTCCCTCTTCGTCTCGTTTCGTATCACTCCGTTTACCTGATTACCTCACCCCCTCCCTGGTAAATACATCCTGTTGAGCAGAATCTACAGTTTCCAGTATTTTCCGTTTCGTAAAATGATAAAACACGGCGAAGATATTAAAATATGTGCTTCCATTATTCATACTTCTGAAATATATCTGTATTAACTTTATATCATCGTATGTCCGTGTTTATTTGGTCTTTTTGCATGAAACAAAGACTGGCATATAGTTTCAAGCCAGTACTTTCGACAGAAATACACATATACATCCTGTTGAGCAGAATTTACAGTTTCCAGTTTCGTAAAATGATCAAATACGGTGAAGATATTAAAATATGTGCTTCCATTATTCATACTTCTGAAATATATCTGTATTAACTTTATATAATCGTATGTCCGTGTTTATTGGGTATTTTTGCATGGAACAAAGACTGGCATATAGTTTCAAGCCAGTACTTTCGACAGAAATACACATATACATCCTGTTGAGCAGAATCTACAGTTTCCAGTATTTTCCGTTTCGTAAAATTATCAAATACGGCGAAGATATTAAAATATGTGCTTCCATTTTTCATACTTTTGAAATGTATTAACTTTATATCATCGTATCTCCGTGTTTACTGGGTCCGGACTGTTGTTTTTATGCGGCACCGGCTTGAACTGGTCATGTGATCTGATCACGCCGGCGTGACGGTCGACTCCAAAGGGTTAATATTAAATACATATAAGTATTTTTACAAGTTGTATTTAGAAATACTCTGTTGTAATTATTGATGCATAAATGTGTTCATCCATTCAATGTGGCATCTGCTATAATGGGGTTAATGTATGATATTACTTAATAATAAAATACATTATAATATATGATATGATAATTACATTTTAGTTTTATTCATTTCTTATTTCATAGTTTCTCATTATTATTATTTGTATCGCTCATCTTATTTTTGATTTTATTAATCTGTGTGAATGTGTGCTGTCCTGTTTTTCACTCTCACCCTGTTGCTGTTTGAACTACTGAATTTCCCCACGGGATTAATAAAGGTCCATCTTATCTTATCTTAATGTATAAGTTGATTTACTTCAATCTACTGTACTGTGTAAAAACACCCCAACAATATTACAATAAATATACTGCATAAAGCAAACTATATACTTTATTTGATCTAAAATATTGATGTGTTTTCATTATAGTAGCTGTGAAAACCATACAGTAACAAATAAGTGATTAAATGCTACAGTATTCAGCAAACACAACTGCAGAGCTGCAAACATTGCAAACAGACTAAGTTCAACAACACCCAGTTGTCTTTGTGTATTTTGTGAATGAAGCGCCATCTCATGGTTAAATCCTGTAATTGAACAAATGGGGAAATTGGGCAACGCCCTCTAGCAATTTGGCAACACCCCCAGCCACTGGCATCCGCTGGGCTTTTGACTGGGACACACCCATCTGAGTCTGATTTGGAGTGCTTCATCTGTAGGTGCCAATTTCATTTCTCGTGAGGGCATTCTCCAAAGAGTCTATGCATTCAACTTTGGCTATTTGGACAAAAATAACCGTCCTACAAGGATAAACCTTGAACAATCTGGCAACGGAATTGGGCTCAATGCCAGTCAAACACTGTGTCTTATTAGGAACATTCCGCTCATGTTTGGTGATGTAGTCCCAGAAGGTAACAGACACTGGTATTTACTGTTGTTGCTGTTGCATATCATCAATATTTAATTTTCGCCCAGCATTACTGAGGGAATGACAATATTTTTGAAACATCTTATAGCAGAGCATCATTGTTTATTCAAAGAGCTGTATCCTCTAAAGAATCTAATTCCAAAGCATCACTTTATGATCCACTATCCTGAATGCATTTGCCAAATTGGTCCGTTGGTACATGTGTGGACTATGAGATATGAAGCCAAACACAAGTTTTTTAAGTCCAGCATAAAAAACTTAGAACATAACCAAATCCCTTGCCAATAAACACCAAATAGCTATTGCATATCACTGGGAATCCCTTGCCATCAAAGGCATAGAGTCTGGGCCTGTTAAAACAGAAATGTTGACTGATCTTCAAAATGGTGAGATTATTTCAAAACATTTCCAGCTTGATCTGTCTAGTGAAGTAAGTGTCACACCTTGGGTCAAATGTCAAGGTATTGAGTATCGTACCGGTCTTGTTGTCTGCTTAGACTTGATGGATGAGATACCAGTGTTTGGGCAGATTGTTTGCAGTTTTCTGATGAGAGCTGAAATTCATTTTTTGGTATTAGACATGGAAAGTATATTTGTTGAGCATCTTCATGCCTTTAATGTTGTTAAGCAGGATAGTCTTTCAGTCATCAAACCTGATGCACTGCAATTTCATAAGCCTTTTGATCTGCAAATGTCTGCAAGTGCCAATGACACCCTTTTTTATGTTGTCTTAGACAGCTATGTGCTGTAATTTTTATTTATCCCTCCACCCCATGGGTGTGTGAGGTCCAAAAAGGTTGTTTGTTGCCTGGCACGGCAGGCAACAAACAACCTTTTCGGACATCCACTGCCATAGAGGGTTATTTGTTATTTGTTGAATTGCATATTGTGAGAATTTGTGTATTGTGAAAATGTGTCAGCCTTAAGAGACATGCCACCATTCAAATAAAGCACTTGGCATATATGTTATCTGGAATGATTTATTGGTCATTGTAACTTTTAACACCAGTTTGTTGTACATCATAATACCAATACACAATATTGACACTAGATTAGTGTTCATTTTGAACTCCCAGAGGTGTTGAGGCTAATGCAAAACTAGCTCAGTGTACATTTCTAACTCTTAAAGGTGTTAGATGGGATAAGATGTATCACTACTGTAGTGTTACTCTACACCAGAACAGTGTTAAATTGAAGATGCAGCCAACACTGTTAGTGTTGTTATCGGTGTTGGTGTTCACATCTTACACTCTTAGTGTTGGTATAGTAACACTGTGATAGTGTTATATTGTCAACACTTTGGAAAGTGTTAATTTAACACTTTGCTGTTGGTTTCAATATCAACTCTTTCATAGTGTTAAAATTAACTACATGGGTGTTGAATTTCAGATTTCAAATTTGCTGTGGATGACATGTGATGTTGTACACTAAACACACTGGGATTAGCACTCATTGACGCTGAATAGTATTTATCAGGGAATGTTTAAATGACCACATACACCAGAATGATGTAATTTATCAACAGAAAAAGGCAGGAATTGCATTGGACCCGCCCCCCACGACGCCGGCCAATAGGAGAATACCTCAGATGACAACAGGAAGGGCAAGCCAATAATCAATCTCTTCTCCCCCTGACCTGGGCTGACCGGACGCATGGGGGGAGAGCCGCCACTCGCAAATTTCATTTGTACACCACCGCATCTTTTGTGTAATTAAATGCTGTTAACTTTTATAAGCTTCCCTTGACTCTTTTCAGTCTCTCCGGCTCTCAGGGTTCTAGAATTGCTAACATTTGGCGTCCCTGGAGTGGGACTCTGAAGCAGGGAAGGCTGCAATTTAACTAGCATCATACTAGGCTGCAGACAAAGGAGTTTTTGGCTGGGCCTAAACAGACCTGTGGTGATTGCGAGTGGTGTGGAGATTGTAGTGTTTCTATTGTCTCTGTTGTATCTTCGGCGCCGCCCGATTAATGTTAATATTATATTGTATTAAGACCTTCTGGGGAGGCACTGGATTGTATCTGGTTTACACTTGACTGGGTCCATCTTGTATTAAGACCTTCTGGGGAGGCACTAGATTGTATCTTGGATAGGAGGACTGGGTCCACCTTGTGTTTAATACCTCTGGGTAGGTACCAGACTTGATCTGTTTTACACGGGACTGGGTCCATTCATGTTAGTTGATGTGTTAAACTGGCGTTGCCTGCAGTGGCGGCGCCAGAGATTTTCTCTAGGGGGTGCTGTGGGGTAGCTTGACGTTTCATAGAGGGTGCTCAAACATTTAGGGTTTCCCATTAATGCACCAGCGCTACAGTTGAATTTTCTACTGCAACACTCCCCACGCACACACACACAGTGCACCCGCGACTGTTACAATGAAGGCTCGATAATCAGCTCACCGCATATAGGCAGGGGTAAAGTGCTATTTTTACAAGTGGGGAGCGGACCTCACCTCCTTTAGGAGGGTCCTCACCTCCTCTAGGGGGGTCCGGGGGCTAGCTCCCCCGGGAAGATTTGTTGTTACATATTTAAGTTAAAAGCATCAATCTGGTGCACTTTGAGAGCAACATTAAGAGATCTATGGATACATCTCAACACCCATACGAAACAGAACTGTCAACAGATTTTCTATTTCTTTATAGATATTTTACAAATCACTCCCCTTTTAAAACAAACCGTTTGAGACCCACTGAGATAACTAGACTAAAGTTAACTATCTAAACACTGAGAGAGTCCTTTACTTCACCTGAGGTTACCTGAGACTCTCCGTCTGACAGGAGAGAGTTCTCCCTCCACCTTGTTGTTGAAAAAGCTCCTTATATCCATTAGCTTGGCTAGCTAGCACCAGATGCTAACCACAACGATCTCCGGTAGATACCCACTGGTGCGCGAGGCGAGCTCTCTCGCTCGCTCGCGCACGCACGCACACAAAATGGCTCGTGCCACACACACACACACACACACACACACACACACACACACACACACACACACACACACACACACACACACACACCACACACACACACACACACACACACACACACACACACACACACACACACACACACACACACACACACACACACACACACACACACACACACACACACACACACACACACACACACACACACACACACACACACACACACACACACACACACACACAGAGAGCAGGGCTTGAATGAAACACAGAGACCCAGAAGTAAGCTACTTGTACTCACGAGGCCTATTATGTGCAGAATCCCTCTCGCTTTCAGTTGGTTTTGATTGAGTGTCCACACGTGGTCGTTTAAGGACTAAAAAACGATCAATTTTTCACTTTGCTGTTAGCAAATCATTTGGCGCTCTAGCTAACAGGAAGTCAATCAAGTGTCACAAAGTAATTTAGCCTATGGGTAGGTCAAAAATCGAATGGGTGCTGACCATTGGCCTAATCATATCACCTGTGTTGGCTTTATGTTTTTGGTCAAAAATGTGTTTGTTTCACATATGCATTGATGTAATCAATAATATTTCTAATTTAATTTAATAAAAATAATAATAATAATTTTCGAAAAAAAAAAACCACATATTTCTTGGGGGTGCTTAGGGGGTGCTTTGGCAATCCTGGGGGGTGCTTCAGCACCCCCTAGCTCCCCCCTGGCGCCGCCCCTGGTTGCCTGGTTTAAGAAAGCCTTTGAAAAAAGCATGTTAGTCTGTGTATTATGAACTGGCCTTGTCTAGTTACATTTGTATTGAAGCCAGACTACAAGTCGTATGATATAATTGTTATTAAACTCAGTCTCCAAGCAGTGTGGTTTTTATCTGCACATGTTGAGTGTTCCCCTCCCCTTCCCCCAGTCACATGAGGTTAATGCTATACTGCTAAGCTAGTTAGGTAGCCAGTTGGCATTACTAGATGGTGAAATAGTTTGAGTAAAGATACAACCGGTAACTACTGATTAAATACACAGTGATGGTGTATTTGTAAGGAGCGTCCACACAGCCAATGACCGCTACACGGACCACTATTGTTGTAACTTCCGGTTGTTGTTGTTGTTGTTGTTGTTGTCATCTCCGGGTATCCTGTGTGCCTGTTCTGTTGCTGATAGCTTATTATCTTAACTTAATCGATTGTTTTAAAACTCTTGATCACAGCAACTGCCTGACGTTGTAATCACACGTTACTACAGCTTAAGCACTCACAACTCTCCTTCTCTTAGCGACTGTAACTCCACAGTTGCCTACACTCTTTTTGGGTTTGCTAACGGTAGCTACTTTAGCTTGATAGCTAGCCATGGCTCTTTCCCCACCCTCGGATGCTATTTCCTGTTCTAACTGTATCATGTTTGGTTACTTCCCTACCTACTTTACTGGTACCGATACATGTGTTAAATGTAGTATAGTTGTTAGGTTGGAGGCGGGAATCATAGCCATAGAAGCCCGGCTCCGCATCTTAGAAAGTAACTCAGCTACAGTAAAGCCCATGTTAGCCGGTGCGGACCGGCAAAAGGTAGCTCCTCTTAGCCGTCCCCCGGCAACTCCCGAGCAGCAGGGAGACTGGGTGACTGTTCAGAAGGGGCATAACGCGAAACCCGCAGGTCCCCACCAACCCGTTCACGTATCTAACAGATATTCCCCACTCAGCGAGACACCCGCTGAGAAGCCAACTCTGGTTATTGGTAGCTCTATTATGAGACACGTGAATTTGGAGACCGAAGCCTCCACAGTCAGATGCATTCCGGGGGCCAGAGCGGGCGACGTTGAGGCGCATCTTAAACTGCTGGCTAAAAATAAACGTAAATACAGTAGGATTGTTATTCACGTCGGTGGTAACGATGTTTGTTTATGCCAATCAGAATGCACCAAACTTAACGTGGAGTCGGTGTGTAGTTATGCTAAAACAATGTCGGACACCGTAATCTTCTCTGGTTCCCTCCCCAATCTGATCAATGATGACATGTATAGCCGCATGTCATCATTTCAGCGCTGGTTGTCTTGGTGGTGCCCAGCAAACAATGTGGGCTTCGTAAATGATTGGACAGCCTACTGGGGAAAACCTGGTCTGATTAAGAGAGACTGCATTCATCCTACTTTGGATGGTGCAGATCTCATTTCGGCAAACATTTCAGGGCTTTGTGGACTTAATCCATGACAAACTGGAGTTGAGACCAGGAGGCGGAGTCGCAGTCTTACACGCTTCTCTGCGCTCTCTCCAAGGCAGTCATCCATAGGAATCCCGAACCCAATAAAATACCCAATATTAACGGTGTGTGTGTTAAAATAGGCATTTTACACCGAGAATAAAACGAAGTTCGGCCATGTTTTTTTTTTCTGCAGGGAGAAATGTGAAGATCACGTGACATAGACGCCAGCCATTGGAATGAATGGTGAAAAAAAACGTAGGGATCTTACAATTTCAGAGGCGTTTTTGTAGAAATACTACGTCCTACGTTGTGGACCAAGGTAGTTATTACACGTTTTTTTGTGCGACTGGGTTGGTACTTCTACTTTAACTCAAGAACAGGAGCAACGCTTGGTTAGGGAATGCTCCGGCATTGGGACAAAATTAACATGGGATCACTCCGGTCATTGTACGTACTTCGTCTCACTGGAATATTAACGGTCAGATTGAATACAACATCGACCCAATTTATCCGGTCAATGACGGGAGAGTTTTGAAAGTGACAAAACACTGTTTTCACACATTTAAAAACACTTAAACAATTACACAATGTTTACCCAGGATTCAGGCACCTTCCCAGGCTTGTAAAATGTGGTGTTGCGCCCTGGAGGTATCATACTATTTAAAACATGTATACCCAGGATTCAATCGCTTTTCCTGGCTTGCAAAGTGCTGTGAAGCAGCCTGTTCTCTGGGTGCAGTCTGGGTGTGCATGGAGGGGTTTAGTCCGAGTGAGGAGTGCTCAAGTGTGGGAGGATGTGTAAGGCAGAGGAGGGTAACAAAAAAAGTTAAAGTGTGAACCTCCAGCAGGGCAGGTGGTGCTGTGAATAAGGCCGAATATTGATGCTGGTGTGCGGACAGTAAAGCACCACAAAATCCACCACCTTTAAGTGTTACCAGGGCCATGAGAACATCCTCCACAGGAGGGTGGGTGGTGCTGTGAATAAGGCCGAATATTTATGCTGGTGTGCGGACAGTAAAGCACCACAAAATCCACCACCTTTAAGTGTTACCAGGGCCATGAGAACATCCTCCACAGGAGGGTGAGTGGTGCTGTGAATAAGGCCGAATATTGATGCTGGTGTGCGGACAGTAAAGCACCACAAAATCCACCACCTTTAAGATTACCAGGGGCATGAGGTTCTGGAGGGTGTGAACATCTGGGTTTAGTCCGTGGGGGAGTCCTTAAGTCCGGGGGCCCGGGGTCTCACGGTGTGCGATGCTATGGAAGTCGAAAAAACGACAGAGTGCCAACGGAGGAGGGGCTCAAAAAAGTGCAAGTTTTCGGTGCCTCCGGCGGAAGCCCCGGACACATTTTCACTCCCCCGTCGCATTTTACAACGGAGAGGGGAATTGAGACCTCCCTTCCTCTGTCAAATAAATTCATTCATGTTTTCCAAGCTACCATCTGCACGAAATCGGAAACCCGGTTTTTGAGAGCACTTAGAAAAAAAACGGCTGTTTCACATCATGGAGGAATGTGTCCGCTACATGAGTGCTTTGGCTCAGATACAATTGTTGCCTGGAGGACCCCAATCATGGTTCTTACCAAAGTTTACGTTTTTGAACTGGCCTCTAGAGGAATGCAAGGGGAGTTGTCACAGAATAATGAGACACTATTTTGGGATACCATTTCTCCATTTTCACCCCTTTCCTCTGGTTCTCCCAAAAGATAACTTACACTTTTTCTGCCTCTGGAGGAATGTATGGAGAGTTGTCAGGGGACTCTATCCGCCTTAAGAGACACTATTTTCAGATACATTTGATCCATTTTCACCCTTTTCTATGGTTCATCCAAAAGTTAAATTGGCCTTTTTCTGCCTCTGGAGGAATGTAAGGAGAGTTGTCAGGGGACTCTTCTTGCTGTTTTTGTTGTCAACATTGAGGGGTGTGTTTGAGGGGAGGGCCGTGGCTGTTTCGGCAGCCTCCGCTCCTCTCTTCTCTCCCTCCCCGAGACCAGCTCATGCTCCCGCTGTAAAAGGCAGGTGCGCGGGCACCCACTGCCACTCACTCTGAGCCTGGCTCCCGAGCGGCGCGTTCTCCCCGGAAGTCCTCCAGCAGATGAAAAACACCCACCTCTCCGCCTCTTCCGAGGGACGAGGGAACCGCGCGGGGGGTCTGCTGGAGGCTCCTGCCGGGTGCTCCGTCCTGCGTTTCATCGGGACCCGGCTCGAACACTCGGATCTCTGACTCCAGCGCGGTGTGGCGGCCTCGCCCTGGCCGTCCACCGTGCGCCCTCCGGGTACCTGACTCCCCTGCCTCCTCCGGGGGCAGGTGTGAGGGGTTCAATGCCTCCTCCCCCCGCTGCAGCGAATGCCGGAGCGGGATGGAGCGCCCGGAGGTACTGTTGTCCCCACGTTACCATGTTGTCTGGAGGATAGGACCGAGAGATGACATACTCTCTACCCGGGTTACAAGTCACTATTTTCGGACACTTTCTTTGCTTTACCCCGGTTCTATCACTCTTTCCTCCTTTGACCATAAAACGTGTTTCCTGCTGGGCTACTGCCTGGTTCCGGGGCACCCCAAACCCTCTCATGGTCGGGCCACCATGAATTGATGCATCGGACCCAATGTTGCCATCACCAGCCACCATTTAACCAGGTGGGAACCCAAGTCCTCCCTTGGTCCATGTGCCAGGCATTGAAGCATCAAACTTTTGTTGCAACACCGGTTACGCTAACGCATATAAACGGAGAAACACAACAGAATTGAAATACAATTAACTGTGTCTGTTTCAGTAAGGATGTCGTCCGAATGCCCGGTGTGCAGACTCTTCTATCTGGCTTTGAACAAGCACTTTAAGCACAAACATGCAGTGCGGAACTTGGAGGAAAGATGCATCATTCTTAAAATGGCCAGTGGCCGAATAAATGTTCGGACCAATCCCTGTCCCATCACAGGGTGTTCGTACGCTGGGAAGAAACTGCACCGTCATATCACTCATGGCCACCCTGAGTTATCCCGAGATGAGGCACATCAGGTCCTGGCAAGGCTGAAGCATAGTGTGGCCCTGCAATTGCTCCATGACCTCAGACAGACTAATCCCATCATTGGAATGACTACATCATTGGATATAGACAATGAGGAGGAATACCCGGTGCACCCTCCACCCTTCTCCCCACATACTGAGTGTATGACTGTCATGCGGTCTCCAGCAGCCTCCGGTAGCCAGACCCCTCTCAAGACCCCGGTCAAGACTGTCATGCGGTCTCCATCAGCCTCCGGTAGTCAGACCCCTCTCAAGACCCTGGTCAAGACTGTCATGCGGTCCCCAGCAGTCTCCTGTAATGAGGACTGGCCCTCTCCTCACTGGTCCACTGGGAAGGGACAGGGGAATACCATGCGTGAAATCACGTTGCCTCAAAGCAAGGAGACGTACATTCAGACATACAGGCATCATTGTGAGGGTGTCGCACCGACAGTAAAACGGAAAGAAAATTGTCTGTCCAATGTCAGCCGGATAAAGAACTTCCTCATATTCATGGCCCATGGTGTTAAACGGCTGTCAGATTGGCTGTTCCTAAAAGACACGGAGAGGGTCCGTGGCTGGAGCGATTATATTGTAAAGTCGGGCCGGGCAGTCACAACAGCGCTGTTGTTCCTGAAGAATGTGAACCATTTCCTGAGGTACTTGTCCGAGTCAAAGCTCCGGGGGTGCAGGCTCACCCAGTCTGATATGACCCACATTATCAGAGAGGTGAAAGCCAACATGAACAACTTGAAAAAGTCTGTCACTGTCCACCAGTTCAAGATGAAGAGGAACAAGCTGGATCGTCTGCCGAGCCAGGCGGAGCTTCTCGCCGCCATGGCGGCCGCTGAGAAGCACATCCCTGATTTCTACCGCCGTCAGATACCTCCGAAGAGGACTCAGGGGCGGAGAGCAGCGATACCTCTTCTTCTGGGCCGGTTGATACTCCTGATGTGGGGGTAGGGGCCGTGGACTCCGATGCACCGTACAAGTTAGACGGCTAATATGGCCCCCGGGCCCCCGCTAATCATGTTTTTTTTATGTTTATTATGTATATTGTGTATACTGTTTTTGTAAAATAATGTGATAATTAAATAAATAAAAAAACATTTTAATAACGTTGAAGATTCCAAGGGGTTGATACAGTGCCAGGTATCAGACTATTTAAACAAAGTTTACCCAGGATTCAGACACCTTCCCTGGCTTGTAAAATGTGGTGATGAGCCCTGGATGTATAATAAAATAACTTTTCCCCGCCTTTGAAACACTTATTCCTGGTTTTTAGCCTGTCATTTTGCAAGATATGATTTAACATTGATGCTCTCCTGGAAATGGACATATTCTGTCCTTCTCCAAGAGAGCTTCAATGTTAAATTATATTTTGCAAAATGACAGGCTAATAATCTCTTCCAGATGTTTAAAAACTCTTTTCCCGACAATTTAAACATTATTTCTGGCTTGTAAAGTGCAGTGGTAGTATCAGACTATTTAAAGGGTTACCAGGAGCATGAGAACATCCTCCACAGGAGGGTGGGTGGTGCTGTGAATAAGGCTGAATATTGATGCTGGTGTGCGGACAGTAAAGCACCACAAAATCCACCACCTTTAAGTGTTACCAGGGCCATGAGAACATCCTCCACAGGAGGGTGGGTGGTGCTGTGAATAAGGCTGAATATTGATGCCGATGGGCGGACGGTAAAGCACCGCAAAATCCACCCCCCTTTAAGATTACCAGGGGCACGAGGTTCTTGAGGGTGTGATCATCTGGGTTTAGTCCATGGGGGAGTGCTTAAGTCCGGGGGCCCGGGGACCCAAGGTGCGCGAGGTTATGGAAGTACGCATGTCAGGGAGAGATGCTGGAGCTGCTTAGTCCGTCATTTGGGGCTCTGTGAGCCGCCACAGAGAGGTGCTTTTCCCGGTTTATTTCATGGAAGTCTGACATAGCCTGTTTGCTCATGTCAGGGAGAGATGCTGGAGCTGCTTAGTCTGCCATTTGGGGCTCTGTGTAGAGAGGTGGCTCTGTCTCCTGTGAAATAGCCTTTTTGCCCATGTCAAATCTTGCTACTAATTGATCACTTTTAATAGGAATCTCTGTTTGACATATGTTCAGAATGTCCTATTTATTCAGAAATAGCACATTCTGAATGACCCAGTGTACACATCGTTGTGTACCTCTGTGTCACAGCCCGCTGCTGCTCTCTCCCTGTATTCACATCACTTTTACCCAGCTTTCACACACTCATTCCTGGGTAAGAAAGCCATGTGCATCACCCTGGATCTCTGGGTGCCTTTGAGTGTGGGACCCTGCTTACAGTCCGCCGTTTGGGGCTCTCCCGAGAGTGGAAGTCCATTGCCTCTAAATAGCGGTAAAATTAGGTCTGTCACTTTGGGTAACCGCACCACTGTCAGACGTCTCCCGAGAATGGACGTCCATTCTCTCTAAATAGGGTTAGGGTCCCCGAGGCGTGCAGTTGTGATGCTCCTAGTCTCCTTCAGCTTCATAAAGGGACGCAAATAGCTTTCAACTGATTTCAATGTATTCCCATCTGCGGCGGGATTTGACGCTCATGGAAGCACGGCATTTGTTTGTGTCGGCTGCCCTTAAAGGCAATGTGAGCGTCCATTCCCATTGGATAACGGAGAATTGTACACCCGGAAGTAAGTATTCCCCTTACTGTCGATTGATTTTACAGTGATATCTGCACTACTCATCGACTCAAAAATACCAGATTATCCTTGTTAATTACACAACATTGATTGGTTTAAATTGTGTGCAATGCTTTTGTATTTTTCCCCTTCGATTCGGAGAAACAAATATTTTTTTGGAGTAAAGGATGGCAGAAGACAGAAGACACTACCCAGAATCCCCAGCTATCGTTTAGGACACCATGTGCTCTGTTTGACAACCCCCGCGATTAGTTCTCAAGCTCTGTGATTGGTTGACCTCTAACTGCAATTCCATTCATTCCAATGGCTGGCGTCTATGTCACGTGATCTTCAAATTTCTCCCTGCAGAAAAAAAAAAACATGGCCGAACTTCGTTTTATTCTCGGTGTAAAATGCCTATTTAAAGGTTAGTTTTGGCCATTAAAATGCATTTTGATGTCATTTGATGCGAGAAATATGAGTTGTTATTTCAGATTATGTGTCTAGTGGATGTACATGATCTTTAGTTTGCTAGTTATTACGAAGATTACTTCAGGAAATTGTGTCTATACAACGTTTTCATTGTTACCAAGGTGGTTGCTAGGGACTTCTAGCTCTATTCAGGGTTTTGGATCTTTTTCTAGCTCTATCCCTGATCATTTTCAGAACCTGAAGGCTCTATACGGACTATCTTCTGGTTCTCCTCTGGATCCATCCACTATCTCTTGTCTCTGTCCAGTGAATTACACTTGTGTTACTGGAGCAGGTAAAGCATACAACAGATACTTTCAGCATTATCGGAGCACGAAGTGGAAGCTTGGACGAAACACAGCGGACTTCTAAACAATGAACACCCGCAACTTGGAAGAAATGAAGTTGGGTTTAATGCGTTCTAATATTGCAATGCAAACCCATGATGTAATGACAGTAATTAAGAATAATTGAGTCATTGAATGCTCATTTCAGTAGATTTAATCAAACAAAGCATAAACATATTGGACATGGCCTCAAGACTGTAACCTCTTCACATTCTGTTGAAATAGTCAATTACTAGCCATATCTCACACATTGCTGTTTTGAATCATTAATGTGTGGATGACAGTTGAACTGGATGATAGGGCTGTGCAATTAATCGTATTTTAATCGCGATTACGATTATGGCTTGCGACGATTAGGAAAACAGCATAATTGACAAAATACGATTATTTTGCTGGGTGCGCTTTCGCCCCTCCCTAAAAGCCCACTCGGCCACGTGGGAGTGACATGTGTTGTGAGTGTTCAGCGCAAGCGAAGATGTCAGAACAAGAGCAGCAACTAGTTAAAAAGAAGGGTCGCGGGGAGATTCCCAGTCGATCGCGAGATGTGTCTAAAAATAGAACAACAATATTCTGTTTTATCGTTAATGTCCTGTAACATAATGTTCCCGTGCCAGAATAATGCACTTGAACGCATCAAAGCTTTGTGATTGGCCGGCCTCACCCCATGTGTCCGGGCGTGGCTGGTGAGCAGTGCACTAGTTCGCTGACTTTGTCCGTGTCAACAGCATGGATGGTCAACAGGAGTGACAGTCCGCACACACACAAGACCGCAATTATGGCAGAAGCAAAAAAGCCCAAAATATATAATTTTCACTCCGAGTGGGAGGATCATTATTTTTGTATCTATTCCAATTCAAAGTCCATCTGTCTGATCTGCAATGCGAGTGTGGCTTTATCGAAGAAGGGTAATTTAGGAGCGGCATTTCAAAACAGTGCACAAACGCTACGAGACGGAATTCCCTCCTAATTCTGTCCTACGCTCCAAAAGGGGAGGGGCCTGAGAGCACAGCTAAATGCACAGCAGTCCATTTTCACCAGGCCCAACAACAAGAGCAAGGCTGCTACCAGAGCATCTTATCGTGTCAGGCACGTTCTTGCGAAACACATGAAGTCTTTCAAAGACGGCACAGTTATGAAAGAAGCTTTCCTGGAGGCTGCGACGCGCTTTTGTGGGACAGTAAAAATAACAGCAGCATTTCAACAGGTTTTTGATATAATAAAAACTCAATTTAGATACCGTTATTAATCTGCTGTAAGTTTTAGTTTGTTTGAATTTATTCATGATAATTATTGTACAAAATGGTATAAGAATGCAAACATTAAGATATGTTCTGTTTAAATTGATTATAGTCTATCAGTTCAGAAACTAGTGTTGCTTGCATCCTATTTTAAAGGCATTTATTTTTATACTCTAATAAAATGCAACAAAAAATGGGTTTGATTCTATTAATGTTGTCTTTTTTATTGCACTGTTGCAGCAGATTACTGTGTAGCTTCAGATCTGAGTTGTCTTATTAGTAAGCCTAATTTATACTTTTGTAGCAACACTATTTTTATATAATGGCAAAGGAAGGGTTCTTCAGAGTCTTTTCTTTTTTTCCTGTGTCATATGTGGCAGCACTGCCACAAGCTCCTCTTCAGAGAGGGTCTTCAGTACAGGTGGCAATATTGTCACCTGCCTGCGCTCATCTCTGAAACCAGACCATGTAAACAGGCTGGTGTTTTTTGCAAAAAATCTTTAAGAGATGACATGAGCAGCCCTACCAGCATTTGCCATGGTGGCCTAAACATTTTTATTTGGTCTTAAATTGTAGTTCAACATTTATTTCCTGTTACTTCTGGACCATGACGGTTGGCCAGCCTTCAACGTTTAACTGAGTGGAATATGTTGAATATGTTTTACCAAAATGTTGGCTATATGTTAAGGAGTGTTCAGTAGGTTGTGACAGTGCACTGCAACATATTTGATTTAATTTATTTTGGTCTAATTTATTTTTATTTATCATATTAATATATGTTTAGTATGGTTTTGGAAGAGCGCTTCAACATATTTGTTGATCTTGTTTATTGGTAAAATATTATTTGTTTTAAAGTTCAATAAATGGTCAATGAATAATCGTCAAAATAATCGTGATATCAATTATTGACCAAATAATCGTGATTATGATTTTTGCCATAATCGCACAGCCCTACTGGATGATGTAACATTTATGCCATCTGCTGGAAAGAAGACGTATCGCTCTGTTGGCGTCGTTTAGACCAGGGGTCCCCAAACCCCGGGCCGCGGTACCGGTCCGTGGCTCATTTGGTACAGGGCCGCAGAGAAAAAAAATAATAACTTACATTATTTCCGTTTTATTTATTATCTGAGTCTGAACGATGTTTTATTTTGAAAACTGACCGGATTCCCTCTGTTACATCCGTCTCTGTCGCTAATCCGTTGCCGCTAAAATTAAACCCACAAGCTAGCAAAATGAGTAAAAAACAAACGTCTTTGGAAAGTTTATTTGCGAAGGGGAAAAGGCAAAGTGAGGACAGAAGAAGAGCCTACGACTTCCAAGAAAAAAAAAGCTGCATTTAACAGACATTACCAGGAGTCCTACTTAAAATATGGATTTATCGCGACAGGTGATGCCCGCGCACCAAGCCCACTTTGCATAATATGTGGCAAACCGGCTCTCTAATGAGGCAATGAAGCCTTCAAAACTGCTTCGCCACTTGGAGACCAAGCACCCTGCATTAAAAGACAAGCCTTCGGAGTATTTTGAAAGAAAAAAGCATGAACAAGAAGGACAGAAGCAATTCCTGAGGGCCACCACATCAACAAATGTGAGTGTACTGAGAGCATCATACTTAGTGGCTAACCGTATTGCTAAGGCTAAGAAGCCATTCACCATTGGTGAAGAATTGATCCTGCCCGCCACTAAAGACATTTGCCGTGAACTTCTAGGAGAGGCTGCGGTTAAAAAGATAGCACAGGTGCCTCTTTCGGCTAGCACCGTCACTCGGCGCATTGAGAAAATAGCAGAGGACATTGAGACACAATTGTTGGAGAGGATTAATACATCACCGTGGTACGCACTCCATGTTGACGAGTCTACAGATATTGACAACAAGGCAATACTACTTGTTTATGTGCGATATCTTTATCAGGAGGATGTGCAGGAGGATATGTTATGTGCTCTATCATTGCCAACCAAAACCACAGCCGCAGAACTATTGAAGTCGCTGGATGATTATATATCAGGAAAACTGAAATGGTGTTTTTTTGTCGGCATATGCACAGACGGAGCTGCTGCCATGACCGGACGGCTGTCTGGTTTAACTACTAGGATTAAGGAGGTTGCACCTGAATGTGAGTCTACGCATTGTGTCATTCACAGGGAAATGCTGGCTAGCCGAAAAATGCCACCGGAACTTAACAGCGTATTGAATGATGTCGTTAAAGTTATTAACCACATCAAAGCACACGCCCTTAACTCGCGCCTGTTTGAGCAGCTTTGTGAGGAGATGGACGCGGAGCACAGACGCCTTCTCTTATCCACAGAAATAAGATGGTTATCCCGAGGGAGATCGCTGGCCAGAGTGTTTGAATTACCAGAGCCACTGCAGAGATTTCTCTCAGAAAAAAGTCACCGCTGGCAGCACATTTCAGTGACGAGGAATGGGTCGCAAAACTCGCTTACTTGTGCGACATATTCAACCTGCTCAATTAACTCAATCTGTCACTTCAGGGGAAAATGACAACTGTCTTCAAGTTGGCAGATAAAGTAGCTGCATTTAAAGCCAAACTGGATTTGTGGGGACGGCGCATGAAGAGAGGTATATTTTACATGTTTCAAACATTCGCGGGCATTTTGGAAGAGACTGAGCCCGAGCTTTCATTCTCCCAGATGGTGCATGATCACCTGTCTTTGCTTTTAAAAGAGTTTGACCACTACTTCCCAACCACAAAAGACCCACGAACTGCCAAGGAATGGATCCGCGACCCATTTGTTAACAAACCAGGTGAATCAAGCATGTCTATGCAAGAAGAAGATCAACTGCTGGAGATCGCAAATGACGGCGGCCTTAAAAGTATGTTCGAGACAACAACTCTGCCGGTGTTCTGGATTAAAGTCACGGCAGAATACCCTGAGATTGCCACAACAGCACTGAAAACCCTGTTGCCATTTCCGACAACCTATTTGTGTGAAGCGGGATTTTCTGCAGTGACAGCTACCAAAACAAAATTACGGAGTAGACTGGACATAAGCAATACACTTCGGGTGTCATCGTCTCCCATTACCCCCAGATGGGACCGTCTCGTTGCAGAGAAACAAGCTCAGGGCTCCCACTGATTTAGCGTTAAGGTGAGTTGTATTTTTCATGTGACGCAGTCACATTGGATTAACCTATGGAATAACTACAGCATCGTTT
The DNA here is from genome assembly GCF_902827175.1 of Gymnodraco acuticeps. NCBI lineage: Eukaryota > Metazoa > Chordata > Actinopteri > Perciformes > Bathydraconidae > Gymnodraco > Gymnodraco acuticeps. Next base: position 248,070 of record NW_022992110.1, read on the forward strand.
TTATCGTTTTAATGCCATTGAAGACCAGTTTAGACCAGACAAAGACGAAGGTAAGCCATGTTAGCGTTGTGGGCTACCTAGCGCCACTTGTTTTGATGAACGTTTTTGTTGATAACGTCGCAAGTTTGTATCTTTCAGTGTTGAGGTGGGCACTGTTAGATTCTGTGTCTCCTTGCGATCATAAACTATGTGTTGGATGTGCACTTAGGATAAGTAATAAGGGAGCTAGGAGTGATTATTGGTGCAGTAATAGGTTAGCATTTTTCGCTCAGGGGTCATTTAGATGCTTCTTATGAGACTTGTGTTTTGTTTTGGTAAAAATAGTTTATATCGTCAGTTAGCTGAGATAATTCCCGTTAATCTGGTATAACACATTAATAGGTTCTTAAATATTAAGATCCCCTGAGACACAGTGTCGTGAAAAAAAAAACTAAAGTACCTCGCCGGCGGGGACCTTCGGGCTTAACAGGTTAAATGAGCAGTGGGTGATCAGCAGGTGAAAGGCAGGACACGGGAACTTGGTCCTGAGCAGATGTAACGATTATTAAATAAGAAAGTTGTCGAGTCAAGTGGTCAAAGAAATGAACATTTGTGATTATGAGTGAATCTGTTGCAGGCGGGTGAAATCAGGCTTAGGGAGTAACGTATTACATGTAACGGCATTAGGTCATCAGGGCACAAAATAGACAAATGTATTACCTTACAGTTACAGAAGCAGCTGACGACCAACATACTTGTGTCTTGAAACGATTATGCTATTTCAATCTTTTGTCACAAACATAGCAGCTCTATTCTTCCTCTCCTGTGTGGACTCTCATGTGTTTATTTAAATGTCCACTCTGTGAAAAAGCTTTCTTACAGACTGTACAGCTGTGTGGTTTCTCTCCTGTGTGGACTCTCATGTGTTCCTTTAAACTTCCACTCTGTGCAAAAGATTTGGTACAAACTGAGCAGCTAAAGGGTTTCTCTCCTGTGTGGACTCTCATGTGTTCCTTTAAAGTTCCACTCTTTGAAAAAGCTTTCTTACAGACTGAGCAGCTGTGTGCTTTCTCTCCTGTGTGGATTCTCATGTGTTCCTTTACATTTCCACTCTGTGCAAAAGATTTGGTACAAACTGAGCAGCTAAAGGGTTTCTCTCCTGTGTGGATTCTCATGTGTTTCTTTAAATTTCCATTCATTGAAAAAGCTTTCTTACAGACTGAGCAGCTGAATGGTTTCTTTTCAGCACTATGTCGTGGATCACTGACAGATTCATGTCTATTTTTCAGTAAGTTTGAGCCTGATGCAGGTTCTCTGGTCTCCTTCCATTCAGCACTGTGTTCAGCGTCAGGTTTAGAAGAGTCTTCAGTTTCAGGTTCAGAAGAGTCTCCAGTGTCAGGTTCAGAAGAGTCTCCAGTGTGGTCCTCAGTCTTTGGTTGTAAACTGCTCTCTGGATCTGAGTTCCTGGCTGGTTCTGGTCCTCGACAGTCATCTCCATCAGCTTCTGTTTCCATGTGTTCAGTTTGTCTTTGATGAGGCTGAGAGGACTGAGGTTTCTCTTCATCATCTTCACTCTTCACAGGGTCAGGAGTGAAAGTGGACTTGGTGATATCAGCCTCCTCCAGCTCTTCACTGATCCTGAGTTCCTCCTGTTCCTGCTTAATGTGTGGGGGGGGCTCTGGGTCCTCCTGGTCCAGACTGGTGCTCCCTTCGTGCTGGTCAGGGTGAACCTCTTCTTTAACCACCACCACCACCTGGACATCTGCAGAAAACAGGAAACACAGTCAGCACAAACTGTTAAGTGTTAGCATTTAAAAATCTAATCACCATTACAATGGGAGACATTTTTCAGCCCTAATTAATGCCTTTGTTTTTATATTTTCACATTATCTTTCTTTGTCCCACTTAATGTGTATTTTTGTTGTCTCAGTTCAACTTATGTAGCCCAGCCCCTTTGAAAATGAAAAAGGGTTTTTTCTTCTGGCGTAGCACTAGCTGCAATAAACAATGAATTGTATTTGGGATCGTTCACAGATACACCACGCCTACAGTATAGAATTAAAATACTCTGTTACAAATTAAAATCCTTTATTCAAACCTTATTTAAGTAAAAGTATGCAAGCATCATCAGAACATTTGACGGCACCTTCTTACGTAACAGTAATGATGGTGCAGTCAAATGTTCCCTGTCAGTGTTTAATTTATGATGTTTCTTGATTATTTCGGATGCTGCATTTTACTGCTGTACATGTTCAAAGTTGCCCTTGTATAAATGATTATAGATGAGGGAACCTGCTGAATATTAAAATATTTGTTTTTTATATACAGTACCAGTCAAAAGTTTGGACACCTTCTCATTCAATGGTTTGTGTTTATTTTAATTTGTTTCTACTTTGTAGATTAATACTGAAGACATCAACACTATGAAAGAACACATATGGAATTATCTAGTTAACAAAAAAGTGTTAAAAAATCAAGAATATGATTTGTGGCTTCTCTCAGTCAGCTTCATGAGGTAGACACCTGGAATGGTTTTCAATTAACACGTGCGCCTTGTCAAGAGACAATGTGTGGAATGACTTGCCTTCTTAATGTGTTTGAGACCATCAGTTGTGTTGTGCAGAGGTAGAGTTAGTGCACAGTGGAAAGCCCTATTTGACTGCTGTTGTAATCCATATCATGGCAAGAAGACTCAACCCAGTAAAGAGAAACGACCGTCCGTCCATCATCACTTTAAGAAAGGAAGAGCAAGAGTTACCTCTGCTCAGAGGATCAATACATCAGAGTTACTAGCCTCAAAAACTGCAAATTAAAGCACCTCAGATTAGAGCCCACATAGATGATCACAGAGCTCAAGGAGCAGACAATCTTAAAGGTCCCATGTCATGGCCATTTCTACTGATCATAATTCCATTGTTGAGGTCTATTAGAATAGATTTACATTGTTCAATGTTCCAAACTCACATTGGTTTCTCATAACGCATCTCTGTATAGTATGTGTATTCACTATCTGTCCTAAACGGCTTGTTGTTAGGCCTTCATGGTCCAATTGCTGCAAATATCCACTACTGAGGATGAACAGCAAGAAGAAGAGAATAGTTTAGGCCAAGAAACACAAGGATTGGACATTAGGCCAGTGGAAATCTGTACTTTGGTCTGATGGGTCAAATTAGAGATTTGTGGTAACAACTTCCAGGGGTAGACATTAAGGGTAAGTTGATTTTCATTATCACTGGCCCCACCATTGTAACCACTGGCCCAAGAGAATTCGTCCAAAAAAATCGACTATATAATAATGAAGAAAATGAACACATTTGTTGCAATAGTAATTTATTTACAAACTACATTACTACTATACTACAACATTTCAATCGTCAGTTCTTCCTCATTTTCCTCCTCGGTCGGTTGATTTTGCCGTCCTCCTGATGACCAGGCTGTAAATCCTGGACGTCTGGCTCTTGACCCCGACTGCCACCACTGCAAAACAGCTCTCTTAGCATCAAAGGTATCCAGACTAGGCCCTTCAATGGTCAGGAACATGACGAGTGAGATTTTTGGTCGACAGTGAGGACCTCCAGTCGCTCTTCACCCTCTTCATGCAAGAGAAGCCTCTCTCACATGCTGCGGTACTGTTGCCATTGTTAGGTAGATCTGGGCAAAGATGCCTAGGTTCTTAAACTTGGTCTGTAGATCACCTCTCTGGAGTATTTCCAGGAGAGTGTCTCTGAGGGGCCCATTCCGCATTCTTGCCCAGATTTGATAGAGCCTGTACTCTCCCAACACCTCAGTGACTGTGGTCCCCTCACGCACCAGGATGCTCTGGTAATGGTGGCACAGGGACTCAATATTTGCTCGTCCATGGAGGACAAAGGCTTCTTTGGACTCATCTGAGTTGTTCAGTTTTGGCCACACATTATGATCAAGAGCTGAGAATGTTTGCACAATGCTCTCGGTAGACAGCAGGTCTCCCAGACGGCTCAATATGTTTGGTAAGCATGTCTGTAATTTGCTTCCTGTCTGTAGCCAGTGTGTCTGTGGTGGTGTTTTTGAGCTCTACCCTTCTATAGGTGCCATTCATTGCATCAGCCAACATCTTCCTTTGCTGCTCTCCGGGCTCCAGACACAGCTCTGTAAGGCCATTGAGGCAGGCCTCAATGTACTGCACTGCCTCCCCTGGTGTCAGACTATCCTGCTGAAACTGGAGGCTCAGTGCCTTGAGAAAGTCCAGTGTATCCAGCAGGAAGTGCATGAACTGGACATTGGTGTGGCTTTTGAGGTAGTGGAGGATGTTCTTTGCCCTTCCCATCACTGCAGGTGAAGGTCGGGTTGTCCTCTCTGGGCTGACCTGGTCCTCAAAGTGGGCCACAAAGATTGCATAGCTATTACACAGGATCTGTGTTGCCTTGTGGATGTAGGGCAACCACCTGGACCCCTTCAGGTTTGTAGGCTGGAGGACCTTCTCCTCCATTGCATCTGCCAGCATCCTCAGCTCCCTCAGTGCCTTTGGAGAGTAGTGGTATTGTTGATGCAAATATTGCAGCACCTCCTGCAGCTGCTTCAGCCTCTGATTCTCTTTTATTGAACACCTAATTCCAGCCTGTGTGCCACACAGTGTATAGCAAGCAGGTGTCCAATCTCTTCCTTCAGCTTTGCAGCCACACCATTCCTCTTCCCCAAATTGACAGCAGCACCATCAGCGCATAGGAAAACCACCTTTTCCTTCCAGTTATCCAGACCTGCTTTTTCAAACACTGTCTGTACTGCAGAAAGTACACCATCTGCATGTGCGTGTTTGATATCCGCAATGCCAAGGAAGGACTGAACCACTCCTCTCTCCTTATTGAAGAACTTGACATAGACAATCTCATTCTCAAGGTTCCCAGTATCAGTTGCCCCGTCAATCATCACACTGATATAGCCTGCATTCTTTAGGTCAGAAAGCAGTTGCTCCCTCTCCACATTGTAGATATCAATTGTGAATCTGAAGGTAAAAAAAAGGGAATTTCATTAATAATGAAGGAATTGTAAAAAGTTAATTAAATAGTAAATTTGGAATGTACAGTATTAATGTATTTGTGATTCTCACCTTAAACATGCCTTGTCTGACAAGTAACGATTGGTCATGTTGGAGCCAGTCCTACTGTTGAGCTGCACCAGGTCCGGAAAGTCAGTAAATGGCTTTTCTTTCTTGACAACATAGTACGCTGTATGAAACATATTCTCCATTTTATCCTGGAAACCTGCATCTAGTTCACCATTAACATGAATCCCAGCTAACACAGCGGGTGTTTCGATTGCTGCCTTCTGCCTCCTCACACACACCTGGTGTGAGGTGCTTTTTTCATGCGGGTCAAACCCTGTGGAGCGTTCTGCTACCTGGCCCTTGAAGAGTGGAGAGTCCCTAAACAAGCAAAACAATCTGCTGCTTAAATATCATATGTAAATAGCCACTAGCTAGCCACTAACTAGCTAGGCCTACTATACATTTCTATAAAGCAATTGTTCATATTTGGTTTATTAAAATAATTATATTGTGGTCATTTAAAAAAAAATCCCTATAGCGAATATACCATAATATGTTCTACTCTTCACTTACTTGTCAGCATAGGTCGGCATTGATGTACAGAGCCGACAGAAGACCTTGTTTATATTGGCATCATATTCAAGCCAACTCCAACGATCAAGCCAGTGTGCCTGAAACTTTCTCTCCCTCTTCTTCTTCTCGTACTCCCTGTCACTCTCCTTTAACTCCTCCGGTGACTTTCTTTTATTTAAGGACTGTTTTTTGCCCGGCGCTTGACCGTGGTGGTTTTAAAAACATTTTGCCGAATGGTTAGGTGGCGCGAAAGTCTGTAGTGTGCGCGTGCATGGGCCTACTCTCGCTGCACGCGAACGAGAGCCTGCTCGCACTGCACTCTACTCCGCAACAAACAGCTGCAGAGTAGAGCGCGATGTTGTAGCGTTAATAAACGGAACAATCTAACAAAATTGCTTGTCAAAATACCAATATCACAGAACAATGTGAATGTATGTCTTACTGTTTTTAGTGGCCCGAGCGGGCAAGTGGAAAGTACGTTATGCTGGCCCGGGGTGTCTAAATAGTGCCTCCGGGCCAGCGGGCCAATTATAATGTCTTTGTAAGACGCAGAGAAGGTGAGCGGATGGTTTCTGCATGAGTGGTTCCCACCGTGAAGCATGGAGGAGGAGGTGAGATGGTGGGGGGGAGGGGGGCTTTGCTGGTGTCACTGTTGATGATTTATTCAGAATTCAAGGCACCCTTAACCAGCATGGCTACCACAGCATTCTGCAGTAGCCAGCAAAATATAAATCATATTCTGGATTGTTTAACACTTCTTTGTTTACTAGATAATTCTAGTTAATGTGTTATTTTATAGTTTTGATGTCTTCAGTATAAATCTACAAAGCAGAACCAATTTAAATGAATAAAAAACTTTGAATGAGAAGATGTATCCACACTTTTGACTGCGTCTAATACTAGTGCATATCTCTCTCAAAATATATATTCTGTGTGTATATATATATACAGAATATATTATAAATACATGTTGGCAATAATTGATTGATGAGATTTTACATTCATTTATATTAACGTTTTAATTACTTAATGACCTTTGTACTAGTTCCCCTGTTCTTTATCAAGTAACATTTTAGATGTGTTTAATTTATTATTGAACATATTTATTGATTGATTTCTTTATGAATTATTCTCACGCCATTTCAATTAATCCAAAGTATTTGTTTTTATTTGCTTTCACACATTTAAAAAGAAAAGGTGAATAAAGAAGCCATTAAAACTAAAGTATCAATGTATGTCACATTTAACCAACTAGAGCCTACATGTATGGGTAATATTTAAATCAGTACATTAAATGGCATATTATTCAATCCATGTATTGAATATATAATAATAATAATAATAATAATATATTTATTTTGGTAGGTTTGCTCTTCCGTAATACATTTTAATTATTATAATAAAGTACACGTGTCTAATAACACTTACATACTTTTACTTAAATAAGATAAACTTAAAGATATGAAATGCTTTAACTTGTAATGGAGGATTTTCACAGTGTGGTGTTTGCACTTTTACTTTTAGTGCTGATAAAGGGTCTAAAGTGTTTGTAGGAGCCATTTCCATAGATTAGATTATTGTATCTTGTTACAGTACATAACCTGAGATTCTGTGGTGTATATTATTTATTATTTAATTTGAGTGTGTTACTCTGCAGGTGGAGCTGCTGCAGCATAAAAGGAGAGGTGCTACTGGTGCGGCTGACTGAAGCAAACCTTGCTGGTTGGGAGCGTCACAGCTTGGTTCTTCTGCCTTTAACATTGAAATATCAGTTTATAGGACAAATAGTTTGTTTAAAAACGTTTATTTATGTTTGCCTTTTTTGGAATAAACCATCTTACATTTCAATCGCATCTGGACATTTATATTTTTTCTCTCAAACTACAAGCGTCTATTCGTCAGTCAGCAACAAACAAAGGACAAAAAACAAATAGATATCGTGGTCATTACAGTGTTATTAATGTGATAATAAAGTGTTACTGAAGAGTGTAAAGTGTTAATTAAGGGTAAAGGGAACATACCGGCTCTGTGTATCCGAAGCTCAGGCTGTAAAACATCGTCCAGAAGCTTCTGGAGTCTCTTGTTCTCCTCTTTGGAAAGAAACAGCTCCTCTTCGAGCTCTGCTATCGTTTTTTCAAACAGAGCAAATATCTCGTCAGCAGTGAGTCGCTGCTTCTTCAACGATAGCAGCATTTGGACTTTACTCATGTTTACTAGATCACCTTTCCCTGCAGACTCCGTTAAACACACCGTTTCTCTCTCCGTCAAACTCTCAATCTGACTAGCGTTGCTAACGTGTTTCCAGCTAGCATGCTAAGCTAGCTCCTATAGTCCGAGGTAAACGCTCGAGAAAAAAGAGCACAGAGTCCATTCAGAGGTTTATCCAAACACAGAGATGATGGATCAGTAGAGCTGCAGCTCACACGCACTTTCTCAGGAACACAGAGAGAGAACCGGAGCGACGAGACGCCACCTCGATCCAGGTTAGAAAGAGCTGGGAACTTCACTTCCGGTGCGATTTGAGGACGTCAAAATAAAAGCGGGAAGGATTTCTTCTTTTTGGTTTTAAGAACGATTGGCATCCGGACATTGCCTTAACACCTACTACTGGATCAATAATAAAACCACTCTTTCAAAACAAAACTACTAACAGAAAATACTCATAAAGGAAAAAGGGGAAATAAATAAACATCATTAAGCTAAACAGGTCGCAGTGCACAAATCAAATATCTGTATAGTGTTAGAAATTAAAATCAATGTGGATATGGCGTAATTTGAATTAAATACACTATTTAATTTAAATCAGTTTTATTCTGAAAAACCCGGAAGTTCACACTAACTACTAACACTTTTATTCTGAATTTTCTTCATTTCCGGTTAGCATGTGGCGAAATGCTACGTTTTCAAACCGTGAATCGAAGGTGCAGCAAATTCGCCAGTGTGAAAATCCTGGTGTTCGAGCTTTTCGGGGTAAAGTGTTGTGGTTTTGGTGTTACATTTAACATGATTAACACCGCCTGTTGTTAACACTAGTGATGGCGAGATGAAGCCTTATGAAGCTTTGAAGCTTTCCAGCCAATTGGTTCGCAAAAGGGTTCATCTCATGAGGCTTCATCATGGGCTTCATTTGAACACAAACCCCCTGTTGGTCAAAGTGTGTAAAACAGGCAGATTGGACATCTCAACAGTGTGCTCTATCTCATACCGAGTTCCCAATGAGTAAAGCCTTAGAATAACTCTAAACAACGAACATTAAATCATATTTTCATGTTAACAATATTGTTTTTATTCCAGTTGAATGATTGTGATTGAAAAGCCTAAGGAGGCTGGTAAACATTACAAATAGGGATTTGTATTCCTTAATAATATTCATAAACGTAACCATGTTGTAGCCTGAGAAAGGCTAAACCATATCAAAGAATACATTTATTAACTACATTATCTCATTTAGCTGTAGCTTTTATAAACAACAAAAAAGACGTATTGACGAGTCGTTGAACCAGAGACCCTGCGGTCATTCTGCTTTCCAGCTGAGCCACAGCACACACGCTGAATCTCCCTGAAAATACTGTAACATATTTATTCCTGTATTTATTCATTCATGTTTTTTTTCCTACATTTATTTATGCTTGTATCTATTTATACTTATGACATGTTCCGACCTCTATATAGGTGAGGGTCTGAGCTCTCTTGATTCCATCGTGTCACCGGGCCCGGGTACAGGAGGGGTAATATGGTTCTTATTATACATCCATTGGTATTATGAGCGTTGTGGTTCAACGGTTCAACCGATCTGAATCGCTTCCTGAAGCAGTCACGTGGTATCGACAGGCAGCGAGGCTTCGTTTGTCATCGATGACGTCACTGGCCCAAAACGATACAAGCCTCGGTACATGCTTCACAAAAAGCTTCGGGGATTACTCGACACACGCTCCGAAGCCTCGGCGCAATACGTAACATCACTAGTTAACACACTATATAGTACAGGGTTGGATCATGGTGTTAAACATATTTAACGATGGATAGTGTGTTCTTTCAATCCGGGTACATTTACGTGATGTGCGTGAAATTATTTAGATCTCCGCCATCTTTTTGATGCAACCATCAGTCTCGAGAGACCGCAGTCCGTGACGGTAAGTTATCGCTACGTTTCATAATTTGTTCCCCAGATAGCTTACATTAATTTTGCTTAAATACAGTTGTGTGTGGTAGGTAGCGTACTTTTAAATGTATTGTTTTCATTACTATCTTGCTAATTATTACTATTTGACTGTCATGACCAGGTGCAGGTGCACAGACCATACAGTCAATGCTTGCGTGCTAAACTAACTGTCGAATTAAACATGGATGTCGAATTAACGTTAGAGTAACATAATATGTAATCATTACGAAGACCAATGTATTGCACATGTCTATCGTTAGTTCGACAGCGAGCTAACAAGCTCTAGTGTCCGTAAAAAAGTTGTTCGATAATTGCCGCCTTTTTCTTTTCTAGCATTTTCTCCGTCAAGTCTCAGTCTAACGGAAGCAGCCATCAGTCCATCTTGCAGCAAGTGTGATCGCTTGGCCTCGCCCTCGACAGACTGCAGTCAGTGAGTGACGGTAAGTTATCTAGATAACGTTACATTTAATTTGTTCCCCAGTTATCTAACATTACTTAATTTGAAAATAATGTTACAGTTGTGTGTGTGGTAGCTAATAATGTTTGCTAGCTTGCTAAGAATATTTGTCTGTACTGGCCGTGCACCTGCTTGCTAAACGTTAGCTAGCTGGCTAGTTAGCTAGCCAGTTAGTTAGTTAGCTAGGTGGCTAGCTGTCAAATTAGACATGGATGTCAAATTAGATAACATTAGCTATGTTACATACTATTATGTCATTACAAACACCAACATATTGCACATGTCTAAAATTAGTTCGACAGCTAGCTAGCTAAGAGTTTCTGATGTCGGTCCTTATCAGTATAGTTAGCCGACTTCGCTAACAATTTTTTTTTTCCAATTTCCTTTCTAGCACTATCTCAGTGTCACCTAAGCAGCCATCAGTCCCCGTGGGTTTCGACCGTGTGGTCTTGACAGACCGCGTGACTGTAACGGCCCGTCAACACAGCGGCGTTGGAAGCTTCTTCCAACGCCTCTGCCCATTCACTTTGAATGGGGTGACGCCGAACTGCATTGTGGGAAGCAGAGCGGAGCTTTCTTGGCGTTTCAGGCTGCAAAAGTTGAGCAATGTTCAACTTTTGAAGCTTCTGAAGCTTTCGGTGGAAGCGTCAGCCAATCAAATCATATGCCAGTACAAGCTCTAGCCCAGTGCTTCTCAAACTTTTTTCAGTCATGTACCCCCTTTGAAACATTTTCTCAGCCAAGTACCCCCTGAACGACCCCGAAAATGTTTGATCGAAAAAGCCTTTACAAATAATTCCAATATAGTGATGTTCCCTCAGTGTGTGATTTATTAACTCCTTTACAACAAACTAAGGATATTTTCATTTTATGCTTTGATTTTTCAAAGGAGTTTTTCAACTGAAGTAATATCTGTTTAACAAACCAATGAACAAAATGATATATTATGCAAAACTATAAAATACAATACACACATTTGACATGTTTATATGAGGATCCCCCCCTTGGTGGTTCTAGGAATATTTTATATAAAATTGTGTTTTCTATTTAACTTATTGTACTAAGATTATTTTTGTAATCATGCATGGTATTTTTTTAATTAATTATTTTTTGTTTTTTTTAAATCTCACGTACCCCCTGCAGTACCCCAACGTACCCCTAGGGGTCCACGTACCCCCATTTGAGAATCACTGCTCTAGCCAATCAAACCGCTGCTTGTGTGTCAGGGGCGGGAGATTCATGTGATTGGTTATTGGTCGAGCTTCAGACACGCCCGCCGGCAAGCTTTTTCCAAAGCCGCTGTGTGGACGGGCCGTTAGCTTCCAACGCTTCTGCCCATTCACTTTGAATGGGGTGACGTCATTTTTAGCCGAACTGCATCGTGGGAAGCGACGCGGAGCCTTGCTGGCCTGGCTCGCTGCAAAAGTTGAGCAATGTTCAACTTTTGACGCCTCGGCAGAAGCGTCAGCCAATCGAATCATATGCCAGTACAAGCTCTAATTAATAAAACCGCTGCTTGTGTGTCAGGGGCGGGAGATTCATGTGATTGGTTGTTGGTCGATTGTCAGACACGCCCGCCGGCAAGCGTCAACGCATGCCGCTGTGTGAACGGGCCGTAAGTGATCTACGTTTCATTGAATTTGTTCCCCAAGTGAAATTATTTGTGTATGTACAGTAATAAAGTTGTTGGCTAAGTGGCTCCTTTTCCTTTCTAGCATGTGTTCTTCTGCTCTGTGCGGAAGCAGCCATCTTGTGTGACCTCGACAACAGACTGCATACAGTGAGTGATGATACGTTATCTCGATAACGTATCATCACTCACTGTATTCAGTATTCCCGCGCCTGCTGGACACTAAAGGATTGGTAATATTGTATTACTCCTACTTTTGCTTATTATGAATGTTATTTATTAGTAAATCTATTTTGATGGACGTTTTAAGCAACCTTCAGTTACATGGAGATGATCTACACCTCAGGGTTCGTACGGGTGCTTGAAATCCTTTAAAATGCTTGCAATTTGACGTGGTGTTTTCAAGGTTGGGAAAGTGCTTGCATTTTGGGAATGGTGCTTGAAATTGAGATAAAGTGCTTGAAAATGTAAATGCTTTACTTTTACAATAAATTGCTGTCTGGCTGAATAGTTCGCTTTTTAGATTAAAATAAAAGAATTGCTTCCATTCTACATAAAACAGCTCCGCTGCGGCCTTCCCGCGCTATGCGCGCGACCTGCAAGTGTTTGTGTTACGTGTGACTTGGGCATTCTGATGAGAGTGATAGATGACTGTGTGCCAGGAGGTTGCAGTTTCAACGAGCGTTGGCTAGCAGAAGACAAATACAAGCCATGGCTAAGGCGAGGGTCAAGCCCACGAGTAGCCTCCTGCAAAGTTTGCAAAAAATAATGATGCGAGAGTCTGCGCTGACGAGCCACATGAAAGGTACGCCGTAGTGGAGCATTTTAGATTAGGCTAACGTTGCATGTTACGTTTGTTTAAGCTAACGTTAGCGAGCTGAATAGTGAACTCGATGAGGGATAATAACAATTGCAGGGGACGATCATTTCAGAGGAGCGTACCTATGTTATGTGCGTTGCAGTCACCATCCTGTGGTGTTCAGAGGATGAAGCACTCACGGCATTTCGTGTTATAGTCACAAAATATAATCTATTGATTCGACACAGAGTGATTTTGAAAGCAATGTATTTCTACTGGTAGTATGTTTCGTGCCTAAACCAAATGTGACTTGATCCATCGAAATCAGTCACATTGACCCGAAGACACATTTTTTTACATTTATACAAGTAAAACTACATTTTGCTTTAATCCCATGTAATTGTAGAATGAACACAGTCTTCCTTTGAAGATGTATAAGTCAGGTGTCTTGAGCAGTCAAAATTACCTACAAATCATTGTACACATTTGTAAATATTATTTTCCACTTGTTACCATTGTGAGTCTATTTTTATGCAGCTCTGTGTGATTTTGTGGCTACAATTCAGGCTAATACGCTACCAGAGGTGGAATAAGTACTCAGATCTTGTACTTGAGTAAAAGTACAAGTACTCGGATGATATTGTACTTGAGTAAAAGTAGAAGTACTCAGATCTTGTACTTCAGTAAAAGTAGAAGTACTCAGATGATCTTGTACTTGAGTAAAAGTAGAAGTACTCAGATCTTGTACTTCAGTAAAAGTAGAAGTACTCAGATGATCTTGTACTTGAGTAAAAGTAGAAGTACTTGAGTAAAAGTAGAAGTACTCAGATCTTGTACTTGAGTAAAAGTAGAAGTACTCAGATCTTGTACTTCAGTAAAAGTAGAAGTACTCAGATCTTGTACTTGAGTAAAAGTAGAAGTACTCAGATCTTGTACTTAAGTAGAAGTACTCAGATCTTGTTCTTGAGTAAAAGTGGAAGTACTCAGGTCTTGTACTTGATTACAAGTAGAAGTACTCAGGTCTTGTACTTGAGTTAAAGTAGAAGTACTCAGATCTTGTACTTGAGTTAAAGTAGAAGTACTCAGATCTTGTACTTGAGTAAAGTATTCTCATCAAAATATAGTGAAAAGTAATCATTGTGCAGATTGGTCCATTTCAGAATAATATATATGATATGTTTTATAATGATTGATCATGAAAGTGTTCTCAAAGCTGGTGAAGGTGCAGCTAGTTTGAATGACTTTGTATACTGCAGGGTAGCTTGTGGATTTACTCCAGGTGGAACTACAGTCTGATTCAACACTTGATTATATTTCACATCATTCATCCACATCTGTAAAGTAACTAAAGGTATTAAATACATGTAGTGGAGGAAAAGTACACCATTTACCTCTGACTTATGTTCATTGCCAACCTAAAAGTACCTCAAAAATAGTAATCAATAATGTATTGAAAAGTTATTTGGCTGATTGTTTTATATCGGCTCAGCCAGTTTATATGGGAGGCCTAGTCTACATACAGATCACTAATTTTGAAATATTAAACTTAGTTTTCTTTTCTTTAATTTTTCATCCTCGTGTCTAATGCTATCACGAAACACACATTTGGTTGTTTATAGCATAAAGAACATCTGATTTAATGTGAGGTAGGGAAATAATCATTTGAGTATGTGTATATAAATATGTAATTTACAACAGCTGTAAGCTGCTGGAAAATGCACCTTGAAAATGCTTGAAAAGTGCTTGAATTTGACTTTGGAAAAGGTGTAAGAACCCTGACACCTGTGAAATTGGCATTAGTAGTAAATTGAAAACCTGATGGTGGTTATTGAGTTTGTGCTGTATATGTGTTTTAGATACTCCAAGACTTCAGTCTCCTCTTTGGGTCAGAAACTCCATCCAAACTACTGGAACAGTGGCTAACCTCCTTCAAAGCAAAGGTCATCCAACAGGCAGAAATGCTGACTTCCACACCCTTGCTGAAGCGCTTGTTGTTGTCTGCCAAGAACCAAAGGGCTGATGAACCATCACTGGAATCACCAGGTATGGTTTTAGGAACTGCATTGTCATATCATGTCATATTGCCTATTGTAAATGGTCTGTGAGGCTGGAGGGAGTGTATGACCACACAGTCAATCAATCAATCAATCAATCAATGTTTATTTATATAGCCCAATATCACAAATGTTACATTTGTCTCAGTGGACTTTACAGTTTGTACAAAATATCAGTATGACACACAGTTGGAGAATGCCAGGGTACAGTGGGTTTGGAAAGTATTCAGGCCACTTCACTTTTTCCATACTTTATTGTGTTGTGAGACTTCATGTCTTGTATTTTGCTTGTACATGCACTATGAACTGTTGGACATTATACAGATGGGTAAAAAAAAGCAAATTGATCATTGTTCTCTTACAGAGTGGGACAGTGATATGGCATCCATTCTCCTCCTTCTGCACCTCCTGTCACCCCAGCCTGCGGGAAGGAAGAAAGCCCAGAAGATCAGTGTAGCTCAGGCCATTGACCAGCTGGTCGTATTTCACAAGGTATGTGGCAGGTTTAAGAATGTTAGATCAAGTCACCATAACTACTACACAGAGCTGTCACTATGATAAAGTAGGACTAGGCTAGTGCAAATATAAACTATTCCTAAAAACACACTCAAATATTACACACACATGCGCATAGT
This sequence comes from Gymnodraco acuticeps, assembly GCF_902827175.1. NCBI lineage: Eukaryota > Metazoa > Chordata > Actinopteri > Perciformes > Bathydraconidae > Gymnodraco > Gymnodraco acuticeps. The sequence continues at coordinate 263,382 of NW_022992110.1, forward strand.
TAGCCATGTAAAATTAAAATGTTGCTTGCCTTGTCCTTCAGTCCTGTAGGAGTCTGGATGAGCACCTTCAGAGCCATATGGACACGAGCCAGCCATATCTTCTTGCTTCAGGGACCAGCAAGGAGGCCGTCGGCAACTTCTTCATTCTGATCGACAAGAAGCTCATCCCCTGTGAGGCTACCACTTCCTTAGCAGCAATTGATGAACTTTTTAAGCTTCACTTTGTCTTAGGCACTAGCTATGATCCAGCACTCAAAAGCATGTACACATTTCTGCAAACAACTGTCTATAACATAGACGTTGACACCACCAGTGAGAGCCCCAAGGTCAAGGAACTGAGAACTACGTTTGTGAGTAATGTATAAGTGTTACATATGCAGATTATTGCTTGATACGCCTGGATCCTTAACTCGGCACCTTAAGCTTGTTCATGGCTTGTATCCAGGAAAACATTTTAATTTGATACGCGCTCAGGATGGCTGCTCATTGCAGTTCAAAAGTTTTTTAGGTTTTAAAAAACATTTGAAGAAATACCATGATAAGGATGGGGTTGTTTCAAGCAATAATCCTTCATCACCAGTCCAACAAGCTGTTATTCTCAGGGAAGACATTTTACATGTTGGTAATTCTGACATGGATCAAGATTTGCCGAATCAGCAGGCCAGTGGGTCTGGATCTTCTATCTCTAAAGATCAGTCGAAAGAAATGTGTGCATCTATTATAGCCAAATTACAGGGCAGTGGTGTTGCCAATAGTGTTATATTGTCCGTTGTTGAAAGCATGGAAGAGTATGTTGATGAAGTTCACACAAATCTGAAGGAACAAGTGTTGAGTGTAGTGCCTCCTGATAATGCCTGTCGCATTGCAGTTGAGGAAGTTTTCAAAAATGCACATAATTATTTCACTGACTTTAACACAGACAGTAAATGGAGGAAATATTTCAGTGACAAATGGGGGGTTGTTGAACCAGTCGAAGTGCACTTGGGTGTTCGATTCGATTCAAAGAGAAACAAAATCTCTGGAATATATGAACAGGTACCAGTCAACGACACTTTCATTTATGTACCCATCTTGAAGACCTTGGAGTTTATTTTCAAGAATGAGGAAGTATGTCAACACATTCATGACACCAGACACAGTGACATGTATCAGGACTTTTCTGATGGACAGTATTATAAAAAACATCCTTTGTATTCCAAGTACAGTAATGCACTTCAAATTCAAGTTTATTACGACGATTTTGAAACGGCAAACCCATTAGGGTCTAAACAAGGCATTCATAAACTTGGATGTTTATATTTCACTCTTCGTAACTTGCCACCGCGCCTGAATTCTTCTCTAATGAATATCCACCTCATTTCATTGTTTCACTCTCAGGACGGGAAAAAGTATGGCATTGACAGAATACTTAGTCCATTGGTTGAGGACATAAAAGTACTGGAACAGGGAATGTAAGTGTTGTTTGCTGAGCAACCAATCTATGGTACCATTGCACAGATTACAGGTGACAATCTAGGCTTGAAAAATAAATAATAAACTAAACTAGGCTTAAATGGCCTTCTTGGATATGTGGAATCTTTCAGTGCAAACCATTATTGTAACATGTCTCACTGACAAAACATCAGCTCAGACTGTGTTCACTCAGGATGACCCGCGGGTGATTTTGCGCACAAAACTGTTAAATGAGGAACATTACAATCATCTCATTCAGAACCCAGGAGAAGGCCATTGTTACACTGTAAAAATATCCACGTGAATTCACAATAATTACCTGGCAACTTGTTGCATGACTTTCACAGTAAGGTTCACAGCAATTTACTGTGAATGTCTTCACAGCAATGTATTGTAATTTCACATCCATGATATTACAATGCATTGTTGTAAAGGTACAACTGTATACTGTAACTTCACAGCTTCAACTACTGTGATATTACAGTATGTTACTGGGGAATCACATCATTTTGTTGTACATGCATTACAACAAGGACCTGTACTTTTACAATTCTATTGTGAAAGTAATGCAGGAGTAGCCAGTAATTTACTGTGAATGTACAATGACACACGTGCATAACTGTAATCCCCAGCTCCAGTACTTCCTGGAGGAAGCTCATACAATGGTTTCCTGTCCAAGTTTAACAGGAAACCAAAGTGTGAGCTTCCTCCTGGAAGTACTGGAGCTGCACTACAAAAATGCACGTAATCTTATTGTACAATTTATTTAAAAAAAAAAAGGCACAAATAAGGTAAAATCAATGGAAGCCCACTGGCATATTTATTGACAAAATAAACAACAGAGTAAACAAACAGGAACATGAACTAGTTCACCTCAACTATCCATAAAAAACAGATGAACCCTTAACGGATCCTTTAAACAAATAATCCCTCGCAGGTGAACTGACCGTAATGCTTCCCACTGGACTTGTCCCCGCACACCATGCAGTCCATTCTAAGTCTATCAGCTTCCGGTGAAGGGTGCTCACGTGAGGGTTAATGGAGCTTCGCTTCTTTGCCTTGGAGCCTTTCTCCGGGTTGATGCCCAAGAAGCACCTGTTAATAAGCAAAGATAAGTTTCAGTTTTAAATAGACTCATGTATTGCAGGCAGCATTTATCAAGGTGTTCACCTGTGTCTTTACCCACACCGACTGTTACTAGTCCAAACCTGTTGGATCATCCTCTCACAATAACATTATTTGTAGCCTAGCAGAGGGCCTCAGGTACCTCTAACATAAGGTGTACTTACTTATCCGAATTTTGAAGCCATACTATAATGTGAATTAAACCATTATGTCAATTTTTTAACAAGATTGCCCAGCAACATCAAGTGATGGTGTGGTCCCAATTCGCATAGTTGGTTCCAGGCTTCATACTCAAAGCATTTAATCTACTTTATGGCCTCTGTAGAAAGGCATGGACTTAATAGCCAGATAGTGAAACACAACTTTGCATGATAAGTCTTATTGATGACATTGATCATGTGTTTGAGTGTTACAATACCTTTGGATGAACTCCAGTGTGCATGATCCAACGGGATATTCGAGGTTGAAGACATAGTAGCTGCTGAATAAAGCAGCTACCCCATGCAAAAAGAATGGGTGTGGGCCCATTACCACTTGTCCCTCGATGGATAGCATCCACCCAGAAGGCTTCATTGTGTCACCTGAAATGAACAGATACCGCGTCATGCGTTATTGTGGATAGGTACATTCCTAGAATCAATCAAAACAAAAATAATACTTGAGCTAGAGATGTCAATACCAGATCCGAGTAACATTCATGATTGGCCAAGGACCAAAAAGCAGCAAAATATACAGTGCAGAGCATGCAAGGACATTACACAGAACCCTCCACTTCAGGTGGACAGCACTTTTCTACTCCACCATCAGTGAGGTAGGCTACTTAACAGTCACTGTAAAAGCATCAAAGGTCCCTGTGCAGATAGGAGAATCTGGCTGAACGACAAAGCAACTCCCTAGCCCTCCTCCCTCTGCCTTTATGGCTAGACGGTTTAACCTTATTCCTCTATGGGTAGATGGTTACGAGCCCAGCTGGAACGAGAACATGTCAACTCGTCAGACCCCTGAATCATTGAAACAGGCTAGAGATTTTAACTAACGCGAATCGCTGAAACATGTGGCGTCAGAGTATCGAAAGTGTCGTTTCACAGACTGGACTTGAATGGAGTGCAGGAGAGATGGAAGGCCTTCAGTCAGATTCTCCCCTCGATGCAAAGGAATACTTAAGCTCTTTAGAGTAACCATTCAGTATCCTATACCTCATCGATGTTGGAGCAGAACAGGGATGTCCTAAGATAAATTATATAACAAGAATAAAAGCAGCAGTGAAGTCTAGCCATTCAGGTCAGAAAAGCAGGAAATCCTGTATAAACAGGAACAATCCCATCCCTGAACATTACATTACCTTGAATGATCAAGCAGGGGGTGCTTGGGAGTGCTGCAGTATTCACTACATCAGCAGCAGTGGCACAGGTCTGTAACAAAGTAACACACAATAGCATAGATTTAACATTATGCAAGGATGAAGATCGTTCATTGGTCAGAGGTAAATCATAATAAATGGTCTAATAATAATTACTTGCATTTATATAGCGTTTTTCAAGACACCCAAAGCGCTTACAAATGGATGTCCGCAAAACAATGTGTAGCCCCCGCCTGGGTGATGCTAAAGCAACAGCTAATCCGCGCACTACAGCTCAACACAGATCAGCTCGGCCCATTTGGAGCAACTTGGGGGTTAAGTGTCTTGCTCAAGGACACTTCCGACATGCGGACAGTCAGAGCCAGGATTCGAACCACCAACCCTACGGTCGATGAAAGACCAGCTCTACCAACTGAGCTTCAGTCGCCCCTAATGTAATCACTTGTTTAGCATTTTAAATATTTAAATACATTTTAAAAAATCAACTTCGAGCATTAGTTTATCCGTAGGCCCCTTAAAGTAGTCCATAAGGAGCTGGAGGATGCAGGCAGCCTTCTCCGAACCCTCTGGATCATAGCTGGCCAGAACTTCCCTGATCTTCGGGTTGTCCAGTTTCTGGCAGAAATGCAGGATGGTCTGTCCTCTCTGACCCAGGGCCTCTTGGAGCTTCTGAAGTATGTTGACGTCCGTCAGTAGGCCAAAGTGGGAGAAAAGCCCTCTCTGAGAAAAGAGAAAAGGCCATTCCTCTTTGACCTCCAACATCGCTGGTGCAGGCGTTCTGTTGAGGTACCTCCGCAGGATGACGTAGGTCCTCACCATCAGAGGTTCTGCTCTCTCTGCCCCACCCATCCCTTCCTCTGTGTACATACATACAAATACATGTTTGAGAGTACCCAAGTAACAACAATTAAATGCAATGTCCCCACCTCTGGGAAATGTTGAGTGTCAAACCTTTAATTTCATGCTCTCATCATTACTCATTCTGAATATCGCAGTCTTAGTGTCGCCAACTCCGTTTCTAATATGCAATATGACTACAAATTGCGTCTATAGTGTATTTTCGATCTTCCTAATTCAGACGAGAGATCTCTCCCCGGCCTGCTTGCGAGGGGGCGGGGCAGTTTACACACACACGCAGCTGCTACATGCATGCAACACACACACACACACGGAGGAGATGGCGGAGAGAACACGCTCCGAGGTGTAGTTCAACTTTAGCCGTCTCGATGTGGACAATGCTCGTTACCAAAAGTGCAATAACAGTTTATCATGTAAGGGCGGTAACACAAACAATTTGTCTAAACATTTAGCAAAAGTGCTCCACATCCAGACGGAGAAATGCACCGTGTTCCACTGTCTTTCTAGCAGCCCTGTAGCCCCGTCCACGAGTAACGTTTCCACGTCAGGTGTTATGTATGCTAGCAGCAACACACAGAGTTAACTCAGTTATTAAAACATAGGTTAATGATTAGAGGTAACTGAGTTATTTATTTTGTTAAAGTTTCAGCTATTCTGTTTACAGTTCTGTCATCACATTATTTAATATGATTTGTGAAAACATTGTTGTTTCTTTTGATGTGAAATATTATGCATTTAATGAAAATAAAAAGCAATGTTAGATTTGTTCACTGTTTGTTTAGTTAGTTTACCTTATTTCTTGTCAAAAGAACCGTTAATACTATCGTTAAAAGGACCGGATCGATAAGCAGTATCGATATAAGTAGTAGTACAGTTAAAACCTTAACGATCCGAATAATCGATTAATCGTTTCATTATTCGATAGATTAATCGATAATCAAATGAGTCGTTTGTTGCAGCCCTAGTGATGACACGTGGTGACACAAATGTGCAATAGGGTCTGTGACGAATTCATTAAGAACATTGTAAGAGCAACTAACGTTACCAACTTTGACACCGATTTAGATTAGGCCTAATTTGATTAGACAATGTCATGAAACCACCAAGCACCTAGCACAAGAAACATTCATTAGCTAGCTAACATCAGCTAACCTACTAGTAAGTTAATTAGACCATGGCGTCAGAATACAAACTTAGCAGCAATGCTAAGCTAACTAGCTTATACCAATGGCTATTATGCCAGTTTTACCTGTTAAAGTATTCATTGTTCGCTCTTTCATTCAAATACAGCATAAGCCTTCTGCCAACAAATGGAACAGTCAGCAACAGTTGGCTGGCTAGCACCAGAGCCATCTACCATAGCCATATACGGCGCTGGCAGGGTTGGGAGGGTTACTTTGTAAATGTAATCAGTTACTGATTACATGGCTCTGAAAGTAATCCGAATACAGTTACAGTTACGTGTCTTAAAAAAGTAACGTAATCAGATTACTTTTAGATTACTTTTGGATTACTTTATTTTTCCATCACAGATGGGTATGTTTTGGTGAACAGGAGACACAAAAAGCAAAAGGAAACTGAAAGTGTTTTTAAAGTTTTAATGGTTTATCAAGAGCACAACTGAAACATAACTTCTGAAACGATGCAACAACATAATACACTTTTTGGGGATGCAGCTTGGGATGTGAGGAGTGAGGGACACGGCTTAGAACGGGCGTGTCGCCTTCTGTCCTGCCAGTGTTGGCAGGACATGAATTAAAATGTCGAACTCGGACTTCATTTTAAGGACATGTCGGCCAGGGGTGTAGAGCTATATTTGTTTAAGCACCGGATTGGCAAAACAGGAGTGTGTGTACCAGTGTGCCTTGATCTATGTATTCATGTCCGTGACACTCACAGTATCTGCTGCCCACAGCTTTTTTATAGAAGGACAACCTCCTTCATTCATGAAATCTCTGCAGCACCAGGAGGCAGCGGGAGGGTTAACTCTGCCTTTCACGCACCGCCTTCGCTGTGTTTACCTTCAGAATCATAAGAAAGGCTAACGAGCGACCGCAGGCTGATGTGTTTTAAACCACACACCTCTACACACACACGACTTAAACGCAGACTTTTTTTCCTCCATGTTTTGTTGTTATTGTTTCACTGAGCGGACCCGCCCCTTTTTTTCCAAACGCTCCCTTTTTTGGTCCATCTGCGGCGGTAATAGGTTTTGTGCGCTGTGATGATTCGGCTGTACCTTTAGTAATGAATATTAAATGTTGTGAGGAAATCTTTCCACCAATAATTCCAAAAAGTATTCCAAAATGTATTCACTTCAGGTTACGAAAGTAACTGTAATCAGATTACTCGTTTTTCAAATGTAACGCGAGCTGAATACAGTTACTTGATTTTTGTATTCTGATTACGTAACGCCGTTACATGTATTCCGTTATAACCCAACCCTGGGCGCTGGCTAGCACTAGCTAGGCTAACGTTAAGGCCACCTGCTTGAAGGTGGACATGGCTGCTATCAAGCTAATGTTACTAGCTAACGCAAGCTATCTATTCGCTACCATGTACAAACCAACACGAGACTACTCCACTGGCGTTCGCAATCGAAAGCACATAATATCCACCTCTAATCCACATTATGGGCAGTACTTACTTGCTGTTTACCGATGGTAACCGCCTTGGAGAAACTCACAGATGTTCACCTTGACTGTTGCCTCCGTGCGAATTTTTGAAAGGATCGAGGCATCTCTGTTAGGAGGCTTTGGATTCCTCAAAGCGCGATATGATTGGCCGTTCGAGCGATGACGTTTCGTCCCTTCAAACGTGACACCTACGGTTAACAGGCAAACCAGTGGACAAATACCTGGAAATGACGTTTTTTCTGGCGTGTATGTCACGTGATCTTCAACTTTCTCAGCAGAAAAAAAAAAATATATATAAATATATCAGCAATTAAACAACATATTCCATTTATTTTCACACAATACGTCTCCTTGCAGTATCAACAGTAATTCGGCTGACTTATATATTTGATCCAATTGGTAAATAGGGACACCTAGTGGTTAAAGCACGTTATTGAAATGTTTTGTTGAATAATCTTTAATCTTTAATAACCTGACTTTGGAAAGGGCTGGAAAGATAATTGTTTCACCAGGGGCCTCTAAATAGGGCCCAGATAAGGTATCTGAAATATGGGAACCGTAACCCACCCAGACATTTTTTTTCAATCTAATGTCAAACTCTCACAAAATCCTGTCTAGAGCTAAGGATTGGACACCCTTTGGTGAGGGAGGGAGAGAAAATTGAAAAAAGGTGCTTGGCGCTCCGAGACTTTGAGAGTGTGTTGCTTAACTTGTGTGGAACCCGCTTGCAAAATTTGGGGCCGCTGTGACCTTCAACCAGGTCGCAAACTAAGGTTAAAGGTCATGTTTTCATGGCTCTCAGTACTCTAGTCGGCACAAAGGAAGGTCCGACAGCTTTGAGCTTGGTGTCGTTGGAATCGTCTCGAAGAGTACATGCAGATTCATCCCTTTGCCCCTCCGAATGTCAAGCGTTACGGCTTAAAACGGGACAAAGCCTTCCGTTAAGCCGCTTTCACTCTCGCTCTTGTGGTGACAGAGCACGCCAATGTCCCCGCATGCTAGGCCGTCAAGAGTATTCTAGTTAGCTTCGGATTGATGTGGAGATGTGATTTAATGTGTCGTTTGTCCCCCAACTCCTCTCGGATGTCCTCTCCAAAGTTGAGATATTTACTAAAATGCTCAGGGGAGTTTCCTGAATGTTCATGCCGAAAGCCAAGCACTAGGCCCTGGGTAAATTTAAGACGCTGATTTGGGGCACTTTTTCCACTTTCCGTGGTGCTAGAAACTCAAGTCAGGCATCCCTGGAATCGTTGCAAAAATACTTTTCTAGCTAAACGTAATTGAGAATGCAGTTTAGTTATGTGGTAAGCACTCTAGTGCAGGCATGGACATTCTTCCCATTGGGATAAAACACTCGTGGGCAATATATCGAGGCGAAGGGACCGCCTTGGCTTTTTACCGTCACTTGCCAGTCTAAATGAGTACACAAACAGCATATGAGTGTGTATGCATGCATTGGACAATAGATGGCGCTCTTCTCACTAGTGTGTACTTATACTGCAAGGGGAGGTGGCCCAAAGGCAATATGGGGTCCCACTTCCCACCTATTACACAGTAACATGAGTATTCACTTACTGTGTACTTGTACTTATGGGGTGGGGGGTTGTCCGTCAACCCAATATGGGGTCAGACTTACCAAATATTTGTCATGTCGGGAGGTGTCTAATTTTTTATTCAGGGTCTTCTAAATAGGGCCCAGATCAGGAATCTGAAATATGGGAACCCTAACCCACCCAGAACTTTTTTTTCAATAAAATGTCAAACTTTATCACAAAATCCTGTCTGGAGCTAAGAATCTGACACCCTTGTGGTGAAGGAAGGGGAGGAAATTGACAAAAATTGAAAAAATGTGGTTGGCTTTCCGAAACTTTGAGAGTGTGTTGCTTAACGTCTGTGGAACCCGCTTGCAAAATGTGGGGCCACTGCAACCTTCAACAAGGTCAAAACTGAGGTCAGAGATCACGTTGTCATGCCGTACGGTGCCCTGTATGGCACAAAGGAAGGTCCGACCGCTTTGAGCTTGCTCTCATCAGAACCGGCTCGAAAAGTACATGCAGATTGATGCCTCTGCTGCTCCTAATGTCAAAGGTTACGGCTTGAAATGTAACAAAGCTCCAAAGGTCACGTTTTCAAGCTGTACGGTGCCCTTTACGGCACAAAGGAAGGTCTGACCGCTTTCAGCTTGATGTCATTTTAACCGTCTCGGAGAGCAGATGCAGCTGGATGCCTCTGGTGCAACTAAATGTCAAAGGTTATGGCTTAAAATTTAACAAAACCTTCCGTTAAGGCTTTTTGAGAAGCTGCAGTGCTGCATGAGTGTTTAAAGGACTTTCAAAAGGGCTAAAGAGATAATTTTTTCACAGGGGGCCTCTAAATAGGGCCCAGATCAGGAATCCGAAATATGGGAACCCTAACCCACCCAGAACTCTTTTTCAATAACATGTGAAATTCCTCACATATTGCTGTCTGGAGATAGAATCTGACAGGCTTGTGGTGGGGGAGGGGAATACAATGAAATGGCTCTTAGTACTGTACACGGAAGAAAGGAAGGTCCGACAGCTTTGAGCGTGGTCTCGTTAGAATCACGTCGAAGAGTACATGCAGATTCATCCCAATGCTGGGATTGGACAAAACCTTTCGTTATATACTGAGATGTTATTCAGACTTATTCTGGTGTTACTGCATTGGTCTTTGCTGCGGGAGACCCGGGTACGATACCCGCCTAAGCTGTTTTAATGAAAATGCGAAAATGATATGTATTATTAGTTGAATTGAGAGAGGGAGAAAGGATCTTTACTTTTAGGTTAATTATTATAGGTTTATTTATTAAGGAATTATTAAATATAAAACAATTGTGTTGAATTAAGAGAGAGATAATGGGTTACATTATAATTTATGTCAGGGTGAATGTGTGAAATGCTAATATTATGCTAACCGCTAGTTGCTAAGCTAACGGGAGCTATTTCAATGTATATTTCCATTGACAATGCTAACCGCTAGCAGCAAAGCTAGCATCACAGGCATTGATCCGCTTTGAGACTTTGCACACGCTTTTCTCTAACCTTTTCACACGCTACTCTGGGAGTACTTTCATTCGCTTCGTATTGATCTGTAGATGTTATTTAATGCATCGTGTGTTCATTTGATGTTGGAAAAGCCAGGGAAATGTCCCGGAGATATACTGAGAAATCTCTATAACAGCATTTTCCTGCAATGAAAGCAGCGCATCACAGCCGTTCTCGCACTATTCTCACACGCTAGAAGTCTGGGAGTACTTCCATTCGCTTCGTCTTGATCTGTAGATGTTTTTAATGCTTCGTGTGTCCATTTTGATGGTGGAAAAGACGACTGTCTGCACGAAATCAGAAACCGGAAATCGGTTTTTGAGAGGACTTAGAAAAAAAACGGCTGTCTCACTTCATGGAGGAATGTATCCACTCCATGTGCACTCTGGCCCCGGTACATTTGTTGCCTGGAGACCCCCCAGTATGGTTCTTACATAACTTTAAGTTTTTGAACTGGTCTCTGGAGGAATGTAAGGGGAGTTGTCAGTGGACTCTACCCGCCTTATGGGACACTATTTTCGGATACTATTTTTCCATTTTCACCCCTTTTCTCTGGTTCTCCAAAAAGTTAACTCAGACTTTATTATATTATTTATTTATATATGACTTATTTTTTAAATATGGTGGGGATAGTGGCATTAACTAGTACCCAGTAGGCCTACTGGGAGGGAAAAATTGTGCATTTCTCCATCTGAATGTGGTGCACTTTTGCTAAATGTCTCGACAAATTGCTCGTGTTACCGCCCGTCACACAGAGAAGTTTAACCACACCTCAGAGCGCGTTCTCTCTGCCATCTCCTCCCTGTGTGTGTGTTGCTGCATGTAGCAGCTGCTTGTGTGTAAACTGCCCCTCGCCCTCGCAAGCAGGCGGGGGAGAGAGATCTCTCGTCTCGATTTTCACATGCTAGGAGTCTGGGGTTGCGTTCCGATAATCCAAAAATCAGCTCCTAAATTCTAACCCTATCTCCTATTCCTTGACCTCTGAGTGAAACGTCACGGGGTTAAGGGATAGTGGATAGGAGAATTCAAAAGGACTTAGGAGAAGAGACCGCGGTACTTTAGAGAATCCGAATGCACTTTCACTATCCGACGTGTTTATGATGCGCCAGCGGACGTCATGAATGTGCGTCTGCTGCTGTGGGGAAACTATGGAAACTACAGTTTTCTATACAGCGGACTACAACATGGATGTTTAATAAGAACGAGGGACTACTGTAAACTCATCTAGAGACTCTGCACCGTGCTCTGATGCTGTTGCTTTATGCTTTATGAACGTGGACAACAGAGAAACATATTCTTCATGACCAAAGTTGGAATTTAAATAAAAAAGGAAAGTGAAACGTATGCTCGTCACCCTCTCCCTCCGGTCCACATTAATACAAATGTTCCCAATACGTATGATTGTATGAACTATGAACATATCTTAAAATCAATACAAATGTATTTATTATAAACATTAGTCCTTAACATCTATCACTGTCTATATAACCATTCAAACATCTTTTAAAAGTTGAACAAACCCCACATAGCTCAGTAAAGACTGTGAAATGTTGACTTTATTTGATCATTTCAGTAAAAACTAACTTTCATATTTCTCTTTTTGATTATAATACTGATGAACGTTCAGAAAAAAGCACTTTGGCAACTTACCACATACGTTTTAAAATGCTTAATAAGCACCGTAACTTTCATGATATAATTTCTCGGTCATAATCGGTTGTTTCCGTGAACGGCCGACTGTTGAGTGACGGCAAATGCTGCGGCTGCAATGCATTGTGGGGCAGCATTTTCTCCTCTCCTTTCGGTTAGGGAGGTCCAGTGGTTCCTAAGCTAAAGGAGGTTATAAAGGAAGTTTGAAACCTCCTTTTCTTTCATTTTGAGAATTGGAACAGCACTTAACATGGCTGCCAGTGACGTACTTCCGGGTCATTTCACTTGGTTAGGAAGGTTCCTAACAGAGGTGTGGACTCGAGTCACATGACTTGGACTCGAGTCAGACTCGAGTCACACATTTTATGACTTGAGACTTGACTTGATAACATCACAAAAGACTTGCGACTCGACTTGGACTTGAACACCAATGACTCGGGACTTGACTTGGACTTGAGCCTTCTGACTTGAGGTGACTTGATAATTTAATTCAGAGGTCTCCAACACGCCGATCGCGAGCTGCCGCTAGAAGAGCAGACTCCCGTCGGGGAAAGCAGAATCTTCTGCCGCTCCTACTCTTGCTGAGAATCCTTGCAGACAGGGGCGGGTCTTTATTTAGCTGGGCCACCATGCGGCCAATCATATGCGAGGACACACTAGGATCATACCATTATGTGAAAGAAGGGTGGGGGCACAGCATGTGTAGTGGTACAGGCCAGCTGCACAGAGCGACGGGGAGCCGGATTTAAATGCAAGCGCGTCGGAAAAAGTCAAGAAATGAGCGAAAACCGAAAAAAGAAGCAGCATCTGGCTGCTTTTCAATGATATTGGAGAAAGCAAAGCTGAGTGCAGGATTTGTAAAATGAAAATAACCTTCAGAGCAGGGTTTTTTTTTTGGTAACCACTCAGGATTTATTGTCAGAGGTGGGAGAAGTTCAGACAATTTAAAAAAAAAAGTTACAATCAGGGTTCCCGCGGGGTCTTAACAAGTCTTAAAAAGTCTTACATTTGATAATCAGAATTTAAGGCCTTAAAAAGGTCTTAAATATGATTCAGAATGTCTTCAAAATTATCGGATTTGAAAGGTAGGTTACTTCTATGTTGCGATAGCGTCTAACTGTGTTTTGGGGGAAATGTCCGGGCTGCAAAGTAATCAGTACGGTAATAGCCTTTCAGTTCCCCCCAACAATTTGTATTGAATTAAATTAACATGGAACCAGTAATCACTAACTGTGTTTCCCCCGGCCCCTTATTGGAGAACACCCAGCTAGTAACCTAGCAACCAAGCTTCAGCTCATGTAGCCTATCTTCGAATCTACTTACAAATAAATATGGGGAAGTGTAAGTTCAACCGTATTTGGTTGGAAAACATCTAATTTAGTGCTTGGTTGAAACCAGTGGAGGGAACGTGTTTGAAGCCCGCTGCATCTTTTGCAAAATAAATTTGTGTTTGTTTTGCTAATGTAGCGTTAGCTAGTGCAGCAGCTCCCGCAACAACACCGGGGGACCTCCGGGCGAAGTTTGGGTCTACGTCAACCCTAAAAGCGGAGGTGCTGTAGACACTAAATACCGCAGCTAAACACCAATCATACAACAGCAACGATGAAATAGTGTAGCCAAGGCAGCAGAGCTCTGAATATAGCTCTTGTCACTCTCTCTCAGAGACACACACACACACACACACACACACACACACACACACACACACACACACACACACACACACACACACCACACACACACACACACACACACACACACACTAGGGCTGCTCGATTATGGCAATAATCAAGATTATGTTGGTCAATAATTTATATCACGATTATTAAATATGATTATTCATTGACTTTGAAAACATCCATTTATTGAACTTTAAAACAAATAATAATTTGAACAGTATCTTTTTAACTGTTGATTACCCTGAACGTATAATTCAACTGAAAAACCAATACAAAAATTAATTAAATAAATGATACATTACTAAAAAATTAATTAGATCAAATATATTGTGGTGCACAACCTAGCAAAGCAAAATAATCGTTTTTTCCGATTATGTTGTTTTCGTAATAGTGGCAGGCCAAAATCGTAATTGCGATTAAAATATGATTAATTGCACAGCCCACACACACACACACACACACACACACACACACACACACACACACACACACACACACACACTCAAGCACACACAAACACATGCACACTTTTTGTCTAACACGCTAACACAGTTCTGTACTGTTACGCTGTTGTGTTCAGTCATTGTTCTTATGTTGAACATAAATACATTTACTTTGTAAGTGATTATGGGACGTATTTCTTCTTTATATACATTTTCCTTCATACTTTATTGCCGTGAAATAGGTCTTAAATTCTATTCAAAGTGGTCTTAAAAAGTTCTTAAAAAGTCTTAAATTTGAGTTGGCGAAACCCGCAGGAACCCTGTACAATAAAAAGTCCTGCATTCAAAATGTTACAAGTAAAAGTACAAAAGTATTCGCATCAAAATATACTTAAAGTACCACCTGCAGAGGGATCTAGATGCAGGTGTTCTCTTCCCCATAGAGACCGCCTCGCTGCACATTATCCCTTGCATAAAGTTAGATTGTGGGTCCCTTATAACATGTTGTACACAGTGGAAATAAACATTCTGGTCACCTCAACATCAGGGATCTTATACATTAAACTCCTTCTGAATCAAACCGTCACGGTAGCCTTACCTTACTGATCCCTCTTAAATTAGAAAAACACACGTTACTTTACCAGCAGAGAAAAATGGATTATTAAATTATTAATGTGACTAATAAAGAGCAATTTGATTATTAAGTATTATTCTGTTGATCGATGTCATTAGATTTGGTGAAAAACACACAATGACTTGTTTATGACTCGTTTTGTCAAAGTTTAGGACTTGACTTGACTTGAACTTGCCCATCCTGACTTGAGACTTGACTCGGACTTGCAAAACAATGACTTGGTCCCACCTCTGGTTCCTAAGCTAAATGGACTATTGGAATGGGCCTAGGGAGTACTTCCATTGGCTTCGTCTTGGTCTGCAGATGTGATTCGATGTGTAGTTTGTACATTTTGATGGTGAAAAAGACTGGGAAACGTTCCGTTACTCTACTATATAATAGACTGATCCTATATGGGCTTTAAGCGACAGGGTTTCGCAGTGTGATAAGATTCACCCCTTCATGCAGGAGGTCGGGGTTAGAGACACCTCGGCGGTGTGAACTTATTATTTTGAGTTCGAATAGGCACAAATATATTGGGACTATAGAGATATATATATAATAATAATAATAATAATACATTTTATTTGTAGGCGCCTTTCATGACACCCAAGGACACCGTACAATTTGTTAAAAAATAAATAAATAAAAATAAAAATGAATAAACGCTAATAGGCAACAGAACATGATAAAAACACAAACAGGAAATCATGGAGGAGACAGTCAAGTGGACACAAAAGAAACATATAATGGGGAGCACTACAGTGAGTAAGCAGATTTGAACAGGTGGGTTTTTAATTGGGATTTGAATATCGTGATTGTGTCTGACTGTCGGATGTGCGGGGGGAGGGAGTTCCAGAGTCTGGGAGCAGTGCAGCTAAAAGCCCGGGCACCCATGGTGACGAGGCGTGGGGTGGGGACGGTCAGCAGACCAGCAGAGGAGGAGCGGAGGGAGCGAGAGGGGGTGTAGTCCTGAAGAAGGTCAGCCAGATAGGGCGGGGGGCAGGTTATGGAGGGCTTTGTAAGTGAGCAGTAGGTTTTTGAAGTTGATACGGGATTGAACAGGGAACCAGTGGAGTTGGATGAGGATGGGGGTGATGTGTTCGGAGGCCTTGGTGCCGGTGATGATCCGGGCTGCGGAGTTCTGTATGATTTGTAGTTTATTGATGAGCTTGGTGGGTATGCCTGAGAGGATGGCGTTCCAGTAGTCGATGCGAGACGTGACAAATGCGTTGACCAGGACTTCAGTGTTTGATTGAGAAAGGGATGGTCGGAGTCTGGAGATGTTGCGTATGTGGAAGAAGGCAGTCCGGGTGATGTTATTTATGTGAGGTGAAAATGAGAGGGAGCTGTCCAGGATGACACCAAGGCTCTTAACTTGGCCAGAGAAGGGGATGGAGTAGCCATCAATGATGAGGTTGGAGGAAGGGGAGGATGAGGTTTTGGAGAGGGTGGTTTTGGTGCCAACCAGCAGGGCTTCGGTTTTGCTGCCGTTGAGTTTTAGGAAGTTCCTGCTCATCCAGCTCCTGATGTCCTGGAGGCAGTTGGTGAGAGAGGTTGGGGGGAGGGCAGTGTTGGGTTTGCTGGAAATGTAGACCTGGGTATCGTCGGCGTAACAGTGGAAATTGACATTATGATGACGGAGGATAGTGCCAAGGGGGAGTAGATAGATAATAAACAGGAGTGGACCCAATACTGACCCCTAAGGAACACCATGTGAGACAGTGGAGCAGCTTGACCAGTGGGTGCTGAGACGGACATATTGTTTTCTGTCTGTGAGGTAGGATGAAAACGATGAGAGTGCAGTACCAGTGATCCCAATGTCTGCCAAACGTTTAATAAGCAGTGCGTGTGAGATGGTGTCAAAGGCAGCTGTGAGGTCAAGGAGGATTAGGATGGTGAGCAGTCCAGAGTCAGCTGCACGGAGGAGGTCGTTGGTGATTGTTACCAGCGCTGTTTCGGTGCTGTGCTTTGAGCGGAAACCCGATTGGAAGGGTTCATGAAGGTTGTTTTTGTCCAGGTGTTGTTGAAGTTGGTCAGCAACCACTCTTTCAAGGGTTTTTGAGATGAAGGAGAGGTTAGAGATGGGCCTGTAGTTATTCAGGTCATCTTGGTCAGCTCCAGGTTTTTTGAGTGTTGGTGTTATTGCAGCAGTTTTGAGGTTTGGCGGTACAGTTCCAGTTGCGAGGGACGAGTTAATGATTCTTGTGATCAATGGGCAAGTAGAGGGCACACAGGTTTTAACGAGGGCAGTGGGGAGTGGGTCGAGCTGACAGGTAGTAGGTTTGGATTTACGGATAAGCTCAGTGATGGAGAACTCAGTAGCTGCCGAGAAATTGGACAGGGTGGGGATTAGCTGGTGACTGGTGGAGCTCAGCCACTGTGGGTCGTCTTTGGAGGTTGTAGATGCAGCCAGTTGCAGGTGAATGGTGTTGATTTTGCTATTGAAGAAATTCAGAAAGTCATTGCAGTCATCAGATGAGATGTCTGTGGGGAGGGTTGTGGGAGGTTGAAGTAGGTGTCTGACGGTTGAGAAGAGGTTTCTTGTGTTACCTTTTCCAGAACTGATGAGGTTGGAGTAGTAGGAGGACTTAGCGGTGGTGAGGGCGTTCTTGTAAAGGCAGAGATGTTCTTTGTAGAGCTGAATGTGGATTAAGAGTCCAGGGCTGTCAGTCGATAATATTTAATCGCGATTAATCGCATGATTATCCATAGTTAATCGCAAATTAATCGCACATTTTTGATCTGTTCTAAACGTACCTTAGAGGAATATTTTTCAAGTTTTTAATACTCTTATCAACATATGAGTGGACAAATATGCTTTATGCTAATGTTTATTAATATCAGATAATCATTAAGCCTCCTGTTATGTTATTTTTTCTATTGACCTCTGTGTGTGTGTGTGTGTGTGTGTGTGTGTGTGTGTGTGTGTGTGTGACAACAATTACTACACACTATGAGTCTGGAAGTACTTCCATTCGCTTCGTCTTCATCTGTAGATGTGATTTGATGTGTCGTTTGTACATTTTGATGGTGGAAAACACAGGTAAATGTGCCGTTCAGAATGTTTATAATAGACTATACAGCTATAAGCTTTAGGCGACCGGGTGTCGCCCCTTGCTACAGGAGACCCGGGTTCGAAACTCCTCTCAGACTCTCCATATTATATAGCAGAACAAATACATTTATACAAAAAAATGTACGAAACATTATAAGAACAATCATTGGGAACATTTAAGAACATTATACACATTCATTTCATCATATTAATCATAATAATCATATATCACACAATGGTGTGATGTGAAAAGCCATTGCTACGTTTTCAAACTTGTAAACCCGCTAGGAGTCTGAGAGTGGTTTCATTAGCTTCGTATTGATTTGAAGATGTGATTAGATGTGACCGAAAGAATGAGATACAAGCGGCCGAGATGGGTTTTCTCCGCAGGGTGGCTGGTGTCTCCCTTAGGGATAAGGTGAGCAGTTTGGTCATCAGGGAGGGACTCGGAGTTGAGCCGCTCCTCCTTCGCGTCGAAAGGAGCCAGTTGAGGTGGTTCGGGCACCTAGTTAGGATGCCACCTGGGCACCTCCCTAGGGAGGTGTTCCAGGCACGTCCAGCTGGGAAGAGACCAAGGGGTAGACCTAGGACCAGGTGGAGGGATTTTATCTCTTTGCTGGCCTGGGAGCGCCTTGGGATCCCCCAGTCAGAGCTGGTTGATGTCGCCAGGGAAAATAAAGTTTGGGGCTCTCTGCTGGAACTGCTACCCCCGCGACCGACCACGGATAAGCGGGAGAAGATGGATGGATGGATGGATTTGATGTGTTTCTTTGTCAATTTTGATCGCCAAAACGATAGAGAAATGTCTTTTTACTTTATAGTGGAGTCTATATATAATACTTTTGTTTAATAAACTTCAGCGCCACTTGTGGGGCAATGGAATGGGAGTCGCTCCTTGGCACTCAATCTTAAGTTTCTTGAATTCGTTTTTATATGTGGACACTAACTGTCCACAAGTCAATATGGGGGCCCATTACTGCATATTTAATAGTTATAAATACTATTATTATTATTTTGGAATTATTAATAATATTGAGAAGTGGGCTTCCATATTGAGATGTGGGATCTACAAGTGGGCTTCCATATTGAGATGTGGGACATCGCCACAATCCCCATAGGTATATCTGCAAGTGGCCGAGGTTCAGCACCACGGAGAGCGCCTCCCCTGAACTGTGGGATCTACAAGTGGGCTTCCATATTGAGATGTGGGACATCACCCCAATCCCCATAGGTATATCTACAAGTGGGCTTCCATATTGAGATATGGGAGCCCTGAAGTGGGCTCTCATATTGACTTGTGGGACCCCCCCCAGGCAAGTGGGCATCCATATTGAGATGTGGGAGCTGTTGACGGACACCCCCCCCATAAGTACAAGTACACAGTAAGTGAATACTCGTGTTACTGTGTAATACGCGAAAAGTGGGACCCCGTATTGACGGACACCCCCCCACGTGACAAATATTTGGTAAGTGGGACCCCATATGTACAAGTACACAGTAAGTGAATACTCGCGTTACTGTGTAATACGTGGAAAGCGGGCTCCCGTACGGGCCCGACGGACGCCCCCGCCGCTGCCACCTGGTGGCCGGAGAAGGGACGGCGTCCGGGAGCTGCCTAACGGGTTAACCTTCGCCTAAAATCGGGGGGGCTATTTTACAAACGTCGGAGTGGGCGGAGTAAGCTAGCATTCGTGGCCGAGGCATCCCCCAGCAGCGTAATATGCTGTCGCAGGGCTCCGGGAAACGGAGCAGTCCTGCTAGCATTGGGAACGTAATTTTTAGGAGACAGGGTTGCCAGGACACACGCCGGTTAGAATAGTCTATTCTGCACATGTGCAATGGTGCACAATTCAAATTGTACAGTAATGAGTTGTGCTCTTTATATATACAGTCTATCATGGTTGTGCTAAGATGATTTTGAGTACAGTGCTTTACTGTGAAATAATAGTTAAATAATGTGAAATCCAATTCTACTGTTTTATAGATATTTAGTTGTGATATTACAGGGGCTTTTGATTACAATATTTATCTGTAATATGATACTCTTAAATGCTGTGAAATCCTTGCAATTTTTACAATGTTGTTGTGATATTACAACATTTGATGTGATATTACAGAGGAGCTGGCTTTGGGGACGTGGAACGTCACCTCTCTGGGGGGGAAGGAGCCGGAGCTTGTGCGGGAGGTGGAGCGTTACCAGTTGGATCTGGTTGGGCTCACCTCTACGCACAGCGTCGGCTCTGGAACCTTACTTCTGGATAGGGGTTGGACTCTATTCTTCTCCGGAGTTGCTCAAGGTGTGAGGCGCCGGGCGGGTGTGGGGATACTCACAAGTCCCCGGTTAGGTGCTTCGTTGTTGGAGTTTACCCCAGTGGACGAGAGGGTCGCCTCCCTACGCCTGCGGGTTATGGGGGGGAAAACTCTGACTGTTGTGTGTGCTTATGCACCCAACAGCAGTTCAGAGTATACGGCCTTCTTGGAGACCCTGGAAAGAGTCCTGTATGGGGCTCCTGAAGGGGACTCTTTAATCTTGCTGGGAGACTTCAACGCACATGTGGGCAATGATGGAGACACTTGGAGGGGCGTGATTGGGAGGAACGGCCCCCCTGATCTGAACCGGAGTAGTGGTTTGTTACTGGACTTCTGTGCTAGTCATGGATTGGCCATGACAAACACCATGTTCGAACATAAGGATGCTCATAAGTGTACGTGGTACCAGAGCACCCTAGGCAGAAGGTCCATGATCGATTTCGTTATCGTATCATCGGACCTGAGGCCGTATGTTTTGGACACTCGGGTAAAGAGAGGGGCGGAGTTGTCAACTGATCACCATCTGGTGGTGAGTTGGGTCGAGTGGCGGGGGAAGCCTCTGGATAGACCTGGTAAGCCCAAACGTGTAGTTCGGGTGAACTGGGAACGTCTGGAGGAGGCCCAAGTTCAGGAGGCCTTCAACTCACACCTCCGGCGGAGCTTTTCGGGCATTCCTGTGGAGGTTGGGGACATTGAACCAGAGTGGTCGGTGTTCAAAGCCTCTATTGCCGAAGCCGCGGCGGGGAGCTGTGGTCTCAAGGTCCTAGGTGCCTCAAGGGGCGGTAACCCTCGAACCTCCTGGTGGACACTGGTGGTCAGGGAAGCCGTCCGACTGAAGAAGGAGGCCTTCAGGGATTTGTTATCCCGGGGGACTCCCGAGGCAGTTGCAAGGTACCGACAGGCCCGAAGGGCAGCAGCCTCATCCGTGGCCGAGGCAAAGCAGCGGGTGTGGGAGAAGTTCGGAGAAGACATGGAGAAGGACTTTCGGGCGGCACCAAAGTTGTTCTGGAAAACTGTCCGACACCTCAGGAGGGGGAGGCAGGGAACCATCCAAGCTGTGTACAGTAAGGATGGGACGTTGTTGACCTCAACTGATGGAGTGTTAGGGCGTTGGAAGGAACACTTTGAGGAACTCCTGAACCCGACAACTCCGCCCTCTATGTTAGAGGCAGAGCTGGAGTATGACGGGGGATCAACACCAATCTCCCGGGGGGAGGTCACTGAGGTCGTCAAACAACTCCACAGTGGCAAAGCCCCGGGGGTGGATGAGATCCGCCCGGAAATGCTGAAGGCTCTGGGTGTTGAGGGACTGTCATGGTTGACACGTCTCATCAACGTTGCGTGGAAGTCGGAAACAGTGCCGAAGGAAGTGGCAGACCGGGGTGGTGGTCCCCCTTTTTAAAAAGGGGGATCAGAGGGTGTGTGCCAATTACAGAGGCATCACACTACTCAGCCTCCCCGGGAAAGTTTACTCTAAGGTACTCGAAGGAGGGTCAGGCCGATTGTCGAACCTCAGATTGAGGAGGAACAATGCGGATTCCGTCCTGGTCGTGGAACGACGGATCAGCTTTTTACTCTCGCAAGGATCCTGGAGGGGGCCTGGGAGTACGCTTATCCGGTCTACATGTGTTTTGTGGACTTGGAGAAGGCGT
The DNA here is from genome assembly GCF_902827175.1 of Gymnodraco acuticeps. NCBI lineage: Eukaryota > Metazoa > Chordata > Actinopteri > Perciformes > Bathydraconidae > Gymnodraco > Gymnodraco acuticeps. Next base: position 285,283 of record NW_022992110.1, read on the forward strand.
ATGACCGAGTTCCCAGGGAGTTACTGTGGGAGGTGCTGCGGGAGTATGGGGTGAGGGGGTCTCTACTCAGGGCCATCCAATCTCTGTACTCCCAAAGCGAGAGCTGTGTCCGGGTCCTCGGCAGTAAGTCGGACCCATTTCCGGTGAGGGTTGGCCTCCGTCAGGGCTGCGCTTTGTCACCAATCCTGTTTGTAATATACATGGATCGGATTTCGAGGCGTAGTCATGGGGGAGGGGGTCTGCAGTTCGGTGGACTAAGGATTGCACCACTGCTTTTTGCAGATGATGTGGTTCTAATGGCTTCATCGGTCTGCGACCTTCAGCACTCACTGGATCGGTTCGCAACCGAGTGTGAAGCGGCTGGGATGAGGATCAGCACCTCCAAATCTGAGGCCATGGTTCTCAGCAGGAAACCGATGGACTGTCCACTTCAAGTAGGGAATGAGTCCTTACCCCAAGTGAAGGAGTTCAAGTATCTCGGGGTCTTGTTCTCGAGTGAGGGAACAATGGAGCGTGAGATGGGCCGGAGAATCGGAGCAGCGGGGAGCGGTACTGCAGTCGCTTTACCGCACCGTTGTGACGAAAAGGGAGCTGAGCCAGAAGGCAAAGCTCTCTGTCTACCGGGCCATTTTCGTTCCTACCCTCACCTATGGTCATGAAGGATGGGTCATGACCGAAAGAACGAGATCGCGGATACAAGCGGCCGAGATGGGTTTTCTCCGCAGGGTGGCTGGTGTCTCCCTTAGGGATAAGGTGAGAAGTTCGGTCATCAGGGAGGGACTCGGAGTTGAGCCGCTCCTCCTTCGCGTCGAAAGGAGCCAGTTGAGGTGGTTCGGGCACCTAGTTAGGATGCCACCTGGGCGCCTCCCTAGGGAGGTGTTCCAGGCACGTCCAGCTGGGAAGAGACCAAGGGGTAGACCTAGGACCAGGTGGAGGGATTATATCTCTTCGCTGGCCTGGGAGCGCCTTGGGATCCCCCAGTCAGAGCTGGTTGATGTCGCCAGGGAAAAGAAAGTTTGGGGCTCTCTGCTGGAACTGCTACCCCCGCGACCCGACCACGGATAAGCGGAAGAAGATGGATGGATGGATGGATGGATTACAGAGGATTTTGATTGCAGTATTTTATTGTGAAATAATAGTTAAATGCTGTGAAATCCAAGGATACAGTCATTTTTACATGTATTTGTTGGGATATTACAGGGGGTCTTGATTACAATATGTCACTGTAAAATAACACTGTTAAATGTTGTGAAATGCTGGTAATTGTTTACAGTGTATGGTATCAAAAGTAACAGCATACTCAATACCTTGACATACTTCAACATATGTGATAACTTTGTGTTTGACATAATGCATGACATCTTAGAAGGTGTAGCACCATATGAAGTCAAGCTGCTGTTTTTCTATTTAGGTGCCAATTTAATTTCTCGTGAGGGCATTCTCCAAAGAGTCTATGCATTCAACTTTGGCTATTTGGACAAAAAGAACCGTCCTACAAGGATAAACCTTGAACAATCTGGCAACGGAATTGGGCTCAATGCCAGTCAAACACTGTGTCTTATTAGGAACATTCCGCTCATGTTTGGTGATGTAGTCCCAGAAGGTAACAGACACTGGTATTTACTGTTGTTGCTGTTGCATATCATCAATATTTAATTTTCGCCCAGCATTACTGATTTTTTAAACATCTTATAGCAGAGCATCATTGTTTATTCAAAGAGCTGTATCCTCTAAATAATCTCATTACAAAGCATCACTTTATGATCCACTATCCTGAATGCATTCGCCAAATTGGTCCGTTGGTACATGTGTGGACTATGAGATATGAAGCCAAACACAAGTTTTTTAAGTCCAGCATAAAAAACTTTAAGAACATAACCAAATCCCTTGCCAAGAAACACCAAATAGCTATTGCATATCACTGGGAATCCCTTGCCATCAAAGGCATAGAGTCTGGGCCTGTTAAAACATAAATGTTGACTGATCTTGAAAATTGTGAGATTATTTCAAAACATTTCCAGCTTGATCTGTCTAGTGAAGTAAGTGTCACACCTTGGGTCAAATGTCAAGGTATTGAGTATCGTACCGGTCTTGTTGTCTGCTTAGACTTGATGGATGAGATACCAGTGTTTGGGCAGATTGTTTGTATTTTTCTGATGAGAGCTGAAATTCATTTGTTGGTATTAGACATGGAAAGTATATTTGTTGAGCATCTTCATGCCTTAATGTTGTTAAGCAGGATAGTCTTTCAGTCATCAAACCTGATGCACTGCAATTTCATAAGCCTTTTGATCTGCAAATGTCTGCAAGTGCCAATGACACCCTTTTTTATGTTGTCTTAGACAGCTATGTGCTGTAATTTTTATTTATCCCTCCATCCCATGGGTGTGTGAGGTCCAAAAAGGTTGTTTGTTGCCTGGCACGGCAGGCAACAAACAACCTTTTCGGACATCCACTGCCATAGAGGGTTATTTGTTATTTGTTGAATTGCATATTGTGAGAATTTGTGCATTGTGAAAATGTGTCAGCCTTAAGAGACATGCCACCATTCAAATAAAGCACTTGGCATATATGTTATCTGGAATGATTTATTGGTCATTGTAACTTTTAACACCAATTTGTTGTACATCATAATACAAATACACAATATTGACACTAGATTAGTGTTCATTTTGAACTCCCAGAGGTGTTGAGGCTAATGCAAAACTAGCTCAGTGTACATTTCTAACTCTTAAAGGTGTTAGATGGGATAAGATGTATCACTACTATAGTGTTACTCTACACCAGAACAGTGTTAAATTGAAGATGCAGCCAACACTGTTAGTGTTGTTATCGGTGTTGGTGTTCACATCTTACACTCTTAGTGTTGGTATAGTAACACTGTGATAGTGTTATATTGTCAACACTTTGGAAAGTGTTAATTTAACACTTTGCTGGTGGTTTCAATATCAACTCTTTCATAGTGTTAAAATTAACTACATGGGTGTTGAATTTCAGATTTCAAATTTGCTGTGGATGACATGTGATGTTGTACACTAAACACACTGGGATTAGCACTCATTGACGCTGAATAGCGTTTATCAGGGAATGTTTAAATAACCACATACACCAGAATGATGTAATTTATCAACAGAAAAAGGCAGGAATTGCATTGGACCCGCCCCCCACGACGCCGGCCAATAGGAGAATACCTCAGATGACAACAGGAAGGGCAAGCCAATAATCGATCTCTTCTCCCCCTGACCTGGGCTGACCGGACGCATGGGGGGAGAGCCGCCACTCGCAAATTTCATTTGTACACCACCGCATCTTTTGTGTAATTAAATGCTGTTAACTTTTATAAGCTTCCCTTGACTCTTTTCAGTCTCTCCTGCTCTCAGGGTTCTAGAATTGCTAACATTTGGCGTCCCTGGAGTGGGACTCTGAAGCAGGGAAGGCTGCAATTTAACTAGCATCACACTAGGCTGCAGACAAAGGAGTTTTTGGCTGGGCCTAAACAGACCCGTGGTGATAACGTGGTGATTGCGAGTGGTGTGGAGATTGTAGTGTTTCTATTGTCTCTGTTGTATCTTCGGCGCCGCCCGATTAATGTGAATATTATATAGTATTAAGACCTTCTGGGGAGGCACTGGATGGTATCTGGTTTACACTGGACTGGGTCCATCTTGTATTAAGACCTTCTGGGGAGGCACTAGATTATATCTGGGATAGGAGGACTGGGTCCACCTTGTGTTTAATACCTCTGGGTAGGTACCAGACTTGATCTGTTTTAAACGGGACTGGGTCCATTCATGTTAGTCTATGTGTTTGATGTGTTCAACCGGCGTAGCCTGGTTTAAGAAAGCCTTTGAAAAAAGCATGTTAGTCTGTGTGTTATGAACTGGCCTTGTCTAGTTACATTTGTATTGAAGCCAGACTACAAGTCGTATGGTATAATTTTTATTGAACTCAGTCTCCAAGCAGTGTGGTTTTTATCTGCACATGTTGAGTGTTCCCCTCCCCTTCCCCCAGTCACATGAGGTTAATGCTATACTGCTAAGCTAGTTAGGTAGCCAGTTGGCATTACTAGATGGTGAAATAGTTTGAGTAAAGATACAACCGGTAACTACTGATTAAATACACAGTGATGGTGTATTTAATAAGGAGCGTCCACACAGCCAATGACTGCTACACGGACCACTATTGCGGTAAGCATGTTGTAACTTCCGGTTGTTTTTGTCATCTCCGGGTATCCTGTGTGCCTGTTCTGTTGCTGATAGCTTATTATCTTAACTTAATCGATCGTTTTAAAACTCTTGATCACAGCAACTGCCTGACGTTGTAATCACACGTTACTACAGCTTAAGCACTCACAACTCTCCTTCTCTTAGCGACTGTAACTCCACAGTTGCCTACACTCTTTTCGGGTTTGCTAACGGTAGCTACTTTAGCTTGATAGCTAGCCATGGCTCTTTCCCCAACCTCGGGTGTTATTTCCTGCTCTAACTGTATCATGTTTGGTTACTTCCCTACCATACCTTAGGGATATACGTGTCCCCCGTAGCGACATTAACTACCAATCGCGGTCAGACAAATGTACAGAATGGATAAAATGTATCCCAAAATAGTGCCTCCTAAGGCGGGTAGACTCCCATGATAACTACCCTTGCATTCCTCCACAGGCTAAATAAGTACAAGTGTTGGAAGAACCAGAGAAAGGGCTTAAAATGGATAAAATGTATCCCAAAATAGTGCCTCCTAAGGCGGGTAGACTCCCATGATAACTACCCTTGCATTCCTCCACAGGCTAAATAAGTATAAGTGTTGGAAGAACCAGAGAAAGGGCTTAAAATGGATAAAATGTATCCCAAAATAGTGCCTCCTAAGACGGGTAGACTCCCATGATAACTACCCTTGCATTCCTCCACAGGCTAAATAAGTATAAGTGTTGGAAGAACCAGAGAAAGGGCTTAAAATGGATAAAATGTATCCCAAAATAGTGCCTCCTAATAAGATTTGACATGGGCAAACAGGCTATTTCACAGGACACAGGCTATGTCAGACTTCCATGACATACACCGGGAAAACCACCTCTATGTGGCCGCTCACAGAGCCCCAAAACACGGACTACAGACCTCCAGCATATCTCCCTGACATGCGTACTTCCATAACCTCGCGCACCTTGGGACCCCGGGCCCCCGAACTTAAGCACTCCCCCACGGACTAAACCCAGATGATTACACACTCAAGAAACTCGTGCCCCTGGTAACCTATAAGGGGGTGTATTTTGCAGTGCTTTACCGTCCGCACATCGGCATCCATAGTCGGCCTTATTCACAGCAGCACCCACCCTCCTATGGAGGATGTTCTCATGGCCCTGGTAACCTATAAGGGGGTGTATTTTGCGGTGATTTACAGTCCGCACATCGGCATCCATAGTCGGCCTTATTCACAGCAGCACCCACCCTCCTGTACCGGATGTTCTCATGGCCCTGGTAACCTATAAGGGGGTGTATTTTGCAGTGCTTTACCGTCCGCACATCGGCATCCATAGTCGGCCTTATTCACAGCAGCACCCACCCTCCTATGGAGGATGTTCTCATGGCCCTGGTAACCTATAAGGGGGTGTATTTTGCGGTGCTTTACAGTCCGCACATCGGCATCCATAGTCGGCCTTATTCACAGCAGCACCCACCCTCCTGTACCGGATGTTCTCATGGCCCTGGTAACCTATAAGGGGGTGTATTTTGCGGTGCTTTACAGTCCGCACATCGGCATCCATAGTCGGCCTTATTCACAGCAGCACCCACCCTCCTGTACCGGATGTTCTCATGGCCCTGGTAACCTATAAGGGGGTGTATTTTGCGGTGCTTTACAGTCGGCACATCGGCATCCATAGTCGGCCTTATTCACAGCAGCACCCACCCTCCTGTACCGGATGTTCTCATGGCCCTGGTAACCTATAAGGGGGTGTATTTTGCGGTGCTTTAGAGTCCGCACATCGGCATCCATAGTCGGCCTTATTCACAGCAGCACCCACCCTCCTGTACCGGATGTTCTCATGGCCCTGGTAACCTATAAGGGGGTGTATTTTGCGGTGCTTTACAGTCCGCACATCGGCATCCATAGTCGGACTTATTCACAGCAGCACCACCCACCCTCCTGTGGAGGATGTTCTCATGGCCCTGGTAACACTTAAAGGTGGTGTATTTTGCGGTGCTTTACCGTCCGCACATCGGCATCCATATTCGGCCTTATTCACCGCAGCACCACCTGCCCTGCTGGAGGTTCACACTTTAACTTTTTTTTTACCCTCCTCTGCCTTACACATCCTCCCACACTTGGGCACTCCTCACGCGGACTAAACCCCTTCATGCACACCACCAGAACCTCGTACCCCTGGGCATCTTAAAGGGGAAACACCCATATTGGGTTATAAAAAAGAGGTTAAATTAAGTAATTTTAACAAACTTTATTTACAGAAATATATACATTGACACTTTATAACATTATATAACTTTATTCACTCATCCAGCAAAAGGGGACTGAGTACAACAAAACATTGCATATTTACAAGTTGGTCACTGGCAACATTGTCCGTATCGGGTGAAGTTGGTGCAGAGGCTGGCACCCTCTCTTCACCCGTGTCTGAGGGACTGTGTTCGGTCATTGACTGTTCCCTCTTCACCGCTCTCCAAGCGTTGAAGTCTTCATCTGACGTCTCGGTATCGGGGGAGTCTTGGTAGGGAGTGGGGCTATGCTCCTCTCCAGAGCTGTCACAGTCACTGTGGATGTCAATGTACCCCAAATTGTCTTCACTCCCCCCTGATGCTGCTGCGGCCGCTGCTTGCAGTGACTCTGTGAAGAGCATACGTATGTCCGCAGCATCCTTCAAAGAAGGATTCTTGGCATAAAATTTGTTTGCAGTTGCAGTGTTGTGACACATGAAATCACTCACTCTTTGGCGGTTGCCTATGTCCTGAAACCTCTTCGCATTATCGGCGTGGACTGTGCGGAGGTCGGTGAAGTTAATGGGACCTTTTAGTCCGACATCAGTCCATGCCAACCTCAGGAAGGAGGCAAGGTTCCTCGATGGGTTCTTCCCCGCTGTGCAGAGGAAGTAGCGGTTGTTGGTGCCGGTCAGCGTCCCCTTGATTTCCAGCCACCTCTTCATCCATCCAAATTCTTCTGTGGTGAGGTACAGCTGCGCTTCCCCGAACACGTTGGCCGTCTTGTGGTTGCTTACCTGTTATGACAGAGTTAGAGAGCGTCAATCATCCACAACATGTGTATCACTGCCAGAATAAACACATTTTTTAATAGCTCACTCACGTGGATGAGGAAGCCAAAGGCAGTGCCAGTTGTCTCCGCCTTTCGGATCTCCGCGTTGGTCATGTTAGAGTAGACCCCCGGACGGTGCCCATAAATGCAGCTCCAATTGAGGGTCATGTACCCATAGAGCAGGGTCCGGGTTGCGTTAGTCGGATTACTGGTCATCACGTCCAGGAGCTGAGGGATGCGAGTTTTGGCCGCAGTCAAACATGCCATGATGTCTTTATGGCTTGGCAGACCTTCCATCTTGTCCCGCTTCACCTGCATCTGGTGGACAACCACCTTCTTCCTCAGGGACTTCAGGATGGCAGCAACTTCCCGTGTGATTAAAATCATGTCATTTTGGTTGAGCCTGCTCCCCTTGCATGGCGTTTCCTCCATGTACTTGAGAAAGTGCGATATATTTTTGATATAGAAGTCAGATGTCGTGACCTGTAGGCTTGACTTTATCAGGCTCCGGGACCACCCACGTATCCTCTTCAGATCCCTCAAAAAGAGCCAGTCAGACAGGCGATTGAAACCGTGTGCCATGAAGCTTAGGAATGATTTCACTCTGCTTATTTTGGAGACTGCGTTTTCTTGGAGCCTCACTGTTGGGTCGATGCCCTCATAATGGTCCCGGTAGCCTTGCAGATACTTCTCCATGATGCGTGGGAATGTAATGTCCCGCATTCGATTCCCCCGGCCCCTGCCGCTGAACCAGGGTGAATGTATGGGAGGGGAGGATGACGAGGCATCGGTATCTATGGAGCTGGATACAGGTGTGTGAGAGGCAATGGGGGACTTCCTGCAGGAGGGACCTTTGGACTTGGACAGCCTATTTGGTGTTGACTTTGTTCGGGATCGTTTCCTTAGAAACACCCGCTCTTGGTTCTCCCCATCATATTCATCGAACCCAAGCATGTCATCGGCCCTCTGGTTCATCCTCTGTCGGCTACGATTTATCCTCTGCTGCATTATGCAGCGCAGGGATTTCACCTCAGCAGCATATATGTCCACCTGAGCCCTCATTCTGTTTGCATACATCCTCCGTTCCTTACAGTCCGGGTTGTCACATTCAATCACTGGGGACAAGGGTGGAGGTTGTGACAGGACATCATCACCCACAGTGTCCACATCCCAAGAGGTAATCATTGCTACTGTGGGGTTTGTCAATCTGAGTTCATGAAGCTCATTCGTGGCCACTTTCTTTTTTAGTTTAGTTAAAACCACATGTATTTCCTGCCGGGACAGCTCAACATGGCCTCTGTACAAGTGGCGGTCCAGCCTTGTCCCGATGTACTCGCATCCTGCAATGATGCAGGGATGGAGCCTAATGTTTATCCGTCCTTTCGCCAACAACAGCAGAATTCTTCTTTCAACTAAATTACGCACACTATGGTTCCTCTGCAGGTGCTTGCTCAGGGCGCGGAAGGGACTATTACAGATAGGACAACCGATCGCCATCTTTTTTGTATGCCTGAGCATTTCGGTACCGGGAAGTGTCACCAGTATAATGTATCGAACCGGGGGCGACAAAGAAGGACAGGTGAAAAGAAGAAAGTTGCACTCAGCGAACTAGAAAGACCCCATGTCAAATCTCTCCGGTTTATTTTGAAAACATTGAGTTTTCCATTTGCATCATCGTGCGAAAGGTGTTCCATTTAGGCACTCGTTAGGCAGGCAGAGATCCCTGTCATCTATCGGTCCTATCATCCAGGCAAGGCGGGAGCCAAAACTGGGTGAAATAGTGCCTCCTAAGGCGGATAGAGTCCCCTGACAACTCACCCTACATTCCTCCAGAGTCAGAAAAAGTTAAAGTTAACTTTTGGAAGAACCGCAGAAAAGGGGTGAAAATGGATAAAAATGTGTCCGGAAATAGTGCCTCATAAGGCGGATAGAGTCCCCTGACAACTCACCCTACATTCCTCCAGCGTCAGAAAAAGTTAAAGTTAACTTTTGGAAGAACCGCAGAAAAGGGGTGAAAATGGATAAAATGTGTCCGGAAATAGTGCCTCGTTATTCCGTGGTAACTCCCCTTGAATTCCTCCAGAGGCCAGTTCGAAAACTTAAAGTTTTGTAAGAACCGTGATTGGGGGTCCTCCGGGCCACAATTGTATCCGATCCAAAGTGCTCACTCATCGGACGCATTCCTCCATGATTTCCCCATCATGAGAAATAGGCCGTTTATTCCCCCAGAGTCAGAAAAAGTTAAAGTTAACTTTTGGAAGAACCGCAGAAAAGGGGTGAAAATGGATAAAATGTGTCCGGAAATAGTGCCTCGTTATTCCGTGGTAACTCCCCTTGAATTCCTCCAGAGGCCAGTTCGAAAACTTAAAGTTTTGTAAGAACCGTGATTGGGGGTCCTCCGGGCAACAATTGTATCCGATCCAAAGTGCTCACTCATCGGACGCATTCCTCCATGATTTCTCCATCATGAGAAATAGGCCGTTTTTTTCTAAGTGCTCTCAAAAACCGGGTTTCCGATTTCGTGCAGAAGGTAGCTTGGAAAAGATGAATGAAAATTGTTAACGGAGGAGGGGGGGTCAGTTTTCCCCTCTACGTTGAAAAGTGCAACGGGTCAGTGGAAATGTCTCCGGGGCTTCCGCCGGAAGCGCCGAATACTTGAGCCCCTCACCCGTTGGCACTTAGCCGTTTTTCGAGAATCTTTAAAAACTACGTTTTTGATGAATTTAAGATATAATTGACCGTTTTATTTACTTTTTTTTGCTTTCCACGGGTGGGGGTGCACGGCAGGCCGCATATGAGCTCCCAAATTCGGCCCGGAACCTCCGGGAATTGGGTCCATTTCATCCACATGTGACTCCCCCATCAAATGTACATGAAATGGACACGAGGAAATGTACATGAAATGGACACGAGGAAATGTACATGAAATGGACACGAGGAAATGTACATGAAATGGACACGAGGAAATGTACATGAAGTGGACACGAGGAAATGTACATGAAATGGACAGGAACTTCATTGTTGATTATTTTAACATGTAATTGACCGTTTTATTTACTTTTTTTTGCTTTCCACGGCTGGGGGTGCATGACAGGCCGCCGATGAGCTCCCAAATTCGGCCCAGAACCTCCGGGAATTGGGTCCATTTCATCCACATAACATGGATAAAGTGTAGCCCGAAATAGTGTCTCTTAAGGCGGGTACCAGTCATGGGAAGATGTCCTGCCAGCGACTGGACATTAGCCGATTTGCATTGGAACTCCACATTGCATTCTTCCACGGCCACCAACATGCAATCAGGGTAACAAGGGGAAGAACCAGGGGTCAACATGGATAAAGGGAAGAACCAGGGGTCAACATGGATAAAGTGTAGCCCGAAATAGTGTCTCTTAAGGCGGGTACCAGTCATGGGAAGATGTCCTGCCAGCGACTGGACATTAGCCGATTTGCATTGGAACTCCACATTGCATTCTTCCACGGCCACCAACATGCAATCAGGGTAACAAGGGGAAGAACCAGGGGTCAACATGGATAAAGGGAAGAACCAGGGGTCAACATGGATAAAGTGTAGCCCAAAATAGTGTCTCTTAAGGCGGGTACCAGTCATGGGAAGATGTCCTGCCAGCGACTGGACATTAGCCGATTTGCATTGGAACTCCACATTGCATTCTTCCACGGCCACCAACATGCAACCAGGGTAACAAGGGGAAGAACCAGGGGTCAACATTGATACAGTTTAGCCCGAAATAGTGTCTCTTAAGGCGGGTACCAGTCATGGGAAGATGTCCTCCCAGCGACTGGACATTAGCCGATTTGCATTGGAACTCCACATTGCATTCTTCCACGGCCACCAACATGCAACCAGGTTACCTAGAGGAAGAACCAGGGGTCAACATTGATACAGTTTAGCCCGAAATAGTGTCTCTTAAGGCGGGGTACCAGTCATGGTAAGATGTCCTGCCAGCGACTGGACATTAGCCGATTTGCATTGGAACTCCACATTGCATTCTTCCACGGCCACCAACATGCAATCAGGGTAACAAGGGGAAGAACCAGGGGTCAACATGGATAAAGGGAAGAACCAGGGGTCAACATGGATAAAGTGTACTCCGAAATAGTGTCTGTTAAGGCGGGTACCAGTCATGGGAAGATGTCCTGCCAGCGACTGGACATTAGCCGATTTGCATTGGAACTCCACATTGCATTCTTCCACGGCCTCCAACATGCAATCAGGGTAACAAGGGGAAGAACCAGGGGTCAACATGGATAAAGGGAAGAACCAGGGGTCAACATGGATAAAGTGTAGCCCGAAATAGTGTCTCTTAAAGCGGGTACCAGTCATGGTAAGATGTCCTGCCAGCGACTGGACATTAGCCGATTTGCATTGGAACTCCACATTGCATTCTTCTACGGCCACCAACATGCAACCAGGGTACCTAGAGGAAGAACCAGGGGTCAACATTGATACAGTTTCGCCCAAAATAGTGTCTCTTAAGGCGGGTACCAGTCATGGGAAGATGTCCTGCCAAGGACTGGACATTAGCCGATTTGCATTGGAACTCCACATTGCATTCTTCCACGGCCACCAACATGCAATCTGGGTAACAAGGGGAAGAACCAGGGGTCAACATGGATAAAGGGAAGAACCATGGGTCACCATGGATAAAGTGTAGCCTGAAATAGTGTCTCTTAAGGCGGGTACCAGTCATGGGAAGATGTCCTGCCAGCGACTGGACATTAGCCGATTTGCATTGGAACTCCACATTGCATTATTCCACGGCCACCAACATGCAATCAGGGTAACAAGGGGAAGAACCAGGGGTCAACATGAATAAAGGGAAGAACCAGGGGTCAACATGGATAAAGTGTAGCCCGAAATAGTGTCTCTTAAGGCGGGGTACCAGTCATGGGAAGATGTCCTGCAAGCGACTGGACATTAGCCGATTTGCATTGGAACTCCACATTGCATTCTTCCACGGCCACCAACATGCAATCAGGGTAACAAGGGGAAGAACCAGGGGTCAATATGGATAAAGGGAAGAACCAGGGGTCAACATGGATAAAGTGTAGCCCGAAATAGTGTCTCTTAAGGCGGGGTACCAGTCATGGGAAGATGTCCTGCCAGCGACTGGACATTAGCCGATTTGCATTGGAACTCCACATTGCATTCTTCCACGGCCACCAACATGCAATCAGGGTAACAAGGGGAAGAACCAGGGGTCAACATGGATAAAGGGAAGAACCAGGGGTCAACATGGATAAAGTGTAGCCCGAAATAGTGTCTCTTAAGGCGGGTACCAGTCATGGGAAGATGTCCTGCCAGCGACTGGACATTAGCCGATTTGCATTGGAACTCCACATTGCATTCTTCCACGGCCACCAACATGCAACCAGGGTAACAAGGGGAAGAACCAGGGGTCAACATTGATACAGTTTAGCCCGAAATAGTGTCTCTTAAGGCGGGTACCAGTCATGGGAAGATGTCCTCCCAACGACTGGACATTAGCCGATTTGCATTGGAACTCCACATTGCATTCTTCCACGGCCACCAACATGCAACCAGGGTAACAAGGGGAAGAACCAGGGGTCAACATTGATACAGTTTAGCCCGAAATAGTGTCTCTTAAGGCGGGTACCAGTCATGGGAAGATGTCCTCCCAGCGACTGGACATTAGCCGATTTGCATTGGAACTCCACATTGCATTCTTCCACGGCCACCAACATGCAACCAGGTTACCTAGAGGAAGAACCAGGGGTCAACATTGATACAGTTTCGCCCAAAATAGTGTCTCTTAAGGCGGGTACCAGTCATGGGAAGATGTCCTGCCAAGGACTGGACATTAGCCGATTTGCATTGGAACTCCACATTGCATTCTTCCACGGCCACCAACATGCAATCTGGGTAACAAGGGGAAGAACCAGGGGTCAACATGGATAAAGGGAAGAACCATGGGTCACCATGGATAAAGTGTAGCCTGAAATAGTGTCTCTTAAGGCGGGTACCAGTCATGGGAAGATGTCCTGCCAGCGACTGGACATTAGCCGATTTGCATTGGAACTCCACATTGCATTATTCCACGGCCACCAACATGCAATCAGGGTAACAAGGGGAAGAACCAGGGGTCAACATGAATAAAGGGAAGAACCAGGGGTCAACATGGATAAAGTGTAGCCCGAAATAGTGTCTCTTAAGGCGGGTACCAGTCATGGGAAGATGTCCTGCAAGCGACTGGACATTAGCCGATTTGCATTGGAACTCCACATTGCATTCTTCCACGGCCACCAACATGCAATCAGGGTAACAAGGGGAAGAACCAGGGGTCAATATGGATAAAGGGAAGAACCAGGGGTCAACATGGATAAAGTGTAGCCCGAAATAGTGTCTCTTAAGGCGGGGTACCAGTCATGGGAAGATGTCCTGCCAGCGACTGGACATTAGCCGATTTGCATTGGAACTCCACATTGCATTCTTCCACGGCCACCAACATGCAATCAGGGTAACAAGGGGAAGAACCAGGGGTCAACATGGATAAAGGGAAGAACCAGGGGTCAACATGGATAAAGTGTAGCCCGAAATAGTGTCTCTTAAGGCGGGTACCAGTCATGGGAAGATGTCCTGCAAGCGACTGGACATTAGCCGATTTGCATTGGAACTCCACATTGCATTCTTCCACGGCCACCAACATGCAACCAGGGGTAACAAGGGGAAGAACCAGGGGTCAACATTGATACAGTTTAGCCCGAAATAGTGTCTCTTAAGGCGGGGTACCAGTCATGGGAAGATGTCCTCCCAACGACTGGACATTAGCCGATTTGCATTGGAACTCCACATTGCATTCTTCCACGGCCACCAACATGCAACCAGGGTAACAAGGGGAAGAACCAGGGGTCAACATTGATACAGTTTAGCCCGAAATAGTGTCTCTTAAGGCGGGTACCAGTCATGGGAAGATGTCCTCCCAGCGACTGGACATTAGCCGATTTGCATTGGAACTCCACATTGCATTCTTCCACGGCCACCAACATGCAACCAGGTTACCTAGAGGAAGAACCAGGGGTCAACATTGATACAGTTTAGCCCGAAATAGTGTCTCTTAAGGCGGGTACCAGTCATGGGAAGATGTCCTGCCAGCGACTGGACATTAGCCGATTTGCATTGGAACTCCACATTGCATTCTTCCACGGCCACCAACATGCAATCAGGGTAACAAGGGGAAGAACCAGGGGTCAACATGGATAAAGGGAAGAACCAGGGGTCAACATGGATAAAGTGTAGCCCGAAATAGTGTGTCTTAAGGCGGGGTACCAGTCATGGGAAGATGTCCTGCAAGCGACTGGACATTAGCCGATTTGCATTGGAACTCCACATTGCATTCTTCCACGGCCACCAACATGCAATCAGGGTAACAAGGGGAAGAACCAGGGGTCAACATGGATAAAGGGAAGAACCAGGGGTCAACATGGATAAAGTGTAGCCCGAAATAGTGTCTCTTAAGGCGGGTACCAGTCATGGGAAGATGTCCTGCCAGCGACTGGACATTAGCCGATTTGCATTGGAACTCCACATTGCATTCTTCCACGGCCACCAACATGCAACCAGGGTAACAAGGGGAAGAACCAGGGGTCAACATTGATACAGTTTAGCCCGAAATAGTGTCTCTTAAGGCGGGTACCAGTCATGGGAAGATGTCCTGCCAGCGACTGGACATTAGCCGATTTGCATTGGAACTCCACATTGCATTCTTCCACGGCCACCAACATGCAACCAGGTTACCTAGAGGAAGAACCAGGGGTCAACATTGATACAGTTTAGCCCGAAATAGTGTCTCTTAAGGCGGGTACCAGTCATGGGAAGATGTCCTGCCAGCGACTGGACATTAGCCGATTTGCATTGGAACTCCACATTGCATTCTTCCACGGCCACCAACATGCAATCAGGGTAACAAGGGGAAGAACCAGGGGTCAACATGGATAAAGGGAAGAACCAGGGGTCAACATGGATAAAGTGTAGCCCGAAATAGTGTCTCTTAAAGCGGGTACCAGTCATGGTAAGATGTCCTGCCAGCGACTGGACATTAGCCGATTTGCATTGGAACTCCACATTGCATTCTTCCACGGCCACCAACATGCAACCAGGGTAACAAGGGGAAGAACCAGGGGTCAACATTGATACAGTTTAGCCCGAAATAGTGTCTCTTAAGGCGGGTACCAGTCATGGGAAGATGTCCTGCCAGCGACTGGACATTAGCTGATTTGCATTGGAACTCCACATTGCATTCTTCTACGGCCACCAACATGCAACCAGGTTACCTAGAGGAAGAACCAGGGGTCAACATTGATACAGTTTCGCCCAAAATAGTGTCTCTTAAGGCGGGTACCAGTCATGGGAAGATGTCCTGCCAAGGACTGGACATTAGCCGATTTGCATTGGAACTCCACATTGCATTCTTCCACGGCCACCAACATGCAATCTGGGTAACAAGGGGAAGAACCAGGGGTCAACATGGATACAGGGAAGAACCATGGGTCAACATGGATAAAGTGTAGCCCAAAATAGTGTCTCTTAAGGCGGGTACCAGTCATGGGAAGATGTCCTGCCAGCGACTGGACATTAGCCGATTTGCATTGGAACTCCACATTGCATTATTCCACGGCCACCAACATGCAATCAGGGTAACAAGGGGAAGAACCAGGGGTCAACATGAATAAAGGGAAGAACCAGGGGTCAACATGGATAAAGTGTAGCCCGAAATAGTGTCTCTTAAGGCGGGGTACCAGTCATGGGAAGATGTCCTGCCAGCGACTGGACATTAGCCCATTTGCATTGGAACTCCACATTGCATTCTTCCACGGCCACCAACTTGCAACCAGGGTACCTAGAGGAAGAACCAGGGGTCAACATGGATAAAGTGTATTCCGAAATAGTGTCTCTTAAGGCGGGGTACCAGTCATGGGAAGATGTCCTGCCAGCGACTGGACATTAGCCGATTTGCATTGGAACTCCACATTGCATTATTCCACGGCCACCAACATGCAATCAGGGTAACAAGGGGAAGAACCAGGGGTCAACATGAATAAAGGGAAGAACCAGGGGTCAACATGGATAAAGTGTAGCCCGAAATAGTGTCTCTTAAGGCGGGTACCAGTCATGGGAAGATGTCCTGCAAGCGACTGGACATTAGCCGATTTGCATTGGAACTCCACATTGCATTCTTCCACGGCCACCAACATGCAATCAGGGTAACAAGGGGAAGAACCAGGGGTCAACATGGATAAAGGGAAGAACCAGGGGTCAACATGGATAAAGTGTAGCCCGAAATAGTGTCTCTTAAGGCGGGTACCAGTCATGGGAAGATGTCCTGCCAGCGACTGGACATTAGCCGATTTGCATTGGAACTCCACATTGCATTCTTCCACGGCCACCAACATGCAACCAGGGTAACAAGGGGAAGAACCAGGGGTCAACATTGATACAGTTTAGCCCGAAATAGTGTCTCTTAAGGCGGGTACCAGTCATGGGAAGATGTCCTCCCAGCGACTGGACATTAGCCGATTTGCATTGGAACTCCACATTGCATTCTTCCACGGCCACCAACATGCAACCAGGTTACCTAGAGGAAGAACCAGGGGTCAACATTGATACAGTTTAGCCCGAAATAGTGTCTCTTAAGGCGGGTACCAGTCATGGGAAGATGTCCTGCCAGCGACTGGACATTAGCCGATTTGCATTGGAACTCCACATTGCATTCTTCCACGGCCACCAACATGCAATCAGGGTAACAAGGGGAAGAACCAGGGGTCAACATGGATAAAGGGAAGAACCAGGGGTCAACATGGATAAAGTGTAGCCCGAAATAGTGTCTCTTAAAGCGGGTACCAGTCATGGTAAGATGTCCTGCCAGCGACTGGACATTAGCCGATTTGCATTGGAACTCCACATTGCATTCTTCCACGGCCACCAACATGCAACCAGGGTAACAAGGGGAAGAACCAGGAGTCAACATTGATACAGTTTAGCCCGAAATAGTGTCTCTTAAGGCGGGTACCAGTCATGGGAAGATGTCCTGCCAGCGACTGGACATTAGCTGATTTGCATTGGAACTCCACATTGCATTCTTCTACGGCCACCAACATGCAACCAGGTTACCTAGAGGAAGAACCAGGGGTCAACATTGATACAGTTTCGCCCAAAATAGTGTCTCTTAAGGCGGGTACCAGTCATGGGAAGATGTCCTGCCAAGGACTGGACATTAGCCGATTTGCATTGGAACTCCACATTGCATTCTTCCACGGCCACCAACATGCAATCTGGGTAACAAGGGGAAGAACCAGGGGTCAACATGGATAAAGGGAAGAACCATGGGTCAACATGGATAAAGTGTAGCCCGAAATAGTGTCTCTTAAGGCGGGTACCAGTCATGGGAAGATGTCCTGCCAGCGACTGGACATTAGCCGATTTGCATTGGAACTCCACATTGCATTATTCCACGGCCACCAACATGCAATCAGGGTAACAAGGGGAAGAACCAGGGGTCAACATGAATAAAGGGAAGAACCAGGGGTCAACATGGATAAAGTGTAGCCCGAAATAGTGTCTCTTAAGGCGGGTACCAGTCATGGGAAGATGTCCTGCCAGCGACTGGACATTAGCCCATTTGCATTGGAACTCCACATTGCATTCTTCCACGGCCACCAACTTGCAACCAGGGTACCTAGAGGAAGAACCAGGGGTCAACATGGATAAAGTGTATTCCGAAATAGTGTCTCTTAAGGCGGGTACCAGTCATGGGAAGATGTCCTGCCAGCGACTGGACATTAGCCGATTTGCATTGGAACTCCACATTGCATTATTCCACGGCCACCAACATGCAATCAGGGTAACAAGGGGAAGAACCAGGGGTCAACATGAATAAAGGGAAGAACCAGGGGTCAACATGGATAAAGTGTAGCCCGAAATAGTGTCTCTTAAGGCGGGTACCAGTCATGGGAAGATGTCCTGCAAGCGACTGGACATTAGCCGATTTGCATTGGAACTCCACATTGCATTCTTCCACGGCCACCAACATGCAATCAGGGTAACAAGGGGAAGAACCAGGGGTCAACATGGATAAAGGGAAGAACCAGGGGTCAACATGGATAAAGTGTAGCCCGAAATAGTCCATAGTCGGCCATTAGCCGATTTGCATTGGAACTCCACATTGCATTCTTCCACGGCCACCAACATGCAATCTGGGTAACAAGGGGAAGAACCAGGGGTCAACATGGATAAAGGGAAGAACCATGGGTCAACATGGATAAAGTGTAGCCCGAAATAGTGTCTCTTAAGGCGGGTACCAGTCATGGGAAGATGTCCTGCCAGCGACTGGACATTAGCCGATTTGCATTGGAACTCCACATTGCATTATTCCACGGCCACCAACATGCAATCAGGGTAACAAGGGGAAGAACCAGGGGTCAACATGAATAAAGGGAAGAACCAGGGGTCAACATGGATAAAGTGTAGCCCGAAATAGTGTCTCTTAAGGCGGGTACCAGTCATGGGAAGATGTCCTGCCAGCGACTGGACATTAGCCCATTTGCATTGGAACTCCACATTGCATTCTTCCACGGCCACCAACTTGCAACCAGGGTACCTAGAGGAAGAACCAGGGGTCAACATGGATAAAGTGTATTCCGAAATAGTGTCTCTTAAGGTGGGTACCAGTCATGGGAAGATGTCCTGCCAGCGACTGGACATTAGCCGATTTGCATTGGAACTCCACATTGCATTCTTCCACGGCCACCAACATGCAACCAGGGTACCTAGAGGAAGAACCAGGGGTCAACATTGATACAGTTTAGCCCACAATAGTGTCTCTTAAGGTGGGTACCAGTCATGGGAAGATGTCCTGCCAGCGACTGGACATTAGCCGATTTGCATTGGAACTCCACATTGCATTCTTCCACGGCCACCAACATGCAACCAGGGTAACAAGGGGAAGAACCAGGGGTCAACATTGATACAGTTTAGCCCGAAATAGTGTCTCTTAAGGCGGGTACCAGTCATGGGAAGATGTCCTGCCAGCGACTGGACATTAGCCGATTTGCATTGGAACTCCACATTGCATTATTCCACGGCCACCAACATGCAATCAGGGTAACAAGGGGAAGAACCAGGGGTCAACATTGATACAGTTTAGCCCGAAATAGTGTCTCTTAAGGCGGGTAACAGTCATGGGAAGATGTCCTGCCAGCGACTGGACATTAGCCCATTTGCATTGGAACTCCACATTGCATTCTTCCACGGCCACCAACATGCAACCAGGGTACCTAGAGGAAGAACCAGGGGTCAACATTGATACAGTTTAGCCCGAAATAGTGTCTCTTAAGGCGGGTAACAGTCATGGGAATATGGGGTGATGTATATGGGCACTTGAGCACCAGCAAGACCCCCACCTCCATAACCTTGTGCACCAGGTGAACCTGTGTACCCACACTTAAGCACTCCCCCACGGACTAAACCAAGAGGGAACACCGGTCAGAAGTTTGTGCCCCTGGTAACACTGAATAACAAAAAAATAGAACCCCCAAGGGTTGCATGTGTGTAGGCATAGTTGGTAACATTTGTCTTGCCCTTGGCAGGGAATTTGCATTGGTAGTTGACATCACATTTACATTGTGCGGACTTCAGTACATTTTAAGGAAAAGTCCCATGTTAACTATGTCCATAAGACAGACATGTTCCTTACTTAGGGATATACGCGTACCCCGTAGCGACATTAACTACCAGTCGCGGTCCGCCAAATGTACAGACATGCAGTTCCGCCCCGGAGCAAAATAAAAATAATCTGGGGTGCTTCATGGATAGCCAGTGCAGGGACCTTCCACTTGGAAAAAGAACCGGAGACCAGAGGGCGTAATGTCCACTGAGCGGACATCATTGGCCGTGGCGTGTACACGTGTATATGTCCATATCACGGACATTAATACATAGAGTGGTGTCCATGAAATAAACATTGCAAATAAGTGTTTAACGGTGATTTAAACTATTTTCTGCGGGGAAAAGAGTGCCAAAAATGGGTTTTTCAGCACCCAAATTCGGCCCTGATACATCCAGCCCCGGAGAGCTCGCTGGAGAGGGGGAGACAGCCTGACAGGCTGCCCACAGCTGATGGGGGTCGACATGGAGGTTTGGCAGTCCGCCTTTCAGCACCCAAACTCGGCCATGAGGACAGGCTGCTTCACAGCACTATGTAACCCTGGAAAGAAGCTTGAAACCTGTCCATTTCATCCACATTTGACTACTCATGAAATGTACAACAGAGTCACTGCTGTAAGCAGGGTCCCACACTCACAGGCAGAGATCCAGGGTGATGCACATGGCTTTCTTACCCAGGAATTAGTGTGTGAATGCTGGGTAAAAGTGCTGTGAATACAGGGAGGAGGAGGACCAGCAGGCTGTGACCCAGAGAGCTTGAAACCTGTCCATTTCATCCACATTTGACTGCTCATGAAATGTACAGCAGAGTCACTGCTGTAAGCAGGGTCTCACAGGCACACAGGCATAGATCCAGGGTGATGCACATGGCTTTTTTACCCAGGAATGAGTGTGTGAATGCTGGGTAAAAGTGATGTGAATACAGGGAGGGAGAGCAGCAGCGGGCTGTGACACAGAGGTACACAACGATGTGGGTCATTCAGAATGTGCTATTTCTGTGTAAATAGCACTTTATGAACATATGTCAAACAGACATTCCTGTTAAAAGTTATCAATTAATAGCAAGATTTGACATGGGCAAACAGGCTATTTCACAGGACACAGGCTATGTCAGACTTCCATGAAATACACCGGGAAAACCACCTCTATGTGGCCACTCCAAGAGCCCCAAATGACGGACTAAGCACCTCCAGCATCTCTCCCTGACATGAGGAAATAGGCTATGTCAGACTTCCATGAAATACACCGGGAAAACCACCTCTATGTGGCCGCTCCAAGAGCCCCAAATGACGGACTAAGCACCTCCAGCATCTCTCCCTGACATGCGTACTTCCATAACCTCGCGCACCTTGGGACCCCGGGCCCCCGAACTTAAGCACTCCCCCACGGACTAAACCCAGATGATCACACCCTCAAGAAACTCGTGCCCCTGGTAACCTTAAAGAGGGGGTGTATTTTGCGGTGCTTTACCGTCCGCATATCGGCATCCATAGTCGGCCTTATTCACAGCATCCCCCACCCTCCTGTACCGGATGTTCTCATGGCCCTGGAAACCTATAAGGTGGTGTATTTTGCGGTGCTTTACCGTCCGCACATCGGCATCCATATTCGGCCTTATTCACAGCATCCCCCACCCTCCTGTACCGGATATTCTCATGGCCCTGGTAACCAATAAGGTGGTGTATTTTGTGGTGCTCTATAGTCCGCTCATCGGCATCCATATTCGGCCTTATTCACAGCATCCCCCACCCTCCTGTACCGGATGTTCTCATGGCCCTGGTAACCTATAAGGGGGTGTATTTTGCGGTGCTTTATAGTCCGCACATCGGCATCCATAGTCGGCCTTATTCACAGTATCCCTCACCCTCCTGTGCCGGATGTTCTAATGGCCCTGGTAACCTATAAGGTGGTGTATTTTGCGGTGCTTTATAGTCCGCACATCGGCATCCATAGTCGGCCTTATTCACAGCATCCCCCACCCTCCTGTGCCGGATGTTCTCATGGCCCTGGTAACCTATAAGGTGGTGTATTTTGCGGTGCTTTATAGTCCGCACATCGGCATCCATAGTCGGCCTTATTCACAGCATCCCCCACCCTCCTGTACCGGATGTTCTCATGGCCCTGGTAACCTATAAGGTGGTGTATTTTGCGGTGCTTTATAGTCCGCTCATCGGCATCCATATTCGGCCTTATTCACAGCATCCCCCACCCTCCTGTACCGGATGTTCTCATGGCCCTGGTAACCTATAAGGGGGTGTATTTTGCGGTGCTTTATAGTCCGCACATCGGCATCCATAGTCGGCCTTATTCACAGTATCCCTCACCCTCCTGTGCCGGATGTTCTAATGGCCCTGGTAACCTATAAGGTGGTGTATTTTGCGGTGCTTTATAGTCCGCACATCGGCATCCATAGTCGGCCTTATTCACAGCATCCCCCACCCTCCTGTGCCGGATGTTCTCATGGCCCTGGTAACCTATAAGGTGGTGTATTTTGCGGTGCTTTATAGTCCACACATCGGCATCCATAGTCGGCCTTATTCACAGCATCCCCCACCCTCCTGTGCAGGATGTTCTCATGGCCCTGGTAACCTTAAAGGTGGTGTATTTTGCGGTGCTTTACCGTCCGCACATCGGCATCCATAGTCAGCCTTATTCACAGCATCCCCCACCCTCTTGTGCAGGATGTTCTCATGGCCCTGGGCACCCTGAGGTGGTGTATTTTGCGGTGCTTTATCGTCTGCCCATCGGCATCCATAGTCGGCCTTATTCAAAGCATCCCCCACCGTCCTGTGCAGGATGTTCTCATGGCTCTGGGCACCCTGAGGTGGTGTATTTTGCAGTGCTTTATCGTCCGCCCATCGGCATCCATAGTCAGCCTTATTCACAGCAGCACCACCTGCCCTGCTGGAGGTTCACACTTTAAATGTTTTACCCTCCTCTGCCTTACACATCGTCCCACACTTGAGCACTCCTTACGCGGACTAAACCCCTTCATGCACACCACCAGAACCTCGTGCCCCTGGGGATCATAAAGGGGAAACACCCATATTGGGTTATAAAAAAGAGGACAAATTAAGTAATTTTAACAAACTTTATTTACAGAAATATATACATTGACACTTTATAACATTATAACATTATTCACTCATCCAGCACAAGGGGACTGAGTACAACAAAACATTGCATATTTACAAGTCGGTCACTGGCAACATTGTCCGTTCCGGGTGAAGTTGGTGCAGAGGCTGGCACCCTCTCTTCACCCATGTCTGAGGGACTGTGTTCGGCCATTGACTGTTCCCTCTTCGCCGCTCTCCAAGCGTTGACGTTTTTGTAGAATTCTTCATCTGACGTCTCGGTATCGGGGGAGTCTTGGTAGGGAGTGGGGCTATGCTCCTCTCCAGAGCTGTCACGGTCACTGTGGATGTCAATGTCCCCCAAATTGTCTTCACTCCCCCCTGATGCTGCTGCTGCCGCTGCTTGCAGTGACTCTGTGAAGAGCAGCCGTATGTCCGCAGCCTCCTTCAAAGAAGGATTCTTGGCATAAAATGTGTCTGCAGTTGCAGTGTTGTGACACATGAAATCACTCACTCTTTGGCGGTTGCCTATGTCCTGAAACCTCTTCGCATTATCTGCGTGGACTGTGCGGAGGTCGGTGAAGTTAATGGGACCTTTTAGTCCCACATCAGCCCATGCCAACCTCAGGAAGGAGGCAAGGTTCCTCGATGGGTTCTTCCCCACTGTGCAGAGGAAGTAGCGGTTGTTGGTGCCGGTCAGCGTCCCCTTGATTTCCAGCCACCTCTTCATCCATCCAAATTCTTCTATGGTGAGGTACAGCTGCGCTTCCCCGAACGCGTTGGCCGTCTTGTGGTTGCTTACCTGTTATGACAGAGTTAGAGAGCGTCAATACAAGTATCAATCATGCACAACATGTGTATCACTGCCAGAATAAACACATTTTTTAATAGATCACTCACATGGATGAGGTAGCCAAAGGCAGTGCCAGTTGTCTCCGCCTTTCGGACCTCGGCGTTGGTCATGTTGGAGTAGACCCCCGGACGGTGCCCATAAATGCAGCTCCAATTGAGGGTCATGTACCCATAGAGCAGTATCCGGGTTGCGTTAGTCGGATTGCTGGTCATCACGTCCAGGAGCTGAGGGATACGAGTTTTGGCCGCAGTCAAACATGCCATGATGTCTTTATGGCTTGTGTTTAGAGTCGGAGAGGTCCTGATCATTTATTCCGGTAAATTACTCTGACCTACTAATTGACCTTTCCGAAGTTATTGAGTCTATGTAAGGTTGCTGCTTGGCTCAGATCCACCAACGTCAGCAAGATCTCACCTCTATTAACTTCCCGAAGAACCAGGTTCAATTAACTGCTGTTTCAATTCAGACAACTCTTTTTTAATCTGTTTAAGCGATCCCGAAGGATTTTGATATCAGTAAATGGAGTGTGCTCCTACCTAAGTGTGTGTGGCAGGGTGCAATCTTACCTTTGACGCAGGAGAGGAGGGCACAGGTGTCTTTTAAATTATCCCAATCCAATAGGTGGGATTCAGTTTATTTGAAGAAAAATAGGTCCAAACTAATACAGGGTTTTTACCTTCTCTCTTTACAACATTATAATCATACTAAAAACCTGGTGCTGTGATCATGTTCAAATGAAACTTTAATTCACAGTCTTACAGTTATTACCAAAATGTTTTAATTTCAACTGCCCATTTCAGTTGTGACATTTTAAAATTGTCCCGATAGAATTTAGAGGTATTTCCTCGGAAAAAGACCGGTGACAATAAAAAGCGCATTCAACTTTTTCATTTCACCAACTCAATTCACATCAGTTTCATACCGTTTTTTCCGACACAGACGGCGGGTAAAACATTTAAAAACCCATACCTATCTGCAATTTCGGAGGGGAGATTTTCCTCACAGATGGCAGTATTTATAATATTCATACACTTTTTCCGACACAGACGGCGGGTATAACATTTAAAAACCCATACCTATCTGCTATTTCGGAGGGGAGATTTTCCTCACAGATGGCAGTATTTATAATATTCATACACTTTTTCCGACACAGACGGCGGGTATAACATTTAAAAACCCATACCTATCTGCAATTTCGGAGGGGAGATTTTCCTCACAGATGGCAGTATTTATAATATTCACAAACACATCTCTCATCAAATCATTCCACTCAGCCAACAACCAAGAAATTCGAGAGATATTTACCCCGTCTGGTAGAACCTTACCGAGAGCTAGTTACCCAGCTCTGAAGCACACAGCCTACCCGGAGAGAGTCTACCAGGGGTTACCCCCCCTCTCTCTCGCTCTCTCAAAAAAAACAGTCTCTTTATGCTAAAAAAACTGGATCGAAAACCCAAAAAAACAAACTCCTCCTCTTCACCCAATTCAGTTGAAAACTGCGCATGCGCATAATGTACAAGGCTAATCATGTCCCGACATGTTCCACAGCTGTTATGGGATAAGACACCCTTTCATATGAGGTAAAAAGGACATGACCTCTTTTTGGCCTTTAATGTGTTTCTCTAGTGTGAAGCCCCCCCTCCCTGTGGACTGCTGCCAGAGGAGAGGAAGAAAACTCAACCTAAACAACCCACTTTGTTTTGTTTATACTGTAACTATAGAAAACCTAAAATATGAAGCATTTTCATTGTGGGTTATACAAGAATATAATTGATTATATTTGATTATAACTAACTTTCGTTTTTAAGTATTAAACATACTATGAAAACTCACAACACCCTCTTTTCAAAACGCAAAGTTCTCAAATAGCAACAGAAAAAATTGTAAGCATAGATACATATTCAAAAACCGTCAAGAAGCATTCTCCTTATGGGTTTATACAAGAATATGATTGATCATGTATGATTTATAATTAACTTTCGTTTTTAAGTATTCACTTCATACCATGATCTCAATTAACTTTCGTTTTAAGTATTCACTTCATATGCAGATCTCAACACCCTCTTTTCAAACGCAAAGTTATCAAATATCAACAGATAAAATTGTAAAAACATACATATTACATCCGTAAAACTCCAAGCATCAATATCATGAAAAGTTCTTCAGTATGTGTAATCAGGACGACCCTTTGATGAACCTGGTGTGAAAAAACACCGAAAACATAGTACCGTACAGGAATGTCCTTGGGCGAGGGGCCCATCTGTTGTAGACTCCTAAATCCATGTTGCTATCTGATGTAAATCCTTGACCCTGACCATGGAGGGGTTGCAGTTTTTCGCTGGACGACATCTCCAAACGAAAACCAGATAACTCGGTCGACAGTTGTTATGGATTTTTTAGACCTCGTCAATAATCGCTCATGACTTTGTGACAAGGTCAATGAGTCCCCACACAATGATAGCACAAACGAGGAACCAGAGGCATATGAAACAGCTTAGCTGGCACACGCTCATGACATCCTGTGTGTGCAGTGTGAGATTAGGTGTATGTGGTGCCAGTGTGGTGCTGGTGGTACTTGTTGTCGTCTTTCGTTGGTGACTAGGACACATCACTTGTTGTCGTCTGTTTTCTACCGTCTCTCCTGGCCTGTGACTACGACCTTGCAGTGGCTGGCGTGGACCCACGTGGCTCTCTCGGTGACCTTGACCACTGTCTGGGTGATGAGAAGCACCTGGTAGGGACCTTGCCAACGGTTGGATTTCCAGCTCTTTCTCCGGAAGTCCTTGACCAGCACGAAGTCACCGGGTTGGAGATGGTGAAGTGGACCAGTGGCAGGGGGTAGGTAGGGTTGCTGCTACCTGGCGTCTGATATCTGACCATGCAGTTATCAGGTAGTCGTCATCCTTTTCTGGGAAATCCACTGCGATCTGAGTGGCTCAGCGGGTAGAGATGCAGCCTGTCCCACAGAGCTGGAAGAATCGTCGTCCTCCTCTGGCGGGGTCATAGGTGACTCAGCCGCTGATCCATTCTGCACCGGTTTTCTGGTTTCAGGAATTGGCTTTACTGGAAACCCTCTGCCTGAAGTAGTTTCGCTGATTTGGTTCAATTCCTCTTGGTAGATTCCAGAGGTACTAATATCATCCATATAGTTATGATCATACACGTATGCGACCTCTGATCCATTAATAATTGTTTCATTTGAAACAATTTCCCCCAGGAATCCTTCCAAGGGGTCTGGTACTCCATGTTCCTCTAGAATTTCTATTGACAGCAAGGACATCTTTTTGGCTTGGGCACCCGGGGAGACCTCTGAA
This sequence comes from Gymnodraco acuticeps, assembly GCF_902827175.1. NCBI lineage: Eukaryota > Metazoa > Chordata > Actinopteri > Perciformes > Bathydraconidae > Gymnodraco > Gymnodraco acuticeps. The sequence continues at coordinate 312,481 of NW_022992110.1, forward strand.
TCAGATCACTCTTTTCTCTTACGAGTCTCCTCCTTTTCACCGCTTGCCCCTTCCGGTCCTTCTGCACAGGTTTCCTGGGTCCAGGAGTCTACTTGGCTTCACTTGAGGCACTGTGACTGAAGTTTCCCCGCTAGGCAGGTTCAAATCCTCTTGGTAGATTGCTGAGGTATTAATCTCAACAATATAGCTAAAATCAAGTTTAAATCATTTCTCTGATTCATAAAAAGTTGTTTCAGTTAAAATAAAAACTTCCCCAAGGGTTTTCTCAAGAGGGTCGTGTATTCCATTTTGCTCTGACATTTCTATATACAGCAAGGTGATTGTTTCTCCTCTTACTCAGTTGGCCGCTAATGGCAGAAAGCACTGGGCCATAATCTACTCTTATCAGTTTAACGACCTGACAGCCCTACACCTTCATGCTGTGTGAGAACCAGCAAAAAAGAAGGAGAGATGTGCTCAAAAAATCAAATTTAAATGAATACTCTTTTTAGGGTGTAAGCGTATATCAATTAAAAATAACTGAAAAGAAAACTAATAGAGTACAGTTAAAAAACAATGAGAAAAATAATATAAAGGTTATTTTCCATTTCCTCTTTGATACTGAGGTATTCTCCATTCAAGCTCTAATGATCCATATGCTAAATAGACAAAGTTTCGTCTTGCCATCTTTCTTTGCATAATTCACTATAGATTCTAACAGTTCTACTGCTAAATCCTTTGCATTTGAGCTATTGCTTGTTACTCAGATTTAAATTCCCTCTTTTGCTCTATAAAATATCCCTTGGTACAGAATTTACCAAGACAAATTCTAACTTATTGCAGGAAGATCCCACAAAAAGCCATCCTCTCCTGTGGAAGAAAACACATTAACTGCCACGTGTGTGTGCAAAACATGTCATGTGATGTGAGACTGATAGCATCAATAGTGGATGGGTAGGCCGCAGTCATATTCCTATCTGGATTCTAAACTCAGTTGGCTTGGGTGAACCGGTCCTCTCTTCTGGAGTGAAACTACTTTCCCAGAAATCGACTTCACTGTATCCAAACCTTCTGATTTAGTTTTAAGCTAACCCTTCTCTGGACTTTGCCCCTTTCTGGTCACCCATACACGATTTCTGAATTTAAACGGAAAAGGTGTGATAGTTAGATATGACCTGACCTTTGCCCTATAGGTAGCTTTTCCATACTTATAGGAATATATTCAGCCTTGTCAAATTGATTGGAATGTCCCAATTTGTTTTACAGTTTTTTATACTCCACTCTTTGGCTGCTCCAATGCCTGATACTTATATGGTAAAGACCAGATAGGTGTGATTTCTTTATCCTGCAAGGGTGACAAAACTTTCTCATTTTTAAAGTGAGTGACATTATCCATTCCTATTTTCTCAGTTTTTAGGAAAAATACTTATATGTTCCGCCATTTTAGCAGACACTGTGTTCCAGTTACTCTGATCAGATGATAAACATGTTTATGACTCCCTCCATTTATCAAAGGTCACAAGGAAATACTTATTCCCACTGGGAGTGCGGGTCAGAAAAGGACCTGCTATGTCAGCACTAAAAATGGTTAGTGGTTCTTCCTCTATTATTTTAAGATGCTCAGGATGAACTTTCTTAAACCCATCCACCTCTACACATTGAAGACATGTTGACCATGTGTGTTGTAGGTGCAATCGCAGTTTTGGTAAGAGGATTTTATTGTGGAGACAATATTTTCTCATCTGAAATAGGCCCACATGGCCTAAACTGCTGTGTAATGAACGCACAACCTAAGGAGCTTCTTCAGGTGGTACGTGAATGCTTCCACCCTTTTTCCATATTCTAGGGAATATGGCAGTCCGGTGGTTAACTCGTCCCGTGCTTTAAGCAAGGTAAAACTTCTCTATTACCCTGATAGTCAAATTATATCTTATATGTATGGCTACGGACATGATTCCATTCTACATGCCTGCCTTTAACTCTGCAATAAGACCCTCAATAGATGGGCAGGTGTCAGCGTTTCACCTTTCACATTTTTGAACTGCCTTTGTTCCCAATTATTAAGCTCTTCTTTACCCGCTTTTTAATAATAATCACTATCAGTAATAATACGGATGTGTGCTATTTTTCCTTTTTTAGCAAAAGGAAGTCCCTCAACAAATGGCCTTTTCCTCAGCAGGCTGTACCTGGTATTGCACCCTTTTGCTTGCAAAGTACTTCACCTGAATTAGTTTTCATTATAAAGGCCCAAGTGGCTGCTTGGTCACCTTTTCGCAAACTCCCATCTGTAAACAGTGTTATCTGTGGAGTAGCGGTTTTCTGTAAGGGTTTCATTATTTTCCTTTGTGGCTTACTTCCTGTGGTCCTCTGCACCCCACATCTGGATCAGACATTATCATCTTCCATTTTCTTCATCTACTCATCATTGTTTCTGCTCCCTGAACAGTTTGTTTAGTAGCTTCAGATATTGAAAAATAAAGAGTGTATATGCACATCTTGGTACCTTGAGACATTTTCCTCAGGGCTGGATACATTTTTAATGCAAGTGCAAGATGCTTCTCTTCAGGAGATAATTCTTCCTCTGTTCCTGATCAAGTCATGGACATGAATAACACAGATTTTCTATCACCCTGGTTCCTTATCTCCACATTGTTAGTTTCTGAGAATGGGTCTCAACATACTATTTTGGTTTTTGATATTTGATATTATTGTTCTGGTGTTAAGATAATTTTTTGAATCTCCCTCTTTTCTTAACAACTGGAGCTATGTCTATTTTAGATCCGACTTGGTTAAGAGTTGATCTATTCATTGGTGAGAGGAACACTATTTCCCTTGTGCTGGGTGGGGGATGGGTAGCCTGCTTTGGTAGAGTTCCTTAAAATCTCCAGATCTTCCTCTGTGCTGAGGCCATAAAACTTTTAATGGTCTTTCGTGGTCTGCTCAAATGTTCTTCCCCTCCAGAGGTCACGCCTGTCTTTGACCCCGTGTGCTGCGTGTTTCTGCAGCACCTCGGGAGCAGAGAAAAGAGGAAACCTTTTTTCCAAAAGTGCAAGCTCCATTCATGAGCAAAATAGCACCACATTTAACTCTCATTGACTTGTCCTTAAAGCGTTCTTTAAGGCTTGAATTGAGTTTTCCGTTGTGTAAATAGTTTAGTTGATTTTGGTAAAGTATTTGAGCTTTATCTTCGCAAAAACTTTCTCATATTAGTTTTGAAGATATTTTTGGGGCTTGATATCTGCTGATAGTTCCCACATAGGTTTTTTCTTAAAAGTACATTCAAAACAACCGGTATTTGTGGGTCATCTGATCACCACATTGCCTTCTGACAGTTTAATAGTCTTTATCATATTATCACACTGTGCTTGCATGCTAGGACCTATTCTCTTTTCCAGAGCTGCTGCTATTTCTCCTGCATGTTTTAGCTTCCTATTAGCAGGGTTTATTAACATGGTTTGTTGATCCAGTTTTAGGATTTTCAATATTTGACATTATTTATTTCCAACATTCCTTTTTCCTGAATATCATGTCTAACAATGTGTTTTTTTTTCTAGGAGTAGTAGAAGGGATACTCCTAAATGGCATTTTTTGAGCTTTTATCCCTGTATGGTGGAGATAGGGTCTCAAACATTATACCACCTGCTTGTTGCTCTCTGTCAAACGGTAGTCTGACAGGAAAGTATTTTGGTCGCGGTACGCCCGTGGGTCTGGGCTAAGCTGACCAGGGTGGGCAGAAGCTCCGGATTTTGCTTCTGTGTATCCCCCCTGTGTGGTTGGCTCCGAGTAATTAAAAACTGCGTTCTAACCTCGTCCGCCATTTATTTTTGTTTGTTTGTTTAAAAAACAACACAAACATGTATTAAAGGGTTCAAGTTCACTCTTTTATACACATGCAAGTTCCTAGGCTTTACTCTCGACGGGTGATCAGTCCGACTATACCGTCACTTGGTTCTAAGTTCTCTTTCTGGATTCAGTTAGTACATGCGGGTACCTCAGCTAAGAGTTGTATGTACCGAGCTTCGAATTTTTTCAACAGCATAAGGTACCTTTAGACCTATGTTTATCTTTATTAAATCTCCCATTAACTCTTCCCCACGTTATGTTTTAACGCAAAAGTTCAAACCGCAAGTCTTTGTCAAGTCCTACCTATAAGTTTCAAAGTAATTGGACAAGTACTGAGCAGTGCTCCTACGGCTGACTTCACTTTAGCCACTGTGTTAAAGGGACCACAGGCTTCTCAATTTGGCTAGGGGAAAATGAACCTTCTTTAGCTTCTTTAATCAGACAGCTATATCCGATATAATATAACCCTCAGTCCGGTGCAATAGTATTAACTTAAATTACTACACTTTCAGGTTTAATTATATATATTCTAGGATTTGGGGTAGGTATTTTAACAAGACTTTCAGCCTGTATTTCGCTGATTTGTATTCATCGACTTTTTTCACTAGGTCGTTTTGGTTCTTGTATTTTGACTCTGTAGAAATATTACTTTTCACAGAGCCCCACGTTGGGCGCCATGTTTAGAGTCGGAGAGGTCCTGATCATTTATTCCGGTAAATTACTCTGACCTACTAATTGACCTTTCCGAAGTTATTGAGTCTATGTAAGGTTGCTGCTTGGCTCAGATCCACCAACGTCAGCAAGATCTCACCTCTATTAACTTCCCGAAGAACCAGGTTCAATTAACTGCTGTTTCAATTCAGACAACTCTTTTTTAATCTGTTTAAGCGATCCCGAAGGATTTTGATATCAGTAAATGGAGTGTGCTCCTACCTAAGTGTGTGTGGCAGGGTGCAATCTTACCTTTGACGCAGGAGAGGAGGGCACAGGTGTTTTTTAAATTATCCCAATCCAATAGGTGGGATTCAGTTTATTTGAAGAAAAATAGGTCCAAATTAATACAGGGTTTTTACCTTCTCTCTTTACAACATTATAATCATACTAAAAACCTGGTGCTGTGATCATGTTCAAATGAAACTTTAATTCACAGTCTTACATTTATTACCAAAATGTTTTAATTTCAACTGCCCATTTCAGTTGTGACATTTTAAAATTCCTCGTAAAAAGACCGGTGACAATAAAAAGCGCATTCAACTTTTTCATTTCACCAACTCAATTCACATCAGTTTCATACCGTTTTTTCCGACACAGACGTATAACATTTAAAAACCCATACCTATCTGCAATTTCGGAGGGGAGATTTTCCTCACAGATGGCCGTATTTATAATATTCATACACTTTTTCCGACACAGACGGCGGGTATAACATTTAAAAACCCATACTTATCTGCAATTTCGGAGGGGAGATTTTCCTCACAGATGGCAGTATTTATAATATTCATACACTTTTTCCGACACAGACGGCGGGTATAACATTTAAAAACCCATACCTATCTGCAATTTCGGAGGGGAGATTTTCCTCACAGATGGCAGTATTTATAATATTCACAAACACATCTCTCATCAAATCATTCCACTCAGCCAACAACCAAGAAATTAGAGAGATATTTACCCCGTCTGGTAGAACCTTACCGAGAGCTAGTTACCCAGCTCTGAAGCACACAGCCTACCCGGACAGAGTCTACCAGGGGTTACCCCCCCTCTCTAAAAAAAAACAGTCTCTTTATGCTAAAAAAACTGGATCGAAAACCCAAAAAAACAAACTCCTCCTCTTCACCCAATTCAGTTGAAAACTGCGCATGCGCATAATGTACAAGGCTAAACATGTCCCGACATGTTCCACAGCTGTTATGGGATAAGACACCCTTTCATATGAGGTAAAAAGGACATGACCTCTTTTTGGCCTTTAATGTGTTTCTCTAGTGTGAAGCCCCCCCTCCCTGTGGACTGCTGCCAGAGGAGAGGAAGAAAACTCAACCTAAACAAACCACTTTGTTTTGTTTATACTGTAACTATAGAAAAACCTAAAATATGAAGCATTTTCATTGTGGGTTATACAAGAATATAATTGATTATATTTGATTATAACTAACTTTCGTTTTTAAGTATTAAACATACTATGAAAACTCACAACACCCTCTTTTCAAAACGCAAAGTTCTCAAATAGCAACAGAAAAAATTGTAAGCATAGATACATATTCAAAAACCGTCAAGAAGCATTCTCATTATGGGTTTATACAAGAATATGATTGATCATGTATGATTTATAATTAACTTTCGTTTTTAAGTATTCACTTCGTATCATGATCTCAATTAACTTTCGTTTTAAGTATTCACTTCATATGAAGATCTCAACACTTGGCAGACCTTCCATCTTGTCCCGCTTCGCCTGCATCTAGTGGATAACCACCTTCTTTCTCAGGGACTTCAGGATGGCAGCAACTTCCCGTGTGATTAAAATCATGTCGTTGTGGTTGAGCCTGCTCCCCTTGCATGGTGTTTCCTCCATGTACTTGAGAAAGTGCGATATATTTTTGATATAGAAGTCAGATGTCGTGACCTGTAGGCTTGACTTTATCAGGCTCCGGGACCACCCACGTATCCTCTTCAGATCCCTCAAAAAGAGCCAGTCAGACAGGCGATTGAAACCGTGTGCCATGAAGCTTAGGAATGATTTCACTCTGCTTATTTTTTGGAGACTGCGTTTTCTTGGAGCCTCACTGTTGGGTCGATGCCCTCATAATGGTCCCGGTAGCCTTGCAGATACTTCTCCATGATGCGTGGGAATGTTATGTCCCGCATTCGATTCCCCCGGCCCCTGCCGCTGAACCGGGGGAATATATGGGAGGGGAGGATGACGAGGCCTCGGTATCTATGGATGCAGGTTCTGAGGAGCTGGATACAGGTGTGTGAGAGGCAATGGGGGACTTCCTGCAGGAGGGACCTTTGGACTTGGACAGCCTCTTTGGTGTTGACTCTGTTCGGGGGCGTTTCCTTAGAAACACCCGCTCTTGGTCCTCCCCATCCTCTTCATCGAACCCAAGCATGGCCCTCTGGTTCCTCCTCTGTCGGTTACGTTTTATCCTCTGCTGCATCATGCAGCGCAGGGATTTCACCTCAGCAGCATATCTGTCCCTCTGAGCCCTCATTGTGTTTGCATCCATCCTCCATTCCTTACAGTCCGGGTTGTCACATTCAATCACTGGGGACAAGGGTGGAGGTTGTGACAGGACATCATCACCCACAGTGTCCACATCCCAAGAGGTAATCATTGCTACTGTGGGGTTTGTCAATCTGAGTTCATGAAGCTCCTTCTTGGCCACTTTCATTTTTAGTTTAGTTACAACCACATGTATTTCCTCCCGGGACAGCTCAACATGGTCTCTGTACAAGTGGCGGTCCAGCCTTGTCCCGATGTACTCGCATCCTGCAATGGTGCAGGGATGGAGCCTAATGTTTGTCCGTCCTTTCGCCAACAACAGCAGAATTCTTCTTTCAACTAAATTACGCACACTATGGTTCCTCTGCAGGTGCTTGCTCAGGGCGCGGTAGGGACTATTACAGATAGGACAACCGATCGCCATCCTCTTTGTATGCCTGAGCATTTCGGTACCGGGAAGTGTCACCAGTAGAATGTATAGAACCTGGGGCGACAAAGAAGGATAGGTGAAAAGAAGAAAGCTGCACTCAGCGAACTAGAAAGACCCCATGTCAAATCTCTCCAGTTTATTTTCAAAACATTGTGTTTTCCATTTGCATCATCGTGCGAAAGGTGTCCCATTTAGGCACTCGTTAGGCGGGCAGAGATCCCTGTAATCTCTCGGTCCTATCCTCCAGGCAAGGCGGGAGCCAAAACTGGGTGAAATTGACCAAAAAGTTAAAATAAATACAATAAGTCATCCATGGAAAGATGCATGAAAGTGAAAAAAGTATCCCAAAATAGTGCATCATAATGCGGGTAGAGTCCGCTGACAACTCCCCTTACTTTCCTCCAGAGACCAGTTCAAAACTTTAAGTTTGGTAAGAACCATGATTGGGGGTCCTCCAGGCAACAATTGTATCCGATCCAAAGTCCTCATGCAGCGGATGCATTCCTCCATGATCCAGAGACCAGTTCAAAACTTTAAGTTTGGTAAGAACCATGATTGGGGGTCCTCCAGGCAACAATTGTATCCGATCCAAAGTCCTCATGCAGCGGATGCATTCCTCCATGATCCAGAGACCAGTTCAAAACTTTAAGTTTGGTAAGAACCATGATTGGGGGTCCTCCAGGCAACAATTGTATCCGATCCAAAGTCCTCATGCAGCGGATGCATTCCTCCATGATCCAGAGACCAGTTCAAAACTGTAAGTTTGGTAAGAACCATGATTGGGGGTCCTCCAGGCAACAATTGTATCCGATCCAAAGTCCTCATGCAGCGGATGCAACCAGAGAACCGGGGTGAAAATGGAAAAAAAGTACCCCAAAAGTGTTCCATAAGGCGGGTAGAGTCCCCTGACAACTCTCCTTACATTCCTCCAGAGTCAGACAAAGTTAAAGTTAACTTTTGGAAGAACCATGGAAAAGGGTGAAAATGGATAAAATGTATCCGAAAATAGTGCCTCATAATGCAGGTAGAGTCCCCTGACAACTCCCCTTGCATTCCTCCAGAGGCAAAATAAGTATAAGTTAACTTTTGGAAGAACCAGAGAAAGGGGTGAAAATGGATAAAATGTATCCGAAAATAGTGTCTCGTTATTCCGTGGCAACTCCCCTTGAATTCCTCCAGAGGCCATTTCGAAAACGTAAAGTTTGGTAAGAACCGTGATTGGGGGTCCTCCAGGCAACAATTGTATCCGATCCAAAGTGCTCACGCAGCGGACGCATTCCTCCATGATTTCCCCATCATGAGAAATAGGCCGTTTTGTGCTCTCAAAAACCGGGTTTCCGATTTCGTGCAGATGGTAGCTTGGAAAAGATGAATGAATTTTTTCGACGGAGGAAGGGAGGTCAGTATTCCCCTCTACGTTGAAAAGTGCCACGGGGTAGTGGAAATGTCTCCGGGGCTTCCGCCGGAAGCGCCGAAGACTTGAGCTTTTTGCAGCCCCTCCTCCGTTGGCACTTAGCCGTTTTTTCGAGAATTTTCAAAAACTTCTTTTTTGATTAATTTAAGATATAATTGACCGTTTTATTTACTTTTTTTTGCTTTTCACGGGTGGGGGTGCATGGCAGGCCGCATATGAGCTCCCAAATTCGGCCTGGAACCTCCGGGAATTGTGTCCATTTCATCCAGATGTGACTCCCCATCAAATGTACATGAAATGGACACGAGGAAATGTACATGAAATGGACACGAGGAAATGTACATGAAATGGACAGGAACTTCATTTTTGATTATTTTAAGATATAATTGACCGTTTTCTTTACTTTTTTTTGCTTTCCACGGGTGGGGGCGCATGGCAGGCCGCCGATGAGCTCCCAAATTCGGCCTGGAACCTCCGGGAATTGTGTCCATTTCATCCACATTTGACTACCCATTAAATGTACATGAAATGGACGCGACCAAATGTGGCACCAGGTTCACTGCTGTAAGCATGGTCCCACACTTAAAGGCAGAGATCCAGGGTGATGAACATGGCTTTCTTACCCCGGAATGAGTGTGTGTAAAAGTACTGTGAATACAGGGAGGGAGATGCAGCAGCAGCAGCAGCAGCAGCAGCAGCAGCAGCAGCAGGATGTGACCCAGAGAGCTCCTTCCAGCAGAGACAAGGGTGAAAATTGATAAATTATAGCCCAAAATATTGTCTCTTAAGGCGGGTAACAGTTATGGGGTGATGTCCTGTCTGCGGCAGGACATTTGCATTGAAAGTTGACATCACATTCATTCACGGCCAAGTTTACATTACATTCATCCAAGACCAGGTTACCTGGAGGAAGAACCACGTGTCAACATGGATAAATTATAGCCCAAAATAGTGTCTCTTAAGGCGGGTAACAGTTATGGGGTGATGTCCTGTCCGCGGCAGGCCATTTGCATTGGAAGTTGACATCACATTCATCCACGGCCAAGTTCACATTACATTCATCCAAGACCAAGTTACCTGGAGGAAGAACCATGGGTCAACATGGATAAAGTGTAGCCCAAAATAGTGTCTCTTAAGGCGGGTAACAGTTATGGGGTGATGTCCTGTCAGCGGCAGGCCATTTGCATTGGAAGTTGACATCACATTCATCCACGGCCAAGTTCACATTACATTCATCCAAGACCAAGTTACCTGGAGGAAGAACCAGGGGTCAACATGGATAAAGTGTAGCCCAAAATAGTGTCTCTTAAGGCGGGTAACAGTCATGGGAATATGGGGTGATGTATATGGGCATTTGAGCACCAGCAAGACCCCCACCTCCATAACCTTGTGCACCAGGCGAACCTGTGTACCCACACTTAAGCCCACCCCCACGGACTAAACCAAGAGGGAACACCGGTCAGAAGTGCGTGCCCCTGGTAACACTGAATAACAAAAAAATAGAACCCCCAAGGGTTGCATGTGTGTAGGCATAGTTGGTAACATTTGTCTAGCCAGTGGCAGGGAATTTGCATTGGTAGTTGAAATCACATTTCCATTGTGCAGACCTCAGTACATTTGAAGGACAAGTCCCATGTTAACTCTGTCCATAAGACAGACATTTTCCTTACTCCTTTACTGGTACCGATACATGTGTTAAATGTAGTATAGTTGGAGGCGGGAATCATAGCCATAGAAGTCCGGCTCCGCATCTTAGAAAGTAACTCAGCTACAGTAAAGCTCATGTTAGCCGGTCCGGACCGGCAAAAGGTAGCTCCTCTTGGCCGTCCCCCGGCAACTCCCGAGCAGCAGGGAGACTGGGTGACTGTTCAGAAGGGGCATAACGCGAAACCCGCAGGTCCCCACCAACCCGTTCACGTATCTAACAGATATTCCCCACTCAGCGAGACATCCGCTGAGAAGCCAACTCTGGTTATTGGTAGCTCTATTATGACACACGTGAATTTAGAGACCGAAGCCTCCACAGTCACATGCATTCCGGGGGCCAGAGCGGGCGACGTTGAGGCGCATCTTAAACTGCTGGCTAAAAATAAATGTAAATACAGTAGGATTGTTATTCACGTCGGTGGTAATGATGTTCGTTTACGCCAATCAGAATGCACCAAACTTAACATGGAGTCGGTGTGTAGTTATGCTAAAACAATGTCGGACACCGTAATCTTCTCTGGTCCCCTCACCAATCTGATCAATGATGACATGTATAGCCGCATGTCATCATTTTAGCGCTGGTTGTCTTGGTGGTGCCCAGCAAACAATGTGGGCTTCGTAAATAATTGGACAGCCTACTGGGAAAAACCTGGTCTGATTAAGAGAGACGGCATTCATCCTACTTTGGATGGTGCAGATCTCATGCTCATGTCAGTAGATTTAATCAAACAAAGCATAAACATATTGGAAATGGCCTCAAGACTGTAACCTCTTCACATTCTGTTGAAATAGTCAATAACTAGCCATATCTCACACATTGCTGTTTTTGAATCATTAATGTGTGGATGACAGTTGAACTGGATGATGTAACATTTATGCCATCTGCTGGAAAGAAGACGTATCGCTCTGTGGCGTCGTTTAGACAACAAAAACAGAGTGAATCTCTCATTTCATCAACAATCTTTGAGTACAGACACCGTCCTGCAGAGAGCACACAACCCAACAGCACGTCTTTGGTCTAGCATCACTTTACAAAACGTTTGCATTAAGACACTAAGACTAGCTGGTCCATTGTAAAGGTCAGTCCACCTTACCTGTTAGGCCCCAAGCCTGTTTTTCAGGTTTCAGGCTCGAATGACATTCCCAGAACAAATGACCATATCTTCCCTTCTAAAAGGGTTAAATTCATAAACTTTTTTCTCAAAGTAATGATATACCTGTGAGTTGGATGTAGAAAAGTCCGAATCAATATAGATGTTTTTTATTTTAAAGAAAATTCAGATTGAACATGGTAAAAACTGTAAATTATAGTGTCCGTCCAAAAGATATGTTGTACTTATAGTGAAAACTAACCTTGGATGTTAGGTTAGTAGACTAAACGCTTTAGGAATCCAAAGTACAACATATAATAAGTACCCTGTATCAAGACTGATGCAAAACAAGTGATATTTGACCTTTATAGACAGATTTAGCAAAAAAACCCTCTTCTGGGGCCATTTGGGTGGATTTTCCATATCTCTGGCCCCCCTTGTTCGATGTTGACATGTGACATCTCTTTCTGACCGTAAGAGCCAATAGAATCAAAGGGAAATCGTCCCGCACACACTCATGTTAAAAAAAGGTAGCTTCTCGGCGCATGCTAGCTTGCAGCAGAGGGGAGAAATATCGCTGCTCTGATATCAAGCAACGGAAAAGCTGTTTTATTGCTTATGGATTATCAGAACATTTCAAAGGGGACGCAGTCACATTGGATTAACCAATGGATTAACTAGAGCATCGTTTTTTTTTATCGTTTTAATGCCATTGAAGACCAGTTTAGACCAGACAAAGATGAAGGTAAGCCATGTTAGCGTTGTGGGCTAACTAGCGCCACTTGTTTTGATGTACATTTTTGTTGATAACGTCGCGAGTTTGTATATTTCAGTATTGAGGTGGGCACTGTTAGATTCTGTGTCTCCTTGCGATCATAAACAATGTGTTGGATGTGCACCTAGGATAAGTAATAAGGGAGCTAGGAGTGATTATCGGTGCAGTAATAAGTCAGTATTTTTCGCTCAGGGGTCATTTAGATGCTTCTTATGAGACTTGTGTTTTGTTTTGGTAAAAATAGTTTATATCGTCAGTTAGCTGAGATCATTCCCGTTAATATGGTATAACACTTTAATAGGTTCTTAAATATTAAGATCCCCTGAGACGCAGTGTCGTGAAAAAAAAAACTATAGTACCCGCCGGCGGGGACCTTCGGGCTTAACAGGTTAAATGAGCAGTGGGTGATCAGCAGGTGAAAGGCAGGACACGGGAACTTGGTCCTGAGGAGATGTAACGATTATTAAACAAGAAAGTTGTCGAGTCAAGGGGTCAAAGAAATGAACATTTGTGATTATTAGTGAATTGGTTGCAGGTAGGTGAAATCAGGCTTAGGGAGTAACGTATTACGTGTAACGGCATCAGGACACAAAGTAGACAAATGTATTCCCATACAGTTACAGAAGCAGCTGACGACCAACACACTTGTGTCTTTTGAAACGATTATGCCATTTAAATATTTTTTCACAAACATAGCAGCTCTATTCTTCCTCTCCTGTGTGGACTCTCATGTGTTTCTTTAAATGTCCACTCTGTGAAAAAGCTTTCTTACAGACTGTACAGCTGTGTGGTTTCTCTCCTGTGTGGACTCTCATGTGATCCTTTAAACTTCCACTATGTGAAAAAGATTTGGTACAAACTGAGCAGCTAAAGGGTTTCTCTCCTGTGTGGACTCTCATGTGTTTATTTAAACTTCCACTCTGTGCAAAAGATTTGGTACAAACTGAGCAGCTAAAGGGTTTCTCTCCTGTGTGGACTCTCATGTGTTCCTTTAAAGTTCCACTTTTTGAAAAAGCTTTCTTACAGACTGAGCAGCTGTGTGCTTTCTCTCCTGTGTGGATTCTCATGTGTGCCTTTAAATTTCCACTCTGTGAAAAAGCTTTCTTACAGACTGAGCAGCTAAAGGGTTTCTCTCCTGTGTGGATTCTCATGTGTTCCTCTAAATGTTCACTCCGTGAAAAAGCTGTCGTACAGACTGAGCATCTGTATAGGTTCTCTCCTGTGTGGATTCTCATGTGTGCCTTTAAATTTCCATTCAGTGAAAAAGCTTTCTTACAGACTGAGCAGCTGAATGGTTTCTTTTCAGCACTACGTCGTGGATCACTGACAGATTCATGTCTATTTTTCAGTGAGTTTGAGCCTGATGCAGGTTCTCTGGTCTCCTTCCAATCAGCACTGTCTTCAGTGTCAGGTTCAGAAGAGTCTTCAGTGTCAGGTTCAGAAGAGTCTCCAGTGTCGTCCTCAGTCTTTGGTTGGAAACTGCTCTCTGGATCTGAGTTCCTGGCTGGTTCTGGTCCTCGACAGTCATCTCCATCAGCTTCTGTTTCCATGTGTTCAGTTTGTCTTTGATGAGGCTGTGAGGACTGAGGTTTCTCATTATCATCTTCATTCTTCACAGGGTCAGGAGTGAAAGTGGACTTGGTGATATCAGCCTCCTCCACCTCCTCACTGATCCTGAGTTCCTCCTGTTCCTGCTTAATGTGTGGGGGGGGCTCTGGGTCCTCCTGGTCCAGACTGGTGCTCCACTCCTGCTGGTCAGGGAGAACCTCTTCTTTAACCACCACCTGCTGGACGTCTGCAGAAAACAGGAGACACACAGTCAGAATAAACTGTTAAGTGTTAGCATTTACAAATCTAATCACCATTAAAATGGGAGACATTTTTCAGCCCTAATTAATGCCTTTGTTTTTATATTTTCACATTATCTTTCTTTGTCCCACTTAATGTGTATTTTTGTTGTCTCAGTTCAACTTATGTAGCCCAGCCCCTTTGAAAATGAAAAAGGGTTTTTTCTTCTGGCGTAGCACTAGCTGCAATAAACAAGGAATTGTATTTGGGATCGTTCACAGATACACTACGCCTACAGTATAGAATTAAAATCCTGCATTCAAACCTTATTTAAGTAAAAGTATGCAAGCATCATCAGAACATTTGACGGCACCTTCTTACGTAACAGTAATGATGTTGCAGTAAAATGTTCCCTGTCAGTGTTTAATGTATGTTGTTTCTTGATTATTTCGTATGTTGCATTTTACTGCTGTACATGTTCAAAGTTGCCCTTGTATAAATGATTATAGATGAGGGAACCTGCTAAATATTAAAATATGTGTGTTTTTTTATATACAGTACCAGTCAAAAGTTTGGACACCTTCTCATTCAATGGTTTTTGTTTATTTTAATTTGTTTCTACTTTGTAGATTAATACTGAAGACATCAACACTATGAAAGAACACATATGGAATTATCTAGTTAACAAAAAAGTGTTACAAAATCAAGAATATGATTCTTGGCTTCTCTCAGTCAGCTTCATGAGGTAGACACCTGGAATGGTTTTCAATTAACACGTGCGCCTTGTCAAGAGTCAATGTGTGGAATAACTTGCCTTCTTAATGTGTTTGAGACCATCAGTTGTGTTGTGCAGAGGTAGAGTTAGTGCACAGTGGAAAGCCCTATTTGACTGCTGTTGTAATCCATATCATGGCAAGAAGACTCAACCCAGTAAAGAGAAACGACCGTCCGTCCATCATCACTTTAAGAAATGAAAGCCAGTCGATCCGGAAAATGTCAAGAACTTTGAATGTATCCTCAAGTGCAATCTCAAAAACCATCGAATGCTATGATGAGGCTGGCTCTCATGAGGACCCCCCCCGGGAAAGGAAGAGCAAGAGTTACCTCTGCTCAGAGGATCAATACATCAGAGTTACCAGCCTCAGAAACCACAAATTAAAGCACCTCAGATTAGAGCCCACATAGATGATCACAGAGCTCAAGGAGCAGACAATCTTAAAGGTCCCATGTCATGGCCATTTCTATTGATCATAATTCCATTGTTGAGGTCTATTAGAATAGATTTACATTGTTCAATGTTCCAAAATCACATTGGTTTTTGTCATACAGCATCTCTGTATAGTATGTGTATTCACTCTCTGTCCTACACGGCTTGTTGGAGCTCCTGCCCCCTGTGCCCACTGTGCTCTGATTGGTCAGCTCGCCCACTCTGTTCTGATGAGTCCACCACCGTTACAGCGGAACATCAGTGATTATGTTTCACAATGGCGTTAGTTAGCAATCAGAAAATGACACCAGTAAGGACAAACAGGTGAGAATGCTGCGTGGGGTCTGGATGCCGTGTTGAGGGGACGTTGCGGGGCTCGCTGCTCCGCCCTTTGAGGCTCGGGGAGCAGACAGTGTGAGCTGGATTACTGGTGTCGTTCCCTGGTTGCTGCGTGGGGTCTGCGAGACAGCACAGCGGCTGAGAAAATATAAGGCTGAGTGTGTGTGGGCGGACTGCGGAGCTCCGCGGATTTGTCCATTTGGACTTTGTTACGTCAGTATGCCCCGGAAGGAAAAAATGGAAAAAGAAAAATCTCCAACAGGGCGTTCTGGGGCAGCATAGATGTTACGTACTCCCCTCCGGTCCTCCAGACCTCCTTGCGTATGCCGGATTGCTTGTGTGAGTAAACGGCTGTACTTCAATAAATGATCGTTATCAAGTACTGGTTTTTGCGTGTATTGTTTTATGTTTTAGGTCTCTCCACGATTCACTACCACGGAGTAGAGGGCGGGTCGTAACAATAGACATATTTTCTGTGTTAGAGTTTTACTCTCTACTGGGTGTACTTTGAGGGTTTGTGACTCTGCAGACCGTTTGCAGAAAAAGCTACATAACACACAAGGGGACGGGTAATAACAGGAAAAGCATGACATGGGACCTTTAACATGCACTGTTCAGAGGAGACTGCGTGAATTAGGCCTTCATGGTCCAATTGCTGCAAATATCCACTACTGAGGATGAACAACAAGAAGAAGAGAATAGTTTGGGCCAAGAAACACAAGGATTGGACATTAGGCCAGTGGAAATCTGTACTTTGGTCTGATGGGTCCAAATTAGAGATTTTTGGTTCTAACCTCCGTGTCTTTTTGAGACGCAGAGAAGGTGAGCGGATGGTTTCTGCATGAGTGGTCCTCACCGTGAAGCATGGAGGAGGAGGTGAGATTGGTGGGGGGGGCTTTGCTGGTGTCACTGTTGGTGATTTATTCAGAATTCAAGGCACCCTTAACCAGCATGGCTACCACAGCATTCTGCAGTTGCCAGCAAAATATAAATCATATTCTGGATTTTTTAACACTTCTTTGTTTACTAGATAATTCTAGTTAGTGTTATTTTATAGTTTTGATGTCTTCAGTATAAATCTACAAAGCAGAACCAATTTAAATGAATAAAAAACTTTGAATGAGAAGATGGGTCCAAACTTTTGACTGCATCTAATACTAGTGTATATCTCTCTCAAAATATATATTATGCGTATATGTATGTATATATATTAGGGCTGTCAAACGATTAAAATGTGTAATCAGATTAATCAAAGCTTAAAAATTAATTAATCATGATTAATCACCATTCGAACTATGTCCAAAATATGCCATTTATTTATGTATATTGTTGTGGGAATGGAAAGATAAATGAAAGAAGGCGGATATATCCATTTAACATACAGTATCTATGTTTATTATAACATTTTTCTGCGTGTCAAAATGAAAGACAACCCACACACCTATCAATCATCAAACCGTGGGGTCTTAATTCATTACGTGTTGATTTCTATCAACGGGGGAGTCCTTCAGGAAAGTCGACAGAGGGGGGGGGGGGGCTAGTGGAGTACTTTGTGACCACAGAGTGTGAACGTTGTGATCAGCTGTTTTAGCGCAGTTCTCCAGTGAAGGGGGGGGGGGGGGGGGGAGTCTCCCTCCGCAGCCGGTTGGCGTAGTTTTGGCACAATGCCGTTGAACAGACCAACGTTGACAGCAGCCCTGTCTGTGCACACGGAGACCGACTCTGTCGTCCGGTGATCTAATCGCCTTCTGGAAAAGCTTCACAAGTACGTCGGTACGCAAATGCGCTTTGTGACACAAGTGACGGTACGCATTTTAGATTACGCACATAACCTGCGTACCAGTTATGTGCACCCCTGTACTACAGCAAACTTATTCTCCGTCGGGACTTCCTGCAACAACACCACGCCGTTATCTTGATTCTGATTGGCCAGAAGACATTATCAAAGATGTTCTATTGAGAAGACGATCACTACGTGACAAAAGTTTTCAAAACCGTGGCTACTGAAATCAATCTTACTAACTGCTGTCTGTGCAATTTACTCCGCGTGAGTTGGCAGACTTTATTTTGCTTACTTTAACATCATTTTTCATGGTGGGGCTAAGCCATTTCTTGGTATGGGTGTAGCCTACCCCAGCCATACCCTGGCTCTGGCACTGGTGGCATGTATGGGGCGGGCCATTCTGCACATGCGTTAAATGCGTTAAATATTTTAACGCAATTAATTTAAAAAATGTATTACCGCCGTTAACGCGATAATTTTGACAGCACTAATATATATATATATATATATATATATTGTAGTGCCGAGAGATACGGAGTCAGAGGCGGTGCAAGGAAGGTGCAAAAGGGAACTTCATTTGAGAGCAGCTAAGGTCATGTTGTCCGGTTGCAGTCCGGGAAGAAGAGAGTGAAGTCAGGAGGGCACACAACATATATAGTAAACACATAACATGTCCGTGTGGAAACAATAGCCCCAACTGTAGTTCCATGTATGAATTATGTCCCAGTGTATTAATAGGTGGTCACCACAATATACAGAATATATTATAAATACATGTTGGCAATAATTGATTGATGAGATTTTACATTAATATATATTAACGTTTTAATTACTTAATGACCTTTGTACTAGTTCCGCTATTCTTTATCCAAGTAACATTTTAGATGTGTTTAATTTATTATTCAACATATTTATCAATTTATGAATTATTCTCGCGCCATTTGAATTAATCCAAAGTATTTGTTTTTATTTGCTTTTACACATTTAAAAAGAAAAAGTGAATAAAGAAGCACATTAAAACTAAAGTATCAATGTATGTCACATTTAACCAACTAGTGCCTACATGTATGGGTAATATTTAAATCAGTACATTAAATGGCATATTATTCAATCCATGTATGTTTATAAATATATTTATTTTGGTAGGTTTGCTCTTCCGTAATACATTTTAATTATTATAATAAAGTACATGTGTCTAATAATACTTACATACTTTTACTTAAATAAGATAAACTTAAAGATATGAAATGCTTTAACTTGTAATGGAGGATTTTCACAGTGTGGTGTTTGCACTTTTACTTACCTGCAGTAAGTGCTGATAAAGGGTCTAACGTGTTATTAATGTGATAATAAAGTGCTACTGAAGAGTGTAAAGTGTTAATTAAGGGTAAAGGGAACATACCTGCTCTGTGTATCCGAAGCTGAGGCTGTAAAACAGCGTCCAGTAGTTTCTGGAGTCTCTTGTTCTCCTCCTTGGAAAGAAACAGCTCCTCCTCGAGCTCTGCTATCGTGTTTTCAAACAGAGCAAATATCTCTTCAGCAGTGAGTCGCTGCTTCTTCAACGACAGCAGCATTTGGACTTTACTCATGTTTCCTAGATCACCTTTCCCTGCAGACTCCGTTAAACACACCGTTTCTCTCTCCGTCAAACTCTCAATCTGACTAGCGTTGCTAACGTGTTTCCAGTTAGCATGCTAAGCTAGCTCCTATAGTGCGAGGTAAACGCTCCAGAAAAAAGAGCACAGAGTCCATTCAGAGGTTTATCAAAAACACAGAGATGATGGATCAGTAGAGCTGCAGCTCACACACACTTTCTCAGGAACACAGAGAGAGAGAACCGTAGCGACGAGACGCCACCTCGATCCAGGTTAGAAAGAGCTGGGAACTTCACTTCCGGTGCGGTTTGAGGACGTCAAAATAAAAGCGGGAAGGATTTCTTCATTTTGGTTTTAAGAACGATTGGCATCCGGACGTTGCCTTAACACCTACTACTGGATCAATAATAAAACCACTCTTTCAAAACAAAACTATTATAACTAACAGAAAATACTCATAAAGGAAAAAGGGAAAATAAATAAACATTATTAAGCTAAACAGGTCGCAGTGCACAAATCAAATATCTGTATAGTGTTAGAAATCAAAATCAATGTGGATATGGCGTAATTTGAATTAAATACACTATTGTAGTGTCGAGAGAAAGGGAGTCGGAGGCGGTGCAATGAAGGTGCAAAAGGGTACTTTACTTCGGAGCAGAAAAGGACATGTTGTTGGGTCGCAGCCCGGGAAGACAAGAGGACAAGAAGCAAGGAGGGCACACAATATATACAGTAAGTGTTATGCCCCTGATAAAAGGGAAGAATTTTGACAAGAGTCAAAGTTAGGTTTCATTCTCCGGTACTTTACTGGAGTGAGTCTACAAATGCAACACTTTTCAATAGCACATACAACTTGGCTATTAACACTGTATTTCAATCATGAGACTCCTTAATTACCACAATATCATTGATAAGATAATATAATTGACAACATAGCAGAACCCTCACAGAATTATTTAACTAAAATATAAAGACAATATATTACATATAACTTTGTGCATCCACAATACACAAGATGGCGGCAAATGCGCGCTACGCAGTGTTTGCATGGATGTATAATAAGAACTGGATAGAGCGTGGGAGGCGGGCCTAATTAATTCCTATGAGAGTTGCTCATTGGCGCATGATGATAAAATGGCTCAACTTTTGAGAGAGTGAAACGTCACAGATTACCCGGCATGCCTGAGAAGTATCCGTATGTGCACTCATAGAGCATGCGCGACTTTAACCAAAATGCTCGTTCACATCAAGCACGTCAATTTGCGTACACGTAACAGCACCGCATGTTTATGACAGCATGGTAATGGGTTGTTATTATGATGGATTTTATATTAACGAGGCGGCAGTTAGCAGCTAGCGGCTAGCTAGTAATTATGCTAATGTAAGATCAATCGTTGTGTAGGCTACTTATATTACGCTGTAACAGGATCTAGTGATATCCAAGCAACAGAGCTTCATTTAGCATGAAAGAATGATTGCACTGTGTATATATATATATATATTATATTAACTTTATTTAATACAACATTTACGGTACAAGATTTAATCATACAGCCCATGTAGTATGATAATGAATTATAGCAAACATGTGCAATATATCCATTATTACAGCTCCGTGGGATGATATGGGTCCGTTCTTATTGTGCATCCATGGGTAAAGATAAACGCAACTCACATTGGTTTCTCAAACAGCATCTCTGTAAACTACGTGTATTCACTGAATTTCACTCTCTGCCTTTAACGGCTCGTTGTAGCTCCAATAGCTCCAGCCCCACCCTCCCTGTGAGCACAGTGTGCTCTGATTGGTCGGGACACGTAACATGAACGTGCCAGCGGCGCGGTCCCGTGGGTTAGATGCGCGTTCATAATGCAGAGGGAAATAACTCTCAGAATAACGTTATTAGCACATTATTACAACTTGAGGAACGAATGTTTTTAATAAGTGTTCATACTGGGTAGTTTATTTAGTTAAAAAAAAAAAATCCAACGATTTACAGACCACTCTTTTCCCATGTAAGTCAAAGGGAAAAAGAGTTTCCGGGCCTGGCAACCAAACGGAAGTGTAGTACCGCCGTTTGGCCAGCACAAATATTTCCATCTGAGTCCGGCGCACTTCCTGGGGGCTTGAGTGTTTGTTCATGTAACCATGTAGACGTTACACATTCTCGGCTATCACACACATCAGCCCAAGCTGATAAAACGTAATAATAACACCCTCAATATTTCACACAACTACTTTAAAACACTCCTTACACATGTTATGTTATAGTTTGGCCCAATTTGTTATGGTTTTGTAATATCTACATACCTGATAAAAGGTAAGAATTTTGACATAAGTCAAAATTAGGTTTCATTCTCCGGTACTTTACTCGAGTGAGGAAAGTACCGCGAAACCCCCCAGATATGTGGGCGGAGACAAGAGCAATCGATCTCCGTCTCCCAGATCAAGGCCATCTAGTCGATCACAGTTTAACAGATCACACGTCTCCAAAACAAACACAAACAAGCGCAGACAGAATACCTTCTCATCCTTTCCAAACAATTAAACTACATTAACAAAGGTCAAAGGTAACAGTTAAAATACTGTCAATGTTACAAAAACAATCTATTACATAAGCAACACATATGTCCGTGCGGAAACAATACCCTTAACTGTAGTTCCATGAGTGAATTATGTCATGTTATACAGTGGTCACCATACAAGCCCCCCCAGAATTCAACCATGGAGACCATCCCTGCGTCTGAGAGGAAGCACCACAGGGGCCGAGGAGGGCGGGGTTACAGGTGAGGGCCGGGCCATGGAACGGGCCGTCGGAAGGGGGCCACAGGAGAGGGTAGGGGCCCCAACGAGGGCGAGGGCATCTCCACCGGGGGCGGGCCGGAATGGGCCGTCGTAAGGGGTCCGCAGCAGGCGTCGTGGCGAATTAAGTCTTCACCCGCCAGTCGGTGAAAACCGGGTCGCTGAGCGGCAACGGGCGTGAATAACCCCGTGGTCCCCAGACGGAAGGAGCGCTGCCCGGCCGCAGGCGAGGGCACGGCGGCGGCGGGCACGAAGTCCTCGGGAGGAAAGAGCCGGGTCCCCGGGGGGCAGGAGCAGCACCCCGGGAGGAAAGAGCCGTGGACAGGGGAGAGGCCAGACGGGGGGGCCGTCCGAAGCTGCCGTCGAGGCGAACCGTGAGCCGCGGTAAGAGGAGAGGCCAGGCAGGGTCCCGGAGCGCGCCGCCCACGGGCCGACGAAGGCATGGGCAACGTCCGAAACCGCCGAGGTGAAGGAAGAGGCCAGACAGGGTCCCGAAGCGCACCACCCACGGGCCGACGAAGGCATGGGCGACGTCCGAAACTGTCGAGGCGAGACGGGGTCCAGAAGCGCGCCACCCAGGCGCCGATGAAAGCGCGGGTGTCGTCCGAAAGCCGCCGTCGAGGTGGTGAAAAGGCGAGAGAGTCCACACTAGGCCGACCGGACATGGTCGAACCTCCTCTCAGGCACCAGAAAAAGCTCAAAAAGGATCGATAGCCGTTAGCAGCTAGCCGTTAGCTGATGCCGTTAGCCGCTAGCTGGCAGCCATCGGTATCTGCTAGCCGTCGTTAGCTAGCGCAGCCTGGATGTGCAGCCGCACGCCCCCACGAAACAGCCCCATGTCGTAGAAGTCGGGCTCTCCCCTACCCAGCAGGTCGTGCATCATCTCTGTGTAGTTGGAAGGCCCGCTGTCTTCCAGTGCCAAGACAATGCGGGAATGGCGAGTGACGTCCTCAGCCATTCCTCGGGGGGCGCACCGAGCCTCAGTCCACGTGCCGGTAGCAGCCACGGACGTCTCCAACAATCTCCGGCATAACGAGAAAAACAGCGCTTTTCGCCATGTTCGGGTCCGTCCCGGAAACTTCACGAGACGTTGCCAGGGTCACCAATGTACTGCCGAGAGAAAGGGAGTCGGAGGCGGGGAAATGAAGGTGCAAAAGGGTACTTTACATCGGAGCAGAAAAGGACATGTTGTTGGGTCGCAGCCTGGGAAGACAAGAGGATGAGAAGCAAGGAGGGCACACAATATATACAGTAAGCAACACATATGTCTGTGCGGAAACAATACCCTTAACTGTAGTTCCATGAGTGAATTATGTCATGTTATACAGTGGTCACCACACTATTTAATTTAAATCAGTTTTATTCTAAAAAAAACTTAACTTAACACTTTTTTTCTGAAAATTCTTCATTTCCGGTTAGCATTAGCATGTGGCGAAATGCTACGTTTTCAAACCGTGAATCGAAGGTGAAATGACATGTGATGTTGTATACTAAGTACACTGGGATTAGCACTCATTTATTGATGCTGAATAACGTTTATTCCCCACGACGCCGGCCAATAGGAGAATACCTCAGATGACAACAGGAAGGGCAAGCCAATAATCGATCTCTTCTCCCCCTGACCTGGGCTGACCGGACGCATTGGGGGAGAGCCGCCACTCGCACATTTCATTTGTACACCACCACATCTTTTGTGTAATTAAATGCTGTTAACTTTTATAAGCTTCTCTTGACTCTTTTCAGTCTCTCCGGCTCTCAGGGTTCTAGAATTGCTAATGTAACGTCCGAGGTGTTAAGGCTTCAATGATACTTCTGTGTAACAAAAACTCAGGAATTTAGTACTTGTTGGAGCGTCCCAGATAGCGCCTCCGTTTATTATACTCGAGTCAAACCACGCTCTGCTTCACCACACCAGGACATACTCTGCATGCTCACAACACATGACCTCTCAACCCAATGCTTACATGCGTCCCCCCTTACTGAAAGAAATGTCCACATTTCAACACACATGGTGAGAACACAACAAAACATAAAAACAATAATAATAATACACATCCACAGCCCAAATAAAACATCAACTTGGTATGACATAACCTATTCCCCTGTCCTGCACACTTGAAACATGAAAAAAACTAAAACACAATTATGCAGCATAGAATACACAGGAGAAAAGAAGCACACAAACATGTAAACACCAGTCACTCAGCCCATAACAAAGTCCATAAAGCGGACAGGAGGCCGCATTAACCTCCCAGCCCGGGACACCGTCAGTGCGGCTTGTTCGAGCTCAGGGGAATCACCAGCTCCAGAACCCGGCCCAAGATCACTGTGACTTTCCCCATCGGAAAACCTCATGCGTCCAGAGCTCTGTGGGGAGACTGCAGAACGGAAGAGGCTGAGCAAGGTTTAAGAGAGACCTTGATGGTCCCTCCAAGGGAAAGGCTACCGGCAGGTTGTATCGCCGTAGCCTGTCATAATGGACATTTTGGAGAGAGGCTTCATCCCCAAACGGGCTACTTAGTTGATACGTGACCCCCACTTCATCACCCCTATCCATTCGCCTCTGCACCAGATAAGGCCCATTCCAGTGGGGAGCCAGCTTACGGCGGCTCTCAGTGGGATCATTTAACCACACCAAATCCCCGACTTCATATGGGACGTGCCTCACTCTGGCGTCATAGTACGACTTCTGTTTGCTGCTTGCAGCAAAATTGTTATCCCTTGTCTGATCAAACGCCGCATCCAAGCGTCTGAGAAGGGAACCAGCAAAGTCTTAGAGGGGACCCTGCTCCAGATCATCCCGCTTTGAACCCAGTAAAACATCCACAGGAGTCCTGGCCTCCCTGCCATGCGTGAGAAAATACGGCGTGAAGCCTGTGCTGAAATGTACACTGGTATTGTACCAGAACTAAAGAGTTCACATGAACCTTTGTGGGAAAAGTACCGCAGTGTGAATGCGCCTATTGGGCAGACCAGCAGTTCGGGGAATATCCACATGAACTGGGACAATAATTTCACTGAAAGGGTGAATAATAGCATCAACAGACATAGAGATGTTACAACATTCTGGTATGAAATCTGTGGCATGCATGAGAGGAATATCAACATCCACCAGGCGAAGCAGATCACGACCAACATCCATAACAGCTCGAGCCTACAACATGAAATCAAACCCCAGCAGAATAGCTTGTGTTGCCCCTCGCAACAATTGACCATTTACTGTGCGTGAAAAAGTGTACTGGGTATTTAGCACATGTTTACGTAAGGTAGACATGGACATTCTGATGTCCTCAGAAATAAGTGAAACATTGGACCCAGAGTCAATCAAAACAGTAACATCAACACCCTCGACAAGTCCTCTAACATAGGCTGTGGGCTTAGACTCACCCACAGAACAAGAGTATAATGCACGAGCAGACGCTTTCCCAGCAGAATAGTCAATTTGACCCTGTAGTGGTGAAACCGGCATCTGGGTGTCGATGCCAGTTACTGGAAGTTTCCCTGCAGCCGTCCGTGCGAGGATGGAGATGGTGACCGCAGAGAGGTAGACAAAAACCTCACTCCACGCCTTGGCTGACGTTCCCCAGCGCTGTGTGGTCCTTGCGGGACATCGCTGCCTGGTCGTCGCGGTGAGAAGTCTGCAGAGGTGTCACGTGGAGACCATTCCCTGGCACCAAAACCATCCTGCGGTCTGCGCTGAGGAGAACGACCCCTTGCTGCGGTCGTCCCTGTGGGAATCCCCGGTGGTAGATCTGCAACCAAACCCGCCACAGTCACAGTGGCAGGCACACCGGTGCACCCTCTGACGATCCCAGGTCAAGGCGGAGCTCCCTCTGCCATTCTCAGCTCCACGGCTATGTGCTCTCAAGTCTTTCACCTCAGTCTGTAAGTTGTCCACCTTCAAGGTAAGGCGTTCAACCACATTTATGAGCTTATCCGTGGTATTAGCATTACAGTCGAAAACACCAGCCGATGGTGAATTTAGCGATGCAACAACAGCAGGATGCGGAGGACAGTAGGGTAAACCAGACGTGTTCAACCTCATTGCCTGCCAGGCCCGCTCACAACGCCCAGCAATGATCAACGCCTCCTCCATATCAGTCACCCCCTGTTCATGGCATTTTGCTTGAAGTGCAGGATCAAGGCAAGCCAAAAAACCTCTGAATTTCTCACCATTTACTGCAGCGCGGTCATAATCGGGAAAAGCCTCAGCCACGAGTCTGGAAATGTCCGCCGCATACATCTCCAAACACTCGTTCTCCTGGCGGGGCCGTGCAGATACACACGTCTGGAAATAAAGCAGGAACTGTCTCTGGCCAAAAGCCTCCGCCAGCTTCTCCTTCACACGTTCGTAATCACACTGCACATCTGCCGGCAAGCTGTCCCACAGCAGGAAAGCTGCACCGTCCAGTCTGGTAGGTAGAATGTTCAGCAAGGTAGCTGCGTAGCTCGTGCCCCTAGCACCCTTCGTCTGAGTACGAACAGCGGCTTCAAACTGTCTTATCCACATAGCGAACTGCCTCTGGCCGTCGCCCCTAAACATCGGCGGCAGCTCCACTTTAATATCATTACTCACAGAACCAGTCCAAGAAGCAGTACATCCGTTATAATCGTCTTCCATATCGCCGTCACTCTTCATTCCCCCGAACATGACGCTTCGGCGCTATCACCGTTAGCACACCTAGCCAGCAGAGCCGACCAGAAAGTCCAGTAATTGTCCACATAAAAAAATAATCCAAGAGCAGATAAAACACACTCAGATACCGCTGCCACCAATGTAACGTCCGAGGTGTTAAGGCTTCAATGATACTTCTGTGTAACAAAAACTCAGGAACTTAGTACTTTTTGGAGCGTCCCAGATAGAGCCTCCATTTATTATACTCGAGTCACACCACGCTCTGCTTCACCACACCAGGACAGACTGCGCATGCTTAGAACACATGACCTCTCAACCCAATGCTTACACTAACATTTGGCGTCCCTGGAGTGGGACTCTGAAGCAGGATAGAGCTGGAAGAGAGGGGAAGGCTGCAAGCTAACTAACATCACACTAGGCTGCAGACAAAGAAGTTTTTGGCTAGACCTAAATGAAAGGTGAGACAGATCTGTGGTGATAACGTGGTGATTGCGAGTGGTGTGGAGATTGTATATAGTGTTTCTATTGTCTCTGTTGTATCTTCGGTGCCGCCCGATTAATGTGAATATTATATAGTATTAAGACCTTCTGGGGAGGCACTAGATTTGATATGGTTTACACTGGACTGGGTCCATCTTGTGTTAAGACCTTCTGGGGAGGCACTAGATTTTATCTGGTTTACAGAGGACTGGGTCCACCTTGAGTTAAATACCTCTGGGTAGGTACCAGACTTGATCTGTTTTACACTGGACTGGGTCCATTCATGTTAGTCTATGTGTTTGATGTGTTAAACCGGTGTTGCCTGGTTTAAGAAAGCCTTTGAAAAAAGCATGTTAGTCTGTGTGCTATAAGTGTTTTGAACTTGTAGCCTTTATTTAACCAGGTGAAAGCCCCCTTGAGATCAAAAGATCTCTTTTGAACTGCCCTTGTCTGGTTACATTTTTATTGAAGCCAGACTACAAGTAGTATGGTATAATTGTTATTGAACTCAGTCTCCAAGCAGTGTGGTTTTTATCTGCACATGTTGAGTGTTCCCCTCCCCTTCCCCCAGTCACATGAGGTTAATGCTATACTGCTAAGCTAGTTAGCTAGCCAGTTAGCATTACTAGATGGTGAAATAGTTTGAGTAAAGATACAACCGGGAACTACTGATTAAATACACAGTGATGGTGTAGATGAACATTGAGAGTAGATTAAGTTGTTTTGTTTTTCATGCTTTTCAAAGAAATTAATTTGAATTGTTATTATTTTTAATGAAGTGTTGTTTTGTGTTATATTTCTAAACTATAATGTACCCAGACACATGTGGTTTCTTTGTTACAGTTCATTTTAAAGTCAGCCACCTCATGACTAGATCTGATCTCTGAGAGCCCATTGTGTTCATGTTAAGAGGTCCTTTTGTTCTTCAGGCCACATGTTACATTTGATCAGTATCCATTTTGTTTGACCCCATGAGGTCAAGAGTCATTCTGTTAGACCACCATCTTGTGAAAGACAAATCATTGTTCTTTTGTCACATTTTGAATTAGAAAATAGTTCATTTTGCTAAATCGGTTTATCTATAAATGTTGTAGTTGGAGTTTTGCGTTTGCTAAATTTTTTAGGAACGACAGCACCAGGAGATGAGTAAACTCAAGAATCCGTAGAGTGTAAATAAATGTTTACACTCAAATTCTTTGCATATCATAGACAAGGAATTTAGATAATATGAATACATGTTCACCAAAAGTAATAAGTGTCAGAGAATATTTTAATCC
The DNA here is from genome assembly GCF_902827175.1 of Gymnodraco acuticeps. Lineage (NCBI taxonomy): Eukaryota > Metazoa > Chordata > Actinopteri > Perciformes > Bathydraconidae > Gymnodraco > Gymnodraco acuticeps. The sequence continues at coordinate 340,845 of NW_022992110.1, forward strand.
GATCTGTGTATTTAGAGGTTCTCAGTCTTTCTGAGAACCTGTTAATCACAAAGATATGCTTTTCGTTAAATCACAGATTCTCCTGCTTGTAATGTGATCCTGCGTGTAACCTCAGGAGGACACAGGTCAAGAGGTCCTCTGACTTCCTGTGGGGGTGAGGGGTTTGGGCACATGAGGAGTTGCAATACAAAGGTGCCTTTGTTCCGATGTCTGGTAATGGTTGGGGGAGAGGCGGGAATATAGGTCCCTCCTCTTTTCATGCATCTATCTGTGTTGCTGTCTCCTTTGTCTTTAGAGTTGATTTGGTTGCTCACATGGAAAGTGTGAATTTACCTTGTGAACTCTCCGGCTGTATTCTCTCTCAATAAATATCGGTGTTTGACTAAAGACGGTCCGGCTTCCATAATTTCCTTTGCATTGCTCTACAGAAGTTTTCATCACAATAAGTATAATGGAAAGTAGACATAGGTCTACACTTGAGTCAAATGTCATTACTGTGATCTGATTAGTGTGCTCTGCAAGTTTACTACTGTTCTAAGTAACAGTGGGATTTAGAATATTTATATTTGGGTTATTTCGTAATGTGTGGGATATGTGATGCTGGAAACATGTAAGTATTTCAATTTATAGGAGAAAATGGTTTCCTGAAAGAGTTATGTTGGGTAAATATGTAGCAATGGGAGTGAATAGACTGTAAAGGAGGAGATGAAATGCAAAGCAGTACAAGAACAGTGACATGATGTGGGCTGCAGATGTAACTGGGCCAAAGGCTGCCTAAAAGAGTTACAGCGGATGGATTCAAGAGCTGATGGACTGAAGAGAAGACAGAATCAGAGGAGTTTGCATGGTCGATTAGAAGTGAGGAGGCCGGGGTCACGGCTTGAGACAACCAGGGGAGGAGAAAAGGAGAACGGAATGAGTGAGTTTACACATAACACACTTATTCACAAAACGCACATAAAAGGACCACATTTAAAGAACTTGAATTGACTTGATAAATATGTAAAGACAAAAATATTTATTAACCATGAATTAATCAATTGGTAAATAAAAAATAGCAGTAAAGAGGAAACTATTAAAGTGAAATGAGAAAATCCTCCTAAAACACACTGAGGGATAAAGGGGGAGACATGACAGAGTAGAACCATATTCTTCAATCTTTTCATCATGTTAACAAATAATTCTTTAAGATATTTGTATTCACGTGTGAATAAAGTAGTGATCTAATTTATTACAATATTGATCACCATTAAAAGGATAGTTTTAGGAACCACTCTATCAGACACATCTTTATTTGTATGGATAATGTTAAAGGGAGAGCTAGTGCCAAGCCAAATATAGTGTTCCAATCTAAAGTATTGATTTCACCATTGTAGCATAGTTATTACCATAGGAGGGCTTTAAGGTGGAACTATGAAATGACTTCTGTTTTTAAATCCTTGATAAAGGAGGGAGTGATTGTTGCATGTTCGGACACCCAAGGTTCCACACACTGCTAAAGAGTTTAACGTTGTTCTTTAGGTGATTTGATTTATATGAATGCACCTGCCAATTACCTGGTCAAGTTAGATGCTGCGTATCACAGTGCACTAAGATTTGTGACAAACTGTAAAGCATTAACCCATCACTGTACCCTGTATGCAAGGGCTGGTTTGCTTTCACTAACTGTACGGAGGCTCAGTCACTGGTACATGTTTATATACAAAGCCATGTTAGGGAAACTTCCATCTTATATCTGCTCCCTGATCTCACGGAGAATTGTAAGTGGCTACTGCCTGAGATCGAATGCTGTGGTTTTATTAAATGTGCCAACTGCTAGGACTGTCTTAGGGAAGACAGCTTTTAGATGCGCAGCTCCTCTGTCTTGGAATAGTCTGCAAATTAAATGGAAACTGAGCAATCTGGTGCCACTAACTGTTTTTAAATCTCGGTTGGATGCTACTCAATCGGAAGCTATTGGTACCTGTTTATGTGGATAATTATGTAAATGATGCTGTATGATGTCCTTTTGTTGTTCTATTTATGTTTTTATGTTTCATGTGGAACTACTTGAGCAGGTCTCCCTTGACAAAGAGATCAATGATCTCAATGAGATTTATCTGTATAAATAAAGGTTTGAAATGAAATGAAGGTAGACCAGAATTGAAGATAGATTAGTATAATGAGTTATGAAATGCATAGCAGAGCTACACAGATCCTAGTAATGGTTTGACTCAAGATAATAGTTATGTACACACATTTCTGAAATAGATCTATTAGACATTTTAATACTAATTAGGTGTAAATTGATTGCAGTAGTAGTAGCACTATAAGGAAGTGAGTTTTGTACCAAGTTTCAGGAAAGGTGGGAGGCAGAAGTCCCAATGAAAAGTTAGAACCACCTTGAAAATCATAGTTGAAACCATGAATGAATAAGGAATGGCGCTCCGCATGTGACATGTTTTTGTAGATAAAGGGTACCTCTGAAAAGACTCTGCAGAGCACGACATGGCCAAAAGACCGAGACCAAATGAACTTTGACCCTGACTGACAGTGGGACAAAAGCACTGTCAATGACTGACTCTGGGGTGTACCTGACCAAACCTGACGTGACAACCAGACCGTATGAGTGTGAATGAATGCCGGCATGTGATCAGTGTAACTGCATGATTCTAAAACAATAACTAACCAAGCATGTTTTTGGACTAACATATTATTTTGGAGCTCCAAGGGAAACGAGAGGTTTCCTAAAGATTCCACAAAAAGGGGAAACCGCACATGTGACCCGTTTCTAATCTACTTGATGATATTTTACTCCCACAGGAGTTGGCGGTTTGCAAATGTAAGACTCAAACTAGAATCTGAAGATTCTGTTTCTTTTGGGACTGAAGGTGAGAAACACTTATTTTCACTGAAGTGTTTACTGTGGAAATAATAATAATGGATGTAAAATTGTAAATAATGTTCACTATGTCCCTAAGCAATATTTACCTGAAAGTTTTTTCCCCCTCCACATTACAGGATTTTCTTACACATGAGTTAATGTGTAAAAAGGGGGGAGTGTGTATAATGTATAATGTCAACATGGTTGTAAAATTCACAATTTTTTTTTTTCTTTTAGGGATTGAAAGAAACCTTCCACCCCAACCCAGAGGTTCAAACTGAGCATTGAATGATAGTTTTAGAATGAACCTGTTCCATATCTGGGGATAACATACTGTTTGGTGAATGTTGACATGTTTCTAAATATTGATTGAATCATAACAGGTAACACAGAAGCAGTGGCCAAGGGGCTACTGTGAGAGATGTAAGTCCAGAATAGAATACCGAAGAAGTTGACCTGTGATAATGAAACCATTTTGTAATATTTTAGCAGACATTAGAGTAACTGAGGTTTGAAATGTAGAAAGAACATATTACAGTTAAGTTAAGCTAAAACATAGTAATGTAATGAATGTAAATGTAATTTAGACAACATCTTGTAACTAGCCTGGTAAATAATTAGAAGTAAAAGCCATAGACTTTATTGTTTAGGTCATGATGGGGATATACATTCCATTTACATTCATGATAGAAAGACATTTGATGACAGTATGTTGGAATTCTGTATTCATTTTTCAGTTTGATAATAGACAGGTAGAAGACGTATTGCCAGGTGCAATCGATGGGATTTCTGCACACGATCCAAGCAGAGAATGACGTACCTTACAGGACAGATACACTCAGGAAATAATTCACTCTGACAGCATCATGACTTTATTCACATTGCATTTATGAGCCACAGTATAGCTTTGACGAAGGGGAAGTGTTGTCAACAGGTCCGCTCTCTCTCTCCTCTATCTCTCCAGGTGCTTCAGTGGTGGAGCGCAGAGCTTTCTTCTTCCTGGATTAAGGGCAACAACAAATACAGATTGTATTTCCTAACAGTAAACTAGAAGATGTTAGAAGGATGTGTGAAGTGATGAACTGATATGGTTGTACCTCGTCCACAGACTCAGGAGCAACACAGGATTCAGCATCAAGACCCCCAGAGTCGTCCTGATGATATTCACTATCATTGGTGAACTCCCTAGAAACATGAACACATATGTGATACTTCTAACTATAGATTGATGAATCACATTGTCAGTGTGATCCACCTCTGACACCATGGAGGTTCCTCCCTGAACACTGACATTTTGAATATGCTTGGGTTACTTCAGATTACAAAGTGAATCAGTTCTGGTGAATGTAGAGAACTTACCTGTTCCAACACTCTGATGAAAGGTGGAGTTGCTACGTCCTAACTTGTTCTGGGCTCCACAGGAATAACTCCCACTGTGTTCAGCTCTGAAGTCAGTGATGATGAAGATCTGTCCTGAAGCTTTTGGAGAGTCTTCATCCTCCTTGTACCAGGTGTAGTTAGCTGCTGGGTTAGCATCACTGCTACAGGTCAGAGTCACTGAACTGCCCTCCTCTATCTCAGCAGAGGGACTCACTGACACAGAGGGAGGCTTTGGAAAGTCTGGTGGAAATACAATAAGTCAACACAAATGGGTAAAAATACACTATGTTGAATTGAAATGATAAATAGTTATCTGTGTGGGCGCATCTGAATTTCTATGTGTTTTTTTTTACAGGTATAGAGCTAAAGAAAACAATGATGTTGTATATATTTCGTTTTCTGTAATACTTCTGGTTTGAATACCCAGCATACGTGCAGATTTGGGAGCCAATGATAAATAAAACTCAATGTTCATCATCTACTGCTCTCCATCTCATTGACCTCAGCAACAGACTGTGAACAAAGTTATAATTATTGCATGATGCTTTTCAAGTTAGGTTTTACTCACATTAGATTAGATTAGAATCTTTAATGACCACACAGCCAGGCTGGTGGAATTCGTGTTCAGTGCAGAGTATTACAGCTTGTTTCATACAATTCAACATACAATAAACAGACAATAAAAAGTACAACACACAGCACAGGGCAAAGACATATAACATAAAGTTCAAGGTGTGGTGGATTGTTATTGTTCATTGGGGTTATTTAGAGTCCATTTAGTGTCCGTATTGCAAAGGGGAAAAAGCTGTTTTTGAAGTGGGCGGTTTTGGCGGACAGTGACCTGTAGCGCCTCCCTGAGGGCAGAAGTTGGAAGACATGGTGAGCTGGGTGGGAGGGGTCAGAAATGATTTTCTTTGCCCTTGTGACAGTTCGTTGGTGGTGAAGTGATTCGAGTGATGGAAGGGGACTGCAGGTGATTTTTGATGCTTTATTGATGATACGTTGAAGTTTATTCCGGGAGAGGTTATCTGAACAGCTGTACCAGACTGTGATGGATGATGTGAGGATGCTTTGGATGATGGCTGTGTAGAACTGGATTAGGAGATGTTTCCTCATGTCACATCAATAGAGATGGATTCATATATTGTGTTCCCCAGCAGATTCTCAGCTCTACAGTAATACCGTCCGGAGTTAGAGGACTGGATGGAGATGAGGACAAGCTGTGGTCCTTCATTTAAAGAATAAAGGTGTGCATTTCCATCCTCCTTGTACCAGGTGTAGTTAGCTGCTTGGTTAGCATCACTGCTACAGGTCAGAGTCACTGAACTGCCCTCCTCTATCTCAGCAGAGGGACTCACTGACACAGAGGGAGGCTTTGGAGCATCTGGAGGAGAAGTGTTTAAAGTTATTAACATGGAAGGGTAGATATAATGGCAACTTGCAAATGTCCAGAGACACGAACAAGGAACCGTTTTTCACAAACACAATGCAACACATTTTAAAGCTTGGAGCATCTGGAGGAGATAACATGAACATATTTCACATTTAATTCCACGGAGGAAGATATTTTAATGAACAATAGTTTAATAAAACACAGAGTGGGTGGTTCACTTGATTCCATTCTTTATCAGAAATCTAAACACTTTGAGGGAAAGTGTTAATCTTTATGTCATGGAAGAAGTTTCCTTCATAATTCTCCTTTATTCTTCTTTCTAGTAGCATCCCTCGTAGCTAGGTTATATGTTACCTATTTTAAAATCAGACAGAAAACCTAGAGCTCTGGTTCAGTGTCTTTGGACACTGCCATCTGGTGGAGACCTCTGGTGGGTAAATAGATACATGAGTGCATTGATGATATATGTTATACTGTATGTTAATGTTATTATGTCAGTGGAAGACTTTGAGTAAACTCACACACTGAAGGAGAGGGGAAGTCCTCATATCCCTTCAGAGCACAGGAATAACTGTCTGCTGAACAGTATCTGAAGTTTGCATAAGAAGATGTGTCTTCCTTCACTTCCTGTCTGTTCTTAAACCAGATGTAGGAAGTATGACCAGGTGGACAACTGCTGAGACACTGAAGGAGAGTAGACGATCCTGATCTGCTCACCTCCACCTGGAGATCTGAATAAAGCTAGAATTAACAAAACTGTCATTATGTTCATACACAAATATAAATCAAAACATTCACACTATTTGCAAGAAGTCGAAATTAAGAAATGAATTGTTATAACTCAGTTATTCTTATAAACCCAGTGTGAATGTTACCTGTGACGGACAGAGTGGGTCCAGGATAACCAAAGTATGCATCTCGGTTTGTTATGATCCTGAACTTGTACTGAACTGAGTCGCTCTCTCTCAGGTTTCTGAGTCTCAGAGTGCAGAAGTTGTTTTCACAGAGATCCTCAACACGACCTGCATACTCTGAGACTGTGGTCAGATCTACAAATTCATCACCTTTCTTCTCAATGAACCAGAATGTTTTCTCTACTGTGTTAACACCACCTTTCCATCTAGATGGGTATCTGAAGCTGCAGCTCATCTCCACTGTTGATCCTTTCACTGCACAGACCTTAGTAGAAGAGTAAGTCACTCCCCAGCCAGGCTCACCCTGAACCACTGAAACACAGAGCACATCAGAAACTAGAATCAAAGTTAATCTATAAATTGTTGAGCAATTGCCTGAACTGTACTTTCAACTAAGAATGTAAAAATAAACAGAGGAGGGGGCCACTCAGGTCGAGGAGGATGAGAATATTGAGGGAACCAGTGTCAGCAGAGGTGAGGAGGTCATTGAGGACTTTGACGAGTGCAGTTTATGTACTGTGGTGAGGACGAAATCCAGACTGAAGGGGTTCATAAAGCTGGTTGGTTTGGAGATGGCAGTGAATTTGTTTGGCTACAATGCGTTCACGAGTTTTTGAGAGGAATGGTAGGTTGGAGATGGGGCGGTAATTAGTGAGGGAGGAGGGATCAAGACCAGGTTTTTTGAGGATTGGAGTAACAGCAGCAGTTTTGAAAGCAGAGGGGACGGTTCCATGGGACAGCGAGGAGTTGAAAAGGTTAGCAAGATAGGGTCAGAGGACGGGGAGGCAGGACTTCAGGAGAGGAGTGGGTAGAGGGTCAAGGGAGCAGGTTGTGGGATTTGAGGAACCGATCAGTTGGAGTATTTCAGGTGGGGTAACCAGGTTGAACTGGGAGAGGCTGCGCTGGGGAGGAGGAGTCAGGAGGTCAAAGGAGATGGGGGGAGAAATGGTAGCGGTGGAGGTTGGGGGAGATGCTTGTAGATCAGATGGAGCTGAGAAGGAGTGGTTAATGGCGTTAATTTTGTCTGCGAAAAAATGGAGGAATGAGCTGCAAGTAGCGGAAGTAGAAGTAGGGAGGTTATCAGCACAGGGTTTGAAGAGCTTGTTAACTGTGGAGAAGAGGGTCCTGGGGTTACGGGAGGGGTCAGTGAAGATGTTGGCGAGGTAGGCAGATTTAGCGGCAATAAGAGCATCTTTGTATGCATTGAGATGGAGTTTGTAGCTTATGCAATGGACTGTGAGGGATGATTTCTTTGAAAGACGTTCAAGTTGGCGGCCTCGCTGCTTCATTTTACGCAGTGCGGGTGTGAACCAGGGTGAGGAGGTCTTGAAAGTAACAGTTTTATTTTTGAGGGGGGCTAAAGTGTTGAGGGAGGTGAGTAGGGTGGAATTGAGGTGGTTGAGCAGATCATCAGGTGAGCTGAGGGTTGCGTCCAGCTATTAGACGATAGCAGTTCGGAGAGATGGTTATGGTCAATTGAGTGTAGATTACGAAAGGTGATGTTTCTGGGTGGGCAGGGGTTTCGGTGGGGGGGGGGGCAATGGTGAATTGTATGAGTTTGTGGTCGGAGAGGGGAAATGGGCAAGGGTGGAGGTCAATCACTGGGAGGTTGGTAGAGCAGACGAGATCAAGAATGTGTCCTTTGTCATGGGTAGGGAAGGTTCTTAGGCACTTTAAAACCAAGGACACTCTTTGACTTTGTTGTTTCTTAATCAAAGCAGGTAGAACAGAAGTCTACGCAGAAAGGGTATGTTCAGTTTGACACAAGATTGGAAAATGCCTTCATATAAATGAACAGTGAATGATTAGCGGTCATATTAATGAGAACAGTGTGAGTCCAGTCCCCTCTCTGTTCGCTCTGTGGTCAGGTTGCTGCTGAGTGTGAACAATAACTATGAATGCAGAGCACTGAAGTGTGAGCAGCTTCTGTCTGATGCAGATAAGAAAGACGACTGCTGTAACTCAGGGTGTGGAAATATAACACTGAGGTCAGAGAGGAGGGAAGGAACTAGAAGGGTTTGGTGCAGACGTATGGCGACATAAGAGTTGAGTCAATATGTTAAGACTTAGAATAAGAATATCTCTCTAAATCACTTCAACTTAAAGGTGACATGTCATGCTTTTCCGGTTATTACCCGTCCCCTTGTGTTATGAAGGTTTTTATGCATGTAAACGGTGTGCAGAGTCAAAACCCTCAAAGTACACCATGTAGGGAGTAAAACTCTAAAACAGAAAATACCTCCCCAAAACGCCTCGTTGGAAATACGTCACTGTCCATTTGATTCTTCCGGGGACATCATGATGTCATGTCGTCCCCGGAACGAAATGGACCAATCCGTGGAGCCGTTACGTTAAGCCCCCGCTGATTGGTCCAAATTGACCAATCCACGGACTTCCTCACACACTCAGTGCATGCAGCTCTGCTGATCTCTCCTCCCTGGCTGCAGGCTGATAACAGACAGTTGGGATCGCGGCGAAATTCTCTCTGCAGACCCATTCTCTCTGCAGACCCATTCTCTCTGCAGATCCATTCTCACAGCGTTTACAACCTTTTTCTTACTCAATATCAAGCCACACTTATTGTTTTTACTTCGGCTGTGACTTTGTGTGTGCTCAGGGTGAGTTTGGCTGTGTTTCGCTTTGTATCGCTAAACAAGGAAATCACACCTCGACGGAGTTTAGCGCGATTCAAAACGTCCCGACTGGTCCCGACCAATCGGAGCACACTGGGCTCACAGGGAGGGGGGGGGGGGGGGGCAAGAGCTGCAACGAGCCGTTTAGTGGAGAGAGTGAATACTGCTGAATACACATACTTTACAGAGATGCTGTATGCGATACCAATGTGAGTTTGGAACATTGCACAGTATAAATCTATTCTAGTCGACCACAACAATGGAATTATGATCAGTGGAAATGGCCATGACATGGGAGCTTTAATAAAAACAGAGCTGGAGATTCTTTAAGTCGTCTTAAGAAAAAAACAAAGCAAAGTGTTTTCACAGAGAGAGGATGGAACAGTTATGCATACACTATATTCTCATTGTAACGCTTGTAAAGGTGATGAGCAAACAGATATTTTATGCAGATGCTTCGAGCAAAGGACAGAGGCAACGCACGACAAGATCTTCATCAAACAAACTAGTAACGTCTTTGAGTTTCTACAATTCTACACACAAATACATTTAAAATGTTTCTGCTATAGGTTTGCCTTTTACACAAATCCATCCCACTTATTCCCACATGTGACCTGGTTTTACAAGTCCCACATTTTCCCAGAATCCCCTCTGTTCCTGTGATGAATGTAGGTGTAGATGTACAGTACCTGACACAGAGAGCAGGAAGACGACTAATCCACTCGCTGCTGCAGTGAAACTCATAGCTGCTCCTCTCATCTCTGTGAGACTATAACACATGTCAGATTAAATAATGTTCACAGGATGTATACAGAATCATTACATCAATAAACTGTTTCTACTCACAGTGAAGGAGGAATGATGTGTTTAATGATAACTTTCCTCTGTCGTCAAGGAGCAGCAGACGGATATCAGGCTGTTAAGAGCTTTCCTTCCTCTTTAGATTATTAGTATGCATGATGAGCCAAACGCCAGTAAACACCCATCACACAGTTATGTTTTGTTCTCAAAAAATATACTTTTCTTAAACAAAATAATCATTAGCTTTAACTTGTTTGGCTGCCGATATACCACTGACATCAGAAAAGACAATTCAAATTAAGAAGAGAATAACAGTTGATCTCTATGAGCACTGAGGAAGTCACACAGTCTGCAGGTTTAGTGAAGGAACAGGAAGACATTAACCTGTGAAACCACAAGGCAGTTTTTTACTGAACAGCATGAAGAGCACAGTATTCATCATAAGAGAGAATGGAAAATGCCATATCATTTCTCTTGGTTTGTTTCTTCTCGGTTCTCTCTGCAGTCAGGTTGCTTCTGTTTCAGAGACATGCAGTACACTGAGACGTGAGAAACTCACATACCTGTTAGTTTCAAGCCAACATGAACACACACATAATCAAGTGGACTGGAAGGAATCACACAATGGTCGGGTAATTATTGTTGGAGCTATTGATTGATTTAACGTGTTGATGTTAATCTATGTCATGGAAGAAGTTTCCTTCATTTCCTTTATTCTTCTTTCTATTAGCATCCCTCGTAGCTAGATTATATTTGACCTATTTTAAAATCAAACAGAAAACCTGGAGCCCTGGTTCAGTGGGGGCCATGTCTGCTGGCGACCTCTGGTGGGTAAATACTGTATACATGAGTGCAAAAATGAGTGCAAACATGATATCTGAAGTTACCTACTGTAACTCCAGCTTCTATGAGTATTGGAGTAGCCCTCTAAGGCTATCGCTATTGGGTAATCCCCCTGCGCACGCGCGCAGCACTGAAACACTTGTAGTCCACGCCCACCCGCAAGGTGGGCCCCACACTCGGGCTTCCTTCCGGGATAAATAGGAAGGGGGCCCGACAATCTGCTCCCATACAAAATAACTTTGCTTCAGCTATTCGTGGAGCCAGTGGGGCCCAGCACTTAGAGGGCTTTGCCAATACTCATAGAAGCTGGGGTTACAGTAGGTATAACTTCAGTTCTATTTTGTATATGGCTTCGCCCTCTAAGGCTATCGCTATTGGGTTAAGGGCGAAGCATGATGTAGTCTGCGCCCCACTGGGTCCGCCCGGTACTAGAAGCACAGACACACCTGCTCAGATAATAACCGATGCCTATTGCGCCATGCGTAATGGCGCATCGCCGTCCCTGGAATATAGCATAACATGAATATTCTCCATGAGGGAACGAAGGCTGGGAACAATACATACCTGCCGCTATGAAAAAGTAGAGACGAAGGTCCCACCTTGACCAGCGATCATAGAGGGGGAACAGCCGCTCTCTGCGTGTCAGACAGGTAGGAGAGCGCACAGCTGGATCCCTGACGTCACTCACTCTGACCAGACACTCCGTACAAAGTGTGTCAGAGAGGAATGGGAGATATCCCTCAAATACAATTGAATAAATGAACAGGGGGAAGACCAAGATGCAGCAGTGCAAATGTCTTCCACTGACATTCCTCTGTGCAAAGCCGTGGAGGAGGACATTCCTCTGATGGAGTGCGCATTGATGTTCTCCGGGGGATCCACCCCAGAGGAGACATATGCCTGTGACACAGCTTCACACAGCCAGTGTGACAGCCGTTGTGCAGACAGAGGCTGCCCGATCGAGCACTCTCTATAGTGCACAAACAGGCGCTGAGAACGGCGCAAAGCAGCCGTGCGCGCCACATAGCAGGACAGCGCGCGCACAGGACAGAGGAGATGAGACGTGGCTTCTTCCTCCGACCTGTGAGGAGGGGGGAATAAGCCATCCAAGGTGATCACTCTCGACTCTAAAGAGCTTGTGATGACCTTTGGCATCAAAGCCGGGTTAGGGCGTAAAACAGTTGAACTGCCATCTCCTTGGATCCAGAGACCTGACGGAGCCACAGGGAGAGCAGACAAATCATTCACCCTTTTCGCTGATAGAGCCAAAAGTAATACAAAAGTAACTACTACTACTGGCTGACAACAGTTTAAGGGGAACCTGGTCTAAAGGTTCAAATAGGGCTTTGCTTAGTGCGCGTAACACCAAAGCCAAATCCCACTGAGGCGCCAGTGTGCGTGACACAGGTCTGAGTCTCCATACTCCTCGCATACAATGGCTGCTGCGCTCTGCGAGCCCCTCGGTTCAATTCGCCGGGAATATACAATGCTCTGATGAGAGCAACGTGTGTGCGCGCCCAGAACAGCAGCCGCCTGGCTGCGTTCAGAAGCTGCGCAGATCGTACTCCTCCCTGGCGATTGAGGTAGGCTGCTTCCATAGCCGTGGCATGTTGTCTGTGCAAATCAATACCTGTTTGATTGTACAGCAACGGGGCGACTCCCCCGTTCTTTTCCGAGATTTAGAAAAATAGCGGGGGTAAAAACCGCGCAAGACACAGTTCCTGGGATGACAGTAGTGTTTCTTGTATCCCATGGAATTACTGGGGGGAGAGGCTTCTCTGTGATGTGCCGTAATGGTCGTCATGGTGACGAGCCACGCCATCGCCGCCGCTGCCCGTGAGGCAAAAGGGCTGCGAGGGAGTTTCCACACGCTGCATTTCACTCCGTCTCTCATCATGAGGCGCGTACACGCCCAGAGGATGAGAGGTGTGTGTATGCTGTCCTCACGAGCCGTTATAACGGTGCTCGTGGATTTATTATGACCGTGTGTGGAGGCATATCTGGGACAGAGGAATGCCGCGAGCTCTGCAGTTTATAAACCAATAGGTTAAAAACAGCAGGCTTGTGCGAATGAACCACCTCTGGAGTGTCCCCCTGTAACAAATAAGATTGGCTGCAAAGTTTTCCAGGTCGGATGCGTAACACTAAAAATGAGGCTTTCAAAGGAGGTATAATTTCATTTTGGTTTAGTATTGATAAGTAAACTTGAGTCAAAGATTGCTGCAACTCCACCTCCTCGGCCCGTGCCTCGGGCAATATGAGTATTGATATGGCTGGGTGGAGTGGCCTCATTTATGCTGACATATTCTTCATGTCTCAACCAAGTTTCAGTGAGACAGCATATATCAATATTATAATCTGATATTAAATCATTTACCAATGTTGCTTTAGATGCTAGAGATCTTATGTTTAAGAGACCACATTTAATATTCCTGTTTTGTTGCACTGTAGTAGTTGTTACATTTACTTTGATTAGGTTATTATGTATGTACGGAGCCCTGGAGGGTTCATAGAGAGACAAATAAATAAAACGTGGCCACGTTTTACTTTCTCGTGCGCATGCTTTAGTAACTCGTGCGCACGAGTTACTAAAGCGTGCGCACGAGTTAATAAAGCGTGCGCACGAGTTAATAAAGCGTGGCCTCGTTTTATTTAAATTGAGGGATTCCTGTCCGTGACTCACAGTATCTGCTGCCCACAGCTGTTTTATAGAAGGAAAACCTCCTTCACTTTATGAAATCTCTGCGGCACCAGTGGCCTGTACTACGAAGCAGGATTTGCTATTTACTATTCATTCATGAAGTATGACGCTGCGCTGTCAGCATGCGTCTCCATGTTTGTGATTGGTCAAATGTTGCTAACCCCGTCCCTTTCATGTGAACGCGCTCTCAGCCGGACAGAGAAACCCTGGTTGATTTACTGAGTTGATAACCAGCTTCGTAGGACCGCTTATCGACATCGCGTTTGTTAGGGTTAGTTAAGTCGGGTAAATCGAACATGTCCAAGTCCAGGGTCTGTTGAACCGGCTTCGTCGTACAGGGCACTGGAGGCAGTAACGTGTAACTCAGCAGAATCTGAGAAGAGCAGCACCAGCTGCAAAGAGCTGTGCCTTTTACTGTTTACTTCACTGCGTTTCCCTTCATTAGAACCGCTGAATAGAGATCGAGGCTGCCACGTTTAACCACACACACCTATACACACATCGAACTACCAGAGTATTCTCCCTCGTTTTATGAAGGAGATGTCCTGTCACCGGGGCGCATGATGTGTGTGTGTGTGCTCAGCTCCGCTCTGTGTGCGTGTTCGTGTGTATCCGACACCATGCACCGGCATTTGTTTTCAAATTACCACGAACAGTACTTTAAACAAATCTGGTTCCCCATAGTTAAGTGTATTCCCAAGTGAAAGAAATGTGTTTAATCTTAATCTCGATGTGCTATAGCCCTGCCGGAGTGCACCGGAACGAACGATACTATCATAAACAAATGCCCCCCCCCCCCCCCCCCCCCCCCCCACACACACACACAAAACGAGGCCATGCTTTATTAACTCGTGCGCACGCTTTAGTAACTGGTGCGCACGCTTTAGTAACTCGTGCGCACGAGTTACTAAAGCGTGCGCACGAGAAAGTAAAACGTGGCCACGTTTTATTTATTTTTCTCTCTATGAACCCTCCAGGGCTCCGTATGTATGACACCTGTATTAGGTTTTACCTTAAATTGTCCTTGGGCAGACACACACACCGTTAATATTGGGTATTTTATTGGGTTCGGGATTCCTATGGATGACTGCCTAGGAGAGAGCGTAGAGAAGCGTAGAGAAGCGTAGAGAAGCGTAGAGAAGCGTAGAGAAGCGTAGAGAAGCGTAGAGAAGCGTAGAGAAGCGTAGAGAAGCGTAGAGAAGCGTAGAGAAGCGTAGAGAAGCGTAGAGAAGCGTGTAAGACTGCGACTCCGCCTCCTGGTCTCAACTGCAGTTTGTCATGGATTAAGTCCACAAAGCCCTGAAATGTTTGCCGAAATGAGATCTGCACCATCCAAAGTAGGATGAATGCCGTCTCTCTTAATCAGACCAGGTTTTCCCAAGAAGGCTGTCCAATTATTTACGAAGCCCACATTATTTGCTGGGCACCACCAAGACAGCCAGCGCAGAAATGATAACATTCGGCTATACATGTCGTCATTGATCAGATTGGGGAGGGGACCAGAGAAGATTACGGTGTCCCACATTGTTTTAGCATAACTACACACCGACTCCACATTAAGTTTGGTGCATTCTGATTGGCGTAAACGAACATCATTACCACCGACGTGAATAACAATCCTACTGTATTTACGTTTATTTTTAGCCAGCAGTTTAAGATGCGCCTCAACGTCGCCCGCTCTGGCCCCCGGAATGCATGTGACTGTGGAGGCTTCGGTCTCTAAATGCACGTGTCTCATAATAGAGCTACCAATAACCAGAGTTGGCTTCTCAGCGGGTGTCTCGCTGAGTGGGGAATATCTGTTAGATACGTGAACGGGTTGGTGGGGACCTGCGGGTTTCGCGTTATGCCCCTTCTGAACAGTCACCCAGTCTCCCTGCTGCTCGGCAGTTGCCGGGGGACGGCTAAGAGGAGCTACCTTTTGCCGGTCCGCACCGGCTAACATGGGCTTTACTGTAGCTGAGTTACGTTCTAAGATGCGGAGCCGGGCTTCTATGGCTATGATTCCCGCCTCCAACCTAACAACTATACTACATTTAACACATGTATCGGTACCAGTAAAGTAGGTAGGGAAGTAACTACACATGAGCAAGTTAGAGCAGGAAATAACACCCGAGGTTGGGGAAAGAGCCATGGCTAGCTATCAAGCTAAAGTAGCTACCGTTAGCAAACCCGAAAAGAGTGTAGGCAACTGTGGAGTTACAGTCGCTAAGAGAAGGAGAGTTGTGAGTGCTTAAGCTGTAGTAACGTGTGATTACAACGTCAGGCAGTTGCCGTGATCAAGAGTTTTAAAATGATCGATTAAGTTAAGATAATAAGCTATCAGCAACAGAACAGGCACACGGGATACCCAGAGATGACAATGACAACAACCGGAAGTTACAACATGCTTACCGCAATAGTGGTCCGTGTAGAAACAGGCAGCATATACTGTAGGTACCTACCTGTAGGACCCGGATATAAGGCGCTGTTATTAAAGAGGTGGAGGGAGAGTCCTCTCCTGTCCAGTGGCAACTGGTCATTAGGGGCACAGCCCCACCTAGTGTCAGCAGAAAGTATTAAAAATAATGAATGAACAAAATGCAAAAAAAAAATGTAAAAATATATTTTAAGATCATGTTTAATCATCTGATTCGTCTCATTGCTGTTTTAGTCTGTGTTCTTCTAATTAGTGTCTACAGTGTGTGCCTATTGAGCTATTTAGAGCCATGTGGGACAAAACCCGATCCTTTCCCTCCCTCTCACTGTCTAAGTGAACGGTGACTGTAAAAACTAAACTGCGAATGCTCAGAGTATTGTCCTATTTAATAGAGGTTTCTCAATACTCAAATTTCCCCTCCTCGACTCCTATCCTCAACTCCTATCTTAGAGACTTGGTGCCGCCCACAGGAGATGCAGCGGAGGACTGAGGAGGGGAACCGAGGAGAGAGGAGGGGAAGCAGAAGGCGGTTAGAGAAATGAGAACTCTTCTCCTCTGAGCGGTCATTTTAAAGCAACGTCCATTAATTATTACGTGGCAACAGCTGCATCAGCTGTCGAGTGTTTTGTCATAGCGCTGTATTTTATAATCTCTGTTAGATCAGCTGAACATTGTTCCCCCACATGTACATGTAATTCAATTTACAACAAGGCATAGTATGACTGAAGAATGTAAGAATATTAATATTAATATTTTCAACACATAGGCCTAGCATCTCTTCTGTATTGTGCCGCACTAAAACATTAGTATGACAAGTACCCTACAAATAAAGGGAGACATATACATTAGGCTTATATACGTTTGACATATTCACACATGCACACATAAAAAACCCAATGACTGTATATACACCATACACAGTATGTTTACCATTTTAAACTAGTAGGCTTAATGACATGATATGTCATCAAGTCACATTTCTTTGACAAAACACCTGTACCGAATTTCTAATCAATTACCGAATCATGAGGGACCTAACAGGCTAAGGTCTCGGCACATCTCTGATTTATATCTCAACCACGACGGAGATATTGAGATATAGGCTATGAAGACTGCAATACTGTGTGCCTTATGGCAGTAGAACCAGCTGCAGAAAACCAAATCCCGTGAGGAAAGACATCACACTCTCACTCCATAAACGTCCAGCTTGGTCAGGGTCCCGCAACCCAGTCTCATAATAAAACGTGTAATAACTACGTTGGTCCACAACGTAGGACGTAGTATTTCTACAAAACCGCCTCTGAAATTGTTGGATCCCTAAGTTTTTTTTCACCATTCATTCCAATGGCTGGCGTCTATGTCACGTGATCTTCACATTTCTCCCTGCAGAAAAAAAAAACATGGCCGAACTTCGTTTTATTCTCGGTGTAAAATGCCTATTTTAAAGTTAGTTTGGCCATTAAAATACCTTTTGATGTCATTTGATGCGAGAAATATGAGGTCTTATTTCAGATTATGTGTGCAGTGGATGTACATGATCTTTAGTTTGCTAGTTATTACGAAGATTACTTCAGGAAATTGTGTCGATACAACGTTTTCATTGTTACCAAGGTGATTGCTAGGGACGCTGCTATCTGTAGCGGAAACTTCTGTGTAGCTATGCAGTGGGAGTCACCGACTCAGGAAGGAGACACGGGAAGAGCAGTAGCTTTGATGTCAAACACATGATGGTTTATTTGGAGTTAACGGCCGGAGGATTCACATCACAAGTCCAAGAGTCAGAGGTTCTGACTTCACGGTAGAGTTGCCACGTCAATTCTGGAGAGCCTCTCTCTTGCCAGCCCATCTAACTGGTTTCGCAGAGAGTAAACAACATATTTGAGGAGATAGCCTAAACAGTGTGGGAACACAGAGCTACTTGCCTCGGACACTTATGACCTCGAAGATTTTACCTTGGAGTCCACAAATACAGAGAAGGAAGTGTCCCAGTGTACCCACAACACAGACCATCTGTATCCCAGTATTGACCGGTCACAGAATGGGAACAATAACATTATTGGCTAAGCCGCCTGTGTCCTTAAAGAAGGTAAACAGACATCGAGGTTTGTCCTGTATGTTACTAATTGGCGTCTTATGATAATTATTTCCACAACACTATCGATATTTTCTGTTATGTTGTGTAACAGTTTAATGGTGTAATCTTTATTGCTACCCCCTTCCCCGTCAATGTATAGTGTTGGTCCACAGCGCAAACGTATTAGTTTAACCAAATCCGCATCTAAAATCGTGGCATAGATACGTTATTTTCCCCTGTGCAATTCCAGTCTCACATCTCACATCACATCGTCATAAACAAATACCGGAAACAGACCGAAAACACTTTATTCCGAGTTTGCTTGCTTTTCTCTTTGGAAGTCATCACATAACGGCATTGTAATACACGGTTCGGTTGCATTAAATATTACATATCTGCCATAGTTCTGTATTTATAGAGCCCTGCTGAGAAGACTTCTAGACAAACATGAGGAACTGCCGCCAACACTGAAAACGTGACATGGATCATAAATATATCAGCCATTAAACAACATCTTACATTTCTTTTCACACAATACGTCTCCTTGCAGTATCAACACTAATTCGGCTGACTTTTATATTTGATCCAATTGGTAGATAGGCTGTATTTACACCATAAAGGTGCAAAGCTGATATAAAGGGACACCTAGTGGTTAAAGCATGTTATTGAATTTCATTATTTTTATTATTAGATACTAATAGGATCCCTATAAAGTATATTCATTACTCGTTATTCTCTACTAATAGTTAATTAAAGACTGTATATGATGACTATTTTGCACATCCCTTTCAAGATTTCAAGATTTTCTAAGGTTTATTGACATATCATATACACAAACGGTGTAGTTATGTGTTACGGTTGCTGTTTGTCTGCTCCTTAATCTGCCTGTGAGTGTTTTCAGCTGTGTGTGTGTTTATGCAAATGAGCTGTGTGGTTGCTCCAACATCCTTGGCTGCACACCCCCTGGTCCGACTCTGAAGACGGTGATTGGATTGACGACGTCCAATCGCAGCGCACAGCCGGCGCACACCTGCTGGGGAGGAGTACAAAGGCTGCGGACTATCACCACTCTGGAGGCTCTAACATGTGGACAGACGTCTCTCGCTACGTGCTCTAATATAATTCTGTTAACTGTGGTTAAACTTGTGTGATTAGTAGTGTCTAGAGTAGCTTAGTTAGAGTGTAGAGTAGTTTAGTTAGTGTTTAGAGTAGATTAGGATTTTGTGACTGTTGCCTTTTAGTTTAGCTGTGTGTTTTGTATATATTTCCTGTGTTAGTCTGTACCACTTTTAAAGTGAGGTTTTGTTTCGTTCTTTAGTTAGCATATTAGTATTTATTTTCCCTGTATGCCTTTAGACTCCTTTTGAGTCCTCCCTTAGTTTGGTTATCTGTCAACCTGTGCCCTTTTGACCCCTTTTGTTTGTTTCAGGCTGCACGCCTTCCATTTTGTTTACCGCTGCTATTTAAAATAAATCACCTATAATTATACCAATAACAATCTGGTTGTGTTTCTTCCCTTTAGTTGAGTTCCCCTAGCCTAATAGGGAACATAACATTATGCAATGAATGAAAAACTTTGTGTATACCTCCAGCAATGTTAACTATGTTGAAGCACTTATTTGAACTGATATTATACATATGTATTATACTCTTATATAAGATGTATGTAGATCGTATAAGAAATGTGCAGAATACGACAGTTTAATGGTGGAGGTATACACACATATTGATAGATGTCTTGTAATGCACTGTTGAGGAACCTGCGACCAAAGTTTTTCATCTCCGGCCTTGTCAGGTATTGAACAATCAATAAATAAAGAACACATAATTATTAAATATAAAACACAGAATTTGTGTGATTATACTAAATGATTTACAAATAAACACCACTGCATATTTACAACTGTTACACATGCTGATGTAACGCAAATGTTTCCAACTTGGGATCAATAAAGTATATCTTATCTTAAGATGATCGATGGCTGCTGCCATATTTGCTAAATGTGCCTCTGAACCTTGACAAGTGCATGTTTCAGGCTTATCAATGAACAACAGGAGGAGTCACAGACATAAGACCAGCTGTTAAATAAAGCTCTTCTGACCTTAGCTGGCATGTGGGTATATATTAATGCTGCCCATTATGGGCACAAGCAATTTTCACCCATTTATTAATTATATGTTTTACATTTGAGTATTTCCTATCCCCTAAAACTCCAGGGATGTACACAGTTTAATACTGGCCACTTCTTATTATGGGAAATACGAAAACGTCTTTTAAAACTACAACTCCCAGTAGAGACGTGCCATAGAGCATGTTGCAAAACACCCAATAGCCAGCATGTGTAGTTCTGGGGACGGGGTTGGGGAGGATGGGGGGGACCCGTTCAAATCCAGTTTTGGACAGTCTGTCGTGGTTCCATCCAATTTCAAGTGCTGTTCGACGCTCGGCACACTCTCCAATCACAGAGCTTGAGGACTATCAGTCAAGCGAAGTGGAGAGAATACTTACTTCCAGGTGTAATATTCTGTAAAGCAAATGAGCTGCTCCGACCCTCGGTCCTGACGGACTCCAACTTGTGTTTATTAATCAAACAAATAAATAAACACAAGGATAATTATGTGTTATTGTTGAGTAAATGGAGAATTGCACAGGGGAAAATAACGTATCTATGCCACAATTTTAGATGCGGATTTTGTTAAACTAATATGTTTGCGCTGTGGACCAACACTATACATTGACGGGGAAGGGGGTAGCAATAAAGATAACACCATTAAACAGTTACACAACATAACATAAATAATATCGATAGCAGCATCCCTAGCAACCACCTTGGTAACAATGAAAACGTTGTATAGACACAATTTCCACAAAGTAATCTTCATGATAACTAGGAAATTAAAAAAACATGTGACATCAAAACGCATTTTAATGGCCAAACTGACTTTAAAATAGGCATTTTCCACCGAGAATAAAACGAAGTTCGGCCATGTTTTTTTTTTCTGCAGGGAGAAATGTGAAGATCACGTGACATAGACGTCAGCCATTGGAATGAATGGTGAAAAAAACGTAGGGATCCTACAATTTCAGAGGCGTTTTTGTAGAAATACTACGTTGTACGTTGTGGACCAACGTAGTTATTACGCGTTTTTTTGTGAGACTGGGTTGGAGTGCAGTTGTGACGCTCCTAGGCTCCTTCAGCTTCATAAAGGGACGCAAATAGCTTTCAACTGATTTCAATGTATTCCCATCTGCGGCGGGATTTGACACTCATGGAAGCACGGCATTTGTTTGTGTCAGCTGCCCTTAAAGGCAATGTGAGCGTCCATTCCCATTGGATAACGGAGAATTGTACTCCCGGAAGTAAGTATTCCTCTTACTGTCGATTGATTTTACAGTGATATCTGCACTACTCATCGACTAAAAAACACCAGATTATCCTTGTTAATTACAAAACATTGATTGGGATTGTGTGCAATGCTTTTGTATTTTTCCCCTTCGATTTGGAGAAACACATATTTTTTCGGAGTAAAGGATGGCAGAAGACAGAAGACACTACCCAGAATCCCCAGCTATCGTTTAGGACTACACCATGTGCTCTGTTCGACAAGCCCCGTGATTAGTTCTCAAGCTCTGTGATTGGTTGACCTCCAACTGCAATTCCATTCATTCCAATGGCTGGCGTCTATGTCACGTGATCTTCAAATTTCTCCCTGCAGAAAAAAAAACATGGCCAAACTTCGTTTTATTCTCGGTGTAAAATGCCTATTTTAAGGTTAGTTTGGCCATTAAAATGCGTTTTGATGTCATTTGAGAGAAATATGAGTTGTTATTTCAGAATATGTGTGCAGTGGATGTCCATGATCTTTAGTTTGCTAGTTATTACGAAGATTACTTCAGGAAATTGTGTCTATACAACGTTTTCATTGTTACCAAGGTGGTTGCTAGGGACTTCTAGCTCTATTCAGGGTTTTGGATTTTTTTTTCTAGCTCTATCCCTGATCATTTTCAGAACCTGAAGGCTCTATACGGACTATCTTCTGGTTCTCCTCTGGATCCATCCACCATCTCTTGTCTCTGTCCAGTGAATTACACTTGTGTTACTGGAGCAGGTAAAGCATACAACAGATACTTTCAGCATTATCGGAGCACGAAATGGAAGCTTGGACGAAACACAGCGGACTTCTAAACAATGAACACCCGCAACTTGGAAGAAATAAAGTTGGGTTTTATGCGTTCTAATATTGCAATGCAAACCCATGATGTAATCACAGTAATTCAGAATAATTGAGTCATTGAATGCTCATTTCAGTATATTTAATCAAACAAAGCATAAACATATTGGACATGGCCTCAAGACTGTAACCTCTTCACATTCTGTTGAAATAGTCAATTACTAGCCATATTTCACACATTGCTGTTTTGAATCATTAATGTGTGGATGACAGTTGAACTGGATGATGTAACATTTATGCCATCTGCTAGAAAGAAGACGTATCGCTCTGTTGGCGTCGTTTAGACAACAAAAACAGAGTGAATCTCTCATTTCATCAACAATCTTTGAGTACAGACACCGTCCTGCAGAGAGCCCACAGCCCAACAGCACGTCTTTGGTCTAGCATCACTTTACAAAACGTTTGCATTAAGACACTAAGACTGGCTGGTCCATTGTAAAGGTCAGTCCACCTTACCTGTTAGGCCCCAAGCCTGTTTTTCAGGTTTCAGGCTCAAATGACATTCCCAGAACAAATGACCATATCTTCCCTTCTAAAAGGGCGCCACTTGTTTTGATGTACGTTTTTGTTGATAACGTCGCGAGTTTGTATCTTTCAGTGTTGAGGTGGGCACCGTTAGATTCTGTGTCTCCTTGCGATCATAAACGATGCGTTGGATGTGCACCTAGGATAAGTAATAAGGGAGCTAGGAGTGATTATCGGTGCAGTAATAGGTTAGCATTTTTCGCTCTGGGGTAATTTATGGCGCATTTCCACTGCAGCGGGGTAGCCCCGTTTAAGCGTCCCTAAGCGTCCTCGCTCAGGCCTCGGGCTGCCTCGCTGACCGTCCGAGGCCGTGGCGCATTTCCATTACAGTTTAGGACCTGGGGTAGCAACGCAGTGTAGGCGGGGCGATCGGCTTTTTGGCGGGCTTTTTGGGCGGAGCGACGCTGGGTAATACTGCAGTAGTGTCATCTTCAATGCGACACAACTCACAAAACACACACAACAATGGAGGATGTGGAAGCGATCGTTTACTTGTTTCTTGTGAAATCCATGGTGCTGACATGCTGTGCTCTGCATAACCTCTGCGAGAGTCATGGAGAGGACTATGATGATGGGTGGAATGCACCAGCAGCAGCAGAGCCTGGGGTAGCAGTGGCTCAAGGTGCAGAGGAGGACGGCACTGACATCAGAGAGGGTTTGATGCGCTACCTGAATACCTAAATATGCATTGTATTGTATTCATTGTATTGAACATAAATACATCTTTTTTTGTGTTTGTGTTTGTCAAATGTTTTAAACAAATGTTGTTATCTGAATTGAATATTTAGTAAATATTTGAATTTCAAGCACAAGTAAGTACTGCCCCATAATAAGAACATTTGAGGAAATATCAGATCATGAAAAGAAAATCTTTCTAATAAATTAAGCGAATATCAAAGCTAACTATAAACATAAATACTAAAGTGTAAAACACAGCAAAACTATATTCATAAATGCAAGTGTAAAATAGTGTGGACAATTGTAAACATGGATGGAGGCTAAAGTATCCACAACATAAAATAATATGTTAAAATATAACCTCAATCTTTCTTCTAGACATGTTAAAAGCTTGCTTGAATGGGTTATAGGTTTCTTCTTTTGTTCTCTCGTCTTTGAAATATATAAGGAATGTGTTGTTTGAGTCTAGTAGAACGAGGGTATTACAATTGAGCAATTTCTACTACATGTATTATGTATTTATCATGTATTCTTAATACTATTACAAAAATAAACATGTAATAATGTTTTAGAGGAGGACCTCAAGCTAGCAAACTAAATTTCTTGCTTTAAATCTCTTAAAACTAACTTATCTTATGGGCTTTTTCCTAACTGATGGTGTTTGTTATTGCTTTATAAATTCATGTATGTTTATATCTTCTCTAAATCAAGATTATGTGAATCTGATTTGTTTCTGTTGGGTGCAATTCATTATCAACAAGAGATAAGATAAGTCAAAGAAGTACTTTATTGATGGGAGTATAAAAAAAAATAAAAAAATGGTATCAAAAAGGCATGCCATTAAACAATACAAATAAAAAATGTAAAACTGTATTGCAGCCAGCATAGATATACATGGCATTGGACAAATAAATATAAAATGCACATTTTAAAGAAAATAAATAAACAAGAAAGTACAAATGTTGCATTTAAAAATTAACTAGATAAAAAATATATAATATGTACAATAACTATTAAGGTTATTTGAAGTATCACGGAGGAGACGGGCCATGTCGGCTGCCCAGTCCCCCTAGCACCTCGCCAAGAGTGTGCAGGAAGGCTAGGTTGAAGGTCTCTGCTTGAGCGGCCTCCTCCCTTCTCAAGGCCGCATCCAACTCCCATCTCCGCTCAGCAGACGCTTTGGCCCAGTCCAAGTGCCGTTCCTGCTGGGCCATGTGCTGTTCATGTTGCAGTTCCTGCTGAGCCTGATCCTCTCCTCCTCGTTTCCTCTTGCCTGGGTGACAATAAGATAATAATTAGCAATAAGGAAAAAACACTGGACAGGTACAGGTCACACAAGGATATAAGAATAACATGTATAAACAGAACAACAGTAAGGTGAACTAAAGAAAGTTCTGGCCCTAGATGTTTACAATGATTGTGAATTACATTATGTCCAGCCTGTTGATAATGAATATACATATATGTATATGATAGGATGTCACACACAACTGTACTAGCTGCTTACTAGCTAAGACTTTACTTGTAACAGAGCATTTCCACACAGTGGTATAGCTTATTTTAATTACTGACGATGGATGATCCAAGGTTTAAAAAAACAAAACACAATTCCAGTCGTTTTGCCATTTCTATTTCTTACCTAGAACCACACGCTGCGGTGTCGTGATGGCACTCGGCGTTGGTGGTTGAGTTGGTGTCGGTTCTTCGGCTAGTGTCTGTGGTCCGTTCTGGATTCGATGACGATGTTGTGGACGGAACCCTGCCATCACCCGTTGTTCGGGAATGTTCCTCCTCACTAGTCCCAATGTAATCATCTAGAACAGCAAAATGACCTGTTAATTCCACAAACTACTGCAGCACAATACTAAATAGCAACAACAACTATAGAAAAGAAAAACTGAACGTAAACAATGGCACATATGGTGTTAGCAAACAATAGCTCTAGCTAAGGCTATCTGCCTAGGCTATCTGCCTTAGCTAGCTATGTAGCTCTTCGGGGCTCCATAAAAGTATGGGTTGTCGAACATTAATGTAAGGATTAAAATAGACTTATTTGTTAGAAGTGAGCGTACCTTGCAGGGACTCCAGTAAAGCCGTTGCAGAGTCCAGGCCTCCCTCCCTCCCAACGTTGGCCGGTCTATGGCCGTAAATCTGGTCCAACAAGTCGAACCACTTCCATTGTTTCCTACCCGCACCACTCGTGTTATTGTTGTCCTTTACTTGGCGATATTCACTCTTCATCTTTTTGAGTTTTTCCCTACACTGCAGGAAATTCCTCGACAATCCGCGTTCGGACATCTGTGCAGAGACATCCTGGAACACTTTCACATTTCGCGTAGTTCCGTCGAGCTCCCGCTGGATTTTATCATCCCCAATGAGATTAAGGAACGTCGTCACCTCCTCGGTCGACCACGGTGTGCTTTTCTTCGACGTTGCCATTTTTTTAGCTCCTCCGTTTACAAAATGCTGCAAGCTTGCTTCTAGATATATATGCGACGCTAGGGATGATCTCGCGCGCGATCTTGTGACGATTCTCTCTGACCAATCAGCAGTCGAGAGTGTTGACGTCACTAGTTCAGCCCTGGCCTGGCCTGATAGAACCACGATTTTATGGGGCCGGAAAAAGAGGGAAAAAGTACCCGCTAGCCGGTGCTAGGATATATGGAAAGGCCACCAAAAACTGGCCTGGCCGCTTGAGGACGGTTAAGGACGCTTAAACGGGGCTACCCGTTGCAGTGGAAATGCGCCATTAGATGCTTCTTATGAGACTTGTGTTTTGTTTTGGTAAAAATAGTTTATATCTCCAGTTAGCGGAGATAATTCCCGTTAATCTGGTATAACACATTAATAGGTTCTTAAATATTAAGATCCCCTGAGACACAGTGTCGTGAAAAAAATAACTAAAGTACCCGCCGGCGGGGACCTTCGGGCTTAACAGGTTAAATGAGCAGTGGGTGATCAGCAGGTGAAAGACAGGACACGGGAACTTGGTCCTGAGGAGATGTAACGATTATTAAACAAGAAAGTTGTCGAGTCAAGGGGTCAAAGAAATGAACATTTGTGATTATTAGTGAATCGGTTGCAGGTGGGTGAAATCAGGCTTAGGGAGTAACGTAGTACATGTAACGGCATTAGGTCATCAGGACACAAAATAGACAAATGTATTCCCATACAGTTACAGAAGCAGCTGACGACCAACACACTTGTGTCTTTTGAAACGATTATGCCATTTCAATCTTTTGTCACAAACATAGCAGCTCTATTCTTCCTCTCCTGTGTGGACTCTCATGTGTTTCTTTAAATGTCCACTCTGTGAAAAAGCTTTCTTACAGACTGTACAGCTGTGTGGTTTCTCTCCGGTGTGGACTCTCATATGTTCCTTTAAACTTCCACTATGTGAAAAAGCTTTCTTACAGACTGTACAGCTAAAGGGTTTCTCTCCTGTGTGGACTCTCATGTGTATATTTAAACTTCCACTCTGTGCAAAAGATTTGGTACAAACTGAGCAGCTAAAGGGTTTCTCTCCTGTGTGGACTCTCATGTGTTTCTTTAAACTTCCACTATGTGAAAAAGCTTTCTTACAGACTGAGCAGCTGTGTGCTTTCTCTCCTGTGTGGACTCTCATGTGTGCCTTTAAATTTCCATTCAGTGAAAAAGCTTTCTTACAGACTGAGCAGCTGAATGGTTTATTTTCAGCACTACATCGTGGATCACTGAGAGATTCATGTCTATTTTTCAGTGAGTTTGAGCCTGATGCAGGTTCTCTGGTCTCCTTCCAATCAACACTGTGTTCAGCGTCAGGTTCAGAAGAGTCTCCAGTGTCAGGTTCAGAAGAGTCTCCAGTGTCGGGTTCAGAAGAGTCTCCAGTGTCGTCCTCAGTCTTTGGTTGTAAACTGCTCTCTGGATCTGAGTTCCTGGCTGGTTCTGGTCCTCGACAGTCATCTCCATCAGCTTCTGTTTCCATGTGTTCAGTTTGTCTTTGATGAGGCTGTGAGGACTGAGGTTTCTCTTTATCATCTTCACTCTTCACAGGGTCAGGAGTGAAAGTGGACTTGGTGATATCAGCCTCCTCCACCTCCTGACTGATCCTGACTTCCTCCTGTACCTGTTTAATGTGTGGGGGGGGGCTCTGGGTCCTCCTGGTCCTGACTGGAGCTCCACTCCTGCTGGTCAGGGAGAACCTCTTCTTTAACCACCACCAGCTGCTGGACGTCTGCAGGTAACAGGAGACACATTCAGAACAAACTGTTAAAGGAGACATGTCATGCTTTTCCGGTTATTACCAGTCCCCTTGTGTGTTATGAAGGTTTTTATGCATGTAAGTGGTGTGCAGAGTCAAAACCCTCAAAGTACACCCTGTAGCAAGTAAAACTCTAAAACAGAAAATACCTCCCCAAAACGCCTCGTTGGTGAAACGTCATTGTCCATTTTTTACTTCCTGGGTGCTGTGTCGTAGAAGCACCCAGTAGCCACGCCCAGAACTATGACGCGATACGGTCATGCGGTAGCCGGAACCAAATGGGCCAATCCGTGGAGCCGTTACGTTACGTCCGCGGAGCCGTTACGTTAAGCCCCCGCTGATTGGTCCAAATTGACCGATCCACGACTTCCTCACACACACACTCAGTGCAGGCAGCTCTGCTGATCTCTCCTCCCTGCCTGCAGGCTGATAACAGACAGTTGGGATCGCGGCGAAATTCTCTCTGCAGACCCATTCTCACAGCGTTTATCAACCTTTTTCATACTCAATATCAAGCCACACTTATTGTTTTTACTTCGGCTGTGACTTTGTGTGCTCAGGGTGAATTTGGCTGTGTATCGCTAAACAAGGAAATCACACCTCCACGGAGCTCAGCGCGATTCACAACGTCCTGACTGGTCCCGACCAATCGGAGCACAATGTGCTCACAGGGAGGGGGGGCAAGAGCTGCAACGAGCCGTTTAGTGGAGAAAGTGAATACTGCTGAATACACATACTTTAAAGAGATGCTGTATGCGAAACCAATGTGAGTTTGGAAAATTGCACAGTATTTTTCTATTTTAGTATACCTCAACAATGGAATTATGATCAGTGGAAATGGCCATGACACCTCTCCTTTAAGTGTTAGCATTTAAAAATCTAATCACCATTACAATGGGAGACATTTTTCAGCCCTAATTAATGCCTTTGTTTTTATATTTTCACATTATCTTTCTTTGTCCCACTTAATGTGTATTTTTGTTGTCTCAGTTCAACTTATGTAGCCCAGCCCCTTTGAAAATGAAAAAGGGTTTTTTCTTCTGGCGTAGCACTAGCTGCAATAAACAAGGAATTGTATTTGGGATCGTTCACAGATACACTACGCCTACAGTATATAATTAAAATCCTGCATTCAAACCTTATTTAAGTAAAAGTATGCAAGTATCATCAGAACATTTGACTGCACCTTCTTACGTAACAGTAACAATGGTGCAGTAAAATGTTCCCTGTCAGTGTTTAATTTATGATGTTTCTTGATTATTTCGTATGTTGCATTTTACTGCTGTACATGTTCAAAGTTGCGCTTGTATAAATGATTATAGATGAGGGAACCTGCTAAATATTAAAATATGTGTGTTTTTTTATATACAGTACCAGTCAAAAGTTTGGACACCTTCTCATTCAATGGTTTTTGTTTATTTTAATTTGTTTCTACTTTGTAGATTAATACTGAAGACATCAACACTATGAAAGAACACATATGGAATTATCTAGTTAACAAAAAAGTGTTAAAAAATTAAGTGCAATCGCAAAAACCATCGAATGCTATGATGAGGCGGGCTCTCATGAGGACCCCCCGGGAAAGGAAGAGCAAGAGTTACCTCTGCTCAGAGGATCAATACATCAGAGTTACCAGCCTCAGAAACCACAAATTAAAGCACCTCAGATTAGAGCCCACATAGATGATCACAGAGCTCAAGGAGCAGACAATCTTAAAGGTCCCCATGACATGGCCATTTCTACTGATCATAATTCCATTGTTGAGGTCTACTAGAATAGATTTACATTGTTCAATGTTCCAAAATCACATTGGTTTTTGTCATACAGCATCTCTGTATAGTATGTGTATTCACTCTCTGTCTTACACGGCTTGTTGGAGCTCCTGCCCCCCCCCCCTATGAGCCCACTGTGCTCTGATTGGTCAGCTCACCCACTCTGTTCTGATGAGTCCACCACCGTTACAGCGGAACATCAGTGATTATGTTTTACAATGGCGTTTGTTAGCAACCAGAAAATGACACCAGTAAGGACAAACAGGTGAGAATGCTTCGTGGGGTCGAATTTGATCATGGTCAGTTTCTGGCATCCCTAGTGTGGAGCTTCGCGGATTTGTCCATTTGGACTTCGTTACGTCAGTATGCCCCGGAAGGGAAAAATGGAAAAAGAAAAATCTCCAACGAGGCGTTCTGGGGCAGCATAGATGTTACGTGCTCCCCTCCAGTCCTCCAGACCTCCTTGCGTATGCCGGATTGCTTGTGTGAGTAAACGGCTGTACTTCAATAAATGATCGTTATCAAGTACTGGTTTTTGCGTGTATTGTTTTATGTTGCAGGTCTCTCCACGATTCACTACCACGGAGTAGAGGGCGGGTCGTAACAATAGACACATCTTTTCTGTGTTAGAGTTTTACTCTCTACCTTTAACATGCACTGTTCAGAGGATACTGCGTGAATTAGGCCTTCATGGTCCAATTGCTGCAAAGATCCACTACTGAGGATGAACAACAAGAAGAAGAGAATAGTCACCGTGAAGCATGGAGGAGGAGGTGAGATGGTGGGGGGCTCTGCATTCTGCAGTAGCCAACAAAATATAAATCATATTCTGGATTGTTTAACACTTCTTTGTTTACTAGATAATTCTAGTTAATGTGTTATTTCATAGTTTAGATGTCTTCAGTATAAATCTACAAAGCAGAACCAATTTGAATAAATAAAAAACTTTGAATGAGAAGACGTGTCCAAACTTTTGACTGCGTCTAATACTAGTGTATATCTCTCTCAAAATATATATTATGTGTATGTATATGTATGTATATATATATATATATATATATTGTAGTGCCGAGAGATAGGGAGTCAGAGGCGGTGCAAGGAAGGTGCAAAAGGGAACTTTATTTGAGAGCAGCTAAGGTCATGTTGTCCGGTTGCAGTCCGGGAAGAAGAGAGTGAAGTCAGGAGGGCACACAACATATATAGTAAACACATAACATGTCCGTGTGGGAACAATAGCCCCAACTGTAGTTCCATGTATGAATTATGTCCCAGTGTATTAATAGGTGGTCACCACAATATACAGAATATATTATAAATACATGTTGGCAATAATTGATTGATGAGATTTTACATTAATATATATTAACGTTTTAATTACTTAATAACCTTTGTACTAGTTCCCCTGTTCTTTATCAAGTAACATTTTAGATGTGTTTAATGTATTATTGAACATATGTATCGATTGATTTATTTATGAATTATTCTCGCGCCATTTGAATTAAGTATTTGTTTTTATTTGCTTTCACACATTTAAAAAGAAAAGGTGAATAAAGAAGCACATTAAAACTAAAGTATCAATGTATGTCACATTTAACCAACTAGTGCCTACATGTATGGGTAATATTTAAATCAGTACATTAAATGGCATATTATTCAATCCATGTATGTTTATAAATATATTTATTTTGGTAAGTTTGCTCTTCCGTAATACATTTGAATTATTATAATAAAGTACATGTGTCTAATAATACTTACATACTTTTACTTAAATAAGATAAACTTAAAGATATGAATTGCTTTAACTTGTAATGGAGGATTTTCACAGTGTGGTATTTGCACTTTTACTTACCTGCATCAAGTGCTGATAAATGGTCTAAAGTGTTATTAATGTGATAATAAAGTGCTACTGAAGAGTTTAAAGTGTTAATTAAGGGTAAAGGGAACATACCTGCTCTGTGTATCCGAAGCTGAGGCTGTAAAACAGCGTCCAGAAGTTTCTGGAGTCTCTTGTTCTCCTCCTTGGAAAGAGACAGCTCCTCCTCGAGCTCTGCTATCGTGTTTTCAAACAGAGCAAATATCTCTTCAGCAGTGAGTCGCTGCTTCTTCAACGACAGCAGCATTTGGACTTTACTCATGTTTCCTAGATCACCTTTCCCTGCAGACTCCGTTAAACACACCGTTTCTCTTTCCGTCAAACTCTCAATCTGACTAGCGTTGCTAACGTGTTTCCAGCTAGCATGCTAAGCTAGCTCCTATAGTGCGAGGTAAACACTCCAGAAAAAAGAGCACAGAGTCCATTCAGAGGTTTATCCAAACACAGAGATGATGGATCAGTAGAGCTGCAGCTCGCACACACTTTCTCAGGAACACAGAGAGAGAGAACCGTAGCGACGAGACGCCACCTCGATCCAGGTTAGAAAGAGCTGGGAACTTCACTTCCGGTGCGGTTTGATGACGTCAAAATAAAAGCGGGAAGGATTTCTTCTTTTTGGTTTTAAGAACGATTCTCATCCGGACGTTGCCTTAACAGCTACTACTGGATCAATAATAAAACTACTCTTTCAAAACAAAACTATTATAACTAACAGAAAATACTCATAAAGGAAAAAATAAATAAACATCATTAAGCTAAACAGGTCGCAGTGCACAAATCAAATATCTGTATAGTGTTAGAAATCAAAATCAATGTGGATATGGCGTAATTTGAATTAAATACACTATTGTAGTGCCGAGAGAAAGGGAGTCGGAGGCGGTGCAATGAAGGTGCAAAAGGGTACTTTACTTCGGAGCAGAAAAGGAAGCCCGGTCGCAGCCCGGGAAGACAAGAGGACGAGAAGCAAGGAGGGCACACAATATATACAGTAAGCAACACATATGTCCGTGCGGAAACAATACCCTTAACTGTAGTTCCATGAGTGAATTATGTCATGTTATACAGTGGTCACCACACTATTTAATTTAAATCAGTTTTATTCTGAAAAAAAACAGAAGTTCAAACTAACTATTAATACATGCATGTGCATGAATACGTAAAGAAGTATATTTGATTGTTTAAAGACTTATTATGTATTTATTAATTAGCTAAAACTATGTTTTTTTGTTCGTTGCCTCAGGGCAACACTGTGCCACTTCACCACTTTTTTCCAGGCAATATCATACAAGTGTGCAAATGTGCTCAGCTGTAAAATGATAAACCTGATCAATGTTTTTACCATCTACTGATATTTACAGGAAATGTTATGGGCAGAAGGGACACGATCAGGCTGTTAGGGCTATTCCGTCAATGAAGGTGCAAAAGGGTACTTTACTTTGGAGGAGAAAAGGACATGTTGTTGGGTCGCAGCCCGGGAAGACAAGAGGACGAGAAGCAAGGAGGGCACACTAGAGAGGTTTCTCAATACTCAAATTTCCCCTCCTCGACTCCTATCCTCGACTCCCCTCCTCGAGACTTGGTGCCGCCCACAGGAGATGCGAGCGGAGGACTGAGGAGGGGAACCGAGGAGAGAGGAGGGGAAGCAGCAGGCGGTTAGAGAAATGAGAACTCCTCTCCTCTGAGCGGTCATTTTAAAGAGACGTCCATTAATGATGACAGGAGACACAGCAGCCCTCTGTCTGATGGACAGATGTGTTCATGATTACTTATATATTTACTTTTAATTCATTCACAGTGCGGTATAATGCAACAATAACAGGCTACAGATGCGGACATATACAAACACACATATATGTATATAAATATATACAATTTCAGAATCAAACAAGTATGAGAGCACTCTCATAATAACGTAACACAATCAGAGACTGGATATACACCCCCCCCCCCCTCTCTCTGGTCGCTGAAATGGGGAATTGAAATTACGTGCCAAAAGTTGTACAAGTATTAAAAGTAAGCATCGGACACCAAACCAACTGAGACCCATCTGTCCACCGCATCTACGCATTGTACAACACACACACACACACACACACACACACACACACACACTGTACCACACACACCTACACACTGTGCCACACACACACCTACACAATGTACCACACACACATACTGCTCCTAAAGCATAATCAGGCTACAGCCGTTGTGTATTTTATTATGTGAAGCACTAAATGGTCTTAGAAAAATATGGACTCTTTGTTTGTAGATATCTACTAAACTACAGCAAATAAAGAGAGTAGGCCTGTTATACTGAGTGATATATATTATACACACCGCTCTGCTTTCTGCACGGACCTCACAGCTGTTCTCACTGTAAACATCGCGTTGTGATGAAAGCAGTTACTAATATAATATCCAAGGGATGCATGCAGAGCTGTCATTGGCTGAGATAAGTCCGGCCGTGCGTCACGCCTCCACCGTTCCCGGAAATGCATCCGTGGAGGAGCCGTGGAGGATGCATCAGTGTCTCCTCGGTTAGAGCTCCTCCAGAGAGCCTCCTCGATGCTCGATCCTCGGTCCTCGGTGTGCATTTAGAGAAATGAGATATCCTTCAACATGGCGCGCTGAAATTCATTTCCGGATCACTACCGGAGGACCAAGGAGTCGAGGAGTCGAGGAGGGGAAATTTGAGTATTGAGAAACCTCTAATATATACAGTAAGCAACACATATGTCCGTGCGGAAACAATACCCTTAACTGTAGTTCCATGAGTGAATTATGTCATGTTATACAGTGGTCACCACACAATCCCCCCCCAGAATTCAACCATGGAGACAAACCCTGCGTTTTGAGAGGAAGCACCACAGGGGCCGAGGAGGACGGGGTTGCAGGTGAGGGCCGGGCCATGGAACGGGCCGTCGGAAGGGGGCCGCAGGAGAGGGTAGGGGCCCCAACGAGGGCGAGGGCATCCCCACCGGGGGCGGGCCGGAACATGCCGTCGTAACGGGGCCGAAGCAGGCGTCGTGGCGAATTAAGTCTTCACCCGCCAGTCGGTGAAAACCGGGTCGCTGAGCCGCAACGGGCGTGAATAACCCGGTGGTCCCCAGCAGGAAGGAGACCACCGCTGCCGGCCGCAGGCAAGGGCACAGCGGCAGCGGGCACGAAGTCCTCGGGAGGAAAGAGCCGGGTCCCCGGGGGGCAGGAGCAGCACCCCCGGGAGGAAAGAGCCGTGGACAGGGGAGAGGTCAGACGGGGGGGGCCGTCCGAAGCTGCCGTCGAGGCGAACCGTGAGCCGCGGTAAGAGGAGCACTCATTTATTGACGCTGAATAACGTTTATCAGGGAATGTTTAAATAACCACATACACCAGAATTATGTAATTTAGCAACAGAAAAAGGCAGGAATTTCATTGATCCCGCCCCCCACGACGCCGGCCAATAGGAGAAGACCTCAGATGACAACAGGAAGGGCAAGCCAATAATCGATCTCTTCTCCCCCTGACCCGGGCTGATCGGACGCATGGGGGGAGAGCCGTCACTCGCACATTTAATTTGTACACCACCGCATCTTTTGTGTAATTAAATGCTGTTAACTTTTATAAGCTTCTCTTGACTCTTTTCAGTCTCTCCGGCTCTCAGGGTTCTAGAATTGCTAATGTAACGTCCGAGGTGTTAAGGCTTCAATAATACTTCTGTGTAACAAAAACTCAGGAACTTAGTACTTGTTGGAGCATCCCAGATAGCGCCTCCGTTTATTATACTCGAGTCACACCACGCTCTCCTTCACCACACCAGGACAGACTGTGCATGCTCACAACACATGACCTCTCAACCCAATGCTTACATGCATCCCCCCTTACTGAAAGAAATGTCCCCATTTCCACACACATGGTGAGAACACAACAAAACATAACAAAATAATAATAATACACATCCACAGCCCAAATAAAACATCAATTTGGTATGACATAACCAGGGGTGCACATAACTTTTTTGCCCTGGTTCTCAAAGGAGCACCTGGAGATGTTGCTTGGTGCTCATCCTTAAAATGAAATAAACCGTAACTTTTGAGGGGGGCTTGACTTTATTTGCCAGACACACGGCACTGAACACACATGCAGAGGTGAACACAGAACACACATGCAGAGGTGAACACAAGACAACATTAGCACGACCAGTAATCCTACAAGCTGTCATCACTCACTACCCTCCTGACTGTTCTCCTCACTGTCTTCCTCTCTGTCAGACATGGTAGCTGATGATGTAGGCCTACTTCTTTCTCTCTGGTTGAGTCTGCGATTAGATGCTTGCATCCACAAGTCAACAGCTGGTTTTGGGTCGAAAGTCTCTGTTGTCATCTTAGACAAGTGGATGTAATCAAATAAGTATGTGAACATAACCAATAACCTACCATAGCCAATAACAAATTAATGTAACTTATTTTATTTTTGTTGTTCATTAATATCTTATTTTACCTTAACATTGATTTATTTATGCATTTTTTGTATCTTTCCAGTTTTAAAGGATATTTTTGGTTTACTGTCCTATAGTATACATTGGAATTATTTCAAACCTGTTTATCCCAATAATGATAAAGGAGTGCCTTGGAAATATGTGTTTACATAAATTGTGATCAAAACGTTTGAGACCCACTGAGATAACTTAGACTAAAGTGAACTATCTAAACACTCAAGAGTCCTTTACCTCACTGATCTGTATTATCAGCCTCTCAGTCTGACTGGAGAGGACTCTCCCTCCACATCATTGTAGAAACATCTTCTTCTTATATCCGTTAGAGCAGCTAGCACCAGATTCTAATAACAACAGCGCCGGTACCGGTGCACCCTCCCTCTCTCTCCCTCGCTCACTCGCACTTTGGCTGTGAGCTACGGGTGCCAGATAAGCCAACATCCCCCATTTTCATCACTTACAGCGCCCATCGTACAGGGCAAATGAAACGTGTAACCGGGGTGAAAAGGGTGTTACATTTACTTAATTATGAATGTTGTTACATCAAGGCCGAAAATTAGGATGAGCACCAACGGTCAAAAATGTTTTTTTCCCTCCCAGAGCTGCCAGCGCAGCGCCTCCACAGATCTGGCGCCCTAGGCGAACATCTATAACGCCAGTGCTATGTGCCGGCCCTCAGTTAATATGCAACTCGCAAATATCTTTCTCTCTCTCCTCTCTCCTCTCTTCTCTCTTTTCTCTCCTCTTCTCTCTTTTCTCTTCTCCCTTCTCTCTCTCCCTCTCTCCTCTCTCTCTCTCAATGTTGGTACGCAAATGCGCCTTTTTTCAAATGACCCGGTGCTCTTTTTTTGGCGGAGGTGCGCATGCGCACCTGCGCACCAGTTATGTGCAGCCCTGGACATAACCTATTCCCCTGTCCTGCACATTTGAAACATGAAAAAAAAGAAAAACACAATTATTCAGCATGGAATACACAGGAGAAAAGAAGCACGCAAACATGTAAACACCAGTCACTCAGCCCATAACAAAGTCCATAAAGCGGACAGGAGGCCGCGCTAACCTCCCAGCCCGGGACACCGTCAGTACGGCTTGTTCGAGCTCAGGGGAATCACCAGCTCCAGAACCCGGCCCAAGATCACTGTGACTTTCCCCATCGGAAAACCTCAAGCGTCCAGAGCTCTGTGGGGAGACTGCAGAACGGAAGAGGCTGAGCAAGGTTTAAGAGAGACCTTGATGGTCCCTCCAAGGGAAAGGCTACCGGCAGGTTGTATCGCCGTAGCCTATCATAATGGACAGTTTGGAGAGAGGCTTCATCCCCAAACGGGCTACTTAGTTGGTATGTGACCCCCACTTCATCACCCCTATCCATTCGCCTCTGCACCAGATAAGGCTCCTTCAGTGGGGAGCCAGCTTACGGCGGCTCTCAGTGGGATCATTTAACCACACCAAATCCCCGACTTCATATGGGACGTGCCTCACTCTGGCGTCATAGTACGACTTCTGTTTGCTGCTTGCAGCAAAATTGTTATCCCTTGTCTGATCAAAGGCCGCGTCCAAGTGTCTGAGAAGGGAACCAGCAAAGTCTTCCCGGGGACCCTGCTCCAGATCATCCCGCTTTGAACCCAGTAAAACATCCACAGGAGTCCTGGCCTCCCTGCCACGCGTGAGAAAATCCTGCGTGAAGCCTGTGCTGGAATGTACACTGGTATTGTACGCAAACGCGACCTGTGACAGAAAAGAGTCCCACTCCCCCTCACATGATAGAAGAGATGTTGCCAACTGATCGATAAGTGTTATATTAAACCTCTCTACCATGCCATCAGACTTTGGATTGTAAGGCGTGGTGTGCATCTTCTTCATACCTAACATGCCGCACAAATGCCTCACAACATCTATTTCGAACTGTCTGCCCATATCAGTGTGCAGAGTTTCCATTACCCCATGCTCCAAGATGTAGTTCTGGAAGAGACACTCTGCGACCGTGGGGGATTTTTGATCGGGGATGGCATACAGATTTACACATTTTGTGAAATAGTCCTCAACAACCAACACATACCGGTTGCCTTTTGATGTGACCGGCAACTCCAGTATGTCAACCGCCACATGCTGGAAAGGTCTAACTGCATGCGAAGTTCTCATGGGCGCATGGTGTTTAGGCACCGGGGACTTAACATTGGTCACACCATGATTGAATGTCACTGTGCATGGAGGGCCAATAGCACACACTTCTTGCGCGTGCCAACACACGTTCATACGCCAGGTGAGCAGTCAGTGGAGCACCATGCAAGTGTCCCAGGACCTCTGTAACTAAGACAGCAGGAACAACAACCTGAGTAGACTGCCCTGCCTCAGACAGCCAAACAACTCTACATAAAAGTCCCTCCACAAAAGTCAGCCGGGGAAACTCATGCCAAAGTCTCTTCACACCCCGACTAGCATATTTTAACCTCCATCTAGGGGGCCGTTGGCCATTGGCCATGCTCCAGCCAGGCAGCACACACATCACTAGGACCACTGTCCCCAGTGCCAGGGAGAATTGTACTCAAGGGAGCGGATGTGGCATCGAGACTGCCTGAATTATCCAAAGCTTCAAGGGTGTCAGGCCTGCGTGAAAGGGCATCTGCATTTGTGTGTTTGGCCCCACTCTTGTGCACAATCACCCAGTCGTATGGGTCCAGCTCCAGAGTCCAACGGCTACGACGCCCCGTCCTGTCATTGTCAACCTTAAGTCGTCGCAGACCCAACAAAGGTTAGTGATCTGTAATAATTGTGAAGACCCAAGTAATGCCTGAAATTACGCACTGCCCACACTATCGCCCACAGCTCCCTGTCATAGGTAGACCAACGCCGCTCAGCTGATGTGAGGGAGCGACTAGCGTAGCCCCCACAGCAATCTGTGAAGCATCTGTACACAGCATGAAACTCTTGGTGAAGTCCAGGTGACACATGATAGGTTCGGCACAAAGACCATCCCGCAAAAACTCAAATGCCTCCTGGCAATCCGCCGTCCACTGAAAAGGGACATCCTTTCCCGTCAGATGGTTGAGGGGGGCAGCACGCTGGGCAAAACTCCTCACAAACCTCCTATAATAAGAGCAGAGACCCAGAAAAGCAAGCACCTCTGTAGCGGACCGTGGAACTGGCCAAGTCTTCACCTTATCTGTGTTACGGCGGTCAGGACGAAGCCCCCCGGCGGAGATGACGTGACCAAGGAATACCACGTGATCACGGGCAAGATGGCATTTCCTGGCGTTCAATCTAAGCCCAGCTGCCCCAATCCGAATGAAGACCTCCTCCAAAGCAGACATGTGTGCCTCAATGAACTACTGTAAATCAGTATATCGTCAAGATACACCATGCAGATGTGCCATGGCAGCCCCCTTAACACCAGCTCCATAACCCTCTGGAAGGTAGCGGGTGCATTGGTCAGACCCATAGGCATGGATTTGAACTGGTACAGACCCTGGCCAGTGGTGAATGCTGTCTTTTCGCGGTCCTCCTCAGCCACTTCCACCTGCCAGTAACCGTCAAAAAAATCCAAGGTGCTGAACCAAGAGGCCCCCGCCAATGCGTCCAATGTGTCATCCACCCGTGGCAGTGGATGAGAATCCTTTATTGTCACAGAGTTGAGTCTCCTGTAATCCACGCAGAATCGCCAAGTGTTGTTCTTTTTCCTGACGAGGACCACTGGGGCGGACCATGGGCTACAACTCTCTTCAATCAATCAATCAACAAATGTTTATTTATATAGCCCAATATCACAAATGTTACATTTGTCTCAGTGGACTTCACGGTTTGTACAGAATATCAGTATGACAATACGACACCCTCTGTCCTTAGACCCTCACATCGTACAAGGAAAAACTTCCGGAGAAATCCCACAGTTTAAAGGGAAAAATGGGAGAAACCTCAGGGAGAGCAACAGAGGAGGGATCCCTCTCCCAGGACGGACAGACGTGCAATAGATGCCATGTGTAAATCGAAAAATTAATACATTTGCAACATAGGTAGTCCAAATGTTTGGAAATGCATGTGTGTATAATAGGAAGATGAATCCACGAGGATATCCATCCAGGACCTATGATCCAGGACCACAGCCACGACTCAAGATCCAGGGCTCGCGATCCAGGACACAGGACCGCAGGATCATCCATGACTCCGGTTCCCGGGGTATATAGACACCAAAAAGAAAGACATTTGGGGAAGCTGGGTTAATCGGAACATGAGAGTACACAGGTACAGACAGAGAGAAGGAAGAAGTAAGATGTCCCCCGACAAACTAAGCCTATATCAGCAAAACTAGGGGCTGAGTATAATCAGCCCTAACTATAAGCTTTATCAAAAAGGAAGATCTTAAGCGCACTCTTAAAAACGAATAGGATGTCTGCCGCCCGAACACAAACTGGAAGCTGATTCCACAAATGTGGAGCTTGATAAGAAAAGGCTCTGGCTCCTATTGTACTTTTAGAGACTCTAGGAACAACCAACAACCCTGCATTCTTGGAACACAATGCCCTAGTAGGACAGTAGGGTATAATGAGTTCTTTAAGGTAAGATGGCGCCTGCCCATTAAGGGCTTTGTAGGCGAGAAGAAGAATTTTAAATGATATCCTGTGTTCTATAGGGAGCCAGTGTAAGGCAGCCAGAACAGGAGTAATGGAGTAACTCTCTTCAATTATGTCATTCTCCAACAGGCGCTGAACCTGTCTGCCTATCTCCTTCCGATTTTCTGGCGAAGTACGGTAGGCCCGACACTTGATGGGGAATGATCAACGGTCTGTATGCGGTGTGTGATCAGACCGGTGTTTCCTGTTCTGCCCTTCCCAGAGCCGAACACCCCTTGGTGTTTCCCCATCAAGGCCTGCAGCTGCAGTCTCTGTTCAGCAGACAACAGGAAGCCAGCCACATCCGGCAGAGGGGTAGCCCCCTGCTGAGAGGGGAAAACCTCAGAGGGGGTGAGTAGCTCACAGTCCTTAACATGGTGGAAC
This sequence comes from Gymnodraco acuticeps, assembly GCF_902827175.1. Lineage (NCBI taxonomy): Eukaryota > Metazoa > Chordata > Actinopteri > Perciformes > Bathydraconidae > Gymnodraco > Gymnodraco acuticeps. Next base: position 381,646 of record NW_022992110.1, read on the forward strand.
ACACCTAAATAGGAGCCGGGGTGCAGCTTTAACTCCTTCTCTGTCGGGTTGGGCAGCCTGGCCACAGTGCATCCATTCTTCACAGGTGCAACTGTATGTGCAATCACAAGTCCCACGTTATCACGCACCTCATGCTCCAGGTAGCCTAAGAAAGAGTCAATGGGCAGACCAGCAGTTCGGGGAATATCCACATTAACTGGGACAATCATTTCACTGAAAGGGGAAATAATAGCATCAACAGAAATAGAGATGTTACAACATTCTGGTATGAAATCTGTGGCATGCATGAGAGGAATATCAACATACCCCAGGTGAAGCAGACCACGACCAACCTCCATAACAGCTCGAGCCTGCAACATGAAATCAAACCCCAGCAGAATAGCTTGTGTTGCCCCTCGCACTACATGTACAGCCTGCTCCCAATGTTTGCCCCCCAACTGTATGGGAAGAGTCACAGTATCCAGAGTGTCCAACAATTGACCATTTACTGTGGGTGAAAAATAGTACTGGGTATTTAGCACACGTTTACGTAAGGTAGACATGGACATTCTGAAGTCCTCAGAAATAAGTGAAACATTGGACCCAGAGTCAATCAAAACAGTAACATCAACACCCTCGACAAGTCCTCTAACATAGGCTGTGGGCTTAGACTCTCCCACAGAACAAGAGTATAATGCACGAGCAGACGCTTTCCCAGCAGAATAGTCCATTTGACCCTGTAGTGGTGAAACCGGCATCTGGGTCTCGATGCCAGTCACTGGAAGTTTCCCTGCAGCCGTCCGTGCGAGGATGGAGATAGTGACCGCCGAGAGGGAGACACAAACCTCACTCCACGCCTTGTCTGACGTTCCCCAGCGCTGTGTGGTCCTTGCGGGACATCGCTGCCTGGTCGTCGCGGTGAGAAGTCTGCAGAGGTGTCTCGGGTTCCCCACTCACGTGAAGACTATTCCCTGGCACCAAAACCATCCTGCGGTCTGCGCTGAGGAGAACAACCCCTGCTGCGGTCGTCCCTGTGGGAATCCCCGGTGGTAGATCTGCAACCAAACCCGCCACAGTCACAGTGGCAGGCACGCCGGTGCACCCTCTGACGATCCCAGGTCAAGGCGCCCTCTGCCATTCTGAGCTCCACGGCTATGTGCTCTCAAGTCTTTCACCTCAGTCTGTAAGTTGTCCACCTTCAAGGTGTTCAACCACATTTATGAGCTTATCCGTGGTATTAGCATTACAGTCGAAAACACCAGCCGATGGTGAATTTAGCGATGCAACAACAGCAGGATGCGGAGGAAAGTAGGGCAAACCAGACGTGTTCAACCTCATTGCCTGCCTGACCCGCTCACAACACCCAGCAATTATCAACGCCTCCTCCATATCAGTCACCCCCTGTTCATGGCATTTTGCTTGAAGTGCAGGATCAAGGCCAGCCAAAAAACGTTTCAATTTCTCACCATTTACTGCAGCGCAGTCATAATCAGGAAAAGCCTCAGCCACGAGTCTGGAAATGTCCGCCGCATACACCTCCAAACACTCGTTCACCTGGCGGGGCCGTGCAGATACACACGTCTGGAAATAAAGCAGGAACTGTCTCTGGCCAAAAGCCTCCGCCAGCTTCTCCTTCACACGTTCGTAATCACACTGCACATCTGCCGGCAAGCTGTCCCACAGCAGGAAAGATGCACCGTCCAGTCTGGTAGGTAGAATGTTCAGCAAGGTAGCTGCGTAGCTCGTGCCCCTAGCACCCCTCGTCTGAGCACGAACAGCTTCAAACTGTCTTATCCACGTAGCGAACTGCCTCTGGCGGTCGCCCCTAAACATCGGCGGCAGCTCCACTTTAATATCATTACTCACAGAACCAGTCCAAGAAGCAGTACATCCGTTATAATCGTCTTCCATATCGCCGTCACTCTTCATTCCCCCTAACATGACGCTTCGGTGCTAGCACCGTTAGCACACCTAGCCAGCAGAGCCGACCAGAAAGTCCAGTAATTGTCCACTGAAAAAAAGAATCCAAGAGCAGATAAAACACACTCCGATACCGCTGCCACCAAAGTAACGTCCGAGGTGTTAAGGCTTCAATGATACTTCTGTGTAACAAAAACTCAAGAACTTAGTACTTTTTGGAGCGTCCCAGATAGAGCCTCCGTTTATTATACTCGAGTCACACCACGCTCTCCTTCACCACACAAGGACAGACTGCGTATGCTCACACACATGACCTCTCAACCCAATGCTTACACTAACATTTGGCGTCCCTGGAGTGGGACTCTGAAGCAGGATAGAGCTGGAAGAGAGGGGAAGGCTGCAAGCTAACTAACATCACACTAGGCTGCAGACAAAGGAGTTTTTGGCTGGGCCTAAACGAAAGGTGAGACAGATCTGTGGTGATAACGTGGTGATTGCGAGTGGTGTGGAGATTGTATATAGTGTTTCTACTGTCTCTGTTGCATCTTCGGCACCGCCCGATTAATGTGAATATTATATAGTATTAAGACCTTCTGGGGAGGCACTAGATTTTATCTGGTTTACACTGGACTGGGTCCATCTTGTGTTAAAACCTTCTGGGGAGGCACTAGATTTTATGTGGTTTACACTGGACTGGGTCCATCTTGTGTTAAGACCTTCTGGGGAGGCACTAGATTTTATCTGGGATAGGAGGACTGCGTCCACCTTGAGTTAAATACCTCTGGGTAGGTACCAGACTTGATCTGTTTTACATTGGACTGGGTCCATTCATGTTAGTCTATGTGTTTGATGTGTTAAACCGGCTGGTTTAAGAAAGCCTTTGAAAAAAGCATGTTAGTCTGTGTGTTATAAGTGTTATGAACTTGTAGCCTTTATTTAACCAGGTGAAAGCCCCCTTGAGATCAAAAGATCTCTTTTGAACTGCCGTTGTCTGGTTACATTTTTATTGAAGCCAGACTACAAGTCGTATGGTTTAATTTGTATTGAACTCAGTTTCCAAGCAGTGTGGTTTTTATCTGCACATGTTGAGTCTTCCCCTCCCCTTCCCCCAGTCACATGAGGTTAATGCTATACTGCTAAGCTAGTTAGCTAGCCAGTTAGCATTACTAGATGGTGAAATAGTTTGAGTAAAGATACAACCGGTAACTACTGATTAAATACACAGTGATGGTGTAGATGAACATTGAGAGTAGATTAAGTTGTTTTGTTTTTCATGCTTTTCAAAGAAAGTAATTTGAATTGTTATTATTTTTAATGTAGTGTTGTTTTGTGTTATATATTTCTAAACTATAATGTACCCAGACACATGTGGTTTATTTGTTACAGTTCATTTTAAAGTCAGCCACCTCATGACTAGATCTGATCTCTGAGAGCCCATTGTGTTCATGTTAAGAGGTCCTTTTGTTCTTCAGGCCACAAGTTACATTTGATCAGTATGCATTTAGTTTGACCCCATGAGGTCAAGAGTCATTCTGTTAGACCACCATCTTGTGAAAGACAAATCATTGTTCTTTTGTCACATTTTGAATTAGAAAATAGTTCATTTTGCTAAATCGGTTTATCTATAAATGTTGTATTTGGAGTTTTGCGTTTGCTAACATTTTTAGGAACGACAGCACCAGGAGATGAGTAAACTCAATAATCCGTAGAGTGTAAATACATTTTTACACTCAAACTGTTTGCATATCATAGACAAGGAATTTAGATAATATGAATAAATGTTCACCAAAAGTAATAAGTATAATGGAAAGTAGACATAGGCCTACACTTGAGTCACATTTCATTACTGTGATCTGATTAGTGTGCTCTGCAAGTTTACTACTGTTCTAAGTAACAGTGGGATTTAGAATATTGGAGAAGATATGATATTTGATATACTTTATTAATCCCCGTGGGGAAATTGTTTCTCTGCATTTGACCCATCCTAGTGTTAGGAGCACTGTGCTGCCATTTTGAACGGCGCCCAGGGAGCAGTGTAGGGAACGGTGCCTTGCTCAGGGACACCTCGGTAGCACTTGGTCTTGCCGGGACTTGAACTGGTGACCTTCCATTTGCCAAGCCAAGTCCCTATCGACTTCAATAGGGGAGGAGAAAAGGAAAACGGGAATGAGTGAGTTTACACATAAACACACTTATTCACAAAACGCACATAAAAAGGACCACATTTAAAGAACTTGAATTGACTTGATAAATACGTAAAGACAAACAGATTTATTAACCGTGAATTAATCAATTGGTAAATAAAAAATAGCAGTAAAGAGGAAACTATTAAAGTAAAATGAGAAAATCCTCCTAAAACACACTGAGGGATAAAGGGGGAGACATGACAGAGTATAACCATATTCTTCAATCTTTTCATCATGTTAACAAATCATTCTTTAAGATATTTGTATTCACGTGTGAATAAAGTAGTGATCTCATTTGTTACAATATTGATCACCATTAAAAGGATAGTTTTAGGAACCACTCTATCAGACACGTCTTTATTTGTATGGATAATGTTAAAGGGAGAGCTAGTGCCAAGCCAGATATAGTGTTCCAATCTAAAGTATTGATTTCACCATTGTAGCATAGTTATTACCATAGGAGGGCTTTAAGATGGAAATATGAAATTACTTCTGTTTTTAAATCCTTGATAAAGGAGGGAGTGATTGTTGCATGTTCGGACACCCAAGGTTCCACACACTGCTAAAGAGTTTAACATTGTTCTTTAGGTGGACCAGAATTGAAGATAAATGAGTATAATGAGCTATGAAATGCATAGCAGAGCTACACAGATCCTAGTAATGGTTTGACTCAAGATAATAGTTATGTACACAAGTTTCTGAAAAAGATCTATTAGACATTTTAATACTAATTAGGTGTAAATGAATTGCAGTAGCAGTAGTAGTAGTACTATAAGGAAGTGAGTTTTGTACCAAGTTTCAGGAAAGGTGGGAGGCAGAAGTCCCGAAAAGTTAGAACCAGTTGAAAAGTGAAAAGTTAGAACCATCTTGAAAATCATAGTTGAAATCATGAATGAATAAGGAATGGCGCTCCGCATGTGACATTTTTTTGTAGATAAAGGGTACCCGCCTATGCTGAAATACCTCTGAAAAGAGTCTGCAGAGCACGACATGGCCAAAAGACCGAGACCAAATGACCTTTGACCCTGACTGACAGTGTGACAAAAGCACTGTCAATGACTGACTCTGGGGTGTACCTGACCAAACCTGACTTGACAACCAGACAGTATGGTAATACGCACGTTTCAATACACATTTATCTAATTTAATGAAGACACAGTGCATGTGAAGGACTTGTAATACACATGTATCAGACACGCTCCCCTTGCTAAAATGAAGACAACAGTTTTTAAATGTAAAAACACTTTTTTATTTTTAAAAATATGTCCTATTTACATTTTAATTTTTTCACACACAAAATCAATAGTTATACTGATTGTTTCCCCAGGACCGTCTCCAGCTTAGAATTCCCCAGATTACTGGAAATATCATGATGGAGTTTTTTCAAGTCAGAATATTCATGTGTATGCTGTTTTCGACACAAAGATGCATTACATCTACAAACAGAGCATACAATGAGAGCACCTGATACACTTTTGATGTTTGTTTCATTTCTTCGGTAATGTTACAGAATGTTTCGGATTCGTTTACAATCGTTTCCCAATGACCCTGAATAGTACTCCCAGAACGAACGATATCCAAAATGTCTTCCAGTTTACAAACTTCAGCCATTCTGTTTACACGGGGGTCACTACTCATTCTGTTTTCAATCGTCCTCATCACCACACTTATTAAAAGGGTATTGACTACATTCTGATCAATATATACAGAGCGTTTTGCATAGTAGTTCCCCATTTTTATTTTACTTTAAAGAAAAAGTCAATGTATCGAAAAATAAATCCCTGGCTTGACCAAAATGGTAGTCCAGGAGTCTGCTCCTGGCTGCAACTCGCGGGGGAGACTTGGTTTTTCTCAGATCCATGGCTACTTTTCAACGGCCGTCCTTCGTTTTAGATGATTTGCTGAGTGGAGGGTGGGACTTATTGAGTTGGGAGGCTGTGGTTCCGTGGGTAGTGTGCTGGACTTGGAATCAGGGGGTAGCATGTTCGAGTCCCACTGCAGTCAGCATGTCGTTGTGTCCCTGGGCAAGACACTTCACCCCAAATTGCTCCTGTGGTGATTGTCCACAGTATTGAATGTATGTAAGTCGCTTTGGATAAAAGCGTCTAACAAGTGACATGTAATGAATGGGGGGAGTCATCTGTAGAATTGAGTTTTGTAGCTTTTTCATCTGTCATTTCCAATCAAGCAGCAAGAGGTCAAATTTAAGAATAAGTAATAGTTTTGTCATGATTTTACAGAAAAAGTCAAAAGTATAGTTTGTCAGAAAAAAAATATGGAAAAGTCATTGTGTGTTGAAAATCAAAAAAAGAAACTCAATTCATTACAAATTAATGAATATTTTACCAAGTTAAAATGTTCTGCATCCAATAAAGTGTAACTAAAATGTATTCAGGCAAAGTATTTTATTTTCTAATTTTTAAGGTCTCACACAGTCTCCCACAACTTTACAGACACTGTGTTTTAGAGAGGACAATACAAGTGTAAGGTGACTGTTTTTAAAACTCCATGCCCCTCTGTCTACTGACAAGATGGCATGAATGGGGGAGGAGGGGGTAGGGACAGGCTCACACAGTCACACACATTCTGTATGGGGGTTTCGCACCTGAGCGGCTGCTGGGGGGCGTTGAAAGGGGATGAGTATGTCTGGCTCTCGGAGGGATGGTGTGTGAAGCGGTCGCTGGAGATCACACGCACACCATCCCTTGGCGCAGAAGGCCGGGGGGTGTGTAAACTCCAGAGGAGAGCCGCTTTCACTCGGTACAGATCTGTCGTCGGGATGGTTTACTGAGGGTACTAGTAATTAGGAATAGTAAGTATATAAATGCTATTTTGGATACTTTACACATAAAAACACATATTTGATTCTTAAAATAAGATAAATACAACACATACAGTTTAAATATACTCACTTTCCACAGGGAATGAATCATAGGGCCTAAAAAAGACTAGAATTGTTCCTATATCTTCATAAGAAAATAAATCGTGAAAACGTTTTTTTTTTTTTTTAAATAGCTAGAAAAAATATGGAGCTTAACTTGAAGCACCAAAAGTCCTTGAACCCTGTTCATCATAAACAACTAAACATATATATCTTATTTTAACCTTATGGTGTATTTACTTTAAAGAGTCCTCTCCTGCTGATGTTCAGGTGTATGTCAGCATGTGGTGTCTCTGCTTTATAGAGTCCTTTGTCCATGTGCAGGTGATTAACGAGTCGTTAGGATGCTTCTTTTGTCCCCCCACAGAGTGAAACTCTGCCCTTGCATTGATCTTCAGTAGACGAAGCCTTGTATGCCTAGAAATGAATAATTTCATTTACCCACACACTCTTAATTCTATGCATTGTATGTCTGCTCTGATCAACCCCACTGGATCCGCCCTGGAATTAATACAGCAGGAAAAACATTTAAAAAAACTTCTCTTTTTTGCATACAGCAAATTCTAATATTACCCCAACTGGAGTCCCAGCAGCTTCTACTGAAGCCAGTTCCCAACTCCGGGGACTTCCGGCCGGGGACTCCGGGTGGCAGTATACGCCGTTAAGTGGTTTGCGGCCTGCCAGTAAACCCAAAGCAGAAGAAGAAGAAGTGACGTCAGCGGCTTCATTTGCCTAATCCACCCCCAGGGACTTATTCCGGTGTGAACGTGATCTGTACTTAGTTCATGAGAACTAAAGAGTTCTCATGAACTAAGTTCTCATGAATCATTGTGGGAAAAGTACTGCGGTGTGAATGCGCCTAAGGAAGTGGAGAAGAAAATATTTCAAACAGAATATTACAGGATTGCTGGGAATATGCAACATTCCAGGGACGTGGGTTTGGCTGGACGAGTAAGGAAAGAACGAGGGCATATGGAGTGGAGAATATCACGTTTGCCAAAGCAATCCCATTTAGCAGTGTTCCCCCATGGCTGTTCCCAGAAGCTAAAATAGATATGAGTGTGAAGAATAAACTTATTTGCTGCACTTGTTGATGATGAAGAAGAGATGAGACGGAGAAGGCTTTCATTCAGACACGGAGATTTATTGAGGATTCGTACGGCCGGAGAGATCACAGTATATCACATTCCCTGTAAGATACCAGCAAGCTCTAAACACAAAAGACAGAAACATCTCTATATATCTTTTAAAGGAGGGGTCTAAACAGCCCGCCCTTTCCCCTAATCATTACCAGACACCAAGGACAAAGACTGCATATATTGCCCCTCCTTAAGTGCCCCAAACCCCTCACCCACACAGGAAGTCAAAGGACCTCTTGATCTGTCCTCCTGAGTGTTACGCGCAGGATCACATTCCAGTGAGGAGGAAAACACTTTAACCAGAAACAGATTCCCGAGGACAAGTCACTAAACTCTATATACTTTAACAAGACTAAAATATTTCTCTTACAATGAGTATTGTAGAAAGGAAAAAAGAGTGGCAAATAAATGAAGTGGGAATTAAAACAAGTATGTATCTGAACGAAAAGTACTACAATTACCTACAAATGTATACAGATGGTTCTAAGAACAAGGAAGAGTGTGTTGAAGTTGGCATATACATCCCAGACAGATTATCACTCACACTGCCAAAGGATTGGAATTGTTTATTGCAAACTGTCAAAAAGCAAGAAACTTTAGCTACAAACAAGTAAAGAAGTTAATGGAAAGACTGAAAGAGCTGAACTCAAAAGACAATGCAAAGGAAATACAGTTGAAACTGGTTGAATTGATGAGGTTGTGTGATGAATTAAAAGCAAATCACAAATCATTAACCGACCTTCAACTGCATGAAGAAGAAATGGGAAAGCAAAAGCAGTGGCTGCAAGATAAGATGGATATATTTGATGGATTTATACAAGATGCAAATGTGTGGTTATCTGAGAGTGGACACTCTATTGTGGGTAGTGCCATAGAACAAAGTGTCAGCTCAGATGACATCGGACCTGATGACAGCGTTTCAAAGGCATCACACCCTCAGTCAAAACACAAAACTGGTTCATCACATGCATCATCTACCTCTTCTGCTCGAATTAAAGCCCAGGCAGACAGGGCGGCTTTAATCGAGAGGGCTGCAGCACTGGATATTCAACATGAGCTTGATGTACAAGGGGAACAATTGAAACGAAAGAAGGAACAATTGGATTTACAAACTAAACTGGCAGAAGCCAATGCCAGGCTAAACGTGCTCAGCATGGGATCAAGACACACCTCTAGAGCATCAGATGGGATGAGCTCTTACTTCAGAAACCCTACAGCAAGATTTAATCTACATGCAACTGAATTCCCGCCTCATCAAGCCCACACCTCTATTCCCAGACAAAGTATACAGACACATGTGCAGGGACATGTTGACATCACACCACCTGTAATCAACAATGGTAATCAAGGTGACATCTATAACCTAATCCAGAGGCAAAATGACATCACTGCTATGCTGGCTCAACAACATCTCACTTCTACTTTACCTCCAAGAGACATTACTGTTTATGACGGTGACCCATTGCAGTTTGAAGCTTTCATCCGTGCATTTGAAAGAGGAGTAGAGCGGAAAACTGATGATGAAAGTGACTGCCTGCATTACCTAGAGCAATACACTAGAGGACAACCAAAGGACCTAGTGCGCGGCTGCCAATATCTGCCTCCAGCTCAAGGTTATCAAAGGGCAAAACAGCTGCTTAAAGAACACTTTGGTAATGAACACAAGATCGCCACTGCTTACATGAACAAAGCATTTACCTGGACAATGATCAAAGCCAAAGGTGTGAAAGCACTGCAAGCCTTCTCTTTGTTCCTAAGAGGTTGTTGCAATGGAACATCTCACCTATATGGATTAAATGAATGTTGTTTCAAACATGAAACACATACTTCAGAAACTATCGTACAAACTCAGAGACAAGTGGAGGAATAGAGCATGTCAGCTACAGGAAGAGTGTGGGCATCGAGCTACATTTCCTGACCTTGTCAACTTTATAGAAAGGCAAGTGAAGATACTGTCAGATCCTCTGTTTGGAAGCATTCAGGATGATAAACCAACTGCAGCTATCAAAACTGTTATCTCTACCTTTTCAAAGGGAAACCCAAGCCTAAGAGGAAGTAGTTTTGCAACAATTAGTACCTGCCCAAGAACACCAGTGCTAGAACATGCAACAACGAATGGAATGAAAATACCTCCATCAACCGCCAACTCCCTACATTTGTGTTTGTTCTGCAGAAGAAGTGGTCACTCATTGGAGCAGTGTCCACACATCCTGAAGAAAACACACAGAGAAAGAATGGACATCTTGAAAGGAAAAGGGGTGTGTTTTGGATGCCTAAAAATAGGACACATGAGCAAACACTGCCACAGTCGTTTGACATGTTATGTGTGCAATGAAAGTCATCCTGAAATACTCCACATTGAACAAAAAGGCAAAAGAGAGGAAGCAGAACACACAAAACAGAATGGGAAGCCAATGGAAAGTAATAGTGTCATCTCACCTCATACATGTGGTCACATTGGGGCCGGTGATGAAAACTCCATCTTCTCCATTGTACAAGTAAAGAGCCACAAAGGGGACAAAGTGTTACAAACTTATGCATTTCTGGACCATGGAAGTTCATCCACCTTTTGCACAGAAAGTTTAATGAGGAGGCTAAACCTTACAGGACAAAGGACTAACATTCTCCTAAAGACAATGAATTAAAAAAAAATGGTGTCTAGTCATCATATCTCAGGTTTGGAAATATCGAGTCTGGACGAAAACAATTTCCTTCAACTATCCGATGTCTTCACACATAAAACCATGCCTGTTTCCAAGCACAATATTCCTCTACAAGAAGATCTGGAAAAATGGCCTTACTTAAAGGACATCAAAATTAATGAGATTGCTTCTGGCATTGACCTACTCATTGGGACAAATTCTCCTAAGGTATTGGAACCTTGGGAGCTGATCAATAGCCAAGGAGAAGGACCGTACGCTGCAAAGACCCTACTGGGGTGGGTCTTCTATGGTCCCCTAAAAGGAAGCAACGACAGCAGAGATGCTAATGACCACCCTGCTGTTGCTGTCAATCGGATATCCATTGTACACCTAGAGGAGCTATTGGTCAAACAATACAATCATGATTTCAAGGAAAATACAAGCAAGGAAACAGAGGAAATGTCCAGAGAAGACAAACAATTCCTGAACATTATGAATCACTCTGCAAAAATGTCAGATGCCAAAGAGGATGACGATGTTGTCGCAGACGCCAAAGAGGATGGCGATGTTGTAGCAGACGCCAAAGAGGATGGCGATGTTGTAGCAGACGCCAAAGAGGATGGCGATGTTGTAGCAGACGCCAAAGAGGATGGCGATGTTGTAGCAGACGCCAAAGAGGATGGCAATGTTGTAGCAGATGCCGAAGGAGACAGTAATAGGGATGTTGAAGGCAAAACTGAGGCCCCCCAAGAAGAAGAAGATGAGGGTCGGGATTCAGGTGGTTACTATGAAGAGGCAGAAGACGAGCCTTTTGAAAGCCAGCCGACTTCAGACTCCTGTCACAGCATGCCTGACTTCACAGCAGATGTCGAGTTACACAAATCCGATGCAGTGCCTGAGGAAGAAGCCAAGCCTGTGGCTGAGAAAGTGGAGAACGAACCGGAAGTGAAGATGTCAGATGGACACTACTGCCCAGACTTGCCATTCAGACAAGAAAATCCCAGCTTGCCCAACAACAAACACGTTACCGAGCAGCTCATCTGCGATGTTGCTGTTATGGTAGCAGGGCACCGACTGAATCCAAGTGACAGACCTGAAGAAGTGACTGACTCATCAATGCAGGAGCCCTATAAGGAGAGGCTTGGAATTGGGTGAAAATATAACACACAGGTTCTCTCAGCGCTGGACGGGATGGCAACACTACTGCTTCAACCTAAGAACAGCAAAGACTGATGACCCTTAAAATAAGGGAGAAGAAAATAAACTGAAAATTCTTTAAGAATTACATACCAACACATACACACCATTTGTATAGCTCCTTTATTATGTATTGGTAATTGTTTTTGTTTTCATACTAAAGCCAATTAGGGGCCGGTGTGTGGGAGCCGTTTTGTGGGTGTTGTTGGTGTGTCAGTTTATTTGAGTTGTATGTATAGTGCAATATTGTTTTTGAACACTTGGTGGCGGGGTTTAGCTGCACCGGGTGTATATAAGGAGGTCATGGGTGACGGGAGAGGAAGGACACAGGAGGAGAGAGCATACCGATTCCACCAGCCCGGCAGATGCTCATCACAACAACTAGAACTGTACAATTAACCCTGGTATGTAAAAGCTGAATAAACCTCATTATAAACTGCAACAAAGGACCGGAAACTCATCTGTTTGTGTCTGCGTCTGGATCACTCTTCAGCCCTTCTGTGACGTAATGATGTAAAAAAATATATTGGACATAGGAACAGGAAATTGCCATTACACATACAATCAACAACAACTACCAGAGAAGACATTCTCATAGAACTGAATCATAGCCTGTTAAGACTGCACAGAAGCGGCATATATCTACAGTTCTGCTGGGTGCCTGCACATGAGGGGGTGAAAGGGAACGAGTGTGCTGATAAATTAGCAAAACGTGCACTACAAAAGCAAATAACATTACCAGTTCAACTTGGAGAAGGAGAAGGAAAAGCAGTCATTATGAAAAAAGGGATGGAGATCAGAAAGACCAGAAAGGCAAAGAGTCTCATAAAGTACAACATACAATTAATATTCATAAAGAAAGAAACAGAAGGGAGGAAATCATGATGGCTAGACTCAGAATAAATCACACAGCTTTGAATAGTACGCTTTTTTATAGTACTTTGTATCATGGGGGAAAGTAACAGTAACAAGTGTGGGAACTGTGCAGTAAAAGAAGATGTAGAACATATATTGTTACATTGTGACATCTATAAAGCGGAAAGAGAACAATTAAAGGCTAAAGTCTTAGAGGCAGAGAGGGAGTGGAGTGTGGTTGGTGTTTTGGGAACTAAAGGAGAGGGAGTAAGAGCTACCAGAAAGGCACTGTTTACATTCTTGAGTGAAACTGGGGTAGGAAGAATTATTTAACATTAGGTCAGGAAAGAACATAGATTTGTTTTTTGTTTTATTTATTTCATGGCTTTATTGATTTATTGATTTATTTTATTTTAATTTTTATTAGAACATAAGTTAAAGAGTTGGAATGATGTGATGATTCATACTCATGTACAGTAGGTGGCGGTATGCACCTTTTAAGTTGTTTGCAATCCGCCAAAAGCAAGAGAAGAAGAAGAAGAAGAATGACCATAGGGGCATAGAGCCATAAGAGGCTTCTCAATTCTTAAATGTCCCCTCCTCGACTCCTATCCTCGAGACTTAAGCCTCATCCCAATACCCCTCCTCGACTCCTCTCTTCCCCTCCTCCGGGACTTGACCCGGAAATCGATCAAGACACGCCATGTTGAAGGACGTCCCAATAGCTAAAATGCACACGGAGGAGTCGAGGAGGGGTGAGGGAGGAGGGGTGCGAGAGGAGACGAAAGGGAGAATACACGCGAGCAGACTACGTGGAAGTGCTTTCACTACTCGCGTATAAAAGCCCCGCCCCCACCTTCACAGCTGGTCCATTTCAACAGAGGAAAACCGATAACTGGAAGATTAGTGGAAAAGCGTCACATAAATGTATAAGTGCTCACAGCTCCGTGGGAATTATTATGTGCAATTCATTTCTAAAAGGCTTTCACATTACTATAATTACATTTTTATTTAAATGTAGGCTACATTTTACACCAAAACGGAACACAAAAGCAGGACCAACCATCATACATTGAATTCCTTGACTAACAAGAGAAAGATTCATTGATTTAAATAAATATTTAACAACAAATGGGCCGGTTCTAAAGGTTATTCAGTTAAGCCCGATGAGAGGGGATACAGCTGTGCATGTCATCATTAACAGACGTCGTTTAAAAGTGACGTTTGAGTGAACGAGGACATCCCAATTAATACTTGAGGACTCCTCTGTCCTCGCGTCACCTCCTTGTGTCTCTCACTCGCATCGGAGGCGGAGCTAAGACGCAAGAAAGGGAAGCGAGAGAGGGAAAGGAGGAGTCGAGGAGGGTTATTGGGATGAGGCTTTAGTCCCGCCCACAGGAGATGCGAGCGGAGGACTGAGGAGGGGAACCGAGGAGAGAGGAGGGGAAGCAGCAGGCGGTTAGAGAAATGAGAACTCCTCTCCTCTGAGCGGTCATTTTAAAGAGACGTCCATTAATGATGACAGGAGGCACAGCAGCCCTCTGTCTGATGGACAGATGTGTTCATGACCACTTATATATTTACTTTGATTCATTCACAGTGCGGTATAATGAGACAATAACAGGCTACAGATGCGGACACACACACACAAATATATTTATACAATTTAAAGTATGAGAGCACTCTCATAATAACGTAACACAATCAGAGACTGGATATCCCCCCCCCCCCTCTCTCTGGTCGCTGAAATGGGGAATTGAAATTACGGGCCAAAAATTGTATTTACAAGTATTAAAAGTAAGCAGAGGACACCAAACCAAATGAGACCCGTCTGTCCGCCGCATCTACGCACTGTACAACACACACACCTACACACTGTACCACACACACACACCTACACACACACACACACACACACACACACACACACACACACACACACACACACACACACACACACACACACACACACACACACACACACACACACACACACACACACACACACACACTGTACCACACACACCTACAGCTCCTAAAGCATAATCAGGCTACAGCTGTTGTGTATTTTATTATGTGAAGCACTAAATGGTCTTAGAAAAATATGGACTCTTTGTTTGTAGATATCTACTAAACTAAAGCAAATAAAGAGAGTAGGCCTGTTATACTGAGTGATATATATTATACATACTGCTCTGCTTTCTGCACGGACCGCACAGCTGTTCTCACTGGAAACATTGTGACGCGATGAAAGCAGTTTCTAAAATAATATCCAGGGAATGCATGCAGAGCTGTCATTGGCTAAGATAAGTCCGGCCGTGCGTCACGCTTCCACCGTTCCCGGAATTTCATCCGTGGAGGAGCCGTGGAGGAACCATCAGTGTCTCCTCGGTTAGAGCTCCTCCAGAGAGCCTCCTCGATGCTCGATGCTCGATCCCCGGTCCTCGGTGTGCATTTAGAGAAATTAGATGTCCTTCAAAATGGCGCACTGAAATTCATTTCCGGGTCACTACAGGAGGACCGAGGAGTCGAGGGCCGTTTCTCAATCGCGAGGAAACTGGCTTCCAAGCCAATATTTCAAGGATACTACGTCATCGAGTGCCACCGAAGGACTGTTCCAATCTCCAGCATACTTGGAATTCCACCGAGGTCCTTGGTTTGGGGGTAATTTCGAGGCTGCATGGGTAGACTTCGTGTCCTTCAAATCCCCACAATGCTTTGCGCACGGACCAATTTCCCCAAATCTGTGGCGGAAAATGTAAGGCGGGGCCTCTCATATGACGCACACCTGCACACTTGCTAGCCTGTTCCACTCTTCGTTTTCCGAATGCCAGGAAGGATTCTTGCCTAGCTTCTGGAGGAAGTGACTCGAAAGACATGTGCTACCAAGAAAGCAACCTCGCGATTGAGAAATGGCCGAGGAGTCGAGGAGGGGAAATTTGAGTATTGAGAAGCCTCTAGAGAGCTGCCATCCCCACCATACGTCAACTCACATAATTCAGAGCTGATTGGCTGTAAGTACGTGTGCCGCGAAAAGTGTGTGTGAAGCGGGTGTGAAGAGAGGAGACGAGAGACGCGTCCTAAAACCCGGAAGTAAGCTGCGCATGGCTTCCCTCCATAAAAAAGCAATGAGATTTCTCCATGGGATTTTTGAAAATAGCTCAAAACAAGATCTGTGGGAAACGTAGCTGTTAGATAAATGCAGGTTTTGTTCAGCCGGATAATATCCACATGTCTACCCTACTTTTATAATTTTCGAATCATAAATCTATCGATTAGATTTATCATTGACTTTTGAAACTACAAGAAGATAAGGAGGACATTTGCAAAAAAGTAATAGAGATTTTTGTCCGGAAGGATAGGACCTCATCTTCAAGGTAAGACCACCATTTTATTGAAAATGGGATCTTACTAAGAGAGAACAATTCAATATTTAAATGATAAAATTACATGTTTTGAGTATCTTTTTGTTGAACTGTCTGTTTAAAATTAATTGAAGCATCAGACAAAAAAAGCTTTTGAAAATAATATTATATTTTGATTTAGGTCAAAATATAATATTTGTAAACCTGAGTCAGTGCCAGTGCCTCACCAGCCATGAACCTCACTGCAGAAGCGTATAGACATCTAAGTCTTTTGTGCCCCACCACTTTTGTACATGTAAAAATGCCACTGCATGCACCCAATGGCAACTTGTTCACAGTCTTCTGCTGAGGTCAATGAGATGGAGAGCAGCTACAGTAGAGGATGAAAATGAAGTTTTGTTTATAGGCTCCCAGATTAGCACGTATGTTCAGGTAATTAAAACCAGTAGTTATACAGTAACATAAATATAAATGCGTATACTTATTTTCTTCAGCTCTATAACTGTCAAAAGAACACTTCCAAATTCCAGATGCTCCCACACAGATAACTATTTCTCATTCAATACACCATGATGTATTTTAACTCAATTGTATTGTCTATTGTATTTCCTCTAGATGCTCCAAAGCCTCCCTCTGTGTCAGTGAGTCCCTCTGCTGAGATAGAGGAGGGCAGTTCAGTGACTCTGACCTGTAGCAGTGATGCTAACCCAGCAGCTAACTACACCTGGTACAAGGAGGATGGCGACTCTCCAAAAGCTTCAGGACA
The DNA here is from genome assembly GCF_902827175.1 of Gymnodraco acuticeps. Taxonomy (NCBI): domain Eukaryota; kingdom Metazoa; phylum Chordata; class Actinopteri; order Perciformes; family Bathydraconidae; genus Gymnodraco; species Gymnodraco acuticeps. The sequence goes on from NW_022992110.1 coordinate 398,576, forward strand.
GATCTTCACCATCACTGACTTCAGAGCTGAACACAGTGGGAGTTATTCCTGTGGAGCCCAGAACAAGTTAGGACGTAGCAACTCCACCTTTCATCAGAGTGTTGGAACAGGTAAGTTCTCTACATTCACCAGACCTGATTCACTTTGTAATCTGAAGCAACCCAAGCATATTCAAAATGTCAGTGTTCAGGGAGGAACCTCCATGGTGTCAGAGGTGGATCACACTGACAATGTGATTCATCAATCTATCGTTAGAAGTATCACATATGCGTTCATGTTTCTAGGGAGTTCACCAATGATAGTGAATATCATCAGGACGACTCTGGGGGTCTTGATGCTGATTCCTGTGTTTCTCCTGAGTCTGTGGACGAGGTACAACCATATCAGTTCATCACTTCACACATCCTTCTAACATCTTCTAGTTTACTGTTAGGAAATACAATCTGTATTTGTTGTTGCCCTTAATCCAGGAAGAAGAAAGCTCTGCGCTCCACCACTGAAGCACCTGGAGAGATAGAGGAGAGAGAGAGCGGACCTGTTGACAACACTTCCCCTTCGTCAAAGCTATACTGTGGCTCATAAATGCAATGTGAAGAGAACTTGTGATCAAAGACAACGTCCTGAGTTGAAACTAGTAATGAATTTAGCCAATAAATAATTAGCATCAACTTTAAAATATGAAAAATGTTTTAGAAATTCTTAAAGTATATGCAGGTTCATGAATGAGGGTCTGATGTTGTCTTCTCTCTCTTCATCAGTTGGACTCTATCCCTGAGTATGAGAACGACTCACACACTGCAGCACAGACAGAAGACACAGTGGAGCAGGGAGACATGGTGTGAAGTCCACTCAGGTTAGAGCCTCCTGCATCAGATCAAACAGGCTCACTCCACATTTAGAGTCACAGTTCCAGCTGTAACTTTACACAAAGTCTCTCTGATTCTCTGCAGATGCTCACCTGATGGAAACAAAGAAGAAGGACATTGAAATGTCCCTGAGGAGAGCGAGGCTGTGCAGGACGTGTGCGAAGTGGATATATTCACGTTCAACTCTTAGAGCTTTTATAGTCAGTGTTCAGCAGCAGCAGCAGATAGGAGTCAGCAGCTTGTAGGTTTAGAGAATGAGCTGCTGGAAGCTTGAAGTGAATCATGTCGAGGTGTCAAACATGATTCATCGTTAAGACCAGCCGGTGGTCAGGTGCTCGATATTACTGCTTCAACTATGTGTACATGCTTATTTGTTACATGCAGACTGCAGAGTTGTTGATATTACAGAAGTCTAGTCAAATTGTTTTTTTTATTCCACATAATAAATAACTTTTAAGAGTCCTCGTCTGTGTCTTGGTTAATAGCTGTCCTGGCTGACAGAGACAATCAAGTCTGTTTAAAACAGAGAGCCAGAAAACATCACCTTTCACTCCATGTACAGTTTAGATGTTCACACCATGAAACATAAGCTCACTAGTAGAATACCTTGTTAGATGTTACTGTGTAAGATTACAATCAGAATAAATCAACAGCCGGCTCTACAACAAGTGAAGGACCATCGGACGAGTGTTTGGAAAAGATCACCTTCAAAGATCTCTAGATTTCAGGTTTTCTGTTTCACTTAGCGGTATATCATGTTTCATTATTAGCTAGCAATACAAACACAACATCTAATAAGTGTTGCTTTTGTTTATCTCCCATAGTGTCCCCATGTGGTGATGTGTCACTAGGAAGGAAAGGAGCCACAGTGTTCATAAGGATCTGGGATGTTTCTGATCTGAAGATCCACAGACAGAGTCTTCAACTGAGAATCAATTTAATTTATTTGCATTTGGAAAAATGCTGATAGTCATATTTTAAAAACCACCCTCCCTTTCTCTTCCATCACCCCAACGCTTTATCCCTCAATCCTTCATCCCCATAACCATTCATCCTTTCATCCCTTCACCTTTCATTCCTTAATGTGTCCTTTTCCTTCACTCCTCTATTCATACACCTACAGTTTCTCTTTCTGTCTCCCCTCATCTATTTCAAATGATATGTACTTTCTGGGCGCTTCTTCATTCAGACCAGACAGAAAAACGCTTGGGACTAAATTCCCATACACTGAGAGAGCAAGCACTCTCCTGGCTGGCTCTCTTAAATTTACATTCATTACATTGTTTTTAGTGGTCTCTTAGCAAGGCCTAATAAGGCCTTGCTAAGAGACCAAGCACTCTCCTGGCTGGCTCTCCATTCAATGTCGGAGATGTTTAAAGCCATGTTTGGTCCATAATATGAACACGGACCTCCTCACCAACATGTCTATCTTTACCATCTTCAAAAAAGTGCACTGGAAACGGAGTTCAGAGTTTGATGCTTAGAGGTCTGGATGTGTTGAAGGTCCTGCCACTCCTTTTCATCTACTAAATATGGGCAGTACACCTGTAACCTGACCTCAGGTGCAGTCAAGTTGGAGTCATATGTGTCTCATTGGTAGTGAAAGCAATTCTAGAACCCTGAAGGCAGGAGACTGAAAAGAGTCAAGGGAAGCTTATAAAAGTTAACAGCATTTAATTACACAAAAGATGCGGTGGTGTACAAATGAAATTGCAAAAGGAGGCGCTCTCCTCATGTGACCTGTCAGTCCAGGTCAGGGGTAGAAGAGATCGATTATTGGCTTGCCCTTCCTGTTGTCATCTGAGATCTTCTCCTATTGGCCGGTGTCGTGGGGGGCGGGTCCAATGCAATTCCTGCCTTTTTCTGTTGCTAAATTACATCATTCTGGTGTCTGTGGTTATTTAAACATTCCCTGATAAACGTTATTCAGCGTCAATAAATGAGTGCTAATCCCAGTGTGTTTAGTGTACAACATCACATGTCATTTCACCTTCGATTCACGGTTTGAAAATGTAGCATTTCGCCACATGCTAATCCTAACCAGAAAGGAAGAATTTTCAGAATAAAACTGATTTAAATTAAATAGTGTATTTAATTCAAATTCCGCCATATCCACATTGATTTTAATTTCTAACACTATACATATATTTGATTTGTGCACTGCGACCTGTTTAGCTTAATGATGTTTATTTATTTTCCCTTTTCCCTTTATGAGTATTTTCTGTTAGTTATAATAGTTTTGTTTTGAAAGAGTGGTTTTATTATTGATCCAGTAGTAGGTGTTAAGGCAACGTCCGGATGCCAATCGTTCTTAAAACCAAAAAGAAGAAATCCTTCCCGCTTTTATTTTGACGTCCTCAAATCGCACCGGAAGTGAAGTTCCCAGCTCTTTCTAACCTGGATCGAGGTGGCGTCTCGTCGCTACGGTTCTCTCTCTGTGTTCCTGAGAAAGTGCGTGTGAGCTCCAGCTCTACTGATCCATCATCTCTGTGTTTGGATAAACCTCCGAATGGACTCTGTGCTCTTTTTTCTGGAGCGTTTACCTCGCACTATAGGAGCTAGCTTAGCATGCTAGCTGGAAACACGTTAGCAACGCTAGTCAGATTGAGAGTTTGACGGAGAGAGAAACGGTGTGTTTAACGGAGTCTGCAGGAAAAGGTGATCTAGTAAACATGAGTGAAGTCCAAATGCTGCTGTCGTTGAAGAAGCAGCGACTCACTGCTGCTGCTGAAGAGATATTTGCTCTGTTTGAAAAAACGATAGCAGAGCTCGAGGAGGAGCTGTTTCTTTCCAAAGAGGAGAACAAGAGACTCCAGAAGCTACTGGACGCTGTTTTACAGCCTCAACTTCGGATACACAGAGCAGGTCTGTTCCCTTTACCCTTAATTAACACTTTAAACTCTTCAGTAGCACTTTATTATCACATTAATAACACTTTAGACCATTTATCAGCATTTCATATCTTTAAGTTTATCTTATTAAAGTAAAAGTATGTATGTATTATTAGACACGTGTACTTTATTATAATAATTCAAATGTATTTCGGAAGAGCAAACTTACTAAAATAAATATATTTATAAAAATACATGAATTGAATAATATGCCATTTAATGTACTGATTTAAAGAGCCTGTGACACGAGTTTCCCCCATCATCCAAACCCATCAATTTGAGTAAATATTGTCCCCTTGAAAACTGTTACTGAACTGATTTTGGATATTTGTACTTTGATAACCATTAATCTGCCCTTCAATGTTGACCATTTTCTGGATCTTCTCTGGGATTCTTCAAGTCCCGCCAAATTATGTGTGACGTCATTGCGGGCACAGCGCTCCAGCTGCACCGTTCAGGATCCCAGCATCTGCATGTAAACGCACGATGGCGCACACAGCAGCAAGCTCAGACAGCGATGACAGTTTAATTTTGAACGTGTCTGAGAGCTCATATGAGGCTGAAGGATCGGTTTATGTTGTATCTGTTAGAAGTTTAGGAATTAGGTGCGTCAATATGGGCGATAATACGGTCATGTAGCCAGTGGTGGACTGGGACTAAAAATCATCCCGGGACTCTCGACCGGCCCACTTCGGTACCGCTAGTAAATTGTCAACGGGGGGAGTGGGGGATGTGCTAGTGACTTATCCGACCGGCCCACTTCGGTACCGGCCCATCGGGATGCGTCCCGATGGCCAGTCCGCCACTGCACCCAGCCCACGTAAACTGTCAACGGGGGGAGCCTCGCTGCGGGGAAACGGTGGACCGAGTGTCCCGATCGGAGTGGGAATAATAATAATAATTAAAACTGCGGTCGCACTTGTGCGCGCAGTGATGAGCGGGCCCTCGCGTCGGTGCGCCTGTCGGGGAGGGCGGCAGGTCGTCCCGGCGTCAAGCAGACGTGCGCGAGTCCTGGGAAATGAGCCGTTTGTCATTTCTCTAATTTTCGCGTCCCAGACTCCCAGGTGCTCCGGCAGCGACCCGGAAACGGATGTCGAAGGAAAACAAATTTCTCTAAAGGGTCGTCGAGGATCGATTATCGAGGAGGCTGTCTGGAGGAGCCGTAACCGAGGATACACTGATTTAGAGGAGAGAGGAGTGTCTCTGGAGGAGCTATAACCGAGGGTACACTGAAGTATTCTCCTGAGACGATTTCAGCCAACAGTGATGTTTAAAAGAGGTGTGACGCATGGCTGGACTTCTGTCAACAAAGCACAGCTCTGCAAACTGTTCCCGTTGTGATTATAAGTTATTTGAGATGATCAAATGTGCATCAGACTTTCTGCCCTTTACCGTATTGTGTGTGTGTGTGTGTGTGTGTGTGTGTGTGTGTGTGTGTGTGTGTGTGTGTGTGTGTGTGTGTGTGTGGTGTGTGTGTGTGTGTGTTGTGTGTGTGTGTGTTGTGTGTGTGTGGTGTGTGTGTGTGTGTGTGTGTGTGTGTGTGTGTGTGTGTTGTGTGTGTGTGTGTGTGTGTGTGTGTGTGTGTGTGTGTGTGTGTGTGTGTGTGTGTGTGTGTGTGTGTGTGTGTGTGTGTGTGTGTGTGTGGGTGTGTGTGGGTTTGTGTGTGTGTGTGTGTGGTGTGTTGGTATGTGTGTGTGTGTGTGTGGTGTGTGTGTGGTGTTGTGTGTGATTGTGTGTGTGTGTGGTGTGTGTGTGTGTGTGTGTGTGTGTGTGTGTGTGTGTGTGTGTGTGTGTGTGTGTGTGTTGTGTGTGTAGTGTGTGTGGTGTGTGTGTGTGTGTGTGGCCTCAGTAGCTTATCTGACATATAATTGGTAAAAAATGGTACATTCTCCGTTAGCCTACCAGCTCCCCGTTTGAGCGAAGGACTATTCCTTCTCAATGTAGCATGACATTGGATATGCGCTGAAGTTGTCCTGGATTGGAATTGTTCCGATCATTCCCCCTATGAGGAGTTTGCAGAAATGTCCTTAAAATGCATGAAAAACAGCCATTTTTCAACATGGCCGACTTTCTGGTGGGCGGGGCTAATGGAAGGCAATTTGAAATATGTGTGCAATCATAATAGCAATATGTATACAGCGTTTCGTGAATATTGGAAAAAGTATATGCGAGTAGTTTGGAGTCATTTGTGACATGTAAATCGTAATAAATGGTGTATTCGCTGTTAGCTTACGACCTCCACGATTGAGCTATAAACATTTTCTTCTCAATTTAGCATCATATTGGATAGGGGCTGAACTTGTGCTGGATTTGAATTTTTCCGATCATTCCCCTAGGAGCAGTTTGCAAGAATGTGCTTAAAATGCATGAAAAACGCAAATCTTTCTAAATGGCCGACTTCCTGGGGGGCGGGGCTAATGGAAAGCAATTTGAAATATGTGTGCAATCATAATAGCAATATGTATACAGCGTTTCGTGAATATTGGAAAAAGTATACGCGAGTAGTTTGGAGTAATTTGTGACATGTAAATCGTCAAAAATGGAAAGTTCTCCGTTCGCTTACGAAGTCCTCGTTTGAGCGATCGACTATTCCTTCGCAATTTAGCATCACATTGGAAATGGGCTGAACTTGTCCTGGATTGGATTTTTTCCGATCATTCCCCTAGGAGGAGTTCGCAAGAACGTGCGTAAAATGGCCGACTTTCTGGGGGGCGGGGCTAATGGAAGGCAATTTGAAATATGTGTGCAATCATAATAGCAATATGTATACAGCGTTTCGTGAATATCGGATTAACTATATTCGAGTAGTTTGGAGTAATTTGCGACATGTAAATCGTCAAAAATGGTGTATTCGCTGTTAGCTTATGACCTCCACGATTGAGCTATCAAAAATGTTCTTCTCAATTAAGTATCATATTGGATAGGGGCTGAACGTGTCCTGGATTGGAATTTTTCCGATCATTCCCCTAGGAGGAGTTTGCAAGAACGTGCGTAAAATGGCTGAAAAACGCACATTTTTCAAAATGGCCGACTTTCTGGGGGGCGGGGCTAATGGAATGTATTTACAAATATATCCGCAATTCCATAAGAAATGTCTGTGCCAAAATTCGTGAAGTTCTGAGAAACTATATGTGACTACCACACAATAGGGGGCGCTAGTGAGCAGTTGTTTTGAAAAATTAAGTTATATTTTTACATTCTTGAAAAAGACGTGGGCTATGACGCGTGTACCAATTTTTGCGTACCGAAACACATTTTAGCTCATCGTCATAAAAAAAAAAGTACAGGCCACGCCCACATTTGTCATTCGTTGTGACACTTTAAATATAAGTCCATACTCATCCCCAGAGTATGTCTAAAAAAAAAAAAAAAAGATTTCGTCCATCAGTTCATGAGTTATACATTTGTCATGTTTTTGGCGCCCCCTATTGTCCAAAATGGAAATTACTTTTTGTGCTTATTCCCCAGTACAGACTGAACCTTACCACCAAAATGTGTGTTTTTTTGGTACATTGTTGAGTTATGAGCATTTCTATCTAAGCCCCGCCTTTTTGCAAACACGTTTAGAGTAATGACGGCCACATTTATCGACTGAACATGCTCATTTCCTACGATAATGTGTCTGACCCTCCGGCGATACTGTATACTGAGTTTGTTGTTGAAAAAACTAAATTTGAAATTTAAGTGAATATTTAACTGTTTTTAAAATTATGCTAATTAAAAAATTATAAAGTAGGCGGAGCTTAGGGGTACAACGACATTATATGTAGAGCAGGTCCAGCCGAGTAAGTGTGAAAAATGTCAGGTCATTTGGAGTTACGGTGCGACTTTGTACATCTTTCCAAAAACGGAAATGGCCATAGGTGGCGCTAGAGAGCATGTTGAACAATTTGAACAAATTGAGTCCAGAATATTGTAGTTTTCACCGATTCTGGAATCTGTGCAAAATTATACAACTTTTTCAGCGTTCTAAAGGCCTCAAAAATAGGAAACGCCAGCAGAAAAAAAATAATTCCACCAATAACAATAGGTTCCTCGCACTTCGTGCTAGGACGCCGTTGGGTCCTAGCGCTCCGTGCTCAGGCCCTAATAAGAATTCCACGAATAACAATAGGTATCCTTGCACTTCGTGCTAGGACGCCGTTGGGTCCTAGCACTCTCGTGCTCGGGCCCTAATAATAATTCCACGAATAACAATAGGTATCCTTGCACTTCGTGCTAGGACGCCGTTGGGTCCTAGCACTCTCGTGCTCGGGCCCTAATAATAATCCGTGCATTTTACCCATTAATTTCCCCAACATTGTGGTAAAAAAAACACACGTTTAATCCATGTTGGTGTACTACAACTACAAAAAGCATCGGTTTGTTTTCTCATCAGGAAATGCAGACCGGCTCAAACAAACGATTTTTAAATCATCCTCACGATCATTTAATCTATCATATGTTCGCCGAATTGACATGAAAGCACTAATAAATGTAGTTTCATCCACTTGAGTTTACAACTACAAAAATAATCGATTTGTTTTTATATCACATCCGACGGGAGGAAATTCAGCAGCTCTCACTACCAATTTTTAATCCTAATTTAATCATCATCTTCACCACGATCATTTATGTTTATGTTCGCCGAATTGACATGAAAGCACTGACAAATATGAATATACTGTAGTCAACTTCATTAAAATGTTATTAACGTGCCTAAACTCAGTAATTCACCATTTCTACGCATGACAACACACTTTGTCCGTGTTTGGCTCTCTCGCCGCACAGTGAAGCGTTCCCGCATTGACGTCACTTCCGGCTTCCCCCAAAACTTCAAAATGAGTCGAAGGAATTTCCCACCGATGTTCGAAATTATTAATATTTATCGGAACGGTATCGCACCTTCTTTTTTAAACTGACGGTTCGAGATTACTAGTAGCCCAATATTTCAATGCACAACAGTTGTTGGGAGGCTGTCACAGGCTCTTTAAATATTACCTGTTGTGGCTATTTGTCAACAACAATAAAACTTCAAAAGGCCACTGAGGCACCAGATATACAGTAGTGGATCTTACGCAGATCATGAGTTGGTAATGAGTCCATTTTCCAGACAAGGCATCAACGTTTTTGTGGTATTTATTAGCTTCACCTTGGCAAGAACAATACAGCAAAAGGTGTTGAAATGTTTGCTGAACTCAGCCCTGATACTGGTAAAAAACCATAGACCTTCCCGGTGCCCAGACTGCTGCTGTGCCCTGATTGACTTAAATAAACCCAGCTGTGTGCGAAAATTAACCCATCACCTTCAAAATAAAAGCATTTTAGCTGGAACACAACTTAAATAATATGGCTGTAAATTAATTAATTCTACAAAACAAAAAATAACAAATAAATACATTAAATACATGTGAAAAATACTGAATAGCTTCCACATTCCGGCCCCTAATTGTGAGAATCACAATTACCCTTATGTAAAACATATAAGGGAGCTATTCTCTCTATCCATGAGCCATAGTGTCTTCTGTGTCACCTTCTCTGTAGCCACTGAAAGATAAACAGATGGTAAGAAGACAGGATAGGAAGAGAAAATAGATAGAATTGTCCATGATCTTATTCTGTGGCCTCCACCAGCAGGCAGATCTTCGTCACAGGTCTCTCCAAGACGCTGGTTTTGGTTTGGATGCACACAAAGCGGAGCTGCAGGATTTCTGCTTCACACACGTTGCATACCGCTATTTTACTGTCTTTTTCGGACACCTTAAAATAATGCCAGACCGGTGAAGCCATTTTGGCGATCTTGTTTTGCCGCACACAGAGAAAAGTGTCATGTATTTTACGTCATGCGATCGGCATGTTTAGAGAGCACCGATCGATCGGTAGAGAGTGAGTATCGGCCGATTTCGATCAGTGACCGATCGATCGGAGCATCCCTAATTTCCAGTGTAGGCCACTCACTCTCAGGCAAATACAGGAATTCTGGGCCTTTAATCCATTTTCCATGTGTGAGAAATTCTTCGGCTCTTAATCCACGTGAGGCTTCGTCAGCAGGATTGGCATTGGAGCCCACATACTTCCACTGGTCAACATCTGTAGCTTCTCTGATCACAATGACTCGGTTGGCAACAAACGTATGAAAACGTCTGGTTTCATTGGAGATGTATTTGATGACAGTCGTGCTATCGGTCCAAAACACTGACTTCTCCAGTTGCCATTGTAATTCCCTTTGAAGCATTCCATCCATTCTGACAGTGAGGACTGCCGCTGTGAGCTCCAAACGAGGAATAGTGATGTGCTTCAGAGGTGCAACTCTGGCCTTTCCAGCAAGAAATGAAACATGCACCTTATTGCCACCTTCCAGTCTCAGGTACGACACTGTACCATAACCAGCTTCACTGGCATCAGAAAAATTATGAATTTGTGCTTTCACAGATGTTTTAAAGTTCAGGGTTTTGATACAGCGTTCCACCTTGAATACACTCATCCTTTGGAGGTCACTCAGCCAATTAGACCACTGTTTGGAGAAGGAGGGGGACATGTGTTCATCCCACTTCATGTTTTGCCGGTGTTACAACCCGCCTCCCTACTTAATGGTAGTGGCTCGTCAGGCAGTCCGCAACATAAAACAAAAATACACAACACGTAGGCACTAAACAGTGATCGTACATGTATTGCCACAATCATAAAACATACACTGGAGGACAGGTAAAACAAACAAAAGACGGAGGGGACTTGGGCCAACCACACCACGGGCCGTAGGATCCAGAGCCTTCCTCCGCTACCCAAAATCACACACAACCTAATGGGAGAAATAAATCACGAAAACCTAACTTTAACACATCCTCCAGGAAACACAACAAAAAGCAAAACAGCTCTGCCACAGCAGAGACATCCGGAGTAGTGATCGGCTTCCTCCTTCTCCTTCAGCCTCCTCTTTTATGTTCGGCTGATTGGCAACTGGGAACACCTGGGCCAAGCTCGGCTGAGTGACAACTGGGAACACCTGGGGAAGGCGGAGCCAGGTGTACCTGCACAGCAGAGAGAACAAAGAGGACAACAAAAAGGGGGGGGAGTACGTAACTGCCGACAAAGCTCCTGCAACAGTAACTTGGCTGGCATTGTAAAAGGAGCCAAAAATCCTATAGGGTCATACAGAGAGCTGACCACCGACAAGATAGCTCTCCTGGTCTGTGGGCGTGGCTGTAATGAAGTCCTAAAGCTGAACTGGTCGGACTCCACGCACCATTGCAGTCCAAGTGCTCTTTCCATAGGTAGGTGATCTCTGTCCAAATTCAGCTCTTTCATCTCTGTTGCTCTGATGTCACCTGGGATTGACGTCAAGACACAACGGCTGGTTGTCACCCATTTTTGGAGGTTAAATCCTCCCTGACTAGAGAGCAGAGTCAAATCCTTTACAAGCTTAATTGCATCTCCCTCCGAGGCTGTAGACTTCAGGCAGTCGTCTACATAAAATATGTGATTGACTGTTTTGATCACTTCAGGAGGGAAGTGAGCTGCATTGTCCTCTGCAATTCGCCTCAAGGCGTAATTGGCACAGCTGGGGGACGAAACAGCTCCAAACAAGTGTACCCTCATTCGATATTCTGCTGGTTCCTGGTCAGTGTTGCCCTGAGGCCACCAAAGAAAGCGAAGAAAGTTCATATGTTTATCAGGCACCTGCACCTGATGAAACATGGCCTGGATGTCAGCCATGACCACGACATGCTCTTTTCTGAAGCGAATGATGTTCCACAGATATGCGGTTTGTTGTGACAACAGAGCAGCCAGTCTTAACTCTGCCGTTACTTCCACTCCTAAGTGGTCCATTAACCAGTTAAGCCCTGAGCCTGTTTTTCAGGTTTCAGGCTCGAAAATGCCACTAACACAACAAATGATATATCTTCACTTCTAAAAGGGGTAAATTAATAATTATTTTTCTCAAAGCAAGGTTACATCTGTGAGTTGGATGTAGAAGTGTCAGAATCAATATAGATGTTTTTATTTTAAAGTAAATTCAGATGGAACATAGTAAAAACATGTAAATTCTAATGTCCACCTAAAAAAAAACCTTTACTTATAGTGAAAACCACCCTTGCATGATGGGTTAGTAGACTAAAAGCTTTAGGAATCCAAACTATAACATATAATAAGTACCCTGTATCAAGATTGATGCAAAACAAGTTAAATTTGACCTTTTTAGAGAGATTTAGAAAAATAAAGTCTAAGCGGACTCACCTCTGGGTAATTTGGGAACCATCGGTTCCATTTGAACTTTTTCACTGTAAAAATCATTTTATTACTTTGAATTATCACTATAGGTATTCATTCCATCCAAATACAACTGTTGTGAAAAAAATAAAAAAAAATAAAACATAGGCTTACTCTTACAGTGAGCCTCTGAATTAGCCCCGAGCGAAAAATGCTAACCTATTACAGCACCGAAAATCACTCCTCGCTCCCTTATTACTTATCCTAGCTGCACATCCAACACATTGTTTATGATCGCAAGGAGACACAGAATCTAACGGTGCCCACCTGAACAGCCCAACACTGAAAGATACAAACTTGCGACGTTATCAACAAAAACGTACATCAAAACAAATGGCGCTAGCGCTAATGCGCTAGGCTAACAATGACTTACCTTCCTCGTTGTCTGGTCTAAACTGGTCTTCAATGGCATTAAAACGATAAAAACGATGATGTAGTTAATCCATAGATTAATATCCAATGGGGCTGTGTCCCCTTTGAAATGTTCTGATAATCTATAAGCAATAAAACTGCAATTCCGTTATCTGCTGTCCGCTCTGTGCTCCGTGCGCTCTGGGTCCTGCATTTCCTGCTTCTTTACGTTGTAAACAATAAATGAAGTGGGCTGCGTAATGTTGGCACGCTGGCTGGCATTCTTTATAATTTGCGCAGGACCATATCTCTGGAACCCATTGGTCGATTCGTGTGATTTACACCTTTTTCTTAACCATCAGAACCAATAGAATCGATGGGCAGTTCCCAAATCTACGTAAACATTACCATAGCGGACATAATAGAGAAGCAAACGAAGCATATCTGAAAGTGCAAGCCTGGACGGCAATACTTTATACCGAGTATATTGCCATAAATATGATGATTGATGATCAGTAACAAATTATACGTGACACAAAGACATTGGATTAACCTTGAGATGCGTTTTTATTCCGTTGAACACAACTTTTGATCACAAATCAAAAAAGGTAAGACGTAATTATTGTAATATTTTTGAAACCGGATGTTGTTTACTTTCTCTTTTCTGGCTGATAGCTCCAGGAATTCGAGGTCGGACAGTGATGACATTACATGTGTGGAATCTGTGGAGTCTCAGCTTTAAATCGTATATCTTGTTTGTGCAGTTAAGATAGTAATAAGGGCATTTCTACCGTGTGTTGTGTGTAAAAAAGCGTTAGCATTAGTTAGCATTTTTTCGCTCAATGCTAATTCAAAGGCTTGGTATTACTCTTGTGTTTTTTTTAGCTAACAATTTTTCTTATTGTCAGTTAGCGGAGTTTCTTACCTTTTTAAAAGGGTATGAAACATTAATAGTTTCATAAATGTTAAGAAGCCCTGAGACATGTGAGAAAAAAAAAACTGTGGGAGGGGTCCACTGGGGGGACCTTCGGGCTTAACTGGTTAATGACCCAGCCGACTCTTGTTCTGACTGCGTATGGGCCTTCATCTAGGCTGTTGATCAGCTCCCATCACTTTTGCTGCATCAGTTCCGATGAGCAAATCCACATCTGCATTCAAGTCGTGCAGCTTTATGTTACTCAAGTAAGGCCATTTTTCCACATCATCCTGTCGTGGAATGTTGTTTGACGACCTCAGTGACCTCCTCCCAGGAGATTGGTGTTGATCCCCCGTCATACTCCAGCTCTACTTCTAACATAGAGGGCGGAGTTGTCGGGTTCAGGAGTTCCTCAAAGTGTTCCTTCCAATGCCCTAACACTCCATCAGTTGAGGTCAACAACGTCCCATCCTTACTGTACACAGCTTGGATGGTTCCCTGCTTCCCCCTCCTGAGGTGTTGGACAGTTTTCCAGAACAACTTTGGTGCTGTCCGAAAGTCCTTCTCCATGTCTTCTCCGAACTTCTCCCACACCCGCTGCTTTGCCTCTGCCACGGATGAGGCTGCTGCCCTTCGGGCCTGTCGGTACCTTGCGACTGCCTCGGGAGTCCCCCGGGATAACATATCCCTGAAGGCCTCCTTCTTCAGTCGGACGGCTTCCCTGACCACCGGTGTCCACCAGGAGGTTCGAGGGTTACCGCCCCTTGAGGCACCTAGGACCTTGAGACCACAGCTCCCCGCCGTGGCTTCGGCAATAGAGGCTTTGAACACCGACCACTCTGGTTCAATGTCCCCAACCTCCACAGGAATGCCCGAAAAGCTCCGCCGGAAGTGTGAGTTGAAGGCCTCCTGAACTTGGGCCTCCTCCAGACGTTCCCAGTTCACCCGCACTACACGTTTGGGCTTACCAGGTCTATCCAGAGGCGTCCCCCGCCACTCGACCCAACTCACCACCATATCAACATTGATTTTAATTTCGAACAGTATGTATGTACATAACTATGTATGTCGTATGTACTGTATAATGTACACATGTAGAGTTGTAGAAAAGACATGGTGTACAGACAGTACAGTACACTCTGACTGTACAGTCACTACAGTGTATACTGTATAGTAGGTGTGTAACAGTGTAATGTGTATAGTCTACTCTACACTCTACCTTTCAGCAAGGTTTTAGGGATTTAGGCTCAGTCAGCTCAGGCACTGTTCGGTTACTTTAGTTTGGTAAATGAAATAAATGTTTGAACTTTGTAGTAGTTCACTGTAGTTGCTGTCATAAGTCATTTGTAGACTAAGTGGCAAAAAGTTTTTTTTTTTACATTTGTACTTTGTAGAGAAATGTAGACACAAGTTGGAAGGGAGCACAATAAACCTGACGAGTTTGAATTTGAGTTGATTATGAGTTTATTTTCAATTGATAATTAGCTCACAATAAGTTCACTTTAGTCACACAACTTGACACAAGTCCGGACTTATAAGTCCGGACCTGAACCTGAACCTCTGGACTTGAGTCCGGATCCAAAAATGCATAGGTCTGTACAACTCTGTCACTCATTTGGCTTTTCACTTGAACTGCAACAATTGAAAACACAGCATTGCACTCATCTCCAGCCCCTATATGGCCACATGTTTGAGACTGACCAGATGTTACACTCAGAGGGCTCACAGGTTCTTGTGCTTCATTAAAAGGTGTACTTATACCCTTATGCTCAATGTGAAGGACTGAAGGATGCTTTTGCTGACACCCACTGCAATCCAATCGACTCCTGCAGTCTTTGCTTATGTGTACCCGTTTCAAGCAACCAAAACCAATTCCATGCTCCTTTATGAAATGTATATTGTCCTTTTGTGTCTTTAACTTAAACTGTGAGCATTTTTCCAGTGAGTGGCTGGTTTGTTGGCAGAATAAACAGCATTTGTTGTGACTTTGGGCAGAAAAGGACTTGATCTTATTATCCATGTAGCCTTTGTTTCTTTCTTTCATTGCAGTGACACCGGTGGCAAAGGTGCCCTGTTTCCGATGCCTTGGTTCACTGTAGGGCTGAACGATTAATCGATTTTAAATCGAAATCGCGATTTTAAATGATGCGATTATCAAATCGCAACGCCTGCAATTTTTTTTTACTTTTTTTTTTTCTTCTTCTTGTGTGTCAGTCATCCACACCAATCAGAAGTGCTGTGCTCCACATGTACCAGCCTTTGTTAATCAATCAGAAGTGGCCCATGATAGAAGGTGATAGACAGATTGATCCAATCACCTGCCAAGTATTTTTGAAAGTGCCTGCCCTTTCCAAATGGCTTCCAATGGAGCTCTCCTATATGGTTTGGTGAAACAAAGCATCTGAGTCAGGTTAGTAATGCTCCATCACATGTTCTACATCTATTACAGGGTGAATCTTAAACTGAAGCTTGACTTTAAAGCAACCCAACGGAAGTTTCATGTAAGTTTAGTTCTTTCACTCGTAGCTCGGGCTGCGGGGGTGCTAGAGACGGGAGCACGTTGATACGACCTTCCTAGCCGGAGTTATGGCCCCATTTTACAATAAACTTCCGTTGGGTTGCTTAAAAATAAATATCGCAATCGCAATATTTGTCAGAACAGGGAAAAGGATTTCAGTGATTTGACATCTTCTGCTTTAACCAGAGGCCAGCTATCAATGTTGTCCATATAAGCAGAAGCAATTTTGTATTCATTTCCAAAATGTTCAGCAAGCAGGGATTTGGCTCTTTGGTATCCTTGAACAGAGGGGAGGTGCTGACAACTTTTCACCAGGTCTCTTGGTTGCCCCTTGGTGAACTGCTCCAACAAATGTAAACAATCACTTGCATTATCAATTTTAACCTCAACACAATTTTCAAAGTATCTGATGAAAGAATGTTACTGAAGAGGATCACCATCAAATGTGGGTATATTTCTCACTGGTAGGGAGGATGCTAAATGTTGCTGTACTAACATTGTAGTGATGTCAGTTTGGCGTTGCATGATATTCACAATGTCATTTTGGGTGTCATTATTGCATGTGATATTCAAGGAGGTTGCTCGTCCTGTCTGTTGAGCATCATGAACCACCTGTGTTGGTTCTTGAGTGTATAGTGGTCTGAGGTCCGTCTGTAACACTGCCATTTTTTTAGGCCTGACAGTTTGTGATGTGTCTTTAAACCTGATGGTCTGTGAGGTTTCCTTTGGTCTTACAGTGACAGCCTGGGCATTAGGGTGAAATTCATTTTGCATGTTATTTTTGTCATTTCTCTGTGGGACAAATTGATTAGCTTGAGGATTGAGTTGCCTTGTACTCTGAGCCTTGTTCCTTTCCAGATAAGAGTTCATTCCATCCCTTTTGGAGCTGCATTTTGAGCTAGTTTCCAGAACATTGATTTTGGCATTAGTTGCAGCTAGCTCGGTCTCCAGAGCAAACTGTTCCTTTTCTTTTCTTAGTTCCTCTTTTTCTTTTCTTAGTTCCTCCTCCTTTGCTTCCAACTGATGCTTTCTTTTTAAAGCCTTCATTCGCTCCACAATTGCTGCTTTACCAGCCTCTGCTTTTAGCCTGGCAGATGCGGTGGATGATGTTTTAGATACATTAGAGTGTGTTTTGTGTTGCCTTTCCTTTGGACCTTAAATGTTAGAGGCACTGTCCTCCGGATTGATATCATCAATAACAGCACTTTGTTTAGTTTGAGTCTCAACATCAGTTTCAACATCAACATTGCTAACATCATTGTCATGATTTTCCACTTCATTGTCAACATTTTCATTTGATTCCACATGAGGGTGCCCAGCAGCAGCAAATCTCTTTTTTGTGTCCATATATCTACGCCGGGATTCTGAGTCGAGGCTAATCCTGTTGCTGTGGTCGTGTGTCCTGGATCCTCTATCCTGAGCACTGGATTTGAGTCCTGGACTTCGAGTCGTGGCTGAACCTGTCTCTGCGGTCCTGCCTGACTCCCACCATACTACTTCCCTGATGGCTCCCACAGGATTGCTGACATCCTCGTGGATTCATCTTCTTATTATAGACACATGCATTTCCAAACATTTGGACTACCTATGTTGTAAATGTATCATCTTTTCGATCATCTGTTGCACGTCTGTCCATACTGGGAGAGGGATCCCTCCTCTGTTGCTCTCCCTGAGGTTTCTCCCATTTTCCCCTTTAAACTGTGGGGTTTCTCTGGAAGTTTTTCCTTGTACGATGTGAGGGTCAAAGGACAGAGGGTGTCGTATTGTCATACTGATATTCTGTACACACTGTGAAGTCCACTGAGACAAATGTAACATTTGTGATATTGGGCTATATAAATAAACATTGATTGATTGATTGCAGGTGAACATTTTACTGCACCATCGTTACTGTTATGTCAGAAGGTGCCATCAAATGTTCTGATGATGCTTGCATACTTTTACTTAAATAAGGTTTGAATGCAGTATTTTAATTCTATACTGTAGGCGTGGTGTATCTGTGAACGATCCCAAATACAAACCCTTTTTCATTTTCAAAGGGGCTGGGCTACATAAGTTGAACTGAGACAACAAAAATAAACATTAAGTGGGACAAAGAAAGATAATGTGAAAATATAAAAACAAAGGCATTAATTAGGGCTGAAAAATGTCTCCCATTGTAATGGTGATTAGATTTTGAAATGCTAACACTTAACAGTTTATTCTGACTGTGTGTCTCCTGTTACCTGCAGACGTCCAGCAGCTGGTGGTGGTTAAAGAAGAGGTTCTCCCTGACCAGCAGGAGGGGAGCACCAGTCTGGACCAGGAGGACCCAGAGCCCCCCCCACACATTAAGCAGGAACAGGAGGAACTCAGGGTCAGTGAGGAGGTGGAGGAGGCTGATATCACCAAGTCCACTTTCACTCCTGACCCTGTGAAGAGTGAATATGATAAAGAGAAACCTCAGTCCTTTCAGCCTCATCAAAGACAAACTGAACACATGGAAACAGAAGCTGATGGAGATGACTGTCGAGGGCCAGAACCAGCCAGGAACTCAGATCCAGAGAGCAGTTTACAACCAAAGACTGAGGACCACACAGGAGACTCTTCTGAACCCGACACTGAAGACTCTTCTGAACCCGACACTGGAGACTCTTCTGAACCTGACACTGAAGACTCTTCTGAACCTGACACTGGAGACTCTTCTGAACCTGACGCTGAACACAGTGCTGATTGGAAGGAGACCAGAGAACCTGCGTCAGGCTCAAACTCACTGAAAAATAGAAATGAATCTCTCAGTGATCCACGACGTAGTGCTGAAAAGAAGCCATTCAGCTGCTCAGTCTGTAAGAAAGCTTTTTCACTGAATGGAAATTTAAAGGAACACATGAGAATCCACACAGGAGAGAAAGCACACAGCTGTACAGTCTGTAAGAAAGCTTTTTCACATAGTGGACATTTAAAGGCACACATGAGAGTCCACACAGGAGAGAAAGCACACAGCTGCTCAGTTTGTAAGAAAGCTTTTTCACAGAGTGGACATTTAAAAGAACACATGAGAGTCCACACGGGAGAGAAACCTTTCAGCTGCTCAGTCTGTAAAAAAGCTTTTTCACGGAGTGATCATTTAAAGTCACACATGAGAGTCCACACAGGAGAGGAAGAATAGAGCTGCAATGTTTGTGACAAAAGATTTAAATGGCATAATCGTTTCAAGACACAAGTGTGTTGCTCGTCAGCTGCTTCTGTAACTGTAAGGGAATACATTTGTCTATTTTGTGTCCTGATGACCTAATGCCGTTACATGTAATACGTTACTCCCTAAGCCTGATTTCACCCACCTGCAACCGATTCACTCATAATCACAAATGTTCATTTATTTGACCCCTTGACTCGACAACTTTCTTGTTTAGTAATCGTTACATCTCCTCAGGACCAAGTTCCTGTATCCTGCCTTTCACCTGCTGATCACCCACTGCTCATTTAAGGTGGACTGACCTTTACAAGGGACCAGCTAGTCTTAGTGTCTTAATGCAAACGTTTTGTAAAGTGATGCTAGACCAACAACGTGCTGTTGGGTTGTGTGCTCTCTGCAGGACGGTGTCTGTACTCAAAGGTTCTTGATGAAATGAGAGCTTCACTCTGTTTTTGTTGTCTATACGACGCCAACAGAGCGATACGTCTTCTTTCCAGCAGATGGCATACATGTTACATCATCCAGTTCAACTGTCATCCACACATTAATGATTCAAAACAGCAATGTGTGAGATAAGGCTAGTAATTGACTATTTCAACAGAATGTGAAGAGGTTACAGTCTTGAGGCCATGTCCAATATGTTTATGCTTTGTTTGATTAAATCTACTGAAATAAGCATTCAATGACTCAATTATTCTGAATTACTTTCATTACGTCATGGGTTTGCATTGCAATATTAGAACGCATAAAACCCAAGTGGATGGATCCAGAGGAGAACCAGAAGATAGTCCGTATAGAGCCTTCAGGTTCTGAAAATGATCAGGGACGGGAGCTAGAAAAAAAAATCCAAAACCCTGAATTGAGCTAGAAGATAGCCAGCACAAAGCCAAGAGAGACCCAGTAGAAAGACAGGAAGGAGCCAAAAGAGTTTGTATTTTGTATTTTTTTTATATTCAAGCTCTTCTTTTAAGATATTAGAACTTCCTATCTCAACATGTATCCTTTTATTCCAATTAAACCTTACATTTGTGCTGCCAATTATTGAGACTGTTTCACAGCTTTATGTTAAATATTTAGGCTGTTTTCTTTACATATAGATGACATCGGATGAACAGCACGATCCACTCTGCTGGATTCTGCCCAAATCGGCTCAACATTCATGCAAACATCTCGCTTTACCCATACTCCTGCAGTTATATTGTTCTGGATTCATAGTGAAGAGTATTAGATGTTCTGCACTCTTATTGTTATGTATTTAATATAAAGTCAAATACCCATAAAGTCAGAAAAGTCAAGAGACTCACTTAAGGAAAAACGTTCTTCATTTGCACATAAACATGGTCGAATATTTAAAGTTGTGACCAGATGGTGTCGCCCTAATCCGTGTATCTACGGTCCATTTGTTTTTCTTTATTACACAAGTTAGCGGAAGAGCGTCTGAGAGGCCTTTTTGTTTTTTACCTTACTAAATGGTCATTGGAGCGAGGGGCGGGGCGAAACTCGCGGAAGTGATTTCAAAACAAAAGCCCTCGTTTGCTTGGAAGGTGATAATATTATAAACAAGGGGAAACAAGGTGAATTTAGCGATCACAACGAAAACAGCCAAGACACATATCGAGCCCAGAAAATGAATGTTATCAAGGGCTGTAAATATAATAGGCCTTTGTCTAACACTGACAACATTGTAAGGATATTTAAACTATACAGCGATTCTGCACTGCGGTCACTCAGCCGTCTCTGGAGTTTGTTTTTTCAAATCAGCTGCTCTTCATTTTTCCCCTGCTGTATTCAATGAGAGATACAAATATTTGTTACCACAAGTTCTTAATAAAACTGACTCTGTTGGACTCAGTACTAGTTTGACTGCTACCAGAAATGAAAATAAGTACTTTTACTCTGTGTACTTTCTGAGTAATCCTCTGTCAGAGTCCCCTCCATAGTACATAATGCATGTTTTCGGCTGTCTTTGATGAGTGATACAAATCAAATGTTACCATTAGTTCTTAATGAAATTGATACTTTTTGACTTTGTATTAGTTAGCCTACTACTAACAATACATTGAAGTACTTTTACTGTGTATATTTTGAGAAATACTCTGTCAAAGTCCTTCTGTTGAGAACAAAATCAAGCCACTTCTGCTGTGCAGTCAGTAGAATATAAGCAGTCAGTAGAATATAAGCAGTCAGTAGAATATGAGCAGCAGTCAGTAGAATATAAGCAGCAGTCAGTAGAATATAAGCAGCAGTCAGTAGTATATAAGCAGCAGTCAGTAGAATATAAGCAGCAAAACGGGTCTTTAACCATAGTTTTATTTTTTAAGAAAAGTTGATATTTTGTTAAAAAACATGACTTTATTGTGTAGTGGGTGTTAACTGGCGTTTGGCTCATCATGCATACTAATAATCTAAAGAGGAAGGAAAGCTCTTAACAGCCTGATATCCGTCTGCTGCTCCTTGACGACAGAGGAAAGTTATCTTTAAACACATCGTTCTTCCTTCACTGTGAGTAGAAACAGTTTATTGATGTAATGATTCTGTAAACCTCCTGTGAACATTATTTAATCTGACATGTGTTATAGTCTCACAGAGATGAGAGGAGCAGCTATGAGTTTCACTGCAGCAGCGAGTGGATTAGTCGTCTTCCTGCTCTCTGTGTCAGGTACTGAACATCTACACTTACATTCATCACAGGAACAGAGGGGATTCTGGGAAAATATGGGACTTGTAAAACCAGGTCACATGTGGGAATAAGTGGGATGGATTTGTGTAAAAGCAAAAACCTAGCAGAAACATTTTAAATGTATTTGTGTGTAGAATTGTAGAAACACAAAGACGTTACTAGTTTGTTTGATGGATTTTCTGAAGATCTTGTCGTGCGTTGCCTCTGTCCTTTGCTCGAGTCATCTGCATAGAATATCTGTTTGCTCATCACCTTTACAAGCGTTAAAATGAGAGTATAGTGTCTGCATAACTGTTCCATCCTCTCTCTGTGAAAACACTTTGCTTTGTTTTTTTCATAAGACGACTTAAAGAATCTCCAGCTCTGTTTTTATTAAGTTTAAGTGATTTAGAGATATATTCTTATTCTAAGTCTTAACATATTGACTGAACTCTTATCGATCATACGTCTGCCCCTTCTAGTTCCTTCTCTCCTCTCTGACCTCAGTGTTATTTCCCACACTCTGAGTTACAGCAGTCTTCTTCTTTTTCTTATCTGCATCAGACAGAAGCTGCTCACACCTCAGTGCTCTGCATTCATAGTTATTGTTCAGATACCTCAGCAGCAACCTGACCACAGAGCGAACAGAGAGGGAACTGGAACGAGAATCACACACTGTTCTAATTAACCCTTTAACTGCCAGACCAAGACAAAAGCAATGGAAAACATATTTGGTTTGCATATTTTTATCAAATGGGCCACAAATAACCACAAACAATTTTTTTGTTTTGACTGACCAGACAGTTTTGTTTTTATGAGCCTCTACCATCTGGTCGAACTGGCTTTCTATGGTAAAAGTGCATTTTCAAGAATCATCATATACAGCTTTATTGAGTAGGTGTAACTGTATTAAGGGTTAAACTCATAACTTTATAACTTAGGGTTTAATGTAATTGACTTAAAAGACAATAAGAAATCAGGAGGAAGCCAGTCTCGATTGAGACCCATCAGCTGTGATCTGAGGCCACTCCCCCAACAGAAACTGTATTTAAATCTCATCCTAACCACTGACCTGCCAGTGTGCAACTCGATTTTGACAAGAAAGCTACTGGAGACTTCTAGAATAGTGTGAGTAACATTGTGTTTGTAGACTTCTCTGTTTCAGTGTGTGTACTCTGTATCAATGCTCTGTAGTTGATCTGACTGGAATTGTGTTTTTAAAACTCAAAACCGCTAGAGTATCTGTCAGGCAGAAACTTGGGAAAAGTCATTTGACTGAAACCTTAAAAGTGAACTAACTGACTGCTAGGGTTAACTTTGATTTAAACATTTGTAGAATACTAAGAGCTTTATTGAGTAGGTGTAACTGTATTAATGGTTAAACTCATAACTTTATAACTTAGGGTTTAATGTAATTGACTTAAAAGACAATAAGAAATCAGGAGGAAGCCAGTCTCGATTGAGACCCATCAGCTGTGATCTGAGGCCACTCCCCCAACATAAACTGTATTTAAATATCATCCTAACCACTGACCTGCCAGTGTGCAACTCGATTTTGACAAGAAAGCTACTGGAGACTTCTAGAATAGTGTGAGTAACATTGTGTTTGTAGACTTCTCTGTTTCAGTGTGTGTACTCTGTATCAATGCTCTGTAGTTGATCTGACTGGAATTGTGTTTTTAAAACTCAAAACCGCTAGAGTATCTGTCAGGCAGAAACTTGGGAAAAGTCATTTGACTGAAACCTTAAAAGTGAACTAACTGACCGCTAGGGTTAACTTTGATTTAAACATTTGTAGAATACTAAGAGCTTTATTGAGTAGGTGTAACTGTATTAAGGGTTAAACTCATAACTTTATAACTTAGGGTTTAATGTAATTGACTTAAAAGACAATAAGAAATCAGGAGGAAGCCAGTCTAGATTTCCTTTTGAGGGCCACCAGCTGCAGAGTTAACTAATTAAAAGGACTGCTGCTACAACCCGTTGCTGCAGATACACGCTTTACAACATCAGGAAGATATGTCCCCAGCTGACACAGAAAGCGACTCAGGTTCTGGTCCAGGCTCTCGTCATCTCACGCCTAGACTACTGCAACTCCCTCCTGGCTGGTCTACCTGCATGTGCCATCCGACCTCTGCAGCTCCTACATCCAGGACATGGTTAAACCGTACACCCCAGCGCGTGCACTACGCTCTGCATCAGCCAAACGACTCGCTGCGCCCTCGCTGCGAGGGGGACCCAAGTTCCCATCGGCGAAAACACGTGGGTTTGCTGTCCTGGCTCCAGGATGGTGGAATGAGCTCCCCATTGACATCAGGACGGCAGATAGCTTGCACATCTCCGATCGATTGCCCACCGATCATTATCGGCCGATATTCACTCTTAATAGTTTGATCGGTGCTCTCTATAAAGGCAGATCAGGAGGGCGGGATCTGATCGATATGGACATAAACGCGAGTGAAGTGTAACCGGACGCGAGAGAGAGATCAGATCAGCTGCTCCATAATCACCTGAAGCCCTGCCCACTGTTTAGTGCGCTGCATGAGAAACTGGGCTGTCAGGAGAGAGAGGGAGGGAGGGAGGGAGGAAAAGAGAGGATCCGTTTCTCCCGTGTTATTATTCAAAGTTAATGTAAACTTTTGAATAATGTACTTCATCTACTATAAGTAGTTTCTTTGAATGTAATAATTATGTTGTTTGTTGTTTGTGGAATCATTTATTGAAAAATGAATCTGAATTTTTCGATCTGTTACGATTATAAACTGAAGCAATATAAAAATGACTCCCATTAACTGAGTTTTAAACCTCAGCATATCCGGTCATAGTCCGGTAATTACCTGCTAACGGAAACTCTGCTTCACAATTCTTATTATTATTATTGAAACATGACCGGTAAGTTTCAAATTTGTCCGGTAAAATAAATTCTGTTCGGACATTTGACCGGCGAGAAAAAATCCTAGCGGAAACCCTGCTCCACAGATACTGCCCTCCTTGCTGTCACTGACGAATTGCACACTGCTAAAGCAGCCTCCCTCTCCTCTGTCATCATCCTTTTGGACCTGTCTGCTGCATTCAACACAGTGAACCATCAGATCCTCCTTCACACTCTCCAAGAACTTGGAGTTTCAGGCTCTGCACTTTCCCTCCTCACCTCATACCTCAAAGACTGCACCTACATGGTCACTTGGAGAAGGTCCGAGTCCGACCCTTGTCAATTAACTACAGGGGTCCCTCAGGGCTCTTTTCTTGGTCCCCTCCTCTTCTCCTTGTACACAAACTCGCTCGGATCAGTCATTAGCCTGCATGGTTTTTCATACCACTGCTACGCTGACGACACCCAATCAATTCTGTCCTTTCCCCGCTCAGAGACCCAGGTCGTCGCACGCATCTCTGCTTGTCTAGCTGACATCTCTCAGTGGATGTCTGCTCACCACCTCAAGCTCAACCTTGACAAGACTGAGCTGCTCTTCCTTCCGGGAAAAGATTGTCCCATTCTTGACCAACATTGGCACCTCTATTGTTTCCCCGACTCAGACTGCAAGAAATCTGGGTGTGACCCTAGATAACAAACTGTCCTTCACTGCAAACATCACTGCTCCAACCCGCTGCTGCAGATACACTCTTTACAACATCCGGAGAATACGTCCCCAGCTGACCCAGAAAGCGACGCAGGTTCTGGTCCAGACTCTTGTCATCTCACGCCTAGACTACTGCAACTCCCTCCTGGCTGGTCTACCTGCATGTGCCATCCGACCTCTGCAGCTCATCCAGAATGCAGCTGCTCGTCTGGTCTTCAACATTCCTAAATTGTCCCACGCCACTCCTCCGCTCCCTTCACTGGCTTCCAGTAACTGCTAGAATCCACTTCAAAACAATGGTACTTGCGTACCATGCTGCGAATGGATCTGGCCCTTCCTACATCCAGGACATGGTTAAACTGTACACCCCAGCACGTGCACTCCGCTCTGCATCAGCCAAACAGCTCGCTGCACCCTCGCTGCGAGGGGGACCCAAGTTCCCATCAGCAAAAACACGTTGGTTTGCTATCCTGGCTCCAAAATGGTGGAATGAGCTCCCCATTGACATCAGGACAGCAGAAAGCTTGCACACCTTCCGGCGCAGACTGAAAACTCATCTCTTTCGACTCCATTTCGAGCAATATAATTACTAACAAAGCACTTATATACTAATAAAGGACTGGCTTATCTAAAGCCAGTTGAATAGCACTTGAAATGTTTTAGCTATATGAAACCTGATGTACTTACTGTCAAGATCTGTCTGTGTTGTGTTTTGTCTTGTCTAGATCTGTCTTTGGTTTTCTGTCTGCGTTGTGTTTTGTCTAGATCTGTCTTTGGTTTTCTGTCTGCGTTGTGTTTTGTCTTGTTTAGATCTGTCTGTGGTTCCCTGTCAGTTTCCCTGGTGTGTCTAATTTACCCGATTGTGTTCACCTGGTGTCCCTGTGTTTTCTCCTCCCTCCTCACCTGTGTCTTGTTTGTATGTTTAGTCTTGTGTGTATTTAAGTTCTGGTTTTTCGGTCTGTCTTTGTCGGTTCGTCTTGTGATATGGCTTGTTCCTCGGTGAGTGTTCTGTTTAGTCTTTATTTAATAGTATAGCCTTGAAATAAAGGAGTTTTTTGTCACTTTAATCTGCATTTGGGTCCTGCTTCCTACACACACCGTAACAGTACGAATTGACCAAGAAATTGACCCAGCAGATGATCCATTTGAGGTTGAACTACAACATTTTTCCTTTTATTTGGCTTGCTGCTATGATTGGTGGAAGGGAGCGTCCAGTGTTCTGCAGAAGGAGGCCGCTCTGGTAGAGGCGCGCCGGTTGGCTATGGAGAAACCAGACTTGGTGAAATTCTTACCTGGTTGGATTTTGAACTTCCTCTGGGTGTGTGATTTCCAGCCTGCTGACTACAAACGTCTCGGTGTGTTCCGTCTGGAGTCAACCAGTGCTTCTGCCCCAGTTCCTGCTCCTGTCCAGGAGTCGTTTTCTGTCTGGCTTTTGGAGGTGCACGGAGCCTTCAGGCGGCTTCTGAGAGAAGGAGTCGCAAGTCCAGGCTAGCAGCCCGAGCCCCAAGAGCCATGATTCCGGTCCCAGTTTTGGCCCCAGCGGCCATTGTTCCGGCCCCAGCAACCATGGTTCCGGCCCTAGTACCGGGCCCAGCAGCAATGGTTCCGGCTACAGAACCAGTCCCCTCAGCCATGGTTCCGGCTCCAGAACCGGCCCATGCAGCCATGGTCCCTGCTACAGAACCGGCCCACACAGCCATGGTCCCAGCCCCAGTCCTGGCCCCAGCAGCCATGGCTCCGGCCCCAGCAGCCATGGTTCCGGCTTCAGTACCGGCCCCAGTAGCCATGGTCCCAACTCCACTTTCGGCTCCAGGACTGGCTCTCCGGCCGACGCCAGCTCCCCGTGTCCTGTCGGCGTACCGGCCGACTCCAGCACCTCGTCTCCTGTTGGCTCTCCAGCCGACGCCAGCTCCCCGAGTCCTGTCGGCGTACCGGCCAACGCCAGCTCCCCGAGGCCTGTCGGCGTACCGGCCGACTCCAGCTCCTCGTCTCCTGTTGGCTCTCCAGCCGACGCCAGCTCCCCGTGTCCTGTCGGCGTACCGACCGACACAAGTCCCCTCTCAAGTCCCCTCTCAAGTCCCCTCTCAAGTTCCCTCTCAAGTTCCCTCTCAAGTCCCCTCTCAAGTCCCCTGTCGAGTCTCTCCTCGAGTCCCCTCTCAAGTCCCTTCTCAGGTCCCCTCTCGAGTCTCTTCTCGAGTCCCCTCTCAAGTCTCCTCTCAAGTTCCTACCCGAGTTCCCTCTCGAGTCACCTCCCGAGTTCCCTCTCGAGTCCCCTCTCAAGTCTCCTCTCGAGTCCCCTCTCGAGTTCCCTCTCAGGTCTCCTCTCGAGTCATCTCTCAAGCCTCCTCTCGAGTCCCCTTTCAAGACAATTCTCAAGTCACCTCTGAAGTCACCTCCCGAGTTCCCTCTCGAGTCACCTCCCGAGTCCCCTCTCAAGTCTCTTCTCCAGTCCCCTCTTAAGTTATTTCTCAAGTCTCCTCTCGAGTTCCCTCTCAAGTACCCTCTCGAGTTCCCTCTCAAGTCACCTCTCGAGTCCCGTCTCAAGTCACCTCTCGAGTCCCCTCTCAAGTCCCCTCTCAAGTCCCCTCTCCAGTCTCCTCTCAAGTCCCCTCTCAAGTACCTACCCAATCTCCTGGTCCGTTGGAGGTTCCGCTGGGGGTCCTGCCAACCCTGTTTCCTGTGCCGTTGGTGGCCCCGCCGTCTACTCTTCTGCCGGGGGGCCTGCGAACCCTATGTCCTGTGCCGTTGGAGGTTCCGCTGGGGGTCCTGCCAACTCTATTTCCTGTCCCGTTGGGGGTCCCGCCGACTACTCTTCTGCCGTGGGTCCTGCCAACCCTATGTCCTGTGCCGTTGGAGGTCCCGCCGACTACTCTCCTGCCGGGGGTCCCGCCAATCCTGTGTCCTGTCCCGTTGGGGGTCCTGCCAACTACTCTTCTGCCGGGGGTCCTGCCAACCATATGTCCTGTGCCGTTGGAGGTCCCGCCGACTACTCTCCTGCCGGGGGTCCTGCCAACCCTGCGTCCTGTCCCGTTGGGGGTCCCGCCGACGACTCTTCTGCCGGGGGTCCTGCCAACCCTAAGTCCTGTTCCGTTGGAGGACCCGCTGAGAGTCCTGCCAATCCCATGTCTTGTTCCGTTGGAGGTCCCGCCGTTACCTGTCTCGCCGGGGGTCCTGCCAACTCCTGGTCCTCTTCTGTGTGGGATCCTGCCGAAGCCTGTCCCACCGGCTCTGGTTCCTGTCCGGCCGACACCAGGTCCTGCCCGGCCTCCGGAGCTGTCCCGTCAGCGCCTTCCTGCCCGGCTTCCGGAGCTGTCTGGTCTTCGCCCTCGAGCCCGGCCACCCTCGAGCCCAGCCCCCAGAGAGCCGCGGTCTTCTCCTTCGAGCCCGGCCCCATGAGAGCCGCGGTCTTCGCCCTCGAGCCTGTCCCCCTGAGTGCCGCGGTCTTCGCCCTCGAGCCCGGCCCCCTGAGTTCGCCCGCTGTGGCCTTCGCCCCTCCATGGACTCTGCCTTGCCCCCGGCCATCCGCCCGAGAACCCCTCCGTGGACTCAGCCTTGCACCCGGGCCGTCCGCCCGAGATTCCTTCCGGGTCCTCCGCTGTGCTCCTGGGTTGTCAGCCCAAACCCGTCCTCCTGACCCCCTCCACCCACCCTGGAGGCCCTAGTTTTGTGTCCCTTCTCCGGTCCCCCTCCCCCCACCCTGGAGGCCCTAGTTTAGCCTTGAAATAAAGGAGTTTTGTGTCACTTTAATCTGCATTTGGGTCCTGCTTCCTAAACACACCGTAACACTTATATGTTTCTGTTTTCTTCAAGTTTGTATTTTGTTGGTCGAATGTACTTATTGTAAGTCGCTTTGGATAAAAGCGTCAGCTAAATGCAATGTAATGTAATGTATTATACTCTTATAAGATGTATGTAGATAATAAATGTGCAGAATATGACAGTTGGACAGGTGGAGGTATAGACACATATTGATAGATGTCTTGTAATGCACTGTTGAGGAACCTGCGACCCAAGTTTTTCATCTCCGACCTTGTCAGGTATTGAACAATCAATAAATAAAGAACACAGAATTATTCAATATAAAACACAGAATTTGTGTGATTATACTAAATGATTTACAAATAAACACCACTGCATATTTACAACTGTTACACATGCTGATGTAACGCAAATGTTTCCAACTTGGGATCAATAAAGTATATCTTATCTTAAGATGATCGATGGCTACTGCCATATTTGCAAAATGTGCCTCTGAACCTTGACAAGTGCATGTTTCAGGCTTATCAATTGATGTAATGTAATGTAATGTTATCAATTAACAACAGGAGGGGTCACAGACATAAGACCAGCTGTTAAATAAAGATCTTCTGACCTTAGCTGGCATGTGGGTATATATATTAATGCTGCCCATTATTGGCACAAGCAATTTTCACCCATTTATTAATTATATGTTTTACATTTGAGTGTTTTCTATCCCCTAAACGTCTAGGGATGTACACAGTTTAATACTGGCAACTTCTTATTATGGGAAATACGAAAACGTCTTTTAAAACTACAATTCCCAGTAGAGACGTGCCATAGATAGAGAACATGTTGCGAAACACAATAGCCAGCATGTGTAGTTCTGGGGATGGGCTGGGGGAGGGGGGGACGGGGTGGACCCGTTCAAATCCAGTTTTGGGACAGTCTACCGTGGTTCCATCCCATTTCAAGTGCTGTTCCACGCTCGGCGTAACCCTCGGAGCACACTCAAACATCCAATCACAGAGCTTGAGGACTATCACAGGGTTTGTACTTCCGGGTGTAATATTCTCTAAAGCAAATGAGCTGCTCCGACCCTCGGTCCTGACGGACTCAAACTTGTGTTTATTAATCAAACAAATAAATAAACACAAAGATAATTATGTGTTATTGTTGAGTACATGGAGAATTGCACAGGGGAAAATAACGTTGATCTATGCCACAATTTTAGATGCGGATTTTGTTAAACTAATAAGTTTGCGCTGTGGACCAACACTATACATTGACGGGGAAGGGGGTAGCAATAAAGATAACACCATTAAACAGTTACACAACATAACAGAAATAATATCGATACCAGCATCCCTAGCAACCACCTTGGTAACAATTAAAACGTTGAATGGACACAATTTCCTGAAGTAATCTTCATAATAACTAGCAAACTAAAGACCATGTACATCCACTGCACACATAATCTGAAATAACAACTCATATTTCTCGCATCAAATGACATCAAAACGCATTTGAATGGCCAAACTAACTTTAAAATAGGCATTTTCCACCGAGAATAAAAACGAATGTCGGCCATGTTTTTTTTTTCTGCAGGGAGAAATGTGAAGATCAGGTGACATAGACGCCAGCCATTGGAATGAATGGTAAAAAAAAACGTAGGGATCTTACAATTTCAGAGGCGTTTTTGTAGAAATACTACGTCCTACGTTGTGGACCAACGTAGTTATTACACGTTTTTTTGTGAGACTGGGTTGGTAGATGATGAAAATGCTGTTTTGTTTATAGGCTCCCAGATTAGCACGTATGTTCAGTTAATTAAAACCAGTAGTTTTACAGAAAAATAAATATAAATGCGTATACTTATTTTCCTTCAGCTCTATAACTGTCAAAAGAACACTTCCAAATTCCAGATGCTCCCACACAGATAACTATTTCTCATTCAATACACCATGATGTATTTTAACCAGGGGCGGATCTATGGGGGGGGGGCAAGGGGGGGCAGCTGCCTCCCCACTTAAGAGCTTTGCCCCCCCAGCTGCCCCCCTAACTTTTTGGTTCTTAAAACTGTTATTAGTAAATCGAAAGACCACTATGTCCACAACAACCTTCTCAAATCATTATAACAAGCAATTCATTTACCTATTTTAATAATGAGTAACCTAAACCCCTTAAAACATTTGGTACGGCCCTGCATCATGCGCGCACAGCGTAGCACAGCCAGCCCAGCGTACACACAGACTCCGGGTGACACAGCTGCAGAGAGAGAGAGCAGCGACTGAGCTGTCCTCAGCATCTGGAGGTAAAGACCGTTACGTAGCCTACCCGTCGGACCATTTTGTCCTTGTATTGTAAGCTTGTATTATTGTAAGTAAAGACACAAAGAGTTTAATACACACTATTCAAAACGGCGTGTTTGTATTGTGTTTAACGGACGTCTCCTTTTCAGGCCTTTCATTAGCCAACAACACATTACACATTGACTGTGCTAGCTAGCTAGGTGATCGATCATTTTAATTTAGTTAGCTAAGCAGTTTAAAAGATACGTAGGTTACCCTTACATGTCACAGCAATTAATTAACTAATTAAAACAAGTTACATTACATTACATTACATTGCATTTAGCTGACGCTTTTATCCAAAGCGACTTACAATAAGTACATTCGACCAGGAAGACACAACCTTGAAGAAAACAGAATCATATAAGTATATCAGGTTTCATAGAGCCAAACATTTCAAGTGCTACTCAACTGGCTTTAGGTAAGCCAGTCCTTTATTAGTATAAAAGTGCTTCGTTAATCGTTCTAACACTCGAAGTGGAGTCGAAAGAGATGAGTTTTCAGTTTGCGCCGGAAGATGTGCAAGCTATCTGCCGTCCTGATGTCAATGGGGAGCTCATTCCACCATCTTGGAGCCAGGATAGCAAACCCACGTGTTTTCGCCGATGGGAACTTGGGTCCCCCTCGCAGCGAGGGCGCAACGAGTCATTTGGCTGATGCAGAGCGTAGTGCACGCGCTGGGGTGTCCTGGATGTAGGAAGGGCCAGATCCATTCGCAGCACGGTAAGCAAGTACCAGTGTCTTGAAGTGGATTCTAGCAGTTACCGGAAGCCAGTGAAGGGAGCGGAGGAGCGGAGTGGTGTGGGAGAATTTAGGAAGGTTGAAAACCAGACGAGCCGCTGCATTCTGGATGAGCTGCAGAGGTCGGATGGCACATGCAGGTAGACCAGCCAGGAGGGAGTTGCAGTAGTCTAGGCGTGAGATGACGAGAGCCTGGACCAGAACCTGAGTCGCTTTCTGAGTCAGCTGGGGACGTATCTTCCTGATGTTGTAAAGCGTGTATCTGCAGCAGCGGGTTGTAGCAGCGATGTTTGCAGTGAAGGACAGGTTGTTATCACACCCTAGATAAAGTTACATCGCAAATGTTTACCGCATAGACTGTAAATAGAGGTGTACCGTCAAACTAGTAAATAGTCTGAACACAAATGCTTTAATGATTTTTACTTTTCTGATTTAATTTAAGTTTTTTGAATTTCTTAAAGGCCAGACAGTGTAATGTATTACGAGGAATTTAACCAGTGCTTCACATCTTGACTTTTGCAGGCCTGGAGTTGTTGAAAAATGAAAATAAAAGGGAATATCACTTATTTTTTTAACACAAAAAGTCAGAGAACTAAAAATGAGGACAAGAGAGAGGGAAATGAAAAAGGAGAGGAGAGGCCAGGAGGGTCAGAACATGAGAAGGCCACAGAAGGAGATGAAGATATAGATCGAGAGGAAGTGGATGTGAGAAATGAAGAAGAGGGTTCAGACTCAGAAAGAGGGACAGAGACAGGAAGTGAGAAGGAGGCTGAGGCAGATGGCAGGGAGGCAGTTACCACTCTAGCTGGACCACATGGTATGTTTTTATTCCCCATCCATTACAGTAGCATAGCAAGGCATGTCCCTGACATACAACATAATGTAAAATAACATGTTCATTCCTACTTTCTGTTGTATGTGTTATATAGGATTACTTGCGTAAAGATTTACAAATGCATCTTATTATATTAGTGATTATGATTAAACCAAATATATAAAACAAATGCTATGATAGAGAACAACTTTACGCCTGCATTAGATAATTATATTGACCAATTCTATATCTTTCTTTTAGATATATCAAAATGCAAAGGTGATGCAGCTGTGCAGCCCAATCTTAAGACATTTCCCAAAACACTACATGGAGCAGCAAAGCGAAGCTTTCACAAGGAGTACAGTTCTTGGCCATGGCTTGAGTATTCCCTCTCTCAAGATGCAGCATACTGTTTTGCATGCAGACATTTTGTTTCTGCAAAAGCAAGTGTTTTCACAGCAGAACATGGCTATTCAAACTGGAAGAAGGCCCTTCCAAAGATAGTGGGTTCAGTGTACATGCCAGATTAGACACACATGTAAATGCCATGATTGCAGTTTGTGAAGTTCTTGGAACCTTTTCGAGAGGTTTTCTTCGAACTTTTTCGCTTATGTAAGATTGCTATTGTTTTGCCAGTGAGTACTGCAGGGTGTGAGCAAAGCTTTTCAACTTTGAAGCTTGTAAAAAATCACCTGCGCACAACCATGGCAGAGGACCGACTGAGGAATCTAGCGATTCTCAGCATTGAGAAAGAGCGTGCAAAAGCAATAGACATGGATATTTTTGTCAAACGTTTTGCTGCACAGCACAACAACCGGCGCCTCAAGCTATCTTAAAATAGATAGGTGATGTCTTTACATCCAAGGACTTAAGTTGTACAGTACAAAAGTAATTTCACTGTTGTGTGTACTGTGTCAAATTTGATATAGTCTACTTGTATTTTGCCTGCCGTTGTATATTTTTTATTGAGAAATTATTGTAATTCTTGTATTATTTTAATTTTGCTGAAACTTTTATGTTTCAAAATATGCACAGTCTTGTTTTGTTTGATTACTAGGCATGTTAATCTTTGGGATACTATAACAATAAATAGTTTATATGTATGTCTGTGTTTTAGTGTTTTGTGTAGTGGATTCATCCATCCTCCCATGCCCCTCTGCCAAAACCTCTTGCCTCCCCTTTGCCACCCCATGTAAAATTGTCTAGATCCGCCACTGATTTTAACTCAATTGTATTGTCTATTGTATTTCCTCTAGATGCTCCAAAGCCTCCCTCTGTGTCAGTGAGTCCCTCTGCTGAGATAGAGGAGGGCAGTTCAGTGACTCTGACCTGTAGCAGTGATGCTAACCCAGCAGCTAACTACACCTGGTACAAGGAGGATCAACATGCACACCTTTCTTCTTTCAATGAAGGACCACGTCTTGTCCTCATCTCCATCCAGTCCTCTGACCCCGGACAGTATTACTGTACGGCTGAGAACAAGCTGGGGGTGAAGACATCTAACAGCATCTCCATTGATGTGAAATGTGAGTGAAACATTGTTTTAAAGCTCTGATCTGTCCAGTCTTTGCTGGAGAAGATTGCACTGATCTTTACTACTTTCTTCAGCTCTATCGCTTCTCATTCACAGTCTGCTGTGATTCCCTGAGTAGCAGGAGATTTTAAGATACTAAACCGTTTTTTTTAAAGGACATTTATTGACAATCATTTCCCAAAAACCTATCAATTTATCCAAAATGCAACATCTGAGAACGCCATGTAAATATTTAAAACCTCCTAATGTGAATGACCCGGGTCTCTCTGAATCTCCAGATGCTCCAAAGCTTCCCTCTGTGTCAGTGAGTCCCTCTGCTGAGAGAGAGGAGGGCAGTTCAGTGACTCTGACCTGTAGCAGTGATGCTAACCCAGCAGCGAACAACACCTGGTACAAGGAGGATGAAGACTCTCCAAAAGCTTCAGGACAGATCTTCAACATCACTGACTTCAGAGCTGAACACAGTGGGAGTTATTCCTGTGGAGCCCAGAACAAGTTAGGACGTAGCAACTCCACCTTTCATCTGAGTGTTGGAACAGGTAAGTTCTCTACATTCACCAGAACTGATTCACTTTGTAATCTGAAGCAACCCAAGCATATTCAAAATGTCAGTGTTCAGGGAGGAACCTCCATGGTGTCAGAGGTGGATCACACTGACAATGTGATTTATCAATCTATAGTTAAGGCCCTGACACACCAGGCCGAAATCGGCCGTTTTCGTTAGTCGGACGACGAAGCGTACCCTCCCTGTCGCCCAAACTCAATTTGGTGTGTCCCGCACCGTCGGCCGTTATACGCCTTATTTGGCCTTCCATGGCGTCGGCCACAGGCAGTCGGAAAAAGAAATCACTCTGATTGGCTGTTCAGCTAGCGAATCAGTTTATGAGAAGCGAAACGGTTGCTTGAGAATGTCTTCCACAAGCAACACTCCAATGGCTGATAGCTCAAGTACCGCACGAAACATGTTTTCGATGGACGAGAGTGAAAATGGAACGCACACGATATTGGTTGTTTGTTTAGATCACGCAGTCTGTTCTTCTTCTCTGTCTTCCAGTTGTTGCCTCTTTTGAATGACGAATACACACTACCGCCGCCTGCTGGTAAGGAGAATTATTGCCACTCACGCATGCGCAGTTCGTACGTGCTACTTGGCCGTCGGCTAAAGTCTTTGCGGTGTGTTCCAGTGCGACTGTTGGCCAAGAAGCAGGAGACGTGAGGCGACACAACAGTCGTGTTCTGTCGGGACGTGTTCTTTGGTGTCAGTTTGCTGTGTCAGGGCCTTTAGAAGTATCACATATGTGTTCATGTTTCTAGGGAGTTAACCAATGATAGTGAATATCATCAGGACGACTCTGGGGGTCTTGATGCTTATTCCTGTGTTTCTCCTGAGTCTGTGGACGAGGTACAACCATATCAATTAATCACTTCACACATCCTTCTAACATATTTTAGTTTACAGTTAGGAAATAAAATCTGTATTTGTTGTTGCCCTTAATCCAGGAAGAAGAAAGCTCTGCGCTCCACCACTGAAGCACCTGAAGGGATAGAGGTGAGAGAGAGCGGACCTATTGACAACACTTCCCCTTCGTCAAAGCTATACTGTGGCTCATAAATGCAATGAGAAGACAACTTGTGATCAAAGACAACGTCCTGAGTTGAAACCAGTAATGAATTTAGCCAATAAATAATTGGGGTCAACTTTAAAATATGAAAAATGTTTATAAATTCTTAAAGTATATGCAGGTTTCATGAATGAGGGTCTGATGTTGTCTTCTCTCTCTTCATCAATTGGACTCTATCCCTGAGTATGAGAACGACTCACACACTGCAGCACAGACAGAAGACACAGAGGAGCAGGTAGACATGGTGTGAAGTCCACTCAGGTTAGAGGACGTTGAAATGTCCCTGAGGAGAGCGAGGCTGTGCAGGATGTGTGCGAAGTGGATATATTCACGTTCAACTCTTAAAGTTTGTAATGTCAATGTTCAGCAGCAGCAGCAGCAGATAGGAGTCAGTAGCTTGTAGGTTTAGAGAATGAGCTGCTGGAAGCCTGAAGTGAATCATGTCGAGGTGTCGAACATGATTCATCGTTAAGACCAGCCGGTGGTCAGGTGCTCTATATTACTGCTTCAACTATGTGTACATGCTTATGTGTTACATGCAGACTGCAGAGTTGTTGATATTACAGTTGTCTAGTCAAATTGTTTTTTTGATTCCACATAATAAATAACTTTTAAGAGTCCTCGTCTGTGTCTTGGTTAATAGCTGTCCTGGCTGACAGAGACAATCAAGTCTGTTTAAAACAGAGAGCCAGAAAACATCACCTTTCACTCCATGTACAGTTTAGATGTTCACACCATGAAACATAAGCTCACTAGTAGAATACCTTGTTAGATGTTACTGTGTAAGATTACAATCAGAATAAATCAACAGCCGGCTCTACAACAAGTGAAGGACCATCGGACGAGTGTTTGGAAAATATCACCTTCAAAGATCTCTAGATTTCAGGTTTTCTGTTTCACTTAGCGGTATATCATGTTTCATTATTAGCTAGCAATACAAACACAAATCTAATAAGTGTTGCTTTTGTTTATCTCCCATATTGTCCCCATGTGGTCATGTGTCACTAGGAAGGAAAGGAGCCACAGTGTTCATAAGGATCTGGGATGTTTCTGATATGAAGATCCACAGACAGAGTCTTCAACTGAGAATCAATTTCAATTATTTGCATTTGGAAAAATGCTGATAGTCATATTTTAAAAACCACCCTCCCTTTCTCTTCCATCACCCCGACGCTTTATCCCTCAATCCTTCATCCCCATAACCATTCATCCTTTCATCCCTTCACCTTTCATTCCTTAATGTGTCCTTTTCCTTCACTCCTCTATTCATACACCTACAGTTTCTCTTTCTGTCTCCCCTCATCTATTTAAAATGATATGTACTTTCTGGGCACGTCTTCATTCAGACCAGACAGAAAAACGCTTGGGACTAAATTCCCATACACTGAGAGACCAAGCACTCTCCTGGCTGGCTCTCCATTTAATGTCGGAGATGTTTAAAGCCATGTTTGGTCCATAATATGAACACGGACCTCCTCACCAACATGTCTATCTTTACCGTCTTCAAAAAAGTGCACTGGAAACCAGTGGCGGTTCTAGACCAATTTGACTGGGGGGCCAGTTATTTTCTGAGGGGGGCTCAATAAATGCAGGACGAAAAAGAGAATTAGACAGTATGAAGTAATTGCACATAAGAAAACAATGCAATACAGTTATTGGTATTTGTTTCAGTAAACTTATTTATTTCAGATAGATCGTATAATTATTACTGTTAGCTTCAGCTTAAGTTATACTGCAATGTTTGTACTCACACCATATTTATATAAAAATAAAGGCAATTAACAGTTACATCTCTACGTTACATACGGGTGTCTGCACAATCTCACATTACAGCAACAAAATCCTGAGTACCAGAAAATATACATTTAAAAAAAAAAAAAAAAAACGTTTCATTGTTAGGGGGGCCACAGGGGGGTCAGATGTCAGTGTTAGGGGGGCACTGGCCCCCCTGCCCCCCCTAGAACCGCCCCTGCTGGAAACGGAGTTCAGAGTTTGATGCTTAGAGGTCTGGATGTGTTGAAGGTCCTGCCACTCCTTTTCATCTACTAAATATGGGCAGTACCCCTGTAACCTGACCTCAGGTGCAGTCAAGTTGGAGTCATATGTGTCTCATTGGTAGTGAAAGCAATTCTAGAACCCTGGAGGCAGGAGACTGAAAAGAGTCAAGGGAAGCTTATAAAAGTTAACAGCATTTAATTACACAAAATATGTGGTGGTGTACAAATGAAATTGCAAAAGGAGGCGCTCTCCTCATGCGTCCGGTCAGCCCAGGTCAGGGGGAGAAGAGATCGATTATTGGCTTGCCCTTCCTGTTGTCATCTGCGGTCTTCTCCTATTGGCCGGCGTCGTGGGGGGCTGGTCCAATGAAATTCCTGCCTTTTTCTGTTGCTAAATTACATCATTCTGGTGTATGTGGTTATTTAAACATTCCCTGATAAACGTTATTCAGCGTCAATAGTGTGTTTAGTGTACAACATCACATATCATTTCACCTTCAATTCACGGTTTGAAAACGTAGCATTTCGCCACATGCTAATGATAACCGGAAATTAAGAATTTTCAGAATAAAAGTGTGGCATGACTTTTTATTTTGGGAGGGAAAAAAAAAGTTTCACCATGTGTTTTAGGAGCTTAGGGGTCCCTGATATTATATCAATTATAAAATGTGACCCCCCCTCACCCCTCAACCAGGGGTTGGTTTGTTGCCTCAGGGCAACACCGTGCTACGAGGGTATTGAAACACCAAGGATTTCTACAATTCAGAAGAAATAGAAAAAACAACTCTATATGAATTCAAAAGGTTTTCTTTGTGTGTGTGTGTGTGTGTGTGTGTGTGAGAGAGAGAGAGTGTGTGTGTGTTTGTGTGTCTGTGTGTATGTGTTTGTATGTCTCTGTGTGTGTGTGTGTGTGTGTGTTTGTGTGTGTATGTGTGTATGTGTATGTGTGTGTGTGTGTGTGTGTGGCTGTGTCTGTGTGTGTGTATGTGTTTGTATGTGTGTGTTTATCTGTGTGTGTATGTGCATGTCTGTGTATGTGTATGTCTGTGTGTGTTTCTGTGTGTATGTGTTTGTATGTCTCTCTCTCTGTGTGTGTGTGTGTGTGTGTGTGTGTGTGTGTGTGTGTGTGTGTGTGTGTGTGTGTGTGTGTGTGTGTGTGTGTGTGTGTCTGTGTGTATGTGTTTGTATGTCTGTGTGTGTGTGTGTGTATGTGTGTGTTTGTGTGTGTATGTGTGTGTCTGTGCGTGTGTGTGTGTGTCTGTGTGTGTGTCTGTCTGTGTGTCTGTGTGTATGTGTTTGTCTGTGTGTGTATGTGTGTGTGTGTGTGTGTGTGTGTGTGTGTGTGTGTGTGTGTGTGTGTGTGTGTCTATGTGTCTGTGTGCCTAACACTATCTTGACCTTCACTGTCCTCACTGTCAGACGGAATAGCCCTAACAGCCTGATCGTGTCCCTTCTGCCCATAACATTTCCTGTAAATATCAGTAGATGGTAAAAACATTGATCAGGTTTATCATTTTACAGCTGAGCACATTTGCACACTTATATGATATTGCCTGGAAAAAAGTGGTGAAGTGGCACAGTGTTGCCCTGAGGCAACGAACAAAAAAACATAGTTTTAGCTAATTAATAAATACATAATAAGTCTTTAAACAATCAAATATACTTCTTTACGTATTCATGCACATGCATGTATTAATAGTTAGTGTGAACTTCTGTTTTTTTTCAGAATAAAACTGATTTAAATTAAATAGTGTGGTGACCACTGTATAACATGACATAATTCACTCATGGAACTACAGTTAAGGGTATTGTTTCCGCACGGACATATGTGTTGCTTACTGTATATATTGTGTGCCCTCCTTGCTTCTCGTCCTCTTGTCTTCCCGGGCTGCGACCGGGCTTCCTTTTCTGCTCCGAAGTAAAGTACCCTTTTGCACCTTCATTGCACCGCCTCCGACTCCCTTTCTCTCGACACTACAATAGTGTATTTAATTCAAATTACGCCATATCCACATTGATTTTGATTTCTAACACTATACAGATATTTGATTTGTGCACTGCGACCTGTTTAGCTTAATGATGTTTATTTATTTTTACTTTTTCCTTTATGAGTATTTTCTGTTAGTTATAATAGTTTTGTTTTGAAAGAGTGGTTTTATTATTGATCCAGTAGCAGTGTTGGGCAAGTTCCAAAATGTAATATATTACTTATTACTCTCTTTTGAAAGTAATAAGTTATATTACAATATTACTGTCTCTGAAATGTAATGATTACACTACTTTAGTTACTTTTTAGTTATTTTCACCAAAATAACCGCAAAAGAATGGCTAGGTATTTTAAATGCTAATGCAAACGTTAAAGGTCCTACAGTATGTCATGCTTTTCTGGTTTTAGTACCCGTCCCCTTGTGTGTTATGGAGGTTTTTATGCATGTAAACGGTGTGCAGAGTCAAAACTCTCAAAGTACACCCTGTAGCGAGTAAAACTCTAAAACAGAAAATACCTCCCCAAAACGCCTCGTTGGAAATACGTCATTGTCCATTTGATTCTTCCGGGTACGCATGATGTCAACCATACCCGGAACGAAATGGACCAATCCGTGGAGCCGTTACGTTACGTCCGCGGAGCCTTTACGTTAAGCTCCCGCTGATTGGTCCAAATTGACCAATCCACGGACTTCCTCACACACTCAGTGCAGGCAGCTCTGCTGATCTCTCCTCCCTGGCTGCAGGCTGATAACAGACAGTTGGGATCGCGGCGAAATTCTCTCTGCAGACCCATTCTCTCTACAGACCCATTCTCACAGCGTTTATCAACCTTTTTCTTACTCAATATCAAGCCACACTTATTGTTTTTACTTCGGCTGTGACTTTGTGTGTGCTCAGGATGAGTTTGGCTGTGTTTCGCTGTAGTTTAGCGCGATTCACAACGTCCCGACCAATCAGAGCACACTGTGCTCACAGAGAGGGTGGGGGCTGGAGCTATTGAAGCTACAGCGAGCCGTTAAAGGCAGAGAGTGAAATTCAGTGAATACAGTAGTTTACAGAGATGCTGTTTGAGAAACCAATGTGAGTTTGGAAAATTGCACAATATAAATCTATTCTAGTAGACCTCAACAATGGAATTATGATCAGTGGAAATGGCCATGACATGGGACCTTTAATTCAAATTACGCCATATCCACATTGATTTTAATTTCTAACACTATACAGATATTTGATTTGTGCACTGCGACCTGTTTAGCTTAATGATGTTTATTTATTTTCCCTTTTTCCTTTATGAGTATTTTCTGTTAGTTATAATAGTTTTGTTTTGAAAGAGTAGTTGTATTATTGATCCAGTAGTAGGTGTTAAGGCAACGTCCGGATGCCAATCGTTCTTAAAACCAAAAATCAGAAATCCTTCCCGCTTTTATTTTGACGTCCTCAAACCGCACCGGAAGTGAAGTTCCCAGCTCTTTCTAACCTGGATCGAGGAGGCGTCTCCTCGCTACGGTTCTCTCTCTCTGTGTTTCTGAGAAAGTGCGTGTGAGCTGCAGCTCTACTGATCCATCATCTCTGTGTTTGGATAAACCTCTGAATGGACTGTGTGCTCTTTTTTCTGGAGCGTTTACCTCGGACTATAGGAGCTAGCTTAGCATGCTAGCTGGAAACACGTTAGCAACGCTAGTCAGATTGAGAGTTTGACGGAGAGAGAAACGGTGTGTTTAACGGAGTTTGCAGGGAAAGGTGATCTAGGAAACATGAGTAAAGTCCAAATGCTGCTGTCGTTGAAGAAGCAGCGACTCACTGCTGCTGCTGAAGAGATATTTGCTCTGTTTGAAAAAACGATAGCAGAGCTCGAGGAGGAGCTGTTTCTTTCCAAAGAGGAGAACAAGAGACTCCAGAAACTTTTGGACGATGTTTTACAGCCTCAGCTTCGGATACACAGAGCCGGTATGTTCCCTTTACCCTTAATTAACACTTTACACTCTTCAGTAGCACTTTATTATCACATTAATAACACTTTAGACCATGGGCGTAGGAAGCATCCTGAATGTGGGGGGGACATTTTTAACGGGGGGTGTGGGGGTCCTCCCCCACGAAAACAAATTGATTTCCTGTATTCTGGTGCATTCTAACAGGTGGTTTGATACTTTTATGTGGCTATACTAGCATGAGGGAAATGATGGGTGCATTTTGTAATTTCATCCAGTCGTAAAGAAAGGAAACATATTTGATTATTAATTCAGAGCCGTCTTTGAATTAATAAAAAGCAGTTTAAATGCCCATTTTTTTTGTACATTTATATACAACAATAAATATTTGTTAGTGCATTGAGAGATATTGTTGTGGAGAGTCATTTATATATAAATCTCAAAATACATTTTTGAATCCTTCTGTGAGCATTTATTAATATTGAGACTGATCTGACCATACAGATGTTAAGTTCACCTTGGAATGGTATTGACTTGAATGTTGCTCTTTTGTCTATATTGGTCACATGATGCCCCTTGAGTCGACTGACATGTTTCCTGTTCAATATCCCCACTGATTTCCTTAACATTCTGGGATGAGAGTTGTTAACATTCAGGTAATGTGTTACCAATAAGTGTTATTTGTTGTGCATGACCGGAAGCCAATAGCGTAACAGGTTAAAGGTCATGATGGGTATAAATAAAGCCACGCCTCCAATGGGAGAGCCCGTTGAATGAAATGTCACTGTCTCTGATGTTTCGTTATTCCTCCGCTTATTTGGATGCTAAACAGCAATGAAGTTATGCTTACTCTGCTAACAGGTTATGGGCCCAGAGACACCCAAATAAGTATTTCCGGCGTTTGTCCACCGATGGAAAGTCGCAACGTAGCACGTGTGGTGGATTAGCAAACTAAGTTAACGCCATGAGCAGGTTGGGCACAGGATCCAGTAGCCGCTGGTCTCGGCTAGTCTTTGACGGGGATGAAAAGAACTATGAACTGTGGGAGACGAAATTCTTGGGCCATCTTCGCTTACAGGGACTGAAGAATACTATTTTAAGGAGTCCTACGGACATAATTGAGGAAGATGAAGAGGCGGACGATGAAGGGAAAAATGAAGAGGCTTATGCAGAGCTTATCCAATTTCTTGATGACAAAAGTTTGTCCCTTGTAATGAGGGAGGCGGCGGATAATGGTCGGCAGGCATTGAAGATTTTAAGAGACTATTATGCTGGCACAGGTAAACCACGTATTATCAGCCTATATACTGAACTGACATCACTCCTAAAGTCAAGCAGTGAAAGTGTGACGGAGTATATAATACGTGCAGAGACCGCCATCACCGCTTTGAGAAACGCGGAGGAGAAATTAAGTGATGGGCTTCTTGTAGCAATGGTTTTGAAGGGACTGCCAGAATAATTTAAACCATTCGCCATCCACATCACGCAAATTGACCAGACAATAAGTTTTGCGGAATTTAAGACTAAGCTCCGCAGCTATGAGGATACTGAGCGAATGCGCACACCGCCACCAGAGGACAACGTCATGAGGGTGCGGGAGCAGTTGAGACCGAGACGACCCTCTGTTCCAAGAGCATGGGATAAAGGAACCAAGTGTGCGGACATTGTTTGTTACAGGTGCGGCCTGAGTGGACACAAGGCCGGAACGTGCCAACGTAAGCTGTGGTGCAGTCATTGTAAAAGCAACACGCATCGGGATGCGGCCTGCAGGCGGAAGCAGCGACGGGAGGACGACGCGCGGAAAGCTTCGGATTAAACGACTGGCGAGGAGTATGCTTTCCGAGTCAACGACGTGGACAACAACGTCCAGCCAGGGCACAGCATCACCGAGAGAGGACTGATGGTGGACACAGGGGCGACTTCACATATCGTCACGGATGTAACAAAGTTCAAGAGGTTT
Source organism: Gymnodraco acuticeps (assembly GCF_902827175.1). Classification (NCBI taxonomy): domain Eukaryota; kingdom Metazoa; phylum Chordata; class Actinopteri; order Perciformes; family Bathydraconidae; genus Gymnodraco; species Gymnodraco acuticeps. Next base: position 442,451 of record NW_022992110.1, read on the forward strand.
GATGATGACTTCCAGGCTGAATCCCACTGTGTGGAATTAGCTGATGGTACCAGGTGCAATGGTGTAGCAGAAGGAAGAGGGGACGCTGTTGTTATTATGGTGGATAGCATGGGGAAAAGACACAAAACAACCCTGAAGAAGGCGTTGTACATCCCATCGTACCCCCAAGACATTTTTTCTGTGAAAGCAGCTACTACCAAAGGAGACACGGTAACCTTCGAGCAGGGCAAAGACGTCCTGCAACACAAAGACGGTACACATTTTCACATTTATGAATTGAACAGACTTTATTTCTTGAACACAGTAAATGATGAATGTGATGACCAATGCAACAGGTGTTATGATTTACAGACATGGCATGAGATCCTAGGGACACTGTAATTATGATGATATTCAGAAGTTACAGAATGTTGTTAATGGCATGTCAGTTAAGGGTAAGGTAAACAAACCTCCACATTGTGATGTATGCACTAAAGGGAAGTTTACCCAAACCAGGAACAGGGAGCCTGATGTAAGAGCCAGAGAAGCTCTAGAGTTGGTGCACACAGATATAGCAGGACCAATAGATCCGCAATCCAGAGAAGGCTTTAAGTATGCTTTATCATTCACAGATGATTGCTCCAGTGCAGTGTTTGTGTATTTCCTTAAAAACAAAAGTGACACAGTGCAAGCAACAGAGAGATTTCTGGTCGATACTGCCCCATACGGGAAAGTAAAATGTATCAGGTCAGACAATGGCACGGAGTTCACAGGGAAACATTACCAAGCATTGCTATGCAGTAATAAGATTAGACATGAAAAGTCAGCACCGTACTCCCCACATCAAAATGGCTCTGCTGAGAGGAATTGGCGCACACTTTTTGACATGGCCAGGTGCATGCTTATAGAAAATGAGATGCCAAAAAGTATGTGGACCTATGCAGTACAGACAGCAGCTGTAGTAAGGAATAGATGCTTTAACAACCGCACAAAACAGACACCTTACTTTATGCTGACCGGTAGACGGCCTAACGAGTCCAGAATGCACAAGTTTGGGTCAGTGTGCTATGCCTATAAGCAAGACAAAAACAAACTGGACTCAAGGTGTGAAAAGGGAATTGTTGTTGGATATGACAAAAATAGTCCAGCCTTCATGGTCTATTTCCCTCACAGTGGAAAAGTGCAAAAATCTAGACTTGTGAAGTTTGTGACCAAGACCAATTCAGAAAGAGAAACACAAACAGAAACCGTCTCTGATGATGACTGTGAGATACAGAACAAATCTGGCAAAATCAAGTGTGATACTAACGTTAGTCCAGTATCTATACCTGTGGTAACAGAGACAGAAGACGACAAGAGTGAGCTTAGGCGTTATCCTTCAAGAGTGAGGAAGAAGCCAGCTTACTTATGTGCCAGTGTATGTGGTAAGGAAAGTGAGGATCAGCTACTGACAAATATTGACTATTGTTACAGATGAATGTGCAATATCCCTTTAACATTTAGGGAAGCTGTAACTTCATCTGAGTCAAAACAATGGGTTATTGCAATGGATGAGGAAATGCAATCACTAAAAGAAAATTATACATTTATCCTGACCAACTTACCTCAGAGTGAGAAAGCAGTGGGGGGTAAATGAGTGTATGATATCAAAACCAATGTTGATGGGTCCGAAAGATACAAGGCACGATATGTAGCCAAGGGATACAGTCAGAAGAGGGGCGAAAACTATGATGAGACATTTTCACCTACCGCTAACCTCACAAGTATCAGAGTGTTAATGCAAAAAGCAGCACAGGAAAATCTGATTTTACACCGAATGGATGTTAAAACTGCTTACCTACATACACCAATAGACTGTGAGATATACATGGAACAGCCAGAAGGTTTTGAGGTCAAATCCAGTAAAGGTGAAAAGTTGGTGTACAAGCTAGAAAAGACACTATATGGGCTTCAACAGTCAGAACAACATGCTCCATGAGTATCTGAGTGAAAAAGAGTTCCTACAGAACCCGGCTGACCATTGTGTTTACACAAAATAAACTGAAAACTGGAAAGTGATAATGATAATATGGGTTGATGACATAATCATTGCAGCTAGTGATAACAATGCATTGAAAGTTGTTAAAGAGATGCTCACAGCTAAATTCAGGATGAAAGACTTGGGGAAACTAAAACGTTTCCTGGGCATTGATTTTGATCAAACTGATTCATGTGTAAAGATGTCACAGAAGAAATATGTGAACAAAATACTTGAAAGGTTTAACATGCAGGATTGTAAACCGAGAGCGACACCTTGTGAGCAAAAACGGAACTACTTAGATGATGCTGTACCGATGAAGGATGTTAGGATGTACAGAGAGGCAGTAGGTAGCCTGATCTACCTGGCTGTGTGCACGAGGCCTGATTTGAGTTTTGTTGTCAGTAAACTGTCCCAGTATTTTTCTGAGCCGACAGAATAGCAATGGACTACTGTAAAACATGTACCGACATATTTGAAAGGTACAATCGACAGGGAACTGTGTTACCGGAAATGTAAGAGTGAAAAACTGGGCTTACAAGCATACAGCGATGCAGATTGGGCTGCTGACCTAACCAACAGACTGAGTGTGTCAGGTTATTGTGTTAGCCTTAATGAGAGCGGGCCACTGGTTTCCTGGAAAACAAAAAAGCAGCCAACTGTCGCATTATCAACTTGTGAAGCTGAGTATATGGCTTTAGCAGCTACTATGCAGGAGTGTATGTACTTAATACAACTACTAGAAGGCATTGACAAATGTGAATATACACTACCTACGATTTACGAAGACAACCAGGGCACAATAGCGTTGGCAAAGAATCCTGTTAACAGACAGAGATGCAAGCATATTGACATTAAGTATCATTTTCTGAGGTCTACTGTGGAAGGGGGAAAAACAAATCTGATTTATTGTCCAACAGACCAGATGGTGGCAGATGTTATGACAAAACCTGCACCAAAGTTTAAGTTGATTAAGTTTGCAAAGTTTATGTTTGGAGAGTAACAATTTCTGTAAGGTAGAGAACCTTATAATGTTTTTATTTGTTTAAAAAAAAAAAAAAAACACAAATGTGATATCAAGTGGGGGTGTTAACATTCAGGTAAATGTGTTACCAATTCGTGTTATTTGTTGTGCATGACCGGAAGCCAATAGCGTAACAGGTTAAAGGTCATGATGGGTATAAATAAAGCCACGCCTCCAATGGGAGAGTCCGTTGAATGAAATGTCACTGTCTCTGATGTTTCGTTATTCCTCCGCTTATTTGGATGCTAAACAGCAATGAAGTTATGCTTACTCTGCTAACAAGAGTCCACATCACAATTGACTCTAAACTGTCATTTCCCTTTCATCACTCACCTCAGCAACGGACCTCTCTCCACTGTCCCTGTGTTCTGCCTCTGACTCACTCTCAAGCGCCTAGATGTCAACAGAGGTGGTGAAGTGATCATTATTTATTGAGCAGTATACTCTTTCACATTGAACCATAACAAGTCATACTGAATGTAAATACAACTGACTCTAAAGTAAGTCCCAGTCTGTGACATTGGACATTTTGAAGACTCAAAGTCCCAAGCAGTAGGTAGAATATTAGCTAGTCTATGTAATGTGCGCAGAAAATTAACAGTTAATTGAATACTGGGATGGAAATTGCCTATAAGCACTCAGTAAAACATAAACACACACAAAAAGCTTCTGAATTATAAGAAGTATAATTAAAACATAATGCACATTACCATTTTGAGAGAGAGTACCTAAGTTAAAGAACTCAGAAAATAATCTCTTATTGAACTGAGGCTCCAGTAAAACACACTGACTGCGTCTCTACATGGACATCATGGTGTTTACATGAGCACAGAGAGATTGGGTTATTCATGTTCCCTGTTTACATGATAAATAGTAACCTGGCATTTCGATGCCTTTTCTCATCTAAACTATTCAGTATTTGTATTTCTCTATCATGACATAAAGACGAAACTCCTCTCCAGAAGTGAGACGCCGCCGCCACCATCACTGTTAACTGATTAACTGCTACCAGCTGATTACTTAATTTCCTCTTCTTTGAAACAAATGTTCTTATGTCCATGTTGTCTGGGGGAGAAAACATATCAAACCAAGAGATCGTCAGCTTTGATTTTTGCTGTATTAACAATGTCCTGAACACTTGGTGTGTGTGCCTTACGTCCGCTACCGGCATCGCTTCATACAACAGATCTGAGCTGTCCAACTATGACAACACTCCTTGAACATGCACGCGCTATGGGAGAATCTGCCTTGGTACAAAGTAGCAGTGAAAACATGGGACGGAGTTTCATTGATTTGGGCATTCTCTCAATAAGCAAGTGGAATGGATTTGATAGTGAAGCACTGACACAGCGCTCTACAAAGTGCGGTGAGTGGAGAGACCGATTCATGGACTTTCCACATGGTAGAAGTGGGGGGGTCTAAACTAATCATTTGAAAAAGTGGGGGGGACTTGTTCCACCCTCATATAATGGCTGCGACGCCCGTGCTTTAGACCCTTTATCAGCACTTGCTGATAAAGTAAAAGTGCAAACACCACACTGTGAAAATCCTCCATTACAAGTTAAAGCATTTCATATATTTTAAGTTTATCTTATTTAAGTAAAAGTATTATTAGACACATGTACTTTATTATAATAATTTAAATGTATTACGGAAGAGCAAACCTACCCAAATAAATATATTTATAAACATACATGGATTGAATAATATGCCATTTAATGTACTGATTTAAATATTATCCATACATGTAGGCACTAGTTGGTTAAATGTGACATACATTGATACTTTAGTTTTAATGTGCTTCTTTGAGTTTATCAAATTTAGCAGTGATTCCATGTCAGCCACAGCTTGTCACAAAACATCTTACTGATAGTGTATCTAACAAACTTAAACTAGCTTTATTAAATGTCAGGTCTCTGGCAGGAAAAACATTTTTTTAATCAATGATTTTATCACTGAGCACAATCTTGATTTTATGTTTTTAACGCAAACTTGGATTGAACAAAATAACAGTGCAGCTGTTCTTATCAAATTAACCCCTCCCAACTTTAGTTTTATGAGTCAGGAAAGAATGCATAAGAAAGGGGGTGGAGTTGCTATTCTGTTCAATGATTCCATTCAATGCAGGAAGACATCTTATGGAAACTTTGCTTCTTTTGAATATGTGGCCCTTCGGCTGAAATGCTCCTCTCGAGCTCTGTTCCTAAATATCTACAGACCACCCAAATACTGTGCAAGCTTTTTTGATGACTTTACTGAACTGCTGTCTATAGTGTGTATTGACTTTGATCGTCAAGTCATTGTTGGTGATTTTAACATCCATGTTGACAACCCCCAGGACAGAGGGTCTAAAGAACTGTTTTGTGTTCTTGATAACTATAGACTGACTCAGCATGTGACGGAGCCCACGCACAATAAGGGGCACACTCTGGACTTAATTATCTCAAAGGGTCTGAATATCTATTTGTTTGTTTGTAGCCTTTATTTAACCAGGTGAAGCCCCTTGAGATCAAAAGATCTCTTTTTCAAGGGTGACCTGCAGGACATTAGTTACACATGTAACATAAAAACAACAGAACAACAATAAGGATGACATACAACATAATGTACAGGGTACAGTTTACAAACTCTATTTACAGAGACAGGTACCATGAGTATCAAACAGCATGTCACCCAGCTGAGTTTTAAAATGATGCAGGGGAACCAAAGTGCTCAGTTTGAAACATGTTTGCAGACTGTTCCAATTTAGTGGAGCTGCACAACTAAAAGCTTTCTTCCCTAAGACAGTCCTAGCACTTGGCACATTTAATAAAACATCATGAGATCTCAGGCAATATGTAATTTCAATTCGTCGAGAGATCAGAGAGCAGATATAAAAAGGTAGTTTACCCAACATGGCTTTGTAAATGAACATGTACCAATGACTGAGCCTCCGTACAGTTAGTGAAGGCAGACCTGCCTTGGCATACAGGGTACAGTGATGAGTAAGTGCTTTACAGTTAGTAACAAATCTCAGGGCACTGTGATAGGCGGCATCTACGTTTTCCAGGCAATGGGCAGGTGCATTCATATAGATCAAATCACCATAGTCCAGCACAGGTAAAAAGGTCACAGTGACTAGCCTTTTCCTGGCTTCAAAAGAGAAACAGGACTTGTTTCTGAAAAAGAAACCAAGTCTAACCCTCAGCTTTTTAAGCAGGTTATTGACATGAAGTTTAAAAGTAAGACAATCATCAAGCCAGATACCTAGGTATTTATAACTGGTAACCACTTCAAGTACTTGTCCTTGCATAGTAACAATATCCAAAACAGGCTCTGGTGTCTTTTTAGCTTTTGAAAATAGCATTACCTTGGTTTTATCAACATTTAAAATAAGCTTTAGTTCAGAGAGCTGAGTCTGAATAATGTTAAAAACAGCCTGTAATTTAACACCAGCCTCCTGAATGGAGGGACCTGCACAATACATCACGGTATCATCAGCATACAAATGTAAAGTAGCTTCATCCACATTTTCACCTAAACTGTTGATATATATGGAGAATAAAAGTGGACTGTGACGGGGTTCAAATTGTCCGTCCGAAAACACTGGCCTAGTCGGTTGGGTAAGCTCCAAAACTTTATTTTCAGCAACAACAAAAAAATAGCGAACCAGCACAAGTTAGAAAAACGAAAAAAACGTCCAAATCAGACCGTCCATAATTCCCGGAGAGTAAACGTGTTCAGCTGTTGCCTTCTCTGCAATGATCTCTCGAACACGTCCCAGCTGTTGCCTTCTCTGCAACATTCCCCGAGTCCCCTTCCAGGGCCAAACCCGTCCCTTATTAACCCATAGCCCCTCCCACCAGGCTTACCGTCAACAGGTGACAACAATTAAACTCCAAACCACATTTCAACATAAATGTAATTTCCTCAAACATGAGGAAACTATCTGCACCAAACCAGTGCTGGAATTGGGCCGGTACTCACCGGTACGCAGTACCGGCACTTCTGGTTCTGACCCATGGAGTACCAGCACTTCTTGCTCAGTACCGGCATGCTGGCGGTACTCCGGTACTCATGCACCGTGCCAGTACTCAACACTCTCCCGCCGTTCTTATTATACATCCATATATATATATATATATATACAGGCGCCCGGTACTCAGTAGATGCGTCATGAGGTGCCGAACGGACATTCTCATCGCTCTAACCGCTGGAGTTTCACAGCGGCTGTCAGCTGTTTACTCCTGTCATTCAAACAGAACGTGCTGGAGAGGGGGCGGGGCTTATCTTCTCCATGTAAATACTGTGGTGGAAACGACTATGTCAAAATTAACCTATTTGACCGTGATTTAATAGTAATACACGTTTCAAAATAATAATAATAATAATGCCGAAGTAACAACATACTGAAAACTGTTAGTAAAACCATGTTTTAATGCTTTACAATTTACATACCTAGATGCACGTGTGTTGTGTTTATGCAGTGCAACTCCCACCCAGTGGGTGGCTATGTAGAGTGATAGAACAGAGCAGGCACGCCCCCGAGAGAAGGAAAGCAAGTCACGTCACAAATTAGCATTTCTAAAATGTTAGTGTGGATTAATAAAAGTGCAAAAAGACAGCGGTTGTCGCCGGAAGAAACTTCAAATACAGAGAATGCTGTGCCTGTGTTGGAAATTGTGTCTGATGGGGAGCTTTCTTTGGTTGATCCTCCTGCTCCAAGTTCTAGTGCATTAGCATTAGCATTAGCACTAGCTCCGCCGCCTCCTCCAGAGCCTCTAATGTTAGCTGCTGCTGGCGCAACTGCCACCACCAACACCGGGCAAAGCGATGCACCTGACTGCTGGACAACGGACCAGGTGCAATATTTTTGCAAGACCAATGCATGGCTCCTTCTTAAAGATAAGAAGCTAGGATGTCGGATATGCAGAGATGTCAAATCTTTGGGAATACACACTGGACAAGGACTGAAACTGTCAACTGAATGGGGTGAGTGTGCAGTGTCTCATTTCTGTGTTGACAAGGGCAAACAACAAGCTAGCCTGAGAAAAAAAAATCAAAGAACATAAAGAATCACAAGCCCATGTAAAAGCTGCTGACATCCTTACATCTGCTTCACGTGAAACTATTCAACATCAAGTGCAGTCTATGCATAAATCTGAATTAGACACCACTATCAGAGTTTTCGAACGGCATATAAAATTGGCAAACATAGCCGGCCATTCACAGACATGCCAATTGATTTGAATGTACAGAAACTGAATGGGCTGAACGTGGGCAGGGTTTTGCACTCCAATAAAACCTGTGGCGAAATCATCGACCACATAGCTCATGAGCTGAAGAAAAAAATGGCAAAAGACATTACAGAAAACCAAAGTAAACTCTGTGTTTTGGTCGATGAATCTACCACTATTAGTGGTAAAACGGTGCTTGTTGTGTGTCTACGCTCAGCATTAGCTGATGCTGAGCCCGAAACGTTTTTTTGGGAGCTGATCGAGTTGGATGGAACAACGGCTGATGACATCACAAAGGCGTTAATGGAGTGTCTTGGAAGAGATTTTAACGAGGACTTTTTAGGTCAGTGTTTCGTTTCTTTTGCATGTGATGGGGCTTCAGTCATGCTAGGGAAGAGAACAGGCGTTGCTACCCAGTTGTGTAGTAAATTCCCAAGCCTGTTTGTGTGGCACTGCTCCAATCATCGTCTAGAGCTGGCAGTTGGGGATGTGGTCAAGGAGGTCTCAGGGCTCAATCATTTCCAGATCTTTTTTGACAAACTCTATTCCTTGTTCCATGCCTCCCCCAAAAATCAGAGGCAGTTAGCGCAGTGTGCGCAAGCAGTCGGACAGCGTCTCCTGGTGATAGGGCGTGTTTTGTCCATCCGCTGGGTGGCTTCAAGTGAAAGGAGCGTCAGAGCAGTCTGGGAAAACTACCGAGTGCTTCATGATCACTTCACAAATGCTGCAAACGACACGAGCAGGGATTCCAGAGACAGAGCAAAGTACAAGGGCCTGGATGATGTGCTCACATCTGCAACGTTTGTCAGCAATCTGGGACTGATGTACGATGCGCTCACAGAGCTCAGCGACCTCTCTCGGCAACTCCAAAAAAGAGAGATGACACTGCCTACAGCAGATAGGCTCTTAACTCGAGAAATACGGGTTTTTGAATCCATGGTCACCATGCCTGGCCCACACATGACTACAGTTCATACAGCTCTAGCTGAGAAGTCCTTCAAGGGTGTTGCCCTGCGTGAGAATGGCAGGCTTGTACAGATTCATGCAGGTCAGTTTTTCCGCAGTATGGTAGAGAATCTGAGACACAGAATGACTTCCACAACCTCCTCTCATGTCAGCACAAGAGAAATCCCATTACATGGCCGGGAGGCCCGGGACAATCAGCTAATCCAGGACATGAAAGTTATCCATCCTGGAAGTTGGCCTGAAGAGGAGTTAGACGTACAGTATGGGGACGTAGAGGTGCTACGTTTGTGCGAAGTGCTGAAAGTGGACAGAAGAGAGACTGTTCAGGGCTTTCGCGAAAACAAGGAAACCAGGGCATCCCGTACACCTGCTGCCATGGAGCCTCTACTGAAAGCAGTCCGAACCATCGCTGTCTCCACTAGTGAGTGTGAGCGGGCATTCAGCTCCATGAACGATATCCTTACTGCAAAAAGGAATGCTCTCTCTGTCAGCCGACTGTCCAGCCTGGTTTTCATTAAATGTAATGGACCATCACTAGGACAGTTCAATCCGGAACAGTATGTGAGGTCCTGGCTGGCAAAGGGAAGGAGAAGTGCTGATGAAAGAGCCTGTCCAGCTCCAGCCCCTGATACTGATGTCCCCAAGGCCTTCTGGAGCCTTTTCTAACAATGTGAAGTATATTGCAAAGCAGCTCACCCAGTGAGAAGACTTTTGGCATAATGTGCCGATTTGTACAGATCCTGGAGATAGAAGGACTTCAGACCAACCAGGGAGTTATCTGATCAGCTTGGTGTTCAATGTAACTCTTTACCATGGCTCAGACTTTGTTACTTGCAGTTACAGTTTCTCATTTTAGATTGTGCAAATTTTGCATTTGTTTGTACATGTTCTTTGTTCATGCTCTTTATCATTTTTCTGAGTTGGAAAGTTAGATTGCATCATAGTTTACTTTATACATATTTGTATTCTTCAGTGGTGAAGTATATTGCAAAGCAGCTCAGCCATGTGAGAAGACTTTTGGCACTTTTTCGTTTTTCGTTTTCTGAGTTGGAAAGTTAGATTGCATTCAAAATGTACAGAAATACTTAATTTTGTTAAAGATTTTTATAAAAAATGCTTCTGACCAGAGCTTTGTTTCCTTGTCATTAATGTTGAACACCACCAGAGGGGCTCTCACCTGAAAGGTCTCTGCTTCATGTGTCTTCAGCAGAAGATCTAGACTTTGATTGCTATATTTTCAGTTAATATTGACCTTACTGAGTTATAGCCATATCTGCTGCCTATCATAAAAAATGTTAAGTACAGTGAACCTTTCTAAAATATACAGTAGTAAAGAGACAAACCCACCAGCATTATAGTAGCCAAATTCTTGTTTGTGGGCTGTATATATAAAATTGACTTGAAAAAGTTGCTGATTTTAGAGTACTGGCACCTTTTTCATTCCAATTCAAGCACTGCAAACATACACAGGTTAACTACCTCTTAACAGTCATTCCCCATAATGAATAAACACAAAATAAATAATAAATAATTGCATGGTTCATAGCAGGAATTTAAAACACGGAAATGATGCAGCTCCGTCTTTTCTCCGAAATGTTTGGTGTGTTGTGTGTGTTGTGTGTGTGTGTGTGTGTGTGTGTCGGCTGTCAGTGGCGGAGTGAGTCACTCATGTGATCCGCTCCGTCACATTATCCTCTCCCTCCCCAAGGTTGGCGATGTGCGGCAACCTGGAAAGGCAATCAGCAACCTCCACGCTTTGGCAATGCGTCCAAACCGCAACAAACACTTCACAATGTTCTCACCGCACTGGCACTGTGGAATCTCCGCACAGTGCCTACACCCAGGTGCCGGCCGATCAGGCCGGCCATCGGAGTCCGACCGAAGAAACAGATCACCAACCGGAACAGAAGTTCGTAGGTCCCGGAGCTCCGTCAACAGGAACCCCTCTCGCCCTGGTCCACTGGCCGACCCTGAGGCCGCAGGAGCCGCTGGGCCCACCCAGGACCCGTCCTCATCATCGTCCTCCGTCTCCCATGCCCGCTCCGACCCGGCAGCCGCGCTCTCCTTCTGCTGCTGACGCCGGGGTCGTAGTCCCGTGCGCCGCTCCGCAACGCCGGCCAGCTTCCTCCGACTAGCCACCCCACTTCTGACACCATATGTGACGGGGTTCAAATTGTCCGTCCGAAAACACTGGCCTAGTCGGTTGGGTAAGCTCCAAAACTTTATTTTCAGCAACAACAAAAACATAGCGAACCAGCACAAGTTAGAAAAACGAAAAAAACGTCCAAATCAGACCGTCCATAATTCCCGGAGAGTAAACGTGTTCAGCTGTTGCCTTCTCTGCAACGATCTCTCGAACACGTCCCAGCTGTTGCCTTCTCTGCAACATTCCCCGAGTCCCCTTCCAGGGCCAAACCCGTCCCTTATTAACCCATAGCCCCTCCCACCAGGCTTACCGTCAACAGGTGACAACAATTAAACTCCAAACCACATTTCAACATAAATGTAATTTCCTCAAACATGAGGAAACTATCTGCACCAAACATACACAGGTTAACTACCTCTTAACAGTCATTCCCCATAATTAATAAACACAAAATAAATAATAAATAATTGCATGGTTCATAGCAGGAATTTAAAACACGGAAGTGATGCAGCTCCGTCTTTTCTCCGAAATATTTGGTGTGTTGTGTGTGTGTCGGCTGTCAGTGGCGGAGTGAGTCACTCATGTGATCCGCTCCGTCACATGGACCTAAAACAGAACCTCGAGGAACACCATTAGCAATGTTTAACCACTCAGAAGACAGCCCATCAAAGTGAACACATTGGGACCTTTCAGAGAGGTAGTTTACAAACCAACCCACTGCATGGCTGGATATGCCGATACTGAGTAGCCTCTGCTTTAAGATGCGATGATCGACGGTATCAATGGCTTTGGAAAGGTCAATAAATAGAGCTGCACAAGTCTGCTTATTGTCTAAAATACTCGTAATGTCATTCACCACTTTCATTGTGGCAGTGATGGTGCTATGTTGTTTTCTGAAGCCTGACTGATGTTTAGACAGGATATCATTTTTACATAAAAACTCCTTTACCTGTTCACTCACTAGGCGTTCGAGCACCTTCGCCAGAACTGACAATTTAGAGATTGGCCTATAGTTATTTAAAATAGTTGCCTCCCCTCCTTTTAGCAAAGGCAAAACATAAGCTGACTTCCATACTTTTGGAATTGCATTTGTGCTGAGGGAGAGGTTAAAAAGAGTAGTAAGAGGAAGAGCAATAAAATCTGCAGCTATCTTTAAAAAGAAAGGTTCTACGTTGTCCGGGCCAGCCGGTTTCTTAGGATCTAGCTTAGATAAGGCTTCATGAACAACATTGACAGTAAAAGGAGTAAAACTGAAAGGGTTTTCCAGACCACATTGTTCAGAGTCACGGATTGGGGTGTTCACAGAAGCAGAGTTAGTCACAGAATCAAACATAGAACCGCAGGACACAAAATGCTCATTAAAGCAATTTAACATAGTGGCCCTGTCCGATATAGAGCCAGATACTGTGGTAAGGCACGGAGGTAGCTCATTACGGATCTCACCGGTGGATATCGATTTTATTGCTTTCCAAAATTTCCTAGGATTATTTAGGTTTTCTGTGGTAACTGACAAATAGTACTTCGACTTTGCACTTTTGACATTTGAAGTGAAGCTATTCCTTAGCTGCCTAAAACGCAGCCACTCTACCTCTGAGCCTGATTGCCTAGCCTTTGCCCAGGCCTTTTTTCTCTCATGAAGGAGACTAGACAGCTCAGCAGAAAACCAAGGATTGTCTCGTCCCTTTACTCTAAATGTACGCAGGGGTGCATGTCTATCAATGATCTCCATAAAACCAAGATAAAAATAAGACCATGCGGTTTCCACATCAGCACACAGATCAATTTTACCCCCAATCAAAATCAAACAGATCATGCACAAAACCCTGCTCAACAAAATGTTTTTTGTCTCTCTTAATGATAATGCGAGGTTTAACCTTTTGGACCTTAGTGTCCCTAATTGTGGCTACAACACAGCTCAGATCATTTTCAAATACTCCCACAGATGAATATTTATGGGGAACATTAGTTAAAATGAGATCAATTAGGGAGGATTTATTAGGGGACTTAATATTTGGGTGAGTAGGACTGTCAACAATCTGAGTAACATTCAAAGAGATACAAAGGTTTTTAAAATCCTCTGACACTGCAGTTAACCAGTCCCAGTTAAAATCTCCAAGTAGCACTATTTCCTTGTAGTCTAGTTGTGATAAAATATTTGCTAGTGAAGACAAGGAGTCTTTGACAGCTGAGGGGGGTCTGTAACAACTCACTACCATGACCTGTTGACCCTTTGCCACTTCTATATTTATGGCTAAAAATTCAAATTGCTTACTGATCGATTTGGAAACTAATGTGGTTACACTGAACTTATTCTTAACATAAATGGCAACGCCACCACCTTTATTAGGCCGGTCGGTGCGATACACATTAAAACCATTTAAGGCAATGTCAGAGGCCAAAATAGATTTGTTTAGCCATGTTTCTGATAAGACAATGACGTCAGCGTCAGTCGATTTTGCCCAGATACGGACAAAATCTAGTTTACCTAACAGACTGTGCACATTCAAGTGGATGAAACCCAACCCAGACCTAGCTTTAAAATCAGCAGGAGTAGCGATCTGACTACTACTACTGGGCGGACCAGGGTTAGGTTGTACATTTCCTGACAGTAATAACAACAAAAAAAACAGGCATCTTTTCCTCTTAAACGACACAAATACATTTTCATCTAATTTAGAAACACCGGAAAAGTCTGCGAGAGTGTGATTAGAGCTTAAGAAGCAGTCCTGAAGAACCATCATCGCAGGAAAATAAAAAAGACAAACATATTTTGTCGAGCAGATTGACTGTGACAAGGCAACCGGTAATTGTTTGAGCAACACATCCGAACCTTTGCAGGGGATGCCCACTGCGGGTGGCAGAACAGACCTGAATCCAGTAGTCTTCTCAGAATGACTAGAGATCTTCTCATAGTCCAAAACAGTTAACAGGCACAGCAGAATCCCGATATGGGCCATTTTCCCAGACCAGCACACAGTATCCGCGATGTTCCTGGAGCAAAATCAGCACAGCAGCAAAGGACAGGCGAAAACAGCAGCGTGGAAGCGCTCCGGTCCCTCCGTGGTATCCCCGGGGTGAAAGCAGGCCTCTGCAACAGCAGAACCAGGACAGGTGGAAAGCAGGCCCCAGCGGTGGTAAAATCCTCCTGCGCACAGCAGCACACGCCCGGTGGAAGCAGGCCAAGCCCGAAGCGTGGATCCACTCCGTCTCTCCGCGACGACTCCGGGGTAAAAACCTCTCCAGTACAGCCGTATTCTACAGGTGGGAGCAGGCCTCCGTAGATCGCAGATCGCAGGCAGCAAACAGGTGGAGCCGCTCCGTCTCTTCGCGACGAGCAGGCCTCCGTAAATCGCAGATCGCATGCAGCAACAGGTGGAGCCGCTCCGTCTCTTCGCGACGTCTCCGGAGGAAAAACACCTCAGTACAGCCGCACTCGACAGGTGGGAGTAGGCCTCCACAGTTCGCAGACAACTAAAACTACTACTTGTATAAGCAGGGATGGCTAAAAGTTTGTAAGCAGGAGAGCTAGATGCTAACAGATGCTAACAGATGCTAACAGGTAAGTGCGAGCCTGTAGAAATTGCGACTGCCTCCAATGACAGCGTAGGTGTGAGTGACAGCGCTATAAGCTATAAGGTTGTGGTGACTGATGTTGCACTCTCTGAACATTCCTGTGTTTTCTTTGAGAGCTCTATTTCTGTTCACAAAAATGTTCAAAAAGAGGTAACCACAAAGCGATATTTAACTGAAAATACTAGGGAAATGTTTACTCAGAATGTTTCTTCCACACTTGCCCCTGCTAACATCTCAGTAAATGAGCTAGTAGATAATTTTAATTAAAAAATTAAAAATGTTATAGATGCCATTGCTTCAACTAAGGTAAAGGAAGTGACTGGGAAGAAAATATCTCCATGGAGAAAGGCCATGACCGTGAACACAGAAAAAAGAGAGTGTCGAAAAGCTGAATGTATGTGGCGAAAAACAAAACTCCAGGTTCACTTTGAAATCTATAAAGAGAGACTTGGCCTTTATAATTTGGAATTGAAAAACGCACGACAATCGTTCTTCTCTGACATCATTACCAAAAACAAAAAACAACGCACGTGCCTTGTTTGCTACCGTCAACAGACTAACTAACCCCCCAGTGTCAGTAGCCTCTGAATTTCTATCCACCAGGGCATGCAATGATTTTGCCTTCTTCACTGACAAAATTCAGAAAATCAGACAAGCAGTCAGTGCCTCTGCATCAGGAACAGCAAATGTTTTGTCTCTGTGTCCACCTAATATCAATTCAAACACCATGACACAATTCCATCAGATTAATGATAAAAACCTAGAGGACATTATTCAACTTCTGAAATCCTCCTCCTGCTGCCTTGATATTATTCCAACAGGGTTTTTCCAAGATGTTTTTCGTTGCATGGCCTCAGATCTACTTCATATAGTAAACAAATCTCTTCACTCAGGTATTTTTCCACAGGCCCTGAAAACTGCAGTCATTAAACCGCTCTTAAAAAAGAATAATCTAGATGCTTCATTAATGAACAATTACAGGCCCATATCAAACCTCCCATTTCTAGGTAAAATCATTGAAAAAGTTGTTTTTCAACAGTTGAGTAATTTCTTGCATTTAAATAGTTGTTTCGATGTGTTCCAGTCAGGCTTTCGTCCAAACCACAGCACTGAGACTGCTCTTGTAAAGGTCTTCAATGACATCCACTTAAACACAGACAGTGGCAGAACTTCAGTGTTAGTATTATTAGATCTCAGTGCTGCGTTTGACACTGCTGACCACAACATATTACTCCACCGACTAGAAAACTGGGTGGGACTTTCGGAAACAGTTCTAAATTGGTTTGAATCCTACTTAAAGGACAGAAACAACTTTGTTCTATAGGTAAATACACATCTGAGTTGACAAATATGACATGTGGGGTACCTCAAGGCTCCATCTTGGGGCCTCTTCTCTTTAACACTTACATGCTACCACTGGCTCAGATAATGAAGAACAACAAAATAACTTACCATAGCTATGCGGATGACACACACATTTACGTAACAATTTCACCAGGAGACTATGCTCCAATTCAAACACTGAGTAAGTGCATTGAACAAATCAATGACTGGATGTGTCAGAACTTTCTCCAATTAAACAAAGATAAAACTGAGGTAATGGTTTTTGGAGCCAAGGCAGAACGTATAAAAGTTAGTGCTGAGCTTCAGTCTGCAATGTTCAAAACAACAGATAAAGCCAGAAATCTAGGTGTAGTCATGGACTCTGACCTGAGTTTCAACAGTCACATTAAAACAGTTACTAAATCAGCCTACTATCACCTAAAGAATATATCTAGGATTAAAAGACTAATGTCACAGCAGGTTTTGGAAACATTTGTCCATGCTTTTATCTTCAGTGGACTCGACTACTGTAATGGTGTCTTCACAGGTCTCACTAAAAAATCTATTAGAAAGCTGCAGCTGATTCAGAACGCCGCTGCTCGAGTCCTCACTAACACTAAGAAAGTGAATCACATCACTCCTGTTCTGAAGTCTTTACACTGGCTTCCTGTGTGTGTCAAAGAATAGATTTAAAAATACTGCTGCTGGTTTATAAAGCACTGAATGGTTTAGGCCCAAAATACATTTCTGACCTCCTGCTAAATTATGAACCATCCAGATCTCTCAGGTCTTCAGGGACTGGTCAGCTTTCTGTCCCCAGAGTCAGAACTAAACATGGAGAAGCAGCGTTCAGTTATGCTCCAAATATCTGGAACAAACTCCCAGAAACCTCCAGGTCCGCTGCAACTCTCACTACTTTTAAATCCAGACTAAAGACTTTTCTTTTTGCCGCTGCTTTTAATTGAACTATTCACATCTTAAACTGCACTGTACCTTTTATCCATGTATTTTTTCTTTTAATGTTTATTTTAATATCTTTTATTTTTAATGACTGATTTTAAATGCCATTTTCTTAATGTCTTTCGTTTTTTGTAAAGCACTTTGAATTGTCTTGTGTTGAAAGGTGCTATATAAATAAACTTGCCTTGCCTTCTTTATTCACTTTTTCTTCTTAAATGTGTGAAAGCAAATACAAACAAATACTATGGATTAATTGAAATGGCGCGAGAATAATTCATAAAGAAATCAATCAATACATATGTTCAATAATAAATTAAACACATCTAAAATGTTACTTGATAAATAATAGGGGAACTAGTACAAAGGTCATTAAGTAATTAAAACGTTAATATATATTAATGTAAAATCTCATCAATCAATTATTGCCAACATGTGTTTATAATATATTCTGTATATTGTGGTGACCACCTATTAATACACTGGGACATAATTCACACATGGAACTACAGTTGGGGCTATTGTTCCCACACGGACATGTTATGTGTTTACTATATATGTTGTGTGCCCTCCTGACTTCACTCTCTTCTTCCCGGACTGCAACCGGACAACATGACCTTAGCTGCTCTCAAATAAAGTTCCCTTTTGCACATTCCTTGCACCGCCTCTGACTCCCTATCTCCCGGCACTACAATATATATATATATATATATATACACATAATATATACATATACATACACATAATATATATTTTGAGAGAGATATACACTAGCATTAGACGCAGTCAAAAGTTTGGACACATCTTCTCATTCGAAGTTTTTTATTCAGTTAAATTGGTTCTGCTTTGTAGATTTATACTGAAGACATCAAAACTATAAAATAACACATTAACTAGAATGATCTAGTAAACAAAGAAGTGTTAAACAATCCAGAATATGATTTATATTTTGCTGGCTACTGCAGAATGCTGTGGTAGCCATGCTGCTTAAGGGTGCCTTGAATTCTGAATAAATCACCAACAGTGACACCAGCAAAGCCCCCCCCCCACCACCATCTCACCTCCTCCTCCATGCTTCACGGTGGGAACCACTCATGCAGAAACCATCCGCTCACCTTCTCTGCGTCTCACAAAGACACAGAAGTTGGAACCAAAAATCTCTAATTTGGACCCATCAGACCAAAGTACAGATTTCCACTGGCCTATTGTCCAATCCTTTTGTTTCTTGGCCCAAACTATTCTCTTCTTCTTGTTGTTCATCCTCAGTAGTGGATATTTGCAGCAATTGGACCATGAAGGCCTAATTCACGCAGTCTGAACAGTGCATGTTAAAGGTCCCATGTCATGCTTTTCCTGTTATTACCCGTCCCCTTGTGTGTTATGTAGCTTTTTCTGCAAACGGTCTGCAGAGTCACAAACCCTCAAAGTACACCCAGTAGAGAGTAAAACTCTAACACAGAAAAGATGTCTATTGTTACGACCCGCCCTCTACTCCGTGGTAGTGAATCGTGGAGAGACCTGCAACATAAAACAATACACGCAAAAACCAGTACTTGATAACGATCATTTATTGAAGTACAGCCGTTTACTCACACAAGCAATCCGGCATACGCAAGGAGTTCTGGAGGACTGGAGGGGAGCACGTAACTTCTATGCTGCCCCAGAACGCCTCATTGGAGATTTTTCTTTTTCCATTTTTCCCTTCCGGGGCATACTGACGTAACGAAGTCCAAATGGACAAATCCGAGGAGCTCCGCAGTCCGCACACACACACACACTCACTCAACCTTATATTTTCTCAGCCGCGGTGCTGTCTCGCAGACCCCACGCAGCAACCAGGGAACGACACCAGTAATCCAGCTCACACTGTCTGCTCCCTGAGCCTCAAAGGGCAGAGCAGTGAGCCCCGCAACGTCCCCTCAACACGGCATCCAGACCCCATGCAGCATTCTCACCTGTTTGTCCTTACTGGTTGCTAACAAACGCCATTGTAAAACATAATCACTGATGTTCCGCTGTAACGGTGGTGGACTCATCAGAACAGAGTGGGCAAGCTGACCAATCAGAGCACAGTGGGCTCATAGGGGGGGGGCAGGAGCTCCAACAAGCCGTTTAGGACAGAGAGTGAATACACATGCTATACAGAGATGCTGTCTGAGAAACCAATGTGAGTTTGGAACATTGAACAATGTAAATCTATTCTAGTAGATTTCAACAATGGAATTATGATCAGTAGAAATGGCCATGTCATGGGACCTTTAAAGATTGTCTGCTCCTTGAGCTCTGTGATCATCTATGTGGGCTCTAATCTGAGGTGCTTTAATTTGTGGTTTCTGAGGCTGGTAACTCTGATGTATTGATCCTCTGAGCAGAGGTAACTCTTGCTCTTCCTTTCCCGGGGGGGGGTCCTCATGAGAGCCAGCCTCATCATAGCATTTGATGGTTTTTGCGATTGCACTTGAGGATACATTCAAAGTTCTTGACATTTTCCGGATCGACTGGCTTTCATTTCTTAAAGTGATGATGGACGGACGGTGGTTTCTCTTTACTGGGTTGAGTCTTCTTGCCATGATATGGATCGCAACAGCTGTCAAATAGGGCTTTCCACTGTGCACTAACTCTACCTCTGCACAACACAACTGATGGTCTCAAACACATTATGAAGGCAAGTCATTCCACACATTGACTCTTGACAAGGCGCACGTGTTAATTGAAAACCATTCCAGGTGTCTACCTCATGAAGCTGACTGAGAGAAGCCACGAATCATATTCTTGATTTTTTAACACTTTTTTGTTAACTAGATAATTCCATATGTGTTCTTTCATAGTGTTGATGTCTTCAGTATTAATCTACAAAGTAGAAACAAATTCGTCCCCAGCTGACACAGAAAGCGACGCAGGTTTTGGTCCAGGCTCTCGTCATCTCACGCCTAGACTACTGCAACTCCCTCCTGGCTGGTCTACCATCCGACCTCTGCAGCTCATCCAGAATGCAGCGGCTCGTCTGGTTTTCAACCTTCCTAAATTCTCCCACACCACTCCGCTCCTCCGCTCCCTTCACTGGCTTCCGGTAACTGCTAGAATCCACTTCAAGACACTGGTACTTGCTTACCATGCTGCGAATGGATCTGGCCCTTCCTACATCCAGGACATGGTTAAACCATACACCCCAGCGCGTGCACTACGCTCTGCATCAGCCAAACGACTTGCTGCACCCTCGCTGCGAGGGGGACCCAAGTTCCCATCAGCAAAAACACGTGGGTTTGCTATCCTGGCTCCAAAATTGTGGAATGAGCTCCCCATTGACATCAGGACAGCACATCTTCCGGCGCAGACTGAAAACTCATCTCTTTCGACTCCACTTTGAGCGATAGAATTACTAACAAAGCACTTATATACTAATAAAGGACTGGCTTATCTATAGCCAGTTGAGTAGCACTTGAAATGTTTTGGCTCTATGAAACCTGATGTACTTATAGGATTCTGTTTTCTTCAAGGTTGTGTCTTCCTGGTCGAATGCAATTATTGTAAGTCGCTTTGGATAAAAGCATCAGCTAAATGCAATGTAATGTAAAACAATTAAAATAAACAAAAACCATTGAATGAGAAGGTGTCCAAACTTTTGACTGGTACTGTATATAAAAAACACATATTTTAATATTCAGCAGGTTCCCTCATCTATAATCATTTATACAAGGGCAACTTTGAACATGTACAGCAGTAAAATGCAACATACAAAATAATCAAGAAACAACATAAATTAAACACTGACAGGGAACATTTTACTGCACCATCATTACTGTTAGGTAAGAAGGTGCTGTCAAAGGTTCTGATGATGCTTGCATACTTTTACTTAAATAAGGTTTGGATGCAGTATTTTAATTCTATACTGTAGGCGTAGTGTATCTGTGAACGATCCCAAATACAATTCCTTGTTTATTGCAGCTAGTGCTACGCCAGAAGAAAAAAAACCTTTTTCATTTTCAAAGGGGCTGGGCTACATAAGTTGAACTGAGACAACAAAAATACACATTAAGTGGGACAAAGAAAGATAATGTGAAAATATAAAAACAAAGGCATTAATTAGGGCTGAAAAATGTCTCCCATTGTAATGGTGATTAGATTAGTAAATGCTAACACTTAACAGTTTGTTCTCACTGTGTGTCTCCTGTTACCTGCAGACGTCCAGCAGCTGGTGGTTAAAGAAGAGGTTCTCCCTGACCAGCAGGAGGGGAGCACCAGTCTGGACCAGGAGGACCCAGAGCCCCCCCCACACATTAAGCAGGAACAGGAGGAACTTAGGATCAGTCAGGAGGTGGAGGAGGCTGATATCACCAAGTCCACTTTCACTCCTGACCCTGTGAAGAGTGAAGATGATAAAGAGAAACCTCAGTCCTCACAGCCTCATCAAAGACAAACTGAACACATGGAAACAGAAGCTGATGGAGATGACTGTCGTGGACCAGAACCAGCCAGGAACTCAGATCCAGAGAGCAGTTTACAACCAAAGACTGAGGACCACACTGAAGACTCTTCAGAACCTGACACTGAAGACTCTTCTGAACCTGACACTGAAGAAAGTGCTGATTGGAAGGAGACCAGAGAACCTGCGTCAGGCTCAAACTCACTGAAAAATAGACATGAATCTGTCAGTGATCCACGATGTAGTGCTGAAAATAAACCATTCAGCTGCTCAGTCTGTAAGAAAGCTTTTTCACTGAATGGAAATTTAAAGGCACACATGAGAGTCCACACAGGAGAGAAAGCACACAGTTGCTCAGTCTGTAAGAAAGCTTTTTCACATAGTGGAAGTTTAAAGAAACACATGAGAGTCCACACAGGAGAGAAACCCTTTAGCTGCCCAGTGTGTACCAAATATTTTGTGCAGTGTGGAAATTTAAAGGAACACATGAAAGTTCACACAGGAGAGAAACCACACAGGTGTACAGTCTGTAAGAAAGCTTTTTCACGGAGTGATCATTTAAAGGAACACATGAGAGTCCACACAGGAGAGAAACCACACAGCTGTACAGTCTGTAAGAAAGCTTTTTCACAGAGTGGACATTTAAAGAAACACATGAGAGTCCACACAGGAGAGGAAGAATAGAGCTGCTATGTTTGTGACAAAAGATTTAAATGGCATAATCGTTTCAAAAGACACAAGTGTGTTGGTCGTCAGCTGCTTCTGTAACTATAAGGGAATACATTTGTCTATTTTGTGTCCTGATGACCTAATGCCGTTACATGTAATACGTTACTCCCTAAGCCTGATTTCACCCACCTGCAACCGATTCACTCATAATCACAAATGTTCATTTCTTTGACCCCTTGACTCGACAACTTTCTTGTTTAATAATCGTTACATCTCCTCAGGACCAAGTTCCCGTGTCCTGCCTTTCACCTGCTGATCACCCACTGCTCATTTAAGGTGGACTGACCTTTACCAGGGACCAGCTAGTCTTAGTGTCTTAATGTAAATGTTTTGTAAAGTGATGCTAGACCAAAGACATGCTGTTGGGTTGTGTGCTCTCTGCAGGACGGTGTCTGTACTCAAAGGTTGTTGATGAAATGAGAGATTCACTCTGTTTTTGTTGTCTAAACGACACCAACAGAGCGATACATCTTCTTTCCAGCAGATGGCATAAATGTTACATTATCCAGTTCAACTGTCATCCACACATTAATGATTCAAAACAGCAATGTGTGAGATATGGCTAGTTATTGACTATTTCAACAGAATGTGAAGAGGTTACAGTCTTGAGGCCATGTCCAATATGTTTATGCTTTGTTTGATTAAAACTACTGAAATCAGCATTCAATGACTCAATTATTCTGAATTACTGTCATTACATCATGGGTTTGCATTGCAATATTAGAACGCATAAAACCCAACTTTATTTCTTCCAAGTTGCAGGTGTTCATTGTTTAGAAGTCCGCTGTGTTTCATCCAAGCTTCCACTTCGTGCTCCAATAATGCTGAAAGTATCTGTTGTATGCTTTACCTGCTCCAGTAACACAAGTGTAATTCACTGGACAGAGACAAGAGATAGTGGACGGATCCAGAGGAGAACCAGAAGATAGTCCGTATAGAGCCTTCATGTTCTGAAAATGATCAGGGATAGAGTTAGAAAAAAAATCCAAAACCCTGAATTGAGCTAGAAGATAGCCAGCACAAAGCCAGGAGAGACCCAGTAGGAAGACAGGAAGGATCCAAAAGAGTTTGTATTTTGTATTTTTTTTATATTCAAGCTCTTCTTTTAAGATAGGGGTGCACCGAATGGGAAATTCTTGGCCGAAACCGATACCGAAAATAGGAAACAGTTGGCCGAAAACCGAATGCCGAAAGGCCGAAAATGATTAATATAAATATATATATATAATGTATACATTTTTTACCAATGTTGTTCAACTACCTGATTATGGAAATAGACATGATTATGGCAAAACTTAACTTAAATAATAATCACTATTATGGGTCCATAAAACATTTATTCAGCACTTTTGAATGCATACAGTACATTTATATATGTCATGTATTATTGCTAAAAAACATTATATCGCAGTCTTAGTGTCGCCAACTCGTTTCTAATATGCAAAGACAACAAATGCGTCTATGATGTATTTTCGATCAGACGAGATCTCTCTCCCCCGTCTGTGTGCGAGGGGGCGGGGCAGTTTACACACACGCAGCTGCTACATGCAGCGGAGCACACTGCGGAGATGGCGGAGAGAACGCGCTCCGAGGTGTGGTTAAACTTTACCCGTCTCGATGTGGAGAATACTTGTTACCATAAGTGCAATAAGAGTTTAGCATGTAAGCACGAGCAATTTGTCTAAACATTTAGCAAAAGTGCACCGCATGCAGACGGAGGAATGTACCGGGTTCGACCGTCTTTCTAGCAGCTCTGTAGCCCCATCCAGGAGTAACGTTTCCACGTCAGGTGTTATGTATGTTAGCAGCAACACACGGAGTTAACTACATGATACAAACATGGGTTAATGATTAGAGGTAACTGAGTTATTTAGTTTGTTAACATTTCAGCTATTCTGTTTACAGTCTGTCATCAGATTATTTAATACGATTTGTTAAAGGCTCAGGGAAATCTCGATGACAAAGGTCAATGTTCCCCCCTCCCTGTGAGCCAGCCGCGAGCATGGTCGCCGCGTCTTTATTACGTCATCACAACAACACGTTAGGTTACCAACGTAAGCCTGTTCTGACATTCGGTGAAAGGGCCTTTTTAACCATTTTCGGCCGATAATTTTCGGTGGCCGAATATTCGGTGCATCCCTATTTTAAGATATTAGAACTTCCTATCTCAACATGTATCCTTTTATTCCAATTAAACCTTACATTTTTGCTGCCAATTATTGAGACTGTTTCACAGCTTTATGTTAAATATTTAGACTGTTTTCTTTACAGATAGATGACATAGGATGAACAGCACGATCCACTGCTGGATTCTGCCCAAATCGGCTCAACATGCATGCAAACATCTCACTGTATCCATACTATTGCAGTTGTATTGTTCTGGATTCATAGTGAAGAGTATTAGATGTTCTGCACTCTTATTGTTATGTATTTAATATAAAGTCAAATACCCATAAAGTCAGAAAAGAAAAGAGACTCACTTAAGGAAAAAGGTTCTGAACCAGTGAGAGTTCTTCATAAACATGGTCAAATATTTTAAGTTTTGACCAGAGGCCTGTACAACGAAGCTGGTTCAACCTAACCTGGATATGTTTGAGTTAGCCGGTTGGCCTAATCCAAAACATACGCGCTCTCGCTAAACTGTACTACGATCAAGTGGATCGCTCAAGCCAGCCGTGTCCTATCTAGTTTGGTGCGCGTTCACATGAAAGGGGTGGTATTTGGAGCATTCGACCAATCACAAATATGGAGAAGCGCACTGACAGCGCAGCGTCATACTTCCTGAATGAAAAGTGAACTTTAATATTACTCAAATATGAAGAAGTTACACTTTAAACATCCATGACTTAAAACACTTTATCCAGGATAAAAGCCACATAGCTGCACCTGCAAGGTGAATACAGCTGGGAACAGAACAAGTGTTTGAATGCGTACATTAACAGGTTTATGATATCACTGCCCCGTCTAAGACACGATCTGACTTTCATTACATTTGACTCGAGTGTTTCGTCAACTTAATGTGTTGCTTAAAATAATACTTCTGCATACAATATGTGACACTGTGAGTGTTACACGGCCCGATACGGCTCAGCTGACTCAGATAAGGAAATATATGATACATTATGATGTGATATGCCGCGGACTGTACTTAATGTTACTCTGATCCGGTTACTTATGTTGTGGCAGATATTTAATTAAGCTTTCTTAACGCTAATGTTATAATAGTCAGATTTCTCTGAAGATGGGAGGTGATATTCTATTAATTTTCACGTTCACAAAGTCGGTGTGAACCGGAGTAATCTGCGGCCGCGAGCCGTTATGTGCCATTATGACACGCATGGTGTTCTTTTTTTATATATTATAATGAAGCTCGAGTCTTCCTGCCTGTCGGCTCTGCTCATCGATGTATAATAAGGCTCTGCTGCTCCGGTATGAGGGTCTAGCTTCAGCAGCCACATTACCTACGGGTGCGTTCGTTAATATTAACTGTGCGGTCCGGAGTCACTGTGGTACAGACCGCTGGTGAACAGCTGTTAGAACGGGCCGTTCAGAGCAGAGCTCCCTGTCGGAGCGGTAGAGCGTGATGTAAACTGAAAAGTTTTTCTGTCGCAATATTATCGTTGAGCTAGCTAACTAGCATACATTGTCACTATCTGCTAACGTTAGCTTTAGCCTTCATTTTCTAATAGTTTTTATCATAGGCTATAAACGGAGGTGGTATAAGTATAGATATTGTACTTGAGTAAAAGTAGAATTACTCAGGTCTTGTACTTGAGTAAAAGTAGAATTACTCAGATCTTGTACTTGAGTAAAAGTAGAAGTACTCAGATCTTGTACTTGAGTAAAAGTAGAAGTACCAGAATGTAGGAACAATTCTGTAATCAAAATGTTCCTCAAATAAAAGTACAAAAGTATTATCATCAAAATATAGTGAAAGTAGCGACAGTAAAAGTAGTGATTGTGCAGATTGGTCGATTTCAGAATAATATATATGATATGTTTTTATAATGATTGATCATTAAAGTATTCTCAAAGCTGGTGAAGGTGCAGCTAGTTTGAATGACTTTGTATACTGCAGGGTAGCTGGTGGATTTACTCCAGGTGGAACTAAAGTCTGATTCAACACTTGATTAGATTTCACATCATTCATCCAGATCTGTGAAGTAACTAAAGGTATTAAATATATGTAGTGGAGGAAAAGTACACTTTTTACCTCTGAACTGTAGAGGAGAAGAAGAACACAGTAGCAAAACATTGAAATATTTAAATAAAGTACAAGTATCTCAAAATTGTACCCAAGTATAGTACTTGTTGAGTTTATGAACTTAGTTACTTTACACCACTGGCGATACAGATAGAAAGACTAAGCCTTGCACAGAGGCATGCAAATATATTTTCAAAATGCTTAACAGTGCTGCCAAAATTATAAACTGACTGCTACACAATTAAAATAAATGCTTTCATATATTTATATTAGATGTGACTCTTTGGCATTTCTGTTATTATTACCACTGCTGCTTTAGTTGTTCTGACTGCTAAAATCATCTGTTATTCCTCATTTTAAAGCCGATATTCCGTGGGGTAGGGGGGCTCGGATCCTTGTCACCTTTTTCATACCTGATGAGTTTGCATCCCTGAACAGACAACAAACAATATGGTGCACCGAGTACAGGTAATTAACGTATGGTGGTTTTAGATATAATTACATACTATTTAGGTTCTCGTTTGTTTGTCGATGTGGCTGTTTAGCGCAGTGTAATTGTGTTTATTTTTGCTATATATATATATATATATATATATATATATAGGCGCTATATATATCTTATTATTAATACATCATTGGAACGGTACCTCCAGTATGCCTACATGACAAGCATTTTTATAATATACAGTAAACATATCTTTGACTTATTGCAAAATTATAAAATGAAATTCACCCCTGCTGTCATTCTCGCTTTCACTGTTCAAATGAGATGTCAACCATCAAAATGGGATAAGGGGTTCCAAGGGGTTCTCAAACGGATAGGTTATTCATTTATTTGCCTAATAGTTGCTTAAAATGTTACAATAACATGCCATGTACGGTCTCTCAGCCACCGTAGGCGGCGTAGTAGGGGGCGTGTCGTGTAGTGTCGTCAATTCGCTTTTCATCTGCCATGCCTAAGCCATGCCTCTCAGCCACCGTAGTGTCGTGTCAGGTGGGCGTGTCATGTACCGTCGTGTACCGTCGTGTACTGTTCGCGGCCGCAGCTAGACCATTCTTTCACACACACATACGGGTTTTGGGCCGAGAGCGACACCGTACTTCCGGTATTCGCCATTTCACACGAGGTGCAACCAGAATATCATAGTCTATTGCCTTAATCAATATAGTCAACTCTAAAATACCACATATATGCATTGGCATGATAATATTATTGTGACAAGTGGGGTATTCACCTGGTGTTTCCAGAAGATAGACGTAGATGCTGCCAAAATCGACCGAAGGCCACTTTCGAGAGTCGTTTTTCCATACATCTGCAGGCAGTCTGTAAGGGCAATCGGACAACCCACACAGCTCTAGTTTACGCTGGTAACGACCTAGAGCACACCCCTCAAGTCCAGAGATGTAATCCGAAGACATGCAACGATTTCTTCGGTCGTTAATTCAGAAAAAAAAAAACTAGTGCGCTCTGCCTGGCAACGTTAGCTAGCTGTTTATATTAGCGCCTCCAGGATATTAGCACCTCCAGGAAAATGGCGTATTTATATATATATATATGGCGCGCGTTGCATTGTGGGTAGCTCGTGACATCACTGTCTGTGAAAGAATGGTTGCATTCCAATAGTCCATTTAGCTTAGGAACCTTCCTAACCAAGTGAAATGCCCTGGAAGTACGTCAGTGGCAGCCATGTTAAGTGCCGTTCCAATTCTCCAAATGAAAGGAAAGGAGGTTTCAAACTTCCTTTATAACCTCCTTTAGCTTAGGAACCATTGGACCTCCCTTGACGAAAGGAGAGGAGAAAATGCCGCCCCACAATGCATTGCAGCCGCAGCATTTGCCGTCACTCAACAGTCGGCCGTTCAGGAAAACAACCGATTATGACGGAGAAATTATATCATGAAAGTTACGGTGCTTATTAAGCATTTTAAAACGTATGTGGTAAGTTTCCAAAGTGCTTTGTTTTGAATGTTCATCAGTATTATAATCAAAAAGAGAAATATGAACGTTAGTTTTTACTGAAATGATCAAATAAAGTCAACATTTCACAGTGTTTACTGAGCTGTGGGGTTTGTTCAACTTTTAAAAGATGTTTGAATGGTGATATACACAGTGATAGATGTTAAGGACTAACGTTTATTTATTGTTTATGTTAAGGACTAACGTTTTATTTATTTTAAGATCTTTTCATAGTTCATACAATCATACGTATTGGGACCATTTGTATTAATGTGGACCGGAGGGAGAGGGTGACGAGCATAAGTTTCACTTTCCTTTTTTATTTCAATTCCAACTTTGGTCATGAAGAATATGTTTCTCTGTTGTCCACGTTCATAAAGCATAAAGCAACAGCATTTGAGCACGGTGCAGAGTCTCTAGATGAGTTTACAGTAGTCCCTCCTTATTATACATCCATGTTGTAGTCCGCTGTATAGAAAACTGTAGTTTCCATAGTTTCCCCACAGCAGCAGACGCACACAATGACGTCCGCTGGCGCATCATAAACACGTCAGATAGTGAAAGTGCATTCGGATTCTCTAAAGTACTGCAGTCTCTTCTCCTAAGTCCTTTTGAATTCTCCTATTCACTATCCCTTAACCCCGTGACGTTTCACTCAGAGGTCAAGGAATAGGAGATAGGGTTAGAATTTAGGAGCTGATTTTTGGATTATCGGAACGCAACCCATATTGAACTTTTGAGAGAGCGAAACGTCACAGATTACCCGGCATGCCTAAGAAGTACCCATATGTGCGCTCATAGCGCATGTGCAACTTTAACCAAAATGCTCGTTCACATCAAGCACGTCAATTTGCGTACACGTAACAGCACCGCGCGTTCATGACAGCATGGTAATGATTTGTTATTATGATGGATTTGATATTAACGAGGCGGCAGTTAGCAGCTAGCGGCTAGCTAGTCATTATGCTAACGTGACATCAATCGTTATGTACTTATATTACGCTGTAACAGGATCTAGTGATATCCAAGCAACAGAGCTTCATTTAGCATGAAAGAATGATTGCAATGTATATATATATATATATATATATATATATATACTTATAATTATAAGTAATATCAACTTTATTTAATACAACATTTACGGTACAAGATGTAATCATACAGCCCATGTAGTATGATAATGAATTATAGCAAACATGTGCAATATATCCATTATTACAGCTCCGTGGGATGGCAGTAAGACGATATGGGTCCGTTCTTATTGTGCATCCATGGGTAAAGATAAACGCAACTCACATTGGTTTCTCAAACAGCATCTCTGTAAACTACGTGTATTCACTGAATTTGACTCTCTGCCTTTAACGGCTCGTTGTAGCTCCAATAGCTCCAATAGCTCCAGCCCCCACCCTTCATGTGAGCACAGTGTGCTCTGATTGGTCGGGACACGTAACATGAACGTGCCGGGCGGCGCGGTCCCGTGGGTTGGATGCGCGTTCATAATGCAGAGGGAAATAACTCTCAGAATAACGTTATTAGCACATTATTACAACTTGAGGAATGAATGTTTTTAATAAGGGCTATACAAGTGTTCATACTGGGTAGTTTATTTAGTTTAAAACAAATTATCCAACGATTTACAGACCACTCTTTCCCAATGTAAGTCAATGGGAAAAAGTGTTTCCGGGCCTGGCAACCAAACGGAAGTGTAGTACCGCCGTTTGGCCAGCACGAATATTTTCATCTGAGTCCGGCGCACTTCCTGGGGGCTTGGTCCACACCATAGACTGTATATATAAATGGACGTAGGGTCTGTGACGTCACCCATAGGATTCTGCAGAGTTGCCGAGAAGCCCTTAGTAGGCGGAGTCGGCCACTAACGGCTCGACAGTGACGTCAGAGTTCAACTCCCGCCTGTTCCAGCCTGCTCCAAATAAGGGCAAAGAGGCGGAGCCGAGGCAGGACCTGCTGCCACTGAGCTGGAAGTTCCAGAGCTATCTGAAGCTACCAAGCTAAGCTAACATGCTCCCCATCTGAACACTGCTGTGGTATTTTACGTTTCTAAGGTAAGCGGACATGAAACTCTTCAGCAAAACTATAAATAATAATTTAAGTTATTGAGTTTTTAGCATAATACTTCAGAATCTTAAAACGTTTGTATGCAATTGTGCTAAATTCAACACTGGAATCAAGCAAATATTAATATGTTTGGATGACATTAGTTATTTATATTTTGATATCACTTAACTATACGTTTAATACATTTAAGTCAAGCTAAGGTACATGTGATGGTAGCTAGTTAGTGCTCTTACCTGTGAGGCCTCCTCCAAACAGCATAATAACCAGACTGTATCATTAAAACTAAGTACCAGTTCTAGATCCTTGACTTTAGACAAACAATTCAAAGGACAACATGTATTTAAAGACCAATCTTTATTTGAATGTGCCTCTTAACCTGAGATATTAGTTATACAGTAATAGTATTGACAATCTAAAAAAACTGAGCAACTCAACAGTCAACTTTATATTTCTTATTGTCTAAAGCATTTATTATTTTCATTTTCCCCCTCTCATATTCAGTGTGGACGGATTGAGACAGCATGGTGTCCAGAGAGCAGCAGAGACTTCAGGGAGAAACCTCCGTGTGATGGACGTCCTGTCTGTTGGTTTGGAGAGGACTGAGGGTCTTTCCTCAGCGAGGAGGACCAGGCCTGATGGAGGAGCCCATGCTGGGCACAGCTGATACCAACTGCACAGGCCTAGTCTGTCACTGTATTTGACTAAATGTGTTCACTTATACATTTAATAGGTTTACACCTTCTGTCCATATGTGCTTTTTATTTAAAACATTTGATTAACTTTTGGTTCACATTTCAATAAATTGTATTTGTATTCCTTTCGTCCATTATTCTTACTGAAAATGTTAGATTACACATTCACATCTGACTGAAGATTGGCCCCATTTATTTGTGACATTGCAAACTCTGCGGTACAAGGCACAAGTGATGTGAAGCTCATAAAGTGAGGCAAATAGAAATAATCAGCTGATGGAGTGTAGATGTGGAAATAGGTGCATTCGATCAGCTGACTGTGTTTTCACAATAAAAGTAGTTTCTTAGTGAATGTCCTGTACTGGTCTTAAAATCTCATAACATCAGCTTTTAATGTTCCTCTTGGATGTTCTTCTTGACCCTCAGAGAAGGAGAAAATGTTGTGTCTTTCAGGCATGTCCTTTCCTAACAAAAATGACAGGAAACATATTATTGCAGAACAAGTGTGTTATTTATGAAAGCGGTGTGTTTGTGTGTTTAGGGGCTGTAGATATAATTATTTTGTAATTGTAATGATTTTTTTTTATTTTAATAGTGAGCTACAAAGACGATCAGATTATGAATGAACAGTATGAAGTTCATCAACATTGAAATATATGTTATTATCAAAATAATATTTAACTGTTATCAAAACGTAGTGCAACTGTAGAAGCTTGCTCTGTTGTCTCACTGAAATAATCACTTTTACCACGTTTTTTACAGACAATATTGAGAGATAAATAGCAGCAGTTCTCACTATGTGTTAAATATCTTTGCCTTCAATACATTAAATTAGAAAGCTGACAAAGTCATATTGCTAAATATCTAAAATGTAACCCTTTGCATGGAAAAAACCCTCAACTTAACTGATGTGTAGGTGATCTAGTATTTAGTATTGTTTAATGGAATGTATATCAGTGTATTAAAGTCAATACTTCATTCATTTAAACCAATATCTTTCTTGATTCTTTGTACAGTATGAAAAAAAGAGTCTTTGTACCTGAGCTGCAGTTCACTGCTGTGAGGAGTCCAGTTATTTCTCTCACTCTCTGTTCCAGCCTGTCTGCATCACCTGGACACCTTAAACAAACAGATATATGTAAAGTACCATGTGTACAAACAATATAACTGATTATCTTCTGTTGAACATGTTGGATTGTGTATTGTCCGAGTCAGGGTCCTTTTTATTTTACTGTAACTTTGGAAGTTGTGTTACCAATGCTTACTGTTTATTTGATACCCATTTGGTAATGCAATTAATAAAAACAACAAGGTTTGGGTTCGTTCTTCAGATGACTGTGACGTTAACGTGTAAGCTCGATAATGAACTCCAGCTCAACCAACCATATTGTAATATCTAAGTAATCATCTTGAAATATGACATTAATAATTGTAATATACACACATCTTATTGTGAGGTTGATTTCACATACACTACTTCAACGTTAGCTTGTCTACATACTTGAGCATAGCCAATTTAAAGGAACCTTAGCGATGCATACAGTTCCTACCTACATAATAAAATATCTCTCTAAGTTACAAGGATGACCTTATTTTATCAACCTCAAACAGGTTTCGTTTTAACCTTTATATATACAGTCTATGATTTTAACTTGTAGGCTACGATTAGCATTGTTAGCACCGATGTAGCTACCACTCGCTTACACACTAAACCAAGTCTTAACATTCATTACGTAGCCGATTAAAATCATTAACACATAAATAAGTACTCGATTTTCACTTACCGCAAAACCACATGCATGCACCGTCTGTTTTAACCGCAGAGTGAGTCAAAATAGTCCGATATATAAGCATGAAGAACAAACAACCACGGCCCGGCTTCAAGTTGTGTTCCCTGGATGAGCTGAGCAGGCAGAGTCCCAGTAGCTTCACGGAGCAGCTAGCAGAGAGACGAGAAGCTAGCAGCAGCAGTCACTTGACAGAGCCGTCACTCAATGTGACCACGCCCTAATTTATGCAAAAACGTTAAGACCTAATATAAATAAAAGGGTCGTGTTAGAAAACAATTCACTCACAGATCCATAATCATGAAGGTGGAACCTAACTATATTCATAATAATATTTATTGCATCCATAGGTAGAAACATGTTTTTTTCTGCTGTAAAGTTGGGCATTTTAACATGGGGTCTATGGAAATTGCTCCTTTCTGCAGCCAGTCCCTATTGGCCAATATATGAACTGCAGTTTGTGGCACTTCCGTATTGGCGTCCCGGCTCTTCCCCAGAGTTTGCCGCTTGGTCCACACACAGGCATGAAAAAAATCTTGAAAAATCTTGATGCTGGGCGTGTCTGAAGCCTGGCGATTTTTTGCGAGCAACGTGACCAACAACCAATCACATGAATCTCCCGCCCCCGACATACAATGCAATAGCAATGTTAAAACAAAGTAAACTGGATATAAATTCCCCAAACAGGTGAAAACCTACCAGTTTCACCCACTGTCTCTGCCACCTCCCTCCATGCCTGGTTCCTCTGGTTTGTATCCCGGTAAATAGTTCTGGTCGTAAAGAACCGGGTGATTTGCTACCGTAATTTCTCGTTTGGAATATGAGGAAATGAACTGCGGTCTGGCTCTCCCAGCTTGCACGCGGTTTGATTGGCTAGCGCTTGTACTGGCGGGATTTGCAGCTTCGAAAGCATCGGGAGCATCAAAAGTTGAACATTGCTCAACTTTTGATGCTCACGATGCTTGCAAAGCCATGCTCCGCTCCCCACAATGCAGTTCGGCGAAGATTCAAAATATTCTACGTCACCCCAAGTGAATGGGCGAAGCTTTGA
Source organism: Gymnodraco acuticeps (assembly GCF_902827175.1). NCBI lineage: Eukaryota > Metazoa > Chordata > Actinopteri > Perciformes > Bathydraconidae > Gymnodraco > Gymnodraco acuticeps. The sequence goes on from NW_022992110.1 coordinate 476,574, forward strand.
AAGATTTGTTTCATGCCTGTGTGTGTGTGGGCGGGCCGTAACCTGCTCCGGGGCAGGTTAGCCGCACAGCATAAGTTACCATGGAGATCTAGCCTGCTAAAAAGAGAACCAGCGTCGTAGGACCGGAAAGCCAGAGTTTTCCCTGAAGTTAGCCGGCTAAGAGAAAATCCTGCTTCGTAGTACAGGCCTCAGATGGTGTCACCCTAATCCGTGTATCTAAGGTCCATTTGTCTTTCTTTATTACACAAGTTAGCGGAAGAGCGTCTGAGAGGCCTTTTTGTTTTTTACCTTACTAAATGGTCATTGAAGCGAGGGGCGGGGCGAAACTCGCGTAAGTGATTTCAAAACAAAAGCCCTCGTTTGCTTGGAACGGTGATGTTAGGCTTGTTTGAGACGCATTGCGGCTCGCCTCGAATGTAGACGAGAATAGCCGATCACAGCCGGGGGAGGTCTCAAAAACTCGCCTGAAGTCGGACAGCTCGGAGTCGGGTTGCGTTCCAATAGTCCATTTAGCTTAGGAACCTTCCTAACCAAGTGAAATGACCCGGAAGTACGTCAGTGGCAGCCATGTTAAGTGCCGTTCCAATTCTCCAAATGAAAGGAAAGGAGGTTTCAAACGTCCTTTATAACCTCCTTTAGCCTAGGAACCACTGGACCTCCCTTGACGAAAGGAGAGGAGAAAATGCTGCCCCACAATGCATTGCAGCCGCAGCATTTGCCGTCACTCAACAGTCGGCCGTTCAGGAAAACAACCGATTATGACGGAGAAATTATATCATGAAAGTTACGGTGCTTATTAAGCTTTTTAAAACGTATGTGGTAAGTTGCCAAAGTGCTTTGTTTTGAACGTTCATCAGTATTATAATCAAAAAGAGAAATATGAACGTTAGTTTTTACTGAAATGATCAAATAAAGTCAACATTTCACAGTCTTTACTGAGCTGTGGGGTTTGTTCAACTTTTAAAAGATGTTTGAATGGTGATATACACAGTGATAGATGTTAAGGACTAACGTTTATAATAAATACATTTGTATTGATTTTAAGATCTTTTCATCAATCATACGTATCGGGATCATTTGTATTAATGTGGACCGGAGGGAGAGGGTGACGAGCATAAGTTTCACTTTCCTTTTTTATTTCAATTCTAACTTTGGTCCTGAAGAATATGTTTCTCTGTTGTCCACGTTCATAAAGCATAAAGCAACAGCATCAGAGCACGGTGCAGAGTCTCTAGATGAGTTTACAGGAGTCCCTCCTTCTTATTATACATCCATGTTGTAGTCCGCTGTATAGAAAACTGTAGTTTCCATAGTTTCCCCACAGCAGCAGACGCACATTCATGATGTCCGCTGGCGCATCATAAGCACGTCGGATAGTGAAAGTGCATTCGGATTTTCTAAAGTACCGCAGTCTCTTCTCCTAAGTCCTTTTGAATTCTCCTATCCACTATCCCTTAACCCCGTGACGTTTCACTCAGAGGTCAAGGAATAGAAGATAGGGTTAGAATTTAGGAGCTGATTTTTGGATTATCGGAACGCAACCTCGGCTTCGTCTTCTTCTTCTTCTTCTCTCGGTTTTTTGGCGGATTGCAAACAACTTTAAGGTGCATACCGCCACCTCCGGAGTCGGCTTGACTCGGTTTGCATTTATAAAGAATGCACACTTGTGTTTAATCGTTAATGTCAGATATGTAGCCTACTAAGTAAATACATTTGTTCCTGCTCAAGGTTAGATTCAACTTTATTGTTATTGCACATATTACAGGTACTGAGACAACGAAATGCAGTTTAGCTTCTAACCAGGTGCAACAAGCAGTAAAGTGAAAAGTAATGTACACAATCTACAGAATAAAATATAGAATGAATTGAATGATGAATAAACAGTGAGGGGTACACTAGATACACTAGATATCAGCCTGTGAGCAGTATGCACAGTGTGTATGAATATGCTAAGATATATAAAGTATGAAAACGGTAAGCAGTGCAAGTATAGTAACATATATAGATATGAATTTCATGATGATAAACATTGTGGAACAATTATGAAAAATGTTAATGGAGGGGGCGACGTAAAACTGACACAAAACAACAACAAACTTTTGCCGAGCCAATTGGAGAGTTTCATCACCAGCACGTGGTAAAAAACCACCAATGAGTGCTCAGCTCGAGATACCAGCGAGTCGTTTCCCATTGTCACTACCCGATCCGTCCCCCTGCCCGATCGGTACTGCGCATGTGCGAGATGGTCCGCCATATTGGACAACTCCGGACGGCAACCCAAGATGGACACTTGACACAGTGGCTTTTAGCAAAGCTCAAAAAGAAAACTCGAGAGAGATGAGTTATTGTTATTACAACGTGACTTCAGTATTATTTAACAACTATTTTTATTGGGTTCTTTTATTTGGGGTTAAGTACATTGTCAGAATAAGTGAGAAAAGTATTTAACTTCTGTTGGACAGCCATATTCCATACATTTTTGCATACATTCACAGTAAATATTTATTCAGTATGATAGCTGTCTAACAGAAGTTAAATCCAGTTGTTTGTTACCCTCTTATTCTCCAAGTCCTCTAAAGGTTTAGTAAATCAAAGCAGCATTTACTCCTCATGGTGGCTCCGCTGTTACTCTGATTCTGGCCCAGTATAATCATGAACTCTACTCGTGAATTACTTCATTACTGCTCTTTACTACCATGCAGTTGTGTGATGTAGTGAAGTACATTTACTCAAGTATTGTGCAATATTGTGGTACTTGTACTTTACTTGAGTATTTCCATTATATGCTACTTTATACTTCAACTCCACTACAATTTGGAAACCAGTATTGCACTTTTTACTGCACTACAGTGATTTGACAAAAGTAGGTACTAGTTACAAATTCAGATTATTAGCTAAAAGAGAATATTACTAAACAATGATATATAATTATAGGTTGAGATACCCAGTAGAAGTTGCTTCACCTTTAACAGCTGATGAACTCTGGTACATGCCAGGCGGGCTTTGCTGGTTCTGTTGTGTTTCCTTCCTCCTGCTCTTTTCTCTTCTCCCCCTTTTTCTTACTGCAGGTAATCAGCTGATCACTTCCTGCCTGTGCAGCTCAGACTGACGGCTGATTGGATCCCCTCACCCTCAGCCGGCCTATCAGCAGCCAGGGTCTGTCATTAAATGAGGCAATCCAGGAAGCCTACTCTCTCCTGCTGAGTAGTTTTCAGAGCGGATTTCGTAAAGGGCGGTCCACAATAGATGCATTAGTAAGAGTGAGTAATGATGTGGAAAAAACACTGAAAATGAAAGAGATAATGGCAATGGTGTACTTTGACATTGAAAAGGCATATGACTCTATGTGGAGGGATGGGTTACTGATCAAATTGAGTAGAATGGGTATGGGAGGGAGAATGTACAATTGGGTAAGTGCCTTTTTAACAGACAGGACATTTAGGGTAAAGGTTGGAACAGATATTTCCAATTATTTAGAAATAGAAAATGGTGTTCCCCAAGGGAGTGCAGTCAGTCCAATATTATTTAACATCATGATTAATGATATATTTACATGCTTAGACACATGCATACAATCGGCTCTATACGCAGATGATGGGGCTATTTGGATGAGGGGAAGACATGCCCCATACGTAATGGAGAATATAGCTAGAGCGATTACAAAAGTGGAGAGTGTAAGGGAAACTTCTGTAGCAATGGAGAATCAGGACTCAGAGAGACACGAGGAGAGTTGGAGCTTCGATGTTAAACACTGATGGTTTATTACAAGTATCGGCCGGAGGATTCACATCACAAGTCACAGCAGCCAGAGGTTCTGACTGCCCGTAGAGTTGCCACATCAATTCTGCCACGCCTCTCTCCTGCTAGACCTTTTACATGGTTTACAGAGAGTAATCAACATATTGGGGGAGATACCGTAAACATCTGGGAACACTGGAGATAGCCCCAACATCTGGAGACACTGAGTCACTTGTCTGACCCTTAGACTCGAAGTCAGCGTGCTCACAATCATAAACCATCTGTGACCGAGAGTTGCCCGGTCATAAACTGGGAATATCAACATATAGCTGAAGCCTCCCATTCCTTAAGACAGATAACAGACGTCAGGGTTGGTCATAAACGTCAAAGGGCAAAAAGGTTAGATAACGAGGAGTAAGGAACATGTCTGTCTTATGGACATAGTTAACATGGGACTTTTCCTTAAAATGTACTGAAGTCCGCACAATGTAAATGTGATGTCAACTACCAATGCAAATTCCCTGCCAAGGGCAAGACAAATGTTACCAACTATGCCTACACACATGCAACCCTTGGGGGTTCTATTTTGTTGTTATTCAGTGTTACCAGGGGCACGAACTTCTGACCGGTGTTCCCTCTTGGTTTAGTCCGTGGGGGAGTGCTTAAGTGTGGGTACACATGTTCACCTGGTGCACAAGGTTATGGAGGTGGGGGTCTTGCTGGTGCTCAAGTGCCCATATACATCACCCCATGTTCCCATGACTGTTACCCTGCTAAAGAGACACTATTTCGGGGTAAACTGTATCCATGTTGACCCCTGGTTCTTGTTCCTTGTACCCTGGATGCATGTAGATGGGCCTGGAAGAATGCAATGTGGAGTTCCAATGCAAATCGGCTTAAGTCCAGTCAGGGTCTGGACATGTTGCCATGACTGTTACCCTGCTAAAGAGACACTATTTCGGGGTAAACTGTATCCATGTTGACCCCTGGTTCTTGTTCCTTGTACCCTGGATGCATGTAGATGGGCCTGGAAGAATGCAATGTGGAGTTCCAATGCAAATCGGCTTAAGTCCAGTCAGGGTCTGGACATGTTGCCATGACTGTTACCCTGCTAAATAGACACTATTTCGGGGTAAACTGTATCCATGTTGACCCCTGGTTCTTGTTCCTTGTACCCTGGATGCATGTAGATGGGCCTGGAAGAATGCAATGTGGAGTTCCAATGCAAATCGGCTTAAGTCCAGTCAGGGTCTGGACATGTTGCCATGACTGTTACCCTGCTAAAGAGACACTATTTCGGGGTAAACTGTATCCATGTTGACCCCTGGTTCTTGTTCCTTGTACCCTGGATGCATGTAGATGGGCCTGGAAGAATGCAATGTGGAGTTCCAATGCAAATCGGCTTAAGTCCAGTCAGGGTCTGGACATGTTGCCATGACTGTTACCCTGCTAAAGAGACACTATTTCGGGGTAAACTGTATCCATGTTGACCCCTGGTTCTTGTTCCTTGTACCCTGGATGCATGTTGATGGGCCTGGAAGAATGCAATGTGGAGTTCCAATGCAAATCGGCTTAAGTCCAGTCAGGGTCTGGACATGTTGCCATGACTGTTACCCTGCTAAAGAGACACTATTTCGGGGTAAACTGTATCCATGTTGACCCCTGGTTCTTGTTCCTTGTACCCTGGATGTATGTTGGTGTCCCTGGAATAATGCAATGTGGAGTTCCAATGCAAATCGGCTTAAGTCCAGTCAGGGTCTGGACATGTTGCCATGACTGTTACCCTGCTAAAGAGACACTATTTCGGGGTAAACTGTATCCATGTTGCCCCCTGGTTCTTCATCCTTATACCCTGGATGTATGTTGGTGTCCCTGGAAGAATGCAATGTGGAGTTCCAATGAAAATCGGCTTAAGTCCAGTCAGGGTCTGGACATCTTCCCATGACTGGTACCCGCCTTAAGAGACACTATTTCGGGGTAAACTGTATCCATGTTGCCCCCTGGTTCTTCATCCTTGTACCCTGGATGTATGTTGGTGTCCCTGGAAGAATGCAATGTGGAGTTCCAATGAAAATCGGCTTAAGTCCAGTCAGGGTCTGGACATGTTGCCATGATTGTTACCCTGCTAAAGAGACACTATTTCGGGGTAAACTGTATCCATGTTGACCCCTGGTTCTTGTTCCTTGTACCCTGGATGCATGTAGATGGGCCTGGAAGAATGCAATGTGGAGCTCCAATGCAAATCGGCTTAAGTCCAGTCAGGGTCTGGACATGTTGCCATGACTGGTACCCGCCTTAAGAGACACTATTTCGGGGTAAACTGTATCCATGTTGACCCCTGGTTCTTCATCCTTGTACCCTGGATGTATGTTGGTGTCCCTGGAATAATGCAATGTGGAGTTCCAATGCAAATCGGCTTAAGTCCAGTCAGGGTCTGGACATGTTGCCATGACTGTTACCCTGCTAAAGAGACACTATTTCGGGGTAAACTGTATCCATGTTGCCCCCTGGTTCTTCATCCTTATACCCTGGATGTATGTTGGTGTCCCTGGAAGAATGCAATGTGGAGTTCCAATGAAAATCGGCTTAAGTCCAGTCAGGGTCTGGACATCTTCCCATGACTGGTACCCGCCTTAAGAGACACTATTTCGGGGTAAACTGTATCCATGTTGACCCCTGGTTCTTCATCCTTGTACCCTGGATGTATGTTGGTGTCCCTGGAAGAATGCAATGTGGAGTTCCAATGAAAATGTGCTTAAGTCCAGTCAGGGTCTGGACATGTTGCCATGACTGTTATCCTGCTAAAGAGACACTATTTCGGGGTAAACTGTATCCATGTTGACCCCTGGTTCTTCATCCTTGTACCCTGGATGTATGTTGGTGTCCCTGGAAGAATGCAATGTGGAGTTCCAATGAAAATCGGCTTAAGTCCAGTCAGGGTCTGGACATGTTGCCATGACTGTTACCCTGCTAAAGAGACACTATTTTGGGGTAAACTGTATCCATGTTGCCCCCTGGTTCTTCATCCTTATACCCTGGATGTATGTTGGTGTCCCTGGAAGAATGCAATGTGGAGTTCCAATGAAAATCGGCTTAAGTCCAGTCAGGGTCTGAACATCTTCCCATGACTGGTACCCGCCTTAAGAGACACTATTTCGGGGTAAACTGTATCCATGTTGACCCCTGGTTCTTCATCCTTGTACCCTGGATGTATGTTGGTGTCCCTGGAAGAATGCAATGTGGAGTTCCAATGAAAATCGGCTTAAGTCCAGTCAGGGTCTGGACATGTTGCCATGACTGTTACCCTGCTAAAGAGACACTATTTCGGGGTAAACTGTATCCATGTTGACCCCTGGTTCTTCATCCTTGTACCCTGGATGTATGTTGGTGTCCCTGGAAGAATGTAATGTGGAGTTCCAATGAAAATCGGCTTAAGTCCAGTCAGGGTCTGGACATGTTGCCATGACTGTTACCCTGCTAAAGAGACACTATTTCGGGGTAAACTGTATCCATGTTGCCCCCTGGTTCTTCATCCTTATACCTTGGATGTATGTTGGTGTCCCTGGAAGAATGCAATGTGGAGTTCCAATGAAAATCGGCTTAAGTCCAGTCAGGGTCTGGACATCTTCCCATGACTGGTACCCGCCTTAAGAGACACTATTTCGGTGTAAACTGTATCCATGTTGCCCCCTGGTTCTTCATCCTTGTACCCTGGATGTATGTTGGTGTCCCTGGAAGAATGCAATGTGGAGTTCCAATGAAAATCGGCTTAAGTCCAGTCAGGGTCTGGACATCTTCCCATGACTGGTACCCGCCTTAAGAGACACTATTTCGGGGTAAACTGTATCCATGTTGACCCCTGGTTCTTCATCCTTGTACCCTGGATGTATGTTGGTGTCCCTGGAAGAATGCAATGTGGAGTTCCAATGAAAATCGGCTTAAGTCCAGTCAGGGTCTGGACATGTTGCCATGACTGTTACCCTGCTAAAGAGACACTATTACGGGGTAAACTGTATCCATGTTGACCCCTGGTTCTTCATCCTTGTACCCTGGATGTATGTTGGTGTCCCTGGAATAATGCAATGTGGAGTTCCAATGCAAATCGGCTTAAGTCCAGTCAGGGTCTGGACATCTTCCCATGACTGTTACCCTGCTAAAGAGACACTATTTTGGGGTAAACTGTATCCATGTTGACCCCTGGTTCTTCATCCTTGTACCCTGGATGTATGTTGGTGTCCCTGGAAGAATGCAATGTGGAGTTCCAATGAAAATCGGCTTAAGTCCAGTCAGGGTCTGGACATCTTCCCATGACTGGTACCCGCCTTAAGAGACACTATTTTGGGGTAAACTGTATCCAGGTTGACCCCTGGTTCTTCTCTCCTGGTGTCCATTTCATGTACATTTCCTCGTGTCCATTTCATGTACATTTCCTCGTGTCCATTTCATGTACATTTCCTCGTGTCCTTTTCATGTACATTTCCTCGTGTCCATTTCATGTACATTTGATGGGGGAGTCACATGTGGATGAAATGGACCCGATTCCCGGAGGTTCCGGGCCGAATTTGGGAGCTCATATGCGGCCTGCCGTGCACCCCCACCCGTGGAAAGCAAAAAAAAGTAAATAAAACGGTCAATTATATCTTAAATTCATCAAAAACTACGTTTTTAAAAATTCTCGAAAAACGGCTAAATGCCAACGGGTGAGGGGGTCAACCCTTCGGCGCTTCGGGCGGAAGCCCCGGAGACATTTCCACTGACCCGTTTCACTTTTCAACGTAGAGGGGAATTCAGACCTCCCCTCCTCCGTTAACAATTTTCATTCATCTTTTCCAAGCTACCTTCTGCACGAAATCGGAAACCCGGTTTTTGAGAGCACTTAGAAAAAAACGGCCTATTTCTCATGATGGGGAAATCATGGAGGAATGCGTCCGATGAGTGAGCACTTTGGATCGGATACAATTGTTGCCCGGAGGACCCCCAATCACGGTTCTTACAAAACTTTAAGTTTTTGAACTGGCCTCTGGAGGAATGCAAGGGTAGTTTCGACGGAATAACGAGACACTATTTTCGGACACATTTTCACCATTTTAACCCCTTTTCTGCGGTTCTTCCAAAAGTTAACTTTAACTTTTTCTGACTCTGGAGGAATGCAAGGGGAGTTGCCAGGGGACTCTACCTGCATTATGAGGCACTATTCCCGGACACATTTTCACCATTTTCACCCCTTTTCTGCGGTTCTTCCAAAAGTTAACTTTAACTTTTTCTGACTCTGGAGGAATGCAAGGGGAGTTGCCAGGGGACTCTACCTGCATTATGAGGCACTATTCCCGGACACATTTTCACCATTTTCACCCCTTTTCTGCGGTTCTTCCAAAAGTTAACTTTAACTTTTTCTGACTCTGGAGGAATGCAAGGGGAGTTGCCAGGGGACTCTACCTGTATTCACTATTCCCGGACACATTTTCACCATTTTCACCCCTTTTCTGCGGTTCTTCCAAAAGTTAACTTTAACTTTTTCTGACTCTGGAGGAATGCAAGGGGAGTTGCCAGGGGACTCTACCTGCATTATGAGGCACTATTTCCGGACACATTTTCACCCCTTTTCTGCGGTTCTTCCAAAAGTTAACTTTAACTTTTTCTGACTCTGGAGGAATGCAAGGGGAGTTGCCAGGGGACTCTACCTGCATTATGAGGCACTATTTCCGGACACATTTTCACCATTTTCACCCCTTTTCTGCGGTTCTTCCAAAAGTTAACTTTAACTTTTTCTGACTCTGGAGGAATGTAGGGTGAGTTGTCAGGGGACTCTACCTTCATTATGAGGCACTATTTCCGGACACATTTTCACCAATTTCACCCCTTTCTCTGGTTCTTCCAAAAGTTAACTTTAACTTTTTCTGACTCTGGAGGAATGTAGGGTGAGTTGTCAGGGGACTCGACCCGCCTTAGGAGGCACTATTCCCGGATACATTTTTATCCATTTTAACCTTTTTCTCTGGTTCTCTGGTTGCATCCGTCTCTGGATCATGGAAGAATGCATCCGCTGCATGAGGACTTTGGATCGGATACAATTGTTGCCTGGATGACCCCCAATCATGGTTCTTACCAAACTTAACGTTTTGAACTGGTCTCCGGAAGAAAGTAAGGGGAGTTGCCAGGGGACTCGACCCGCCTTAGGAGGCACTATTTCACCCAGTTTTGGCTCCCGCCTTGCCTGGATGATAGGACCGATAGATGACAGGGATCTCTGCCCGCCTAACGAGTGCCTAAATGGGACACCTTTCGCACGATGATGCAAATGGGTTATTTATTGAAAATAAACCGGAGAGATTTGACATGGGGTCTTTCTAGTTCGCTGAGTGCAACTTTCTTATTTTCACCTATCCTTCTTTGTCCCCCCCGGTTCTATACATTATACTGGTGACACTTCCCGGTACCGAAATGCTCAGGCATACAAAAATGATGGCGATCGGTTGTCCTATCTGTAATAGTCCCTACCGTGCCCTGAGCAAGCACCTGCTGAGGAACCATAGTGTGCGTAATTTAGTTGAAAGAAGAATTCTGCTGTTGTTGGCGAAAGGACGGATAAACATTAGGCTCCATCCCTGCATCATTGCAGGATGCGAGTACATCGGGACAAGGCTGGACCGCCACTTGTACAGAAACCATGTTGAGCTGTCCCGGCAGGAATTACATGTGGTTTTAACTAAACTAAAAATGAAAGTGGCCAAGAAGAAGCTTCATGAACTCAGTTTGACAAACCCCACAGTAGCAATGATTACCTCTTGGGATGTGGACACTGTGGGTGATGATGTCCTGTCACAACCTCCACCCTTGTCCCCAGTGATTAAATGTGACAACCCGGACTGTAAGGAATGGAGGATGGATGCAAACAGAATGAAGGCTCAGAGGGACATATATGCTGCTGAGGTGAAATCCCTGCGCTGCATGCTGCAGCAGAGGATTAAACGTAACCGAAAGAGGATGAACCAGAGGGCCGAGGACCAAGAGCGGGTGTTTCTAAGGAAACGATCCCGAACAGAGTCAACACCAAAGAGGCTGTCCAAGTCCAAAGGTCCCTCCTGCAGGAAGTCCCCCATTGCCTCTCACACACCTGTATCCAGCTCCTCAGAACCTGCATCCATAGATACCAAGGCCTCGTCATCCTCCCCTCCCATACATTCCCCCTGGTTCAGCGGCAGGGGCCGGGGGAATCGAATGCGGGACATTACATTCCCACGCATCATGGAGAAGTATCTGCAAGGCTACCGGGACCATTATGAGGGCATCGATCCAACAGTGAGGCTCCAAGAAAACGCAGTCTCCAAAATAAGCAGAGTCAAATCATTCCTAAGCTTCATGGCACACGGTTTCAATCGCCTGTCTGACTGGCTCTTTTTGAGGGATCTGAAGAGAATACGTGGGTGGTCCCGGAGCCTGATAAAGTCAAGCCTACAGGTCACGACATCTGACTTCTATATCAAAAATATATCACACTTTCTCAAGTACATGAATGAAACACCATGCAAGGGGAGCAGGCTCAACCAGAATGACATGATTTTAATCACACGGGAAGTTGCTGCCATCCTGAAGTCCATGAGAAAGAAGGTGTTTATCCACCAGATGCAGGTGAAGCGGGACAAGATGGAAGGTCTGCCAAGCCATAAAGACATCATGGCATGTTTGACTGCGGCCAAAACTCGCATCCCTCAGCTCCTGGACGTGATGACCAGCAATCCGACTCACGCAACCCGGAGCCTGCTCTATGGGTACATGACCCTCAATTGGAGCTGCATTTATGGGCACCGTCCGGGGGTCTACTCCAACATGACCAACACGGAGGTCCTAAAGGCGGAGATAACTGGCACTGCCTTTGGCCACCTCATCCACGTGAGTGAGCTATTAAAACATGTGTTTATTCTGGCAGTGATACACATGTTGTGGATGATTGATACTTGTATTGACGCTCTCTAACTCTGTCATAACAGGTAAGCAACCACAAGACGGCCAACGCGTTCGGGGAAGCGCAGATGTACCTCACCATAGAAGAATTTGGATGGATGAAGAGGTGGCTGGAAATCAAGGGGACGCTGACCGGCACCAACAACCGCTACTTCCTCTGCATAACGGGGAAGAACCCATCGAGGAACCTTGCCACCTTCCTGAGGTTGGCATGGGCTGATGTTGGACTAAAAGGTCCCATTAACTTCACCGACCTCCGCACAGTCCACGCCGATAATGCAAAGAGGTTTCAGGACATAAGCAACCGCCAAAGAGTGAGTGATTTCATGTGTCACAACACTGCAACTGCAGACACATTTTATGCCAAGAATCCTTCTTTGAAGGAGGCTGCGGACATACGAATGCTCTTCACAGAGTCACTGCAAGCAGCGGCCGCAGCAGCATCAGGGGTGAGTGAAGACAATTTGGGGGACATTGACATCCACAGTGACCGTGACAGCTCTGGAGAGGAGCATAGCCCTACTCCCTACCAAGACTCCACCGATACCGAGACGTCAGATGAATTATACAAAGACTTCAACGCTTGGAGAGCGGCGAAGAGGGAACAGTCAATGACCGAACACAGTCCCTCAGACACGGGTGAAGAGAGGGTGCCAGCCTCTGCACCAACTTCACCCGATACGGACAATGTTGCCAGTGACCAACTTGTAAATATGTAATGTTTTGTTGTACTCAGTCCGCTTGTGCTGGATGAGTTAATAATGTTATAATGTTATAAAGTGTCAATGTATATATTTCTGTAAATAAAGTTTGTTAAAATTACTTAATTTGTCCTCTTTTTTATAACCCAATATGGGTGTTTCCCCTTTAAGATCCCCAGGGGCACGAGGTTCTGGTGGTGTGCATGAAGGGGTTTAGTCCACGTGAGGAGTGCTCAAATGTGGGAGGATGTGTAAGGCAGAGGAGGGTAAAACAAGTTAAAGTGTGAACCTCCAGCAGGGCAGGTGGTGCTGCTGTGAATAAGGCCGACTATGGAGTCCGATGGGCGGACTGTAAAGCACCGCAAAATACACCCCCTGATAGGTAACCAGGGCCATGAGAACATCCTCCACAGGAGGGTGGGTGGTGCTGCTGTGAATAAGTCCGACTATGGAGTCCGATGGGCGGACTGTAAAGCACCGCAAAATAGACCCCCTGATAGGTAACCAGGGCCATGAGAACATCCTCCATAGGAGGGTGGGTGGTGCTGCTGTGAATAAGTCCGACTATGGAGTCCGATGGGCGGACTGTAAAGCACCGCAAAATAGACCCCCTGATAGGTAACCAGGGCCATGAGAACATCCTCCATAGGAGGGTGGGTGCTGTTGCTGTGAATAAGTCCGACTATGGAGTCCGATGGGCGGACTGTAAAGCACCGCAAAATAGACCCCCTTATAGGTTACCAGGGCCATGAGAACATCCTCCATAGGAGGGTGGGTGCTGCTGCTGTGAATAAGTCCGACTATGGAGTCTGATGGGCGGACTGTAAAGCACCGCAAAATAGACCCCCTTATAGGTTACCAGTGCCATGAGAACATCCTCCACAGGAGGGTGGGTGCTGCTGCTGTGAATAAGTCCGACTATGGAGTCTGATGGGCGGACTGTAAAGCACCGCAAAATAGACCCCCTTATAGGTTACCAGGGCCATGAGAACATCCTCCATAGGAGGGTGGGTGCTGCTGCTGTGAATAAGTCCGACTATGGTGTCCGATGGGCGGACTGTAAAGCACCGCAAAATAGACCCCCTTATAGGTTACCAGGGGCACGAGTTTCTTGAGGGTGTAATCATCTGGGTTTAGTCTGTGGGGGAGTGCTTAAGTTCGGGGGCCCGGGGTCCCAAGGTGCGCGAGGTTATGGAAGTACGCATGTCAGGTAGATATGCTGGAGGTCTGTAGTCCGTGTTTTGGGTCTCTGTGAGCGGCCAAAGTGAGGTGGTTTTCCCGGTGTATGTCATGGAAGTCTGACATAGCCTGTGTCCTGTGAAATAGCCTGTTTGCCCATGTCAAATCTTATTATGAGGCACTATTTTGGGATACATTTTATCCATTTTAACCCCTTTCTCTGGTTCTTCCAAAAGTTAACTTTAACTTATTTAGCCTCTGGAGGAATGCAAGGGGAGTTGCCAGGGGACTCTACCTGCATTATGAGGCACTATTTTGGGATACATTTTATCCATTTTAACCCCTTTCTCTGGTTCTTCCAAAAGTTCACTTATACTTATTTAGCCTGTGGAGGAATGCAAGGGTAGTTATCAGGGGAGTCTACCTGCATTATGATGCACTATTCCCGGGTACATTTTATCCATTTTAACCCCTTTCTCTGGTTCTTCCAAAAGTGAACTTTAACTTATTTAGCCTTTGGAGGAATGCAAGGGTAGTTATCATGGGACTCTACCTGCATTATGAGGCACTATTTTGGGATACATTTTATCCATTTTATCCATTCTGTACATTTGGCTTACCGCGACTGGTAGTTAATGTCGCTACGGGGGACGCGTATATCCCTAAGGTATGTAAGGGAGAATTATTGTCTAACAGTTTCACTCTTTTTATCATTTATGATAACCTTAAAAGATTAGTCTAATAATAATTTGGTCAATACTTAAATCAATAGGCGTCTTCAGATTTGAGTGTGGTCTCACCGTACATCAATTACATCACAAAGTAGAATAAGATTGAAATATTCAATCACAATGATTGATACAGACAATCATAATAGAAAAATCATCACTCATCAGTGTTTGGATCATCTTTTGTCAAAAGCACAATAATGAACACACATAAAACACAGATGGATAATAGCAAAAACATCTATTTTAAAATAATATGTTTTAACAATTAACCATTAGTTAATCTCACTTATCAAACTATAAAATCAAAACCAGCTTGCAGTTTAAAGATTTACTTAGGCAATCACTAGTCAAAAGCATTTTAAACGCAGGATCATAAGAGATCCAGGTAAGGTATAAAATCAGGATCATAAGAGATCCAGCTAAAAATTCACAGTTAAGGTATAACATTCACAGTGGTGATTTGATCAATCTGTAATCTGCAAAGTTGCAGTGTCCTCAATTTTAGGATTACTTTACGTTTACTTCATTACGCTTTAGTCAAGAGTAAGGCACTTAGTCTTAGTAAAATCAATACATTGATTTTTTGTTTTAGGATGATTTTCTCATTTCATTACATTACATTACATTACATTACATTGCATTTAGCTGACGCTTTTGTCCAAAGCGACTTACAATAAGTACATTCGACCAGGAAGACACAACCTTGAAGAAAACAGAATCATATAAGTATATCAGGTTTCATAGAGCCAAACATTTCAAGTGCTACTCAACTGGCTTTAGGTAAGCCAGTCCTTTATTAGTATATAAGTGCTTCGTTAATCGTTCTAACGCTCGAAGTGGAGTCGAAAGAGATGAGTTTTCAGTTTGCGCCGGAAGATGTGCAAGCTATCTGCCGTCCTGATGTCAATGGGGAGCTCATTCCACCATCTTGGAGCCAGGATAGCAAACCCACGTGTTTTCGCCGATGGGAACTTGGGTCCCCCTCGCAGCGAGGGCGCAACAAGTCGTTTGGCTGATGCAGAGCGTAGTGCACGCGCTGGGGTGTACGGTTTAACCATGTCCTGGATGTAGGAAGGGCCAGATCCATTCGCAGCACGGTAAGCAAGTACCAGTGTCTTGAAGTAGATTCTAGCAGTTACCGGAAGCCAGTGAAGGGAGCGGAGGAGCGGAGTGGTGTGGGAGAATTTAGGAAGGTTGAAAACCAGACGAGCCGCTGCATTCTGGATGAGCTGCAGAGGTCGGATGGCACATGCAGGTAGACCAGCCAGGAGGGAGTTGCAGTAGTCTAGGCGTGAGATGACGAGAGCCTGGACCAGAACCTGAGTCGCTTTCTGAGTCAGCTGGGGACGTATCTTCCTGATGTTGTAAAGCGTGTATCTGCAGCAGCGGGTTGTAGCAGCGATGTTTGCAGTGAAGGACAGGTTGTTATCTAGGGTCACACCCAGATTCCTTGCAGTCTGAGTCGGGGAAACAACTGAGGTGCCGATGTTGATTGTCAGGTCAAGAGTTGGACAATCTTTTCCCGGGAGGAAGAGCAGCTCAGTCTTGTCAAGGTTGAGCTTGAGGTGGTGAGCAGACATCCACTGAGAGATGTCAGCTAGACAAGCAGAGATGCGTGCGACGACCTGGGTCTCTGAGCGGGGAAAGGACAGAATTAATTGGGTGTCGTCAGCGTAGCAGTGGTAAGAAAAACCATGCGGGCTAATGACTGATCCGAGCGAGTTTGTGTACAAGGAGAAGAGGAGGGGACCAAGAACAGAGCCCTGAGGGACCCCCGTAGTTAATTGACAAGGGTCGGACTCAGACCCTCTCCAAGTCACCCTGTAGGTACGGTCTTTCAGGTATGAGGTGAGGAGGGAAAGTGCAGAGCCTGAAACTCCAAGTTTTTGGAGAGTGCGAAGGAGGATCTGATGATTCACCGTGTCGAATGCAGCAGACAGGTCCAACAGGATGATGACAGAGGAGAGGGATGCAGTTTTGGCAGTGTGCAGTTCCTCCGTGACAGCAATGAGAGCAGTTTCTGTGGAGTGACCTGCCTTGAAACCAGACTGGTGCGGATCCAGAAGGTTGTTCTGATTGAGATAACAGGATAGTTGTTTAAAGACAGCGCGTTCAAGTGATTTAGACAGGAACGGGAGGAGAGAGACAGGCCTGTAGTTTATAACATCAGACGGGTTGAGAGTGGGTTTCTTTAGGAGAGGGTTTACTCTTGCCTCCTTGAGACTGTTTGGAAAGTGACCAGAAGTTAGAGAAGTGTTGATGAAATGGGTGAGAAACGGTAGAATATCAGGAGCGATAGTCTGAAGGAGGTTTGAAGGGATAGGGTCCAGAGGACAGGTGGTAGGGCGGGCAGAGGTAATGAGGGTAAGAACCTCACTTGGAGAGAGAGGGGAAAAGGAGGTTAGTGTGTTGGTGGAAGGAAGGTCTGGTGACCCAGCGGTGAGTAAAGGTGAGTCAGAAAAAGAAGAGCGAATATCATTAACCTTTTTTTCAAAGTGGGTAACAAAGTCGCTTGACAGAAGTGAGGAGGGGGGAGGAGCTTTTGGAGGGTCCAAGAGGGTGGAGAAGATGGAAAATAGTTTTTTAGGATTGGAATAGGAAGATTGGATCTTATCTTGAAAGAAAGTGCTTTTTGCCTGAGAGATCGAAGCAGAGAAAGAGGAGAGGAGAGCTTGATAGGTTAGGAGGTCGTCACGGTGTTTGGATTTCCACCATTTCCGCTCTGCTGCCCTAAGGACGGTTCTATTAGCACGCAGTCCATCATTTAGCCAGGGAGCCGGAGGGGACTGACGAGCCTGCCGAGATGTCAGAGGACAGAGCGAGTCCAGAGTGGATGAGAGAGTAGAGAGGAGAGTTTCTGCAGCAGAGTTTGGAGGCAGTAGTTGGAACGAATCAGAGGAAGGGAGGGCTGAGAGCACCGACGAGGCAAAGGTAGAGGGAGAGAGGGAGCGAAGGTTACGGCGGACAAGTGTAGGATGGGAAGAGATTAGTTTGTTATGTTTGGAAAGGGATAGAGAGAATGAAATGAAGAAGTGATCGGATGTGTGGAGCGGGTTTACAGAGAGGTTAGAAGTAGCGCAGTTCCTTGAGAATATGAGATCAAGGACATTGCCAGCTTTATGAGTCGGTGGGGACGGAGAGAGTGAGAAAGCAAAGGCGGTTAACAGAGATGTTAGTTCGTCTATCTTCCCCATCTGGAGGTTGAAGTCTCCGAGAAGTACAGCGGGAGGGCCAGTTTCAGGGATGTGTGAGAGGAGATGATCTAATTCCTCCAAGAAGTCCCCCAAGGCGCCTGGTGGACGGTAGAGAACAACAATGGTTAACTGTATAGGATGGGTTACTGTGACGGCATGGAACTCAAAGGTGGAAGGAGTAAAGTTAGGTAGCTTGAAGAGGGAAAAGCTCCATTTGGGAGAGAGCAGGAGACCAGCGCCACCTCCTCTGCCAGTGGGTCTGGGTGTATGGGAGAAGGAATATGCAGTGGAGAGAGCTGCTGGGGTGGATGTGTTGGATGGAGTAATCCAGGTCTCAGTGAGAGCAAGGAAATCCAGAGACTGCAGGGAGGTGTAGCCAGAGATGAAGTCAGCCTTAGGAACAGCTGACTGGCAGTTCCACAGGCCACCTGAAACTAGATGTTGGATCTCAGTGGAGCACGTGGGATAGACGAGAGCAGGCCGGTTATATCGATTACGAGATACACGGGGCCAGTGATAATTGCGAGAAGACACATGAACAGGAATGGAGAAAATACACATGATTATAGCATGAGGGGCTAAACAACTAAATTAAAAATTAAAAACACCAACGATACTTAGCTCAATCAAAGTAGGATTTGCCTCCTCTTTGCCTCCCTCGTGACTCCTGTAGGACTCTAATGTCTTTGTCAGTCTTACTCCTGTAGGACTCTAATGTCTTTGTCAGTCTTAGCCTGTCTGCCGCTGAAGCTGCCGCTCCAGGAAGGAGCTACCCGAAATGGACGCCTGATTGCTCAGTTCTCACAGCTGAAGTTAATTAGTTAACTATCTACAGCTGATGGGCGACAATAGACTGTCCCTGCCTATGTTAATAATGCAGGCTTGAGTGCTGAGAGCTGTAAAGCAGGTTTCGCCTGAGCAGATCTGAGATTTAAAATCTCTCAAAAGCGATTTAGCCGTTTAAGCTACAGTAACAATTATACAGAGTCGAATAAATGAAACCGAGAAGTCTAATTAAACAAGAATATAACTTACAGTGGTTGCTGCGTCAATAGGTAATGTTGTCACCGGGTCCAGATGCACACTGAGTTCATCAGTTTCTAAATGCGGTATTTAAATGCTTTTTGAGCTAAAGGATGACTGAGTCACGCAGTTCTACTTCACGCAATCAATAGACTGGCCCTGCCTATGTTAATAATGCAGGCTTGAGTGCTGAGAGCTGTAAAGCAGGTTTCGCCTGAGCAGATCTGAGATTTAAAATCTCTCAAAAGCGATTTAGCCGTTTTAGCTACAGTAACAATTATACAGAGTCGAATAAATGAAACCGAGAAGTCTAATTAAACAAGAATATAACTTACAGTGGTTGCTGCGTCAATAGGTAATGTTGTCACCGGGTCCAGATGCACACTGAGTTCATCAGTTTCTAAATGCGGTATTTAAATGCTTTTTGAGCTAAAGGATGACTGAGTCACGCAGTTCTACTTCACGCAATCAATAGACTGGCCCTGCCTATGTTAATAATGCAGGCTTGAGTGCTGAGAGCTGTAAAGCAGGTTTCGCCTGAGCAGATCTGAGATTTAAAATCTCTCAAAAGCGATGTAGCCGTTTTAGCTACAGTAACAATTATACAGAGTCGAATAAATGAAACCGAGAAGTCTAATTAAACAAGAATATAACTTACAGTGGTTGCTGCGTCAATAGGTAATGTTGTCACCGGGTCCAGATGCACACTGAGTTCATCAGTTTCTAAATGCGGTATTTAAATGCTTTTTGAGCTAAAGGATGACTGAGTCACGCAGTTCTACTTCACGCAATCAATAGACTGGCCCTGCCTATGTTAATAATGCAGGCTTGAGTGCTGAGAGCTGTAAAGCAGGTTTCGCCTGAGCAGATCTGAGATTTAAAATCTCTCAAAAGCGATTTAGCCGTTTAGCTACAGTAACAATTATACAGAGTCGAATAAATGAAACCGAGAAGTCTAATTAAACAAGAATATAACTTACAGTGGTTGCTGCGTCAATAGGTAATGTTGTCACCGGGTCCAGATGCACACTGAGTTCATCAGTTTCTAAATGCGGTATTTAAATGCTTTTTGAGCTAAAGGATGACTGAGTCACGCAGTTCTACTTCACGCAATCAATAGACTGGCCCTGCCTATGTTAATAATGCAGGCTTGAGTGCTGAGAGCTGTAAAGCAGGTTTCGCCTGAGCAGATCTGAGATTTAAAATCTCTCAAAAGCGATTTAGCCGTTTTAGCTACAGTAACAATTATACAGAGTCGAATAAATGAAACCGAGAAGTCTAATTAAACAAGAATATAACTTACAGTGGTTGCTGCGTCAATAGGTAATGTTGTCACCGGGTCCAGATGCACACTGAGTTCATCAGTTTCTAAATGCGGTATTTAAATGCTTTTTGAGCTAAAGGATGACTGAGTCACGCAGTTCTACTTCACGCAATCAATAGACTGGCCCTGCCTATGTTAATAATGCAGGCTTGAGTGCTGAGAGCTGTAAAGCAGGTTTCGCCTGAGCAGATCTGAGATTTAAAATCTCTCAAAAGCGATTTAGCCGTTTTAGCTACAGTAACAATTATACAGAGTCGAATAAATGAAACCGAGAAGTCTAATTAAACAAGAATATAACTTACAGTGGTTGCTGCGTCAATAGGTAATGTTGTCACCGGGTCCAGATGCACACTGAGTTCATCAGTTTCTAAATGCGGTATTTAAATGCTTTTTGAGCTAAAGGATGACTGAGTCACGCAGTTCTACTTCACGCAATCAATAGACTGGCCTTGCCTATGTTAATAATGCAGGCTTGAGTGCTGAGAGCTGTAAAGCAGGTTTCGCCTGAGCAGATCTGAGATTTAAAATCTCTCAAAAGCGATTTAGCCGTTTTAGCTACAGTAACAATTATATAGAGTCGAATAAATGAAACCGAGAAGTCTAATTAAACAAGAATATAACTTACAGTGGTTGCTGCGTCAATAGGTAATGTTGTCACCGGGTCCAGATGCACACTGAGTTCATCAGTTTCTAAATGCGGTATTTAAATGCTTTTTGAGCTAAAGGATGACTGAGTCACGCAGTTCTACTTCACGCAATCAATAGACTGGCCCTGCCTATGTTAATAATGCAGGCTTGAGTGCTGAGAGCTGTAAAGCAGGTTTCGCCTGAGCAGATCTGAGATTTAAAATCTCTCAAAAGCGATTTAGCCGTTTTAGCTACAGTAACAATTATACAGAGTCGAATAAATGAAACCGAGAAGTCTAATTAAACAAGAATATAACTTACAGTGGTTGCTGCGTCAATAGGTAATGTTGTCACCGGGTCCAGATGCACACTGAGTTCATCAGTTTCTAAATGCGGTATTTAAATGCTTTTTGAGCTAAAGGATGACTGAGTCACGCAGTTCTACTTCACGCAATCAATAGACTGGCCCTGCCTATGTTAATAATGCAGGCTTGAGTGCTGAGAGCTGTAAAGCAGGTTTCGCCTGAGCAGATCTGAGATTTAAAATCTCTCAAAAGCGATGTAGCCGTTTAGCTACAGTAACAATTATACAGAGTCGAATAAATGAAACCGAGAAGTCTAATTAAACAAGAATATAACTTACAGTGGTTGCTGCGTCAATAGGTAATGTTGTCACCGGGTCCAGATGCACACTGAGTTCATCAGTTTCTAAATGCGGTATTTAAATGCTTTTTGAGCTAAAGGATGACTGAGTCACGCAGTTCTACTTCACGCAATCAATAGACTGGCCCTGCCTATGTTAATAATGCAGGCTTGAGTGCTGAGAGCTGTAAAGCAGGTTTCGCCTGAGCAGATCTGAGATTTAAAATCTCTCAAAAGCGATGTAGCCGTTTTAGCTACAGTAACAATTATACAGAGTCGAATAAATGAAACCGAGAAGTCTAATTAAACAAGAATATAACTTACAGTGGTTGCTGCGTCAATAGGTAATGTTGTCACCGGGTCCAGATGCACACTGAGTTCATCAGTTTCTAAATGCGGTATTTAAATGCTTTTTGAGCTAAAGGATGACTGAGTCACGCAGTTCTACTTCACGCAATCAATAGACTGGCCCTGCCTATGTTAATAATGCAGGCTTGAGTGCTGAGAGCTGTAAAGCAGGTTTCGCCTGAGCAGATCTGAGATTTAAAATCTCTCAAAAGCGATTTAGCCGTTTTAGCTACAGTAACAATTATACAGAGTCGAATAAATGAAACCGAGAAGTCTAATTAAACAAGAATATAACTTACAGTGGTTGCTGCGTCAATAGGTAATGTTGTCACCGGGTCCAGATGCACACTGAGTTCATCAGTTTCTAAATGCGGTATTTAAATGCTTTTTGAGCTAAAGGATGACTGAGTCACGCAGTTCTACTTCACGCAATCAATAGACTGGCCCTGCCTATGTTAATAATGCAGGCTTGAGTGCTGAGAGCTGTAAAGCAGGTTTCGCCTGAGCAGATCTGAGATTTAAAATCTCTCAAAAGCGATTTAGCCGTTTTAGCTACAGTAACAATTATACAGAGTCGAATAAATGAAACCGAGAAGTCTAATTAAACAAGAATATAACTTACAGTGGTTGCTGCGTCAATAGGTAATGTTGTCACCGGGTCCAGATGCACACTGAGTTCATCAGTTTCTAAATGCGGTATTTAAATGCTTTTTGAGCTAAAGGATGACTGAGTCACGCAGTTCTACTTCACGCAATCAATAGACTGGCCCTGCCTATGTTAATAATGCAGGCTTGAGTGCTGAGAGCTGTAAAGCAGGTTTCGCCTGAGCAGATCTGAGATTTAAAATCTCTCAAAAGCGATTTAGCCGTTTTAGCTACAGTAACAATTATACAGAGTCGAATAAATGAAACCGAGAAGTCTAATTAAACAAGAATATAACTTACAGTGGTTGCTGCGTCAATAGGTAATGTTGTCACCGGGTCCAGATGCACACTGAGTTCATCAGTTTCTAAATGCGGTATTTAAATGCTTTTTGAGCTAAAGGATGACTGAGTCACGCAGTTCTACTTCACGCAATCAATAGACTGGCCCTGCCTATGTTAATAATGCAGGCTTGAGTGCTGAGAGCTGTAAAGCAGGTTTCGCCTGAGCAGATCTGAGATTTAAAATCTCTCAAAAGCGATTTAGCCGTTTAGGCTACAGTAACAGTTATATAGAGTCGAATAAATGAAACCGAGAAGTCTAATTAAACAAGAATATAACTTACAGTGGTTGCTGCGTCAATAGGTAATGTTGTCACCGGGTCCAGATGCACACTGAGTTCATCAGTTTCTAAATGCGGTATTTAAATGCTTTTTGAGCTAAAGGATGACTGAGTCACGCAGTTCTACTTCACGCAATCAATAGACTGGCCCTGCCTATGTTAATAATGCAGGCTTGAGTGCTGAGAGCTGTAAAGCAGGTTTCGCCTGAGCAGATCTGAGATTTAAAATCTCTCAAAAGCGATTTAGCCGTTTTAGCTACAGTAACAATTATACAGAGTCGAATAAATGAAACCGAGAAGTCTAATTAAACAAGAATATAACTTACAGTGGTTGCTGCGTCAATAGGTAATGTTGTCACCGGGTCCAGATGCACACTGAGTTCATCAGTTTCTAAATGTGGTATTTAAATGCTTTTTGAGCTAAAGGATGACTGAGTCACGCAGTTCTACTTCACGCAATCAATAGACTGGCCCTGCCTATGTTAATAATGCAGGCTTGAGTGCTGAGAGCTGTAAAGCAGGTTTCGCCTGAGCAGATCTGAGATTTAAAATCTCTCAAAAGCGATTTAGCCGTTTAGCTACAGTAACAATTATACAGAGTCGAATAAATGAAACCGAGAAGTCTAATTAAACAAGAATATAACTTACAGTGGTTGCTGCGTCAATAGGTAATGTTGTCACCGGGTCCAGATGCACACTGAGTTCATCAGTTTCTAAATGCGGTATTTAAATGCTTTTTGAGCTAAAGGATGACTGAGTCACGCAGTTCTACTTCACGCAATCAATAGACTGGCCCTGCCTATGTTAATAATGCAGGCTTGAGTGCTGAGAGCTGTAAAGCAGGTTTCGTCTGAGCAGATCTGAGATTTAAAATCTCTCAAAAGCGATTTAGCCGTTTTAGCTACAGTAACAATTATACAGAGTCGAATAAATGAAACCGAGAAGTCTAATTAAACAAGAATATAACTTACAGTGGTTGCTGCGTCAATAGGTAATGTTGTCACCGGGTCCAGATGCACACTGAGTTCATCAGTTTCTAAATGCGGTATTTAAATGCTTTTTGAGCTAAAGGATGACTGAGTCACGCAGTTCTACTTCACGCAATCAATAGACTGGCCCTGCCTATGTTAATAATGCAGGCTTGAGTGCTGAGAGCTGTAAAGCAGGTTTCGCCTGAGCAGATCTGAGATTTAAAATCTCTCAAAAGCGATTTAGCCGTTTAAGCTACAGTAACAATTATACAGAGTCGAATAAATGAAACCGAGAAGTCTAATTAAACAAGAATATAACTTACAGTGGTTGCTGCGTCAATAGGTAATGTTGTCACCGGGTCCAGATGCACACTGAGTTCATCAGTTTCTAAATGCGGTATTTAAATGCTTTTTGAGCTAAAGGATGACTGAGTCACGCAGTTCTACTTCACGCAATCAATAGACTGGCCCTGCCTATGTTAATAATGCAGGCTTGAGTGCTGAGAGCTGTAAAGCAGGTTTCGCCTGAGCAGATCTGAGATTTAAAATCTCTCAAAAGCGATTTAGCCGTTTTAGCTACAGTAACAATTATACAGAGTCGAATAAATGAAACCGAGAAGTCTAATTAAACAAGAATATAACTTACAGTGGTTGCTGCGTCAATAGGTAATGTTGTCACCGGGTCCAGATGCACACTGAGTTCATCAGTTTCTAAATGCGGTATTTAAATGCTTTTTGAGCTAAAGGATGACTGAGTCACGCAGGTTCTACTTCACGCAATCAATAGACTGGCCCTGCCTATGTTAATAATGCAGGCTTGAGTGCTGAGAGCTGTAAAGCAGGTTTCGCCTGAGCAGATCTGAGATTTAAAATCTCTCAAAAGCGATTTAGCCGTTTTAAGCTACAGTAACAATTATACAGAGTCGAATAAATGAAACCGAGAAGTCTAATTAAACAAGAATATAACTTACAGTGGTTGCTGCGTCAATAGGTAATGTTGTCACCGGGTCCAGATGCACACTGAGTTCATCAGTTTCTAAATGCGGTATTTAAATGCTTTTTGAGCTAAAGGATGACTGAGTCACGCAGGTTCTACTTCACGCAATCAATAGACTGGCCCTGCCTATGTTAATAATGCAGGCTTGAGTGCTGAGAGCTGTAAAGCAGGTTTCGCCTGAGCAGATCTGAGATTTAAAATCTCTCAAAAGCGATTTAGCCGTTTAAGCTACAGTAACAATTATACAGAGTCGAATAAATGAAACCGAGAAGTCTAATTAAACAAGAATATAACTTACAGTGGTTGCTGCGTCAATAGGTAATGTTGTCACCGGGTCCAGATGCACACTGAGTTCATCAGTTTCTAAATGCGGTATTTAAATGCTTTTTGAGCTAAAGGATGACTGAGTCACGCAGTTCTACTTCACGCAATCAATAGACTGGCCCTGCCTATGTTAATAATGCAGGCTTGAGTGCTGAGAGCTGTAAAGCAGGTTTCGCCTGAGCAGATCTGAGATTTAAAATCTCTCAAAAGCGATTTAGCCGTTTAAGCTACAGTAACAATTATACAGAGTCGAATAAATGAAACCGAGAAGTCTAATTAAACAAGAATATAACTTACAGTGGTTGCTGCGTCAATAGGTAATGTTGTCACCGGGTCCAGATGCACACTGAGTTCATCAGTTTCTAAATGCGGTATTTAAATGCTTTTTGAGCTAAAGGATGACTGAGTCACGCAGTTCTACTTCACGCAATCAATAGACTGGCCCTGCCTATGTTAATAATGCAGGCTTGAGTGCTGAGAGCTGTAAAGCAGGTTTCGCCTGAGCAGATCTGAGATTTAAAATCTCTCAAAAGCGATTTAGCCGTTTAAGCTACAGTAACAATTATACAGAGTCGAATAAATGAAACCGAGAAGTCTAATTAAACAAGAATATAACTTACAGTGGTTGCTGCGTCAATAGGTAATGTTGTCACCGGGTCCAGATGCACACTGAGTTCATCAGTTTCTAAATGCGGTATTTAAATGCTTTTTGAGCTAAAGGATGACTGAGTCACGCAGTTCTACTTCACGCAATCAATAGACTGGCCCTGCCTATGTTAATAATGCAGGCTTGAGTGCTGAGAGCTGTAAAGCAGGTTTCGCCTGAGCAGATCTGAGATTTAAAATCTCTCAAAAGCGATTTAGCCGTTTAGCTACAGTAACAATTATACAGAGTCGAATAAATGAAACCGAGAAGTCTAATTAAACAAGAATATAACTTACAGTGGTTGCTGCGTCAATAGGTAATGTTGTCACCGGGTCCAGATGCACACTGAGTTCATCAGTTTCTAAATGCGGTATTTAAATGCTTTTTGAGCTAAAGGATGACTGAGTCACGCAGTTCTACTTCACGCAATCAATAGACTGGCCCTGCCTATGTTAATAATGCAGGCTTGAGTGCTGAGAGCTGTAAAGCAGGTTTCGCCTGAGCAGATCTGAGATTTAAAATCTCTCAAAAGCGATTTAGCCGTTTTAGCTACAGTAACAATTATACAGAGTCGAATAAATGAAACCGAGAAGTCTAATTAAACAAGAATATAACTTACAGTGGTTGCTGCGTCAATAGGTAATGTTGTCACCGGGTCCAGATGCACACTGAGTTCATCAGTTTCTAAATGCGGTATTTAAATGCTTTTTGAGCTAAAGGATGACTGAGTCACGCAGTTCTACTTCACGCAATCAATAGACTGGCCCTGCCTATGTTAATAATGCAGGCTTGAGTGCTGAGAGCTGTAAAGCAGGTTTCGTCCTGAGCAGATCTGAGATTTAAAATCTCTCAAAAGCGATTTAGCCGTTTTAGCTACAGTAACAATTATACAGAGTCGAATAAATGAAACCGAGAAGTCTAATTAAACAAGAATATAACTTACAGTGGTTGCTGCGTCAATAGGTAATGTTGTCACCGGGTCCAGATGCACACTGAGTTCATCAGTTTCTAAATGCGGTATTTAAATGCTTTTTGAGCTAAAGGATGACTGAGTCACGCAGTTCTACTTCACGCAATCAATAGACTGGCCCTGCCTATGTTAATAATGCAGGCTTGAGTGCTGAGAGCTGTAAAGCAGGTTTCGCCTGAGCAGATCTGAGATTTAAAATCTCTCAAAAGCGATTTAGCCGTTTAGCTACAGTAACAATTATACAGAGTCGAATAAATGAAACCGAGAAGTCTAATTAAACAAGAATATAACTTACAGTGGTTGCTGCGTCAATAGGTAATGTTGTCACCGGGTCCAGATGCACACTGAGTTCATCAGTTTCTAAATGCGGTATTTAAATGCTTTTTGAGCTAAAGGATGACTGAGTCACGCAGTTCTACTTCACGCAATCAATAGACTGGCCCTGCCTATGTTAATAATGCAGGCTTGAGTGCTGAGAGCTGTAAAGCAGGTTTCGCCTGAGCAGATCTGAGATTTAAAATCTCTCAAAAGCGATTTAGCCGTTTTAGCTACAGTAACAATTATACAGAGTCGAATAAATGAAACCGAGAAGTCTAATTAAACAAGAATATAACTTACAGTGGTTGCTGCGTCAATAGGTAATGTTGTCACCGGGTCCAGATGCACACTGAGTTCATCAGTTTCTAAATGCGGTATTTAAATGCTTTTTGAGCTAAAGGATGACTGAGTCACGCAGTTCTACTTCACGCAATCAATAGACTGGCCCTGCCTATGTTAATAATGCAGGCTTGAGTGCTGAGAGCTGTAAAGCAGGTTTCGCCTGAGCAGATCTGAGATTTAAAATCTCTCAAAAGCGATTTAGCCGTTTAAGCTACAGTAACAATTATACAGAGTCGAATAAATGAAACCGAGAAGTCTAATTAAACAAGAATATAACTTACAGTGGTTGCTGCGTCAATAGGTAATGTTGTCACCGGGTCCAGATGCACACTGAGTTCATCAGTTTCTAAATGCGGTATTTAAATGCTTTTTGAGCTAAAGGATGACTGAGTCACGCAGTTCTACTTCACGCAATCAATAGACTGGCCCTGCCTATGTTAATAATGCAGGCTTGAGTGCTGAGAGCTGTAAAGCAGGTTTCGCCTGAGCAGATCTGAGATTTAAAATCTCTCAAAAGCGATTTAGCCGTTTAGCTACAGTAACAATTATACAGAGTCGAATAAATGAAACCGAGAAGTCTAATTAAACAAGAATATAACTTACAGTGGTTGCTGCGTCAATAGGTAATGTTGTCACCGGGTCCAGATGCACACTGAGTTCATCAGTTTCTAAATGCGGTATTTAAATGCTTTTTGAGCTAAAGGATGACTGAGTCACGCAGTTCTACTTCACGCAATCAATAGACTGGCCCTGCCTATGTTAATAATGCAGGCTTGAGTGCTGAGAGCTGTAAAGCAGGTTTCGCCTGAGCAGATCTGAGATTTAAAATCTCTCAAAAGCGATTTAGCCGTTTTAGCTACAGTAACAATTATACAGAGTCGAATAAATGAAACCGAGAAGTCTAATTAAACAAGAATATAACTTACAGTGGTTGCTGCGTCAATAGGTAATGTTGTCACCGGGTCCAGATGCACACTGAGTTCATCAGTTTCTAAATGCGGTATTTAAATGCTTTTTGAGCTAAAGGATGACTGAGTCACGCAGTTCTACTTCACGCAATCAATAGACTGGCCCTGCCTATGTTAATAATGCAGGCTTGAGTGCTGAGAGCTGTAAAGCAGGTTTCGCCTGAGCAGATCTGAGATTTAAAATCTCTCAAAAGCGATTTAGCCGTTTTAGCTACAGTAACAATTATACAGAGTCGAATAAATGAAACCGAGAAGTCTAATTAAACAAGAATATAACTTACAGTGGTTGCTGCGTCAATAGGTAATGTTGTCACCGGGTCCAGATGCACACTGAGTTCATCAGTTTCTAAATGCGGTATTTAAATGCTTTTTGAGCTAAAGGATGACTGAGTCACGCAGTTCTACTTCACGCAATCAATAGACTGGCCCTGCCTATGTTAATAATGCAGGCTTGAGTGCTGAGAGCTGTAAAGCAGGTTTCGCCTGAGCAGATCTGAGATTTAAAATCTCTCAAAAGCGATTTAGCCGTTTTAGCTACAGTAACAATTATACAGAGTCGAATAAATGAAACCGAGAAGTCTAATTAAACAAGAATATAACTTACAGTGGTTGCTGCGTCAATAGGTAATGTTGTCACCGGGTCCAGATGCACACTGAGTTCATCAGTTTCTAAATGCGGTATTTAAATGCTTTTTGAGCTAAAGGATGACTGAGTCACGCAGTTCTACTTCACGCAATCAATAGACTGGCCCTGCCTATGTTAATAATGCAGGCTTGAGTGCTGAGAGCTGTAAAGCAGGTTTCGCCTGAGCAGATCTGAGATTTAAAATCTCTCAAAAGCGATTTAGCCGTTTTAGCTACAGTAACAATTATACAGAGTCGAATAAATGAAACCGAGAAGTCTAATTAAACAAGAATATAACTTACAGTGGTTGCTGCGTCAATAGGTAATGTTGTCACCGGGTCCAGATGCACACTGAGTTCATCAGTTTCTAAATGCGGTATTTAAATGCTTTTTGAGCTAAAGGATGACTGAGTCACGCAGTTCTACTTCACGCAATCAATAGACTGGCCCTGCCTATGTTAATAATGCAGGCTTGAGTGCTGAGAGCTGTAAAGCAGGTTTCGCCTGAGCAGATCTGAGATTTAAAATCTCTCAAAAGCGATTTAGCCGTTTTAGCTACAGTAACAATTATACAGAGTCGAATAAATGAAACCGAGAAGTCTAATTAAACAAGAATATAACTTACAGTGGTTGCTGCGTCAATAGGTAATGTTGTCACCGGGTCCAGATGCACACTGAGTTCATCAGTTTCTAAATGCGGTATTTAAATGCTTTTTGAGCTAAAGGATGACTGAGTCACGCAGTTCTACTTCACGCAATCAATAGACTGGCCCTGCCTATGTTAATAATGCAGGCTTGAGTGCTGAGAGCTGTAAAGCAGGTTTCGCCTGAGCAGATCTGAGATTTAAAATCTCTCAAAAGCGATTTAGCCGTTTTAGCTACAGTAACAATTATACAGAGTCGAATAAATGAAACCGAGAAGTCTAATTAAACAAGAATATAACTTACAGTGGTTGCTGCGTCAATAGGTAATGTTGTCACCGGGTCCAGATGCACACTGAGTTCATCAGTTTCTAAATGCGGTATTTAAATGCTTTTTGAGCTAAAGGATGACTGAGTCACGCAGTTCTACTTCACGCAATCAATAGACTGGCCCTGCCTATGTTAATAATGCAGGCTTGAGTGCTGAGAGCTGTAAAGCAGGTTTCGCCTGAGCAGATCTGAGATTTAAAATCTCTCAAAAGCGATTTAGCCGTTTAGCTACAGTAACAATTATACAGAGTCGAATAAATGAAACCGAGAAGTCTAATTAAACAAGAATATAACTTACAGTGGTTGCTGCGTCAATAGGTAATGTTGTCACCGGGTCCAGATGCACACTGAGTTCATCAGTTTCTAAATGCGGTATTTAAATGCTTTTTGAGCTAAAGGATGACTGAGTCACGCAGTTCTACTTCACGCAATCAATAGACTGGCCCTGCCTATGTTAATAATGCAGGCTTGAGTGCTGAGAGCTGTAAAGCAGGTTTCGCCTGAGCAGATCTGAGATTTAAAATCTCTCAAAAGCGATTTAGCCGTTTTAGCTACAGTAACAATTATACAGAGTCGAATAAATGAAACCGAGAAGTCTAATTAAACAAGAATATAACTTACAGTGGTTGCTGCGTCAATAGGTAATGTTGTCACCGGGTCCAGATGCACACTGAGTTCATCAGTTTCTAAATGCGGTATTTAAATGCTTTTTGAGCTAAAGGATGACTGAGTCACGCAGTTCTACTTCACGCAATCAATAGACTGGCCCTGCCTATGTTAATAATGCAGGCTTGAGTGCTGAGAGCTGTAAAGCAGGTTTCGCCTGAGCAGATCTGAGATTTAAAATCTCTCAAAAGCGATTTAGCCGTTTAGCTCCAGTAACAATTATACAGAGTCGAATAAATGAAACCGAGAAGTCTAATTAAACAAGAATATAACTTACAGTGGTTGCTGCGTCAATAGGTAATGTTGTCACCGGGTCCAGATGCACACTGAGTTCATCAGTTTCTAAATGCGGTATTTAAATGCTTTTTGAGCTAAAGGATGACTGAGTCACGCAGTTCTACTTCACGCAATCAATAGACTGGCCCTGCCTATGTTAATAATGCAGGCTTGAGTGCTGAGAGCTGTAAAGCAGGTTTCGCCTGAGCAGATCTGAGATTTAAAATCTCTCAAAAGCGATTTAGCCGTTTTAGCTACAGTAACAATTATACAGAGTCGAATAAATGAAACCGAGAAGTCTAATTAAACAAGAATATAACTTACAGTGGTTGCTGCGTCAATAGGTAATGTTGTCACCGGGTCCAGATGCACACTGAGTTCATCAGTTTCTAAATGCGGTATTTAAATGCTTTTTGAGCTAAAGGATGACTGAGTCACGCAGTTCTACTTCACGCAATCAAAAGACTGGCCCTGCCTATGTTAATAATGCAGGCTTGAGTGCTGAGAGCTGTAAAGCAGGTTTCGCCTGAGCAGATCTGAGATTTAAAATCTCTCAAAAGCGATTTAGCCGTTTTAGCTACAGTAACAATTATACAGAGTCGAATAAATGAAACCGAGAAGTCTAATTAAACAAGAATATAACTTACAGTGGTTGCTGCGTCAATAGGTAATGTTGTCACCGGGTCCAGATGCACATTTCACTTTAATAGTTTCCTCTTTACTGCTATTTTTAATTTACCAATTGATTAATTCATGGTTAATACATCTGTTTGTCTTTACGTATTTATCAAGTCAATTCAAGTTCTTTAAATGTGGTCCTTTTTATGTGCGTTTTGTGAATAAGTGTGTTTATGTGTAAACTCACTCATTCCCGTTTTCCTTTTCTCCTCCCCTGGTTTTCTCGAGCCGTGACCCCGGCCTCCTCACTTCTAATCGACCATGCGAACTCCTCTGATTCTGTCTTCTCTTCAGTCCATCAGCTCTTGAATCCATCCGCTGTAACTCTTTTAGGCAGCCTTTGGCCCAGTTACATCTGCAGCCCACATCATGCCACTGTTCTTGCACTGCTTTGCATTTCATCTCCTCCATTACAGTCTCTTCGCTGTTTTTATGGAGGGCGGATTCTGCTCTCATGTCCCACACTTTGCTCTTGTGCCAAATCTCGTGGCTCAGCTTGGAACTTCATGCCCTGTCTGAGGGACTGATGAGAGTATCTCTCTGTATGTCAGCAAGCTGTTTTGGTTCTGGATGCCACAGGTGGAGATAGTTCTGGCTGCAGTTCTGGATGCAGTCTTGTTGTTGTTGTTGTTTCAGCTCTGGTTCTCTGTCTGTTCGATGGAGAAGGAGGAGTCTCCTGTTGGGTTAGATCTTTTATCTGCTTGGAGGGTCGGGGTCGTAGTCTTTCTGACTCAGAGGGGGAGTCCAGGTCTCGGGACGCATTACCTATAGGAAGTTTAGCACACTGAGGTTAAATAAATCAAACCCTTTAAACAACACAATTAATGTCTACTAATGATATTACAAAAACTCCTTCTAAAAATGGTTTAATCAATTGCTACATATTTACCCAACATAACTCTTTCAGGAAACCATTTTCTCCTATAAATTGAAATACTTACATGTTTCCAGCATCACATATCCCACACATTACGAAATAACCTCTCCATATCTTCTCCAATATTCTAAATCCCACTGTTACTTAGAACAGTAGTAAACTTGCAGAGCACGCTAATCCAGATCACAGTAATGAAATTTGACTCAAGTGTAGGCCTATGTCTACTTTCCATTATACTTATTACTTTTGGTGAACATTTATTCATATTATCTAAATTCCTTGTCTATGATATGCAAACAGTTTGAGTGTAAAAATGTGTTTTTCTCTATGTATTTACACTAAGGATTCTTGAGTTTATTCATCTCCTGGTGCTGTCGTTCCTAAAAATGTTAGCAAACGCAAAACTCCAACTACAACATTTATAGATAAACCGATTTAGCTAAATGAACTACTTTCTAATTCAAAATGTGACAAAAGAACAATGATTTGTCTTTCACAAGATGGTGGTCTAACAGAATGACTCTTGACCTCATGGGGTCAAACAAAATGGATACTGATCAAATGTAACTTGTGGCCTGAAGAACAAAAGGACCTCTTAACATGAACACAATGGGCTCTCAGAGATCAAATCTAGTCATGAGGTGGCTGACTTTAAAATGAACTGTAACAAAGAAACCACATGTGTGTGGGTACATTATAGTTTAGAAATATAACATTACATTAAAATTATAACAATTCAAATTACTTTCTTTGAAAAGCATGAAAAACAAAACAACTTAATCTACTCTCAATGTTCATCTACACCATCATTGTTTATTTAATCAGTAGTTACCGGTTGTATCTTTACTCAAACTATTTCACCATCTAGTAAGGCTAACTGGCTAGCTAACTAGCTTAGCAGTTTAGCATTAACCTCATGTGACTGGGGGAAGGGGAGGGGAACACTCAACATGTGCAGATAAAAACCACACTGCTTGGAGACTGAGTTCAATAAAAATTAAACCATACGACTTGTAGTCTGGCTTCAATAAAAATGTAACCAGACAAGGGCAGTTCAAAAGAGATCTTTTGATCTCAAGGGGGCTTTCACCTGGTTAAATAAAGGTTACAAGTTCATAACACTTATAGCACACAGATTAACATGCTTTTTTCAAAGGCTTTCTTAAACCAGCCGGTTTAACACATCAAACACATAGACTAACATGAATGGACCCAGTCCAATGTAAAACAGATCAAGTCTGGTACCTACCCAGAGGTATTTAACTCAAGGTGGACCCAGTCGTCCTATCCCAGATAAAATCTAGTGCCTCCCCAGAAGGTCTTAACACAAGATGGACCCAGTCCAGTGTAAACCAGATAAAATCTAGTGCCTCCCCAGAAGGTTTTAACACAAGATGGACCCAGTCCAGTGTAAACCAGATACAATCTAGTGCCTCCCCAGAAGGTCTTAATACAAGATGGACCCAGTCCAGTGTAAACCAGATACAATCTAGTGCCTCCCCAGAAGGTCTTAATACTATGTAATATTCACATTAATCGGGCGGTGCCGAAGATACAACAGAGACAATCGAAACACTATATACAATCTCCACACCACTCGCAATCACCATGTTATGACCACAGATCTGTCTCACCTTTCGTTTAGGCCCAGCCAAAAACTCCTTTGTCTGCAGCCTAGTGTGATGCTAGTTAGCTTGCAGCCTTCCCCTCTCTTCCAGCTCTATCCTGCTTCAGAGTCCCACTCCAGGGACGCTAAATGTTAGTGTAAGCATTGGGTTGAGAGGTCATGTGTTGTGAGCATGTGCAGTCTGTCCTGGTGTGGTGAAGGAGAGCGTGGTGTGACTCGAGTATAATAAACGGAGGCTCTATCTGGGACGCTCCAAAAAGTACTAAATTCCTGAGTTTTTGTTACACAGAAGTATCATTGAAGCCTTAACACCTCGGACGTTACATTGGTGACAGCGGTATCTGAGTGTGTTTTATCTACTCTTGGATTATTTTTTTCTGTGGACAATTACTGGACTTTCTGGTCGGCTCTGCTGGCTAGGTGTGCTAACGGTGATAGCGCTGAAGCGTCATGTTCGGGGGAATGAAGAGTGACGGCGATATGGAAGACGATTATAACGGATGTACTGCTTCTTGGACTGGTTCTGTGAGTAATGATATTAAAGTGGAGCTGCCGCCGATGTTTAGGGGTGACGGCCAGAGGCAGTTTGCTACGTGGATAAGACAGTTTGAAGCCGCTGTTCGTGCTCAGACGAGGGGTGCTAGGGGCACGAGCTACGCAGCTACCTTGCTGAACATTCTACCTACCAGACTGGACGGTGCATCTTTCCTGCTGTGGGACAGCTTGCCGGCAGATGTGCAGTGTGATTACGAACGTGTGATGGAGAAGCTGGCGGAGGCTTTTGGCCAGAGACAGTTCCTGCTTTATTTCCAGACGTGTGTATCTGCACGGCCCCGCCAGGTGAACGAGTGTTTGGAGGTGTATGCGGCTGACATTTCCAGACTCGTGGCTGAGACTTTTCCCGATTATGACTGTGCTGCAGTAAATGGTGAGAAATTCAGACGTTTTTTGGCTGGCCTTGATCCTGCACTTCAAGCAAAATGCCATGAACAGGGGGCGACTGATATGGAGGAGGCGTTGATAATTGCTGGGCGTTGTGAGCGGGTCAGGCAGGCAATGAGGTTGAACCAAGCGGCAAACTGTGGGGTAGAGCCGGGAAGCCAATACGGAAGTGCCACACACTGCAGTTCATATATTGGCCGATAGGCGATGGCTGCAGAAAGGAGCAATTTCCATAGACCCCCATGTTAAAATGCCCAACTTTACAGCAGAAAAAAACATGTTTCTACCCCTGGCTCCATACATTTTATTATCGATATAGTTAGATTCCACCTTCATGATTATGGATCTGTGAGTGAATTGTTTTCTAACTCGACCCTTTTATTTATATTAGGTCTTAAAGGTTGTGCATAAATTAGGGCGTGGTCACATTGAGTGACGGCTCTGTCAAGTGCCTGCCGCTGTTAGCTTCTTGTCTCTCTGCTACCTGCTCCGTGAAGCTAGCTACAGGGACTCTGCCTGCTCAGCTCATCCAGGAAACACAACTTGTAGCCGGCCGTGGTTGTTTGTTCTTCATGCTTATATATCGGACTATTGTGACTCGCTCTGCGGTTAAAAGAGACGGTGCATGAATGCGGTTTTGCGGTAAGTGAAATTCTAGTGCTTTATTTATGTGTTAATGATTGTAATCAGCTACGTAATGAATGGTAAGGCTTGGGTTAGCATGTAAGCTAGTGGTAGCTAGATCGGTGCTAACGATTGTAATCGTAGCCTCCAAGTTAAAATCATAGACTGTATATATAAAGTAGGGCCGGGACTTTAACGCGTTAATTAAGATTAATTAATTACACAAAAATTAACGCGTTAAAAAAATTAACGCATTTTAATCGCACTTATTTTTGCACCGCGGAACGTTTCTCACTGGATGAGTTTCAGGCGTACCGATTATACTGGAGCACCAACTAACGTTCATGACTTCAGACAACAACAACCCACAGTGAACAACAGTGGGAAATGTTGTTTTAAAAAACGGACGGATGGAAGCGTCGATAAGAGCACGGTTGTGTGCAAATTATGCAAAAAGGAATTTGCATATCACCGCAGCACATCAAACCTCAAGTATCACCTCAATATAGCAGCTAGCGTGGAAGCTAGCGTGGACGTTAGCCTCTTTTATCGCGTTCACACCAAAAAGAGCCGGTACTAAAATTAGTTCATGAGAACCTTTTTACCCCCACGAAAGTCCCTGCTAGAGAGCAGAGAGCTGCTAGAGAGCAGGGACTTTCGTACGGCTCTCTTGTGAGAAAATAGCTATATTTCTGATTGGCTGGGCGGATTGCAAACCACGCCCCGTCAAACTCCCAAAAAGTTTTGTGAAGCCGCCATTTTATTATCCTCGCATTAGCATTATTAACATTAGCCCAGCGCAGAAACGCAGAGAGACTAACTTATGGCAACACAAAATAAAACATGGGAGCGGTGGAGATGAGGAGGTGTCGGCGTTTTGGCGATTTACTCGGAAGGCTGCTGGGACTCCCAGCAGGTTTTCTCGATTGGCAATCACTTCCAGTCGACTCCGACACACTTTCCAGTAAAATACTCGCTTAAAAACTTTGATAAATTCGACTTTGAAACAGAGAAACAATAAACTGTGATGCATGTAAACACTTCGGCGGCGACCATCTCGTGACATCACGCAGTAGATCGCAAGCCACGCCCATGAAGGCGGAGGTCAACTGCGGATTTCCCTGCGGCAAATTCAAAACTCGTCAAATTCGTTGCTATTCCAACATCTTTTGATATGGGTTCCAATGGACCATTTTGGTCATTACTATACGTATTAGCATAACAGATCATGCACAGGCGCACACTTCACGGGGTCTTTAAGGGGCAAGCGCCATCTTACCTTAAATAAGTCATTATACCCTACTGTCCTACTAGGGCATTGCGTTCCAAGAATGCAGGGTTGTTGGTTGTTCCGAGAGTCTCTAAAAGTACAATGGGAGCCAGAGCCTTTTCTTATCAAGCTCCACATTTGTGGGATTAGCTTCCAGTTTGTGTTCCGGCGGCAGACACCCTATCCGTTTTTAAGAGTGCGCTTAAGACCTTCCTTTTTGATAAAGCTTATAGTTAGGGCTGATTAGATTCAGCCCCTAGTTTTGCTGATAGAGGCTTAGTTTGTCAGGGGACATCTTACTTCTTCCTTCTCTCTGTCTGTACCTGTGTACTCTCATGTTCCGATTAACCCAGCTTCCCCAAATGTCTTTCTTTTTGGTGTCTATATACGCCGGGATCCAGAGTCATGGATGATCCTGCGGTCCTGTGTCCTGCATCGCGAGCCCTGGATCTTGAGTCGTGGCTGTGGTCCTGGATCATAGGTCCTGGATGGATATCCTCGTGGATTCATCTTCCTATTTCCAAACATTTGGACTACCTATGTTGCAAATGTATTATCTCTTCGATTTACACACGGCATCTATTGCACGTCTGTCCGTCCTGTATATCCAGTCTCTGATTGTGTTACGTTATTATGAGAGTGCTCTCATACTTGTTTGATTCTGAAATTATATATATTTATATACGTATATGTGTGTGTGTGTGTGTGTATATGTCCACATCTGTAGCCTGTTATTGTCGCATTATACAGCACTGTGAATGAATTAAAAGTAAATATATAAGTCATCATGAACACATCTGTCCATCAGACAGAGGGCTGCTGTGTCTCCTGTCATCATTAATGGACGTCTCTTTAAAATGACCGCTCAGAGGAGAGGAGTTCTCATTTCTCTAACCGCCTGCTGCTTCCCCTCCTCTCTCCTCGGTTCCCCTCCTCAGTCCTCCGCTCGCATCTCCTGTGGGCGGCACCAAGTCTCGAGGAGGGGAGTCGAGGATAGGAGTCGAGGAGGGGAAATTTGAGTATTGAGAAACCTCTCTAGTGTGCCCTCCTTGCTTCTTGTCCTCTTGTCTTCCCGGGCTGCGACCCAACAACATGTCCTTTTCTGCTCCGAAGTAAAGTTCCCTTTTACACCTTCATTGCACCGCCTCCGACTCCCTTTCTCTCAGCACTACAATAGTGTATTTAATTCAAATTACGCCATATCCACATTGATTTTGATTTCTAACACTATACAGATATTTGATTTGTGCACTGCGACCTGTTTAGCTTAATGATGTTTATTTATTTTCCCTTTTTCCTTTATGAGTATTTTCTGTTAGTTATAATAGTTTTGATTTGAAAGAGTAGTTTTATTATTGATCCAGTAGTAGGTGTTAAGGCAACGTCCGGATGCCAATCGTTCTTAAAACCAAAAAGAAGAAATCCTTCCCGCTTTTATTTTGACGTCCTCAAACCGCACCGGAAGTGAAGTTCCCAGCTCTTTCTAACCTGGATCGAGGTGGCGTCTCGTCGCTACGGTTCTCTCTCTCTGTGTTCCTGAGAAAGTGCGTGTGAGCTGCAGCTCTACTGGTCCATCATCTCTGTGTTTGGATAAACCTCTGAATGGACTCTGTGCTCTTTTTTCTGGAGCGTTTACCTCGGACTATAGGAGCTAGCTTAGCATGCTAGCTGGAAACACGTTAGCAATGCTAGTCAGATTGAGAGTTTGACTGAGAGAGAAACGGTGTGTTTAACGGAGTCCGCAGGAAAAGGTGATCTAGTAAACATGAGTAAAGTCCAAATGCTGCTGTCGTTGAAGAAGCAGCGACTCACTGCTGAAGAGATATTTGCTCTGTTTGAAAAAACGATAGCAGAGCTCGAGGAGGAGCTGTTTCTTTCCAAAGAGGAGAACAAGAGACTCCAGAAACTTCTGGACGCTGTTTTACAGCCTCAGCTTCGGATACACAGAGCAGGTATGTTCCCTTTACCCTTAATTAACACTTTAAACTCTTCAGTAACACTTTATCATCACATTAATAACACTTTAGACCAGTGGCGGCTGGTGGAAAATATTTTTGGTGAGGAAATGACCCCTTAAATGAGGACTTCTGGTGATGCAATGGCGCGTTTCCAGTGCAGCGTGGAGCTCGCTTTAATGCTGCGTTCAGCCCGGACGATGCGAATATTCGCTTCGCTCTAAACGCTCCTATCGCATTGCTCTAGTCGCTCGAGTTTCACCGCGGCTGCCAGCTGTGTTTACTCGCATCATTCAAACAAGACGCGCTGGCTCGGGAGCTACAACTACAACAAAATGAACATATTTTACCGTGATTAAATTGTAATACACGTTTCTAAATGATGCCGAAGTAACAACATACTGATACCGGTTAGTAAAAACCATGAATTAATGCTTTGACAAGTCTGCAGACAGACGGCAGGCGAAAAACCTTTTAGAATGCTGATATATATATATATGCTCCGACCGTCCACACTCACAACAACGGCCTATACAGACATAACTAAACCAGCGACTGTATTCTCCATGACACAGACAGTCTGTGGTTTGTAGTTGTTTAACTTGTGTCTAGTTTCTGAACAGATCGTATCTGTCCCCGGCTGTTTGAAGAGCAAGCATGGGAAACAAAAGACAGCATTTACCTGTTTGCATCCAGCTAGCCATGCCTTTCTGGTGTACCAGCTACGTGTCTTTTTCACGAGCTTGCTGCGATATATACAAATCGGGTTGGTCCGGTCCAAGGTCTTTAAGTATCAATTTATCTCCCACACTTCTCCTTTCGAAAGGATTGGAGAGTAGCTCTTGCACGGAATTGGGTGCGGACCGAGGTCCGGCGACTCCACCTGCACACCATTCTCATCCAACTACATCACCTTGGTCACTCACGAGTCTAAAAAAACAACTCACGTCAACGCACGTAAGCAACGTGGGCGCCAACATGAGCGCTCTCGTGACCAAAATATTTGACTGCGCTGATTGGCTGAAATGATGTTTGGCGGCACAGTTTACTATTGAGACTTTTGCAACGTGCTGGTTGCTGCTGTTTGTCTCGGGGGCTCCGCCCGGTAATGATAAACTAATGCCATGGGCAAGGCCAGGCAGGAAACATGTGACTTATCAGTAACTTTAGACATCGTTACACAATTTTAAACGAGATTTTATTGTAGATTATACATTTCACTGATACCAATTGTATGATATTTACCTTGTTCATTAAAAATAAAAATATAAAATATATATATTTTTTAATTTAATATTTTTTTTAATATATTTTTTTTGTATGTGGGAAGAGGTGGGGCGGCGCCCCGAGCGCCCCTATGGGCCGGCCTCCACTGCTTTAGACCCTTTATCAGCACTTGCTGCAGGTAAGTAAAAGTGCAAACACCACACTGTGAAAATCCTCCATTACAAGTTAAAGCATTTCATATCTTTAAGTTGATCCTATTTAAGTAAAAGTATGTAAGTATTATTAGACACATGTACTTTATTATAATAATTAAAATGTATTACGGAAGAGCAAACCTACCAAAAATAAATATATTTATAAACATACATGGATTGAATAATATGCCATTTAACGTACTGATTTAAATATTACCCATACATGTAGGCACTAGTTGGTTAAATGTGACATACATTGATACTTTAGTTTTAATGTGCTTCTTTATTCACTTTTTCTTTTTAAATGTGTAAAAGCAAATAAAAACAAATACTTTGGATTCATTGAAATGGCGCGAGAATAATTCATAAATAAATAAATCGATAAATATGTTCAATAATAAATTAAACACATCTAAAATGTTACTTGATAAAGAATAGGGGAACTAGTACAAAGGTCATTAAGTAATTAAAACGTTAATATATATGAATGTAAAATCTCATCAATCAATTATTGCCAACATGTATTTATAATATATTCTGTATATTGTGGTGACCACCTATTAATACACTGGGACATAATTCATACATGGAACTACAGTTGGGGCTATTGTTCCCACACGGACATGTTATGTGTTTACTATGGCTGCTTCTCAGGTCGACTATTTTCATTTCCTCGCTCCTCGGTCCTCGGTCTCACCGGAAGTTGATTTGCCTGCGCCATCTTGAGTACCGTCCCATGGCTCTTATTTCTGCCGGAGGACCGAGGATCGAGGAGCGATCATGGAGGAGCGATAACCGAGGAACCACCAGACCATCCTCCGATTAAATCCTCAGATACTCACCCCGCCCCCTTACTGTGTATCGCTCACTGATTGGACGAGGCAGTGCATGCACTGATCTGATGCTTCTTGACATGAGAGCAATACCCCAGCGGAGTGAAGAAAATACATGAACCTCACGGGACTCACTCCTCAGTTTATACTGTGTTTTGTTTCAATTCATGTTTCATTTAGTTACAAATATGTGATATATCTGAACAACAAAGTGGTCAAACATTTTTTTATTCATTTATTGGAAACATTTTCATGATCGCTTTTTTCGTTTATACATTTTAAGAATGGCGTTTATCTTTTTTGAGAATGACTTCTTATTTTATTTCATGTATTTGGATCTACAACAGATGATACTAATGTTTATGTCAGTAAATGTGCACTAACAGAGGCGGGGGTGTTTGTGGAAATAACGGGTACAGAGCTGGCTGCTGCCAGATGAACAGCTGTGCAGCGTCATCACTAACGGAAGTCGCTTCACGTGACGCTCCGGAGGAAAGGACGTCCCATTGCTCTTAAAACTCATTTCCCTGCTTCTCGTGGTTTCCTTGCGTCCCTCCATGCTTCCCTGGTGGGAGGGACTAAACGCAGGGAAACGACGCAAGTGAGGGAAGCAAGGATTTCATTTAATCGACCTGAGAAGCAGCCTATATATGTTGTGTGCCCTCCTGACTTCACTCTCTTCTTCCCGGACTGCAACCGGACAACATGACCTTAGCTGCTCTCAAATAAAGTTCCCTTTTGCACCTTCCTTGCACCGCCTCTGACTCCGTATCTCTCGGCACTACAATATATATATATATATATATATACATATATATACATACACATAATATATACATATATACACATAATATATATTTTGAGAGAGATATACACTAGTATTAGACGCAGTCAAAAGTTTGGACACATCTTCTCATTCAAAGTTTTTTATTCATTTAAATTGGTTCTGCTTTGTAGATTTATACTGAAGACATCAAAACTATAAAATAACCCATTAACTAGAATGA
Organism: Gymnodraco acuticeps; assembly: GCF_902827175.1. Classification (NCBI taxonomy): domain Eukaryota; kingdom Metazoa; phylum Chordata; class Actinopteri; order Perciformes; family Bathydraconidae; genus Gymnodraco; species Gymnodraco acuticeps. The sequence goes on from NW_022992110.1 coordinate 518,617, forward strand.
TCTAGTAAACAAAGAAGTGTTAAACAATCCAGAATATGATTTATATTTTGCTGGCTACTGCAGAATGCTGTGGTAGCCATGCTGGTTAAGGGTGCCTTGAATTCTGAATAAATCACCAACAGTGACACCAGCAAAGCCCCCCCCCACACAATCTCACCTCCTCCTCCATGCTTCACGTGGGAACCACTCATGCAGAAACCATCCGCTCCCCTTCTCTGAGTGTTTAATGTAAACACTGACAGGGAACATTTTACTGCACCATCATTACTGTTACGTAAGAAGGTGCCGTCAAATGTTCTGAAGATACTTGCATACTTTTACTTAAATAAGGTTTGAATGCAGGATTTTCATTTGTAACAGAGTGTTTTAACTCTATACTGTAGGCTTGTTTATTGCAGATAGTGCTACGCCAGAAGAAAAAACCCTTTTTCATTTTCAAAGGGGCTGGGCTACATAAGTTGAATTGAGACAACAAAAAATACACATTAAGTGGGACAAAGAAAGATAATGTGAAAATATAAAAACAAAGGCATTAATTAGGGCTGAAAAATGTCTCCCATTGTAATGGTGATTAGATTTTTCAATGCTAACACTTAACAGTTTGTTCTGACTGTGTGTCTCCTGTTTCCTGCAGATGTCCAGGTGGTGGTGGTGGTTAAAGAAGAGGTTCTCCCTGACCAGCATGAGGGGAGCACCAGTCTGGACCAGGAGGACCCAGAGCCCCCCCCCACACATTAAGCAGGAACAGGAGGAACTCAGGATCAGTGAGGAGGTGGAGGAGGCTGATATCACCAAGTCCACTTTCACTCCTGACCCTGTGAAGAGTGAAGATGATACAGAGAAACCTCAGTCCTCTCAGCCTCATCAAAGACAAACTGAACACATGGAAACAGAAGCTGATGGAGGTGACTGTCGAGGACCAGAACCAGCCAGGAACTCAGATCCAGAGAGCAGTTTACAACCAAAGACTGAGGACCACACTGGAGACTCTTCTGAACCTGACACTGAAGACTGTTCTGAACCTGACACTGAAGACAGTGCTGATTGGAATGAGACCAGAGAACCTGCATCAGGCTCAAACTCACTGAAAAATAGACATGAATCTGTCAGTGATCCACGACGTAGTGCTGAAAAGAAACCATTCAGCTGCTCAGTCTGTAAGAAAGCTTTTTCACGGAATGAACATTTAAAGGAACACATGAGAATCCACACAGGAGAGAAAGCACACAGCTGCTCAGTCTGTAAAAAAGCTTTTTCAAAGAGTGGAACTTTAAAGGAACACATGAGAATCCACACAGGAGAGAAACCCTTTAGCTGCTCAGTTTGTACCAAATATTTTGCACAGAGTGGAAGTTTAAATAAACACATGAGAGTCCACACAGGAGAGAAACCCTTTAGCTGCTCAGTTTGTACCAAATCCTTTTCACATAGTGGAAGTTTAAAGGAACACATGAGAGTCCACACAGGAGAGAAACCACACAGCTGTACAGTCTGTAAGAAAGCTTTTTCACATAGTAGACATTTAAAGGAACACATGAGAGTCCACACAGGAGAGAAACCACACAGCTGTACAGTCTGTAAGAAAGCTTTTTCACAGAGTGGAAATTTAAAGTCACACATGAGAGTCCACACAGGAGAGAAAGCACACCGCTGCTCAGTTTGTAAGAAAGCTTTTTCACAGAGTGGAATTTTAAAGGCACACATGAGAGTCCACACAGGAGAGAAACCACACAGCTGTACAGTCTGTAAGAAAGCTTTTTCACAGAGTGGAATTTTAAAGGCACACATGAGAGTCCACACAGGAGAGAAACCACACAGCTGCTCAGTTTGTAAGAAAGCTTTTTCACAGAGTGGCATTTTAAAGGCACACATGAGAGTCCACACAGGAGAGAAACCTTTCAGCTGCTCAGTCTGTAAAAAAGCTTTTTCACGGAGTGGACATTTAAAGTCACACATGAGAGTCCACACAGGAGAGAAAGAATAGAGCTGCAATGTTTGTGACAAAAGATTTAAATGGCATAATAGTTTCAAGACACAAGTGTGTTGGTCGTCAGCTGCTTCTGTAACTGTAAGGAATACATTTGTCTATTATGTGTCCTGATGACCTAATGCCGTACATGTAATACGTTACTCCCTAAGCTGATTTCACCCACCCTGCAACCCGATTCACTCATAATCACAAATGTTCATTTCTTTGACCCCTTGACTCGACAACTTTCTTGTTTAATAATCGTTACATCTCCTCAGGACCAAGTTCCCGTGTCCTGCCTTTCACCTGCTGATCACCCACTGCTCATTTAATGTGGACTGACCTTTACAATGGACCAGCTAGTCTTAGTGTCTTAATGCAAACGTTTTGTAAAGTGATGCTAGACCAAAGACGTGCTGTTGGGTTGTGTGCTCTCTGCAGGACGGTGTCTGTCCTCAAAGATTGTTGATGAAATGAGAGATTCACTCTGTTTTTGTTGTCTAAACGACGCCAACAGAGCGATATGTCTTCTTTCCAGCAGATGGCATACATGTTACATCATCCAGTTCAACTGTCATCCACACATTGATTCAAAACAGCAATGTGTGAGATATGGCTAGTAATTAACTATTTCAACAGAATGTGAAGAGGTTACAGTCTTGAGGCCATGTCCAATATGTTTATGATTTGTTTGATTAAATCTACTGAAATGAGCATTCAATGACTCAATTATTCTGAATTACTGTCATTACATCATGGGTTTGCATTGCAATATTAGAACGCATAAAACCCAACTTTATTTCTTCCAAGTTGCGGGTGTTCATTGTGTAGAAGTCCGCTGTGTTTCGTCCAAGCTTCCACTTCGTGCTCCGATAATGCTGAAAGTATCTGTTGTATGCTTTACCTGCTCCAGTAACACAAGTGTAATTCACTGGACAGAGACAAGAGATAGTGGATGGATCCAGAGGAGAACCAGAAGATAGTCCGTATAGAGCCTTCAGGTTCTGAAAATGATCAGGGATAGAGCTAGAAAAAAAATCCAAAACCCTGAATTGAGCTAGAAGATAGCCAGTACAAAGCCAAGAGAGACCCAGTAGAAAGACAGGAAGGAGCCGAAATAGTTTGTATTTTTTTATATTCAAGCTCTTCTTTTAAGATATTAGAACTTCCTATCTCAACATGTATCCTTTTATTCCAATTAAACCTTACATTTTTGCTGCCAATTATTGAGACTGTTTCACAGCTTTATGTTAAATATTTAGACTGTTTTCTTTACATATAGATGACATAGGATGAACAACACGATCCACTCTGCTGGATTCTGCCCAAATCGGCTCAACATGCATGCAAACATCTCACTGTATCCATACTATTGCAGTTGTATTGTTCTGGATTCAGAGTGACGAGTATTAGATGTTCTGCACTCTTATTGTTATGTATTTAATATAAAGTCAAATACCCATAAAGTCAGAAAAGAAAAGAGACTCACTTAAGGAAAAAGGTTCTGAACCAGTGAGAGTTCTTCATTTGCAGATAAACATGGTCAAATATTTTAAGTTTTGACCAGAGGCCTGTACAACGAAGCTGGTTCAACCTAACCTGGATATGTTTGAGTTAGCTGGTTGGCCTAATCCAAAACATACGCGCTCTTGCTAAACTGTACTACGACGCGGGTTATCAAGTGGATCGCTCAAGCCAATTTGTGTCCTATCTAGTTAGGTGCGCGTTCACATGAAAGGGGTGGTATTTGGAGCATTCGACCAATCACAAACATGGAGAAGCATACTGACAGTGCAGCGTCATACTTCCTGAATGAAAAGTCAACTATAATATTAGACATATGAAGAAGTTAAACTTTAAACATCCATGACTTGAACACTTTATCCAGGATAAAAGCCACATAGCTGCACTTGCAAGGTGAATACAGCTGGGAAAAGAACAAGTGTTTGAATGCGTACATTAACAGGTTTATGATATCACTGCCCCGTCTAAGACACGATCTGACTTTCATTACATTTGACTCGAGTGTTTCGTCAACTTAATGTGTTGCTTAAAATAATACTTCTGCATACAGTATGTGACACTGAGTGTTGCACGGCCAGATACGGCTCAGCTGACTCAGATAAGGAAATATATGATACATTATGAAGTGATATGCCGCGGACTGTACTTAATGTTACTCTGATCCGGTTACTTATGTTGTGTCAGATATTTAAGTAAGCTTTCTTAACGCTAATATTATAATAGTCAGATTGCTCTGAAGATGGGAGGTGATATTCTATTCATGTTCACGTTCACACAGTCGGTGATTTTTGCCGGCCGTCTTTCCTGCAACGGCAGCTTTTCTGTATTTCCTTTCTCCTGTAATATGACTTGCTCGTTTTAAACTCCGCACACTGAGCTCTGATTGGTCAGCAGGCAGTGCTTTCACTGAGTTGAGCTCTTAGCCTGCAACCTAACCTGCTCCGGGGCAGGTTAGCCGCACAGCATAAGTTACCATGGAGATCTAGCCTGCTAAAAAGAGAACCAGCGTCGTAGGACCGGAAACCCCGAGTTTTCCCTGAAGTTAGCCGCTATGCGAAAATCCTGCATCGTAGTACAGGCCTTAGATGGTGTCGCCCTAATCCGTGTATCTACGGTCCATTTGTTTTTCTTTATTACACAAGTTACCGGAAGAGCGTATGAGAGGCCTTTTTGTTTTGTACCTTACTAAATGGTCATTGGAGCGAGGGGCGGGGCGAAACTCACGGAAGTGATTTCAAAACAAAAGCCCTCGTTTGCTTGGAAGGTGATAATATTATAAACAAGGGGAAACAAAGTGAATTTAGCGATCACAACGAAAACAGCCAAGACACATATCGAGCCCAGAAAATGAATGTTATCAAGGGCTGTAAATATAATAGGCCTTTGTCTAACATTGACAACATTGTAAGGATATTTAAACTATACAGCGATTCTGCACTGCAGTCACTCAGTCGTCTCTCGAGTTTGTTTTTTCAAATCAGCTGCTCTTCATTTTTTCCCCTGCTATATTCAATGAGTGATACAAATATTTGTTACTACAAGTTCTTAATAAAACTGACTCTGTTGGACTCAGTACTAATTTGACTGCTACCAGAAATGAAATGAATTACTTTTACTCTGTGTACTTTGTGAGTAATCCTCTGTCAGAGTCCCCTCCATAGTACATAATGCATGTTTTCTGCTGTCTTTGATGAGTGATAAAAATAAAATGTTACCATTAGTTCTTAATGAAATTGATACTTTTTGACTTTGTATTAGTTAGCCTACTACTAACAATACATTGAAGTACTTTTACTGTGTATATTTTGAGAAATACTCTGTCAAAGTCCCCTGCTGAGAACAAAATCAAGCCACTGCTAAGTTTGATGAGGGAATTATTTTTTGTTGCCATTAGTTCTTCGTGAGATTGATCCTGTTGGACTCAGTACTAGTGAAACTACCCCCACAAGTACTATGAAGTACTTACTGTGTACTTTTCCAGTAATCCTCTGTCAATGTCCCCTCCTGAGAACAAGAATGCATGTTTTTCTTTTAATAAGCGTTAAAAAACCTTTCTTCCTGAGACTGATATTGTTGGACAGAGTATTTTAAGAGGATGGTAGACATGATATCAGCAATACTTCCAGTCAGTACTCCAGCAGCAGCATTTTTACACCTTGGAAAGTCTTTAGAGTCTGACCTGGATAGCTCACAAATATCCTTCAGCAAAGTGACACACTCCGTCACATGGTTGCCCTCTTATGATGCTGCTGTCTTAATATATAATTATTCCTCTGCCACTAGTTTGTTCGTTAGTCAAAATGACCCCCAAGGATCAAAGGTGTAAAGTAAACTTGAGGATACCAGGAAGACAAAAGTGAAGTCTTTGTTCTTTAATGTGAAAGTGAAGCGTCTCTGGCTGTCCGTCACTTTGGATTTGAGTTCAGTTTAGTTGTTTGTTACCCTCGTATTCTCCAAGTCCTCTAAAGGTTTAGTAAATCAAAGCAGCATTTACTCCTTATGGTGGCTCCGCTGTTACTCTGATTCTGGCCCAGTATAATCATGAACTCTACTCGTGAATTACTTCATTACTGCTCTTTACTACCATGCAGTGGTGTGATGTAGTGAAGTACATTTACTCAAGTATTGTGCAATATTGTGGTACTTGTACTTTACTTGAGTATTTCCATTATATGCTACTTTATACTACAATTTGGAAACCAGTATTGATCTTTTTACTGCACTACAATGATTTGACAAAAGTAGGTACTAGTTACAAATTCAAATTATTAGCTAAAAGAAAATATTACTAAACAATGATATATAATTATAGGTTGAGATACCCAGTAGAAGTTGCTCCACCTTTAACAGCTGATGAACTCTGGTACGTGCCAGGCGGGCTATGCTGGTTCTGTTGTGTTTCCCTCCTCCTGCTCTTTTCTACCAAATAAAACACCAGCGATACTTAGCTCAATCAGAGCAGGATTTTCCTCCTCTTTGCCTCCCTCGTGACTCCCACAGGACTCTAATGTCTTTGTCAGTCTTACTCCCGCAGGACTCTAATGTCTTTGTCAGTCTGACGCTGAAGCTGACGCTCCAGGAAAGTGCTACCTAAAATGGACACCTGATTGCTGAGTTCTCACAGCTGTGGGGCCACACCCCTTTAATTAGTTAACTCTCTTCAGCTGGTGGTCCTCAAAAGGAAATGGAGACTGGTTCCCTCCTGAGTTGTTATTGTCTTTTCAGTGGCACAATGGTTTTACAATTACATTAAACCCTAAGTTATACAGTTATGAGTTTAACCCTTAATACATTTACACCTACTCAATAAAGCTCTTAGTATTCTACAAATGTTTAAATCAAAGTTAACCTTAGCAGTCAGTTAGTTCAGTTTTAAGGTTTCAGTCAAATGACTTGTCCCAAGTTTCTGCCTGACAGATACTGTAGTGGTTTTGAGATTTAAAATCACAATTTCAGTCAGATCAACTACAGAGCATTTATACAGAGTACACACACTGACACAGAGAAGTCTAAAAACACAATGTTACTCACACAATTCTAGAAGTCACCAGTTGTTATCCTGTCAAAATCCAGTTGGACACATAATACATATGTATAATATCAGTTAAAATAATTGCTTCAACATAGTTAACATTGCTGGAGGTATACACACATATTGATAGATGTCTTGTAATGCACTGTTGAGGAACCTACGACCCATTTCATTCAATGCATAATACACCGTAGTTGTGTATATGATATGTCAATAAACCTTAGAAAATCTTGAAATCTTGAAAGGGATGTGCAAAATAGTCATCATATATAGTCTTTAATGAACTATTAGTAGAGAATAACGAGTAATGAATATACTTTATAGGGATCCTATTAGTATCTAATAATAAAAATAATGAAATTCAATAACATGCTTTAACCACCCTTTCTATCAGCTCTGCACCGTTATGGTGTAAATACAGCCTATCTACCAATTGGATCAAATATAAAAGTCAGCCGAATTAGTGTTGATACTGCAAGGAGACGTATTGTGTGAAAATAAATGTAAGATGTTGTTTAATTGCTGATATATTTATGATCCACGTCACGTTTTCAGTTTTGGCGGCAGTTCCTCATGTTTGTCCAGAAGTCTTCTCATCAGGGCTCTATAAATAGAGAACTACGGCAGATATGTAATATTTAATGCAGCCGAACCGTGTATTACAATGCCGTTATGTGATAACCTTCAAAGAGAAAAGCAAGAATACTCGGAATAAAGTATTATTTTATTTTTAAAAAGTGTTTTCGGTCTGTTTCCGGTATTTGTTTATGAAGATGTGATGTGAGATGTGAGACTGGAATTGCACAGGGGAAAATAACGTATCTATGCCACAATTTTAGATGCGGATTTTGTTAAACTAATACGTTTGCGCTGTGGACCAACACTATACATTGACGGGGAAGGGGGTAGCAATAAAGATTACACCATTAAACAGTTACACAACATAACAGAAATAATATCGATACCAGCGTCCCTAGCAACCACCTTGGTAACAATGAAAACGTTGAATGGACACAATCTCCTGAAGTAATCTTCATAATACTAGCAAACTAAAGATCATGTGCATCTACTGCACACATAATCTGAAATAACAACTCATATTTCTCGTATAAAATGACATCAAAACGCAATTTATTGTCCAAACTAACCTTAAAATAGGCATTTTCCACCGAGAATAAAACGAATGTCGGCCATGTTTATTTTTCTGCAGGGAGAAATTTGAAGATCACGTGACATAGACGCCAGCCATTGGAATGAATGGTGAAAAAAAACGTAGGGATCTTACAATTTCAGAGGCGTTTTTGTAGAAATACTAAGTCCCAAGTTGTGGACCAACGTAGTTATTACACGTTTTTTTGTGAGACTAGGTTGCATCTACTGTAGCTGCTCTCCATCTCATTGACCTCAGCAGAAGACTGTGAACAAGTTGCCATTGGTTGCATGATGCTTTTTATATGATCTGGGTTTCACTCACATGTCACATCAATAGAGATGGATTCAGATATTGTGTTCCCCAGCATATTCCCAGCTCTGCAGTAATACTGTCCAGAGTCAGAGGACGGGATGGAGCTGAGGAAAAGACGTGGTCCTTCATTGAAAGAAGAAAGGTGTGCATTTCCATCCTCCTGGTACCAGGTGTAGTTAGCTGCTGGGTTAGCATCACTGCTACAGGTCAGAGTCACTGAACTGCCCTCCTCTATCTCAGCAGAGGGACTCACTGACACAGAGGGAGGCTTTGGAGAGTCTGGAAGAGAAGTGTTTAAAGTTATTAACATGGAAGGGTAGATATAATGGCAACTTGCAAATGTCCAGAGACACGAAGCAGGAACCGTTTTTCACAAACACAATGCAACACATTTTAAAGCTTGGAGCATCTGGAGGAGATAACATGAACATATTTCACATTTAATTCCACAGAGGAAGATGTTTTAATGAACAATAGTTTAATAAAACACAGAGTGGGTGGTTCACTTGATTCCATCCTTTATCAGAAATCTAAACACTTTGAGGGAAAGTGTTAATCTTTATGTCATGGAAGAAGTTTCCTTCATAATTCTCCTTTATTCTTCTTTCTAGTAGCATCCCACGTAGCTAGGTTATATGTTACCTATTTTAAAATCAGACAGAAAACCTAGAGCTCTGGTTCAGTGTCTTTGGACACTGCCATCTGGTGGAGACCTCTGGTGGGTAAATAGATACATGAGTGCAATGATGATATATGTTATACTGTATGTTAATGTTATTATGTCAGTGGAAGACTTTGAGTAAACTCACACACTGAAGGAGAGGGGAAGTCCTCATATCTCTTCAGAGCACAGGAATAACTGTCTGCTGAATCATATCTGAAGTTTGCATCAGGAGATGTGTCTTCCTTCACTTCATGTCCGTTCTTAAACCAGATGTAAGAAGTATGACCAGGTAGACAACTGCTGAGACACCGAAGGAGAGTAGACGATCCTGATCTACTATCCCTATTTCCAGACTGTCTGTAATGGCCAAAGTCTTTGAATCTCTTGTAAACGAACAACTGAAAAAGTTTCTAACTGACCATAATATTCTTAACGAGTCTCAGTCAGGCTTCAGATCAGGCCATAGTACTACTTCAGCGGCTATGCTAGTCTCAAACGACATAATTGAAGCACTAGACAAGAAAAAACACTGTGCAGCATTGTTTGTTGATCTGTCTAAAGCTTTTGATTCTGTGGATCATGCATTGCTACTGCAGAGGCTTGGCTGCATAGGTCTTGGCAAAATGGCTTTGAGCTGGTTTAAAAACTATCTATCTGAAAGAACTCAGTGTGTCTCAGTAGATGATTATACCTCAGCTGCTCTTACTGTAAACAAAGGTGTTCCACAAGGTTCTATTTTGGCCCCTGTCTTATTCTCCATCTTTATAAATGAACTAGGAAATGGGATAAACCCAGCACGGTTTCATTTATACGCCGATGATACAGTTGTTTACACAGTGGCTTCCTCTTTAACTCAGGCCTTAGAGCTTCTACAGGATGTTTTTAATACACTGCAACACTCCTTGCTAAGGCTAAGACTGGTCCTTAATGCAAAAAAGACCAAGTACATGACCTTCCCTCGCTCTCGAGCTAATACAGTTGTCCCTCCGATTCTGACACTGGAAGGGACATGCCTTGACAAAGTAGCATCCTACAAATATCTGGGCATATGGATTGATGAAAAGATGGCCTTTGATGTTCATATTGGGAACCTACTGAGAAAACTTAGACCTAAACTGGGCTTTTTTCTTCCGTTTAAAGAAATGTTTCCCGTCTGAAGCCAGGAAGAGAATTGTGCAGAGTTCCTTTCTGTCTGTATTAGACTATGGCGATGTGATCTATATGCATGCTCCTTCCTCCCTGCTTAAAAAGCTGGATTATGCGTACCATACTGCTATACGTTTTGTAACGGGTGCAGGCTCTCGCACCCACCACTGCACTTTGTATCAGTCCCTAGGATGGTCCTCTCTGTACCAAAGAAGACAATCACACATGTTGATTTTTATCCTTAAATCATTGCTAGGTAAGCTGCCCTTATATATCTCCAGACTTCTGTCCTTTTATACTTGCTTTTTTAATACCAGACGAGCAGCAAATGGGATGCTTTTAAATGTTCCTTTGATGCAGTCAGAGCTTGGTAAAGCTGCATTCTCCCACTATGCTCCCTTTTTATGGAATACGCTGCAAGTAAAACTTCGTCTAGAGGCACTTCCTACTGTAAATGCTTTTAAAGGTATGCTACGATTAGCCCTTCATGAAACATGTAACTGTTTTACCTGATGCTATTGCTGATGTGATTATGCTTCTTGCCACTGCACAAATGGCCTTCTGTATTTATATTTGAATTGTATGTTTTTTGTTTAATGCCCTTGTTTTATGTTGAAACTTGTTGTGTGCCGTGTTGGTCAGGACTCCCTGGAAGAAGAGATCTTGTATCTCAATGGGACATTCCTGGATAAATAAAGGATAAATAAAATCTGCTCACCTGCACCTGGAGATCTGAATAAAGCTAGAATTAACAAAACTGTCATTATGTTCATACATGAATATAAATCAAAAACATTCACACTATTTGCAAGAAGTTATTGTTATAAACCCAGTGTGAATGTTACCTGTGACGGACAGAGTGGGTCCAGGATAACCAAAGTATGTATCTTGGTTTGTTTTGATCCTGAACTTGTACTGAACTGAGTCGCTCTCTCTCAGGTTTCTGAGTCTCAGAGTGCAGATGTTGTTTTCACAGAGATCCTCAACACGACCTGCATACTCTGAGACTGTGGTCAGATCTACACATTCATCATCTTTCTTCTCAGTGAACCAGAAAGTTTTCTCTACTGTGTTAACACCACCTTTCCATGTAGATGGGTATGTGAAGCTGCATCTTATCTCCACTGTTGATCCTTTCACTGCACAGATCTCAGTAGAAGAGTAAGTCACTCCCCAGCCATGCTCACCCTGAACCACTGAAACACAGAGCACATCAGAAACTAGAATCAAAGTTAATCTATACATTGTTGAGACATTTCCTGAACAGTACTTTCAACAAAGAATGTAAAGATAAACATGTTACAGACTTTACTGGGATAGAGCAGAAAAACACATGTGAATTCCTTCTTAGGTACTTTAAAACCAATGAGACTCTTTGACTTTGTTGTTTCTTAATCAAACCATGTAGAACAGAAGTCTATGGAGAAAGGGTATGTTCAGTTTGACACACGATTGGAAAATGCAGTCATATAAATGAACAGTGAAGGATTAGCGATCATATTAAACCCTTTAACTGCCAGCACATTTTGTGTCTTGATATCTTGTTTGAAAAAAAATTCAAAAGTTTTACTCCATCTGAGTCAGCCAGCTCTACCCTTTGGTTGACATGTTATGCACAAAACAACCTCTAGATGTCACTGTGGTTCGAACAGAAAGCCCTTCAGCTAGCTTCCACTGAGAAAGTTGGCATGCTAAAAATCACTCCTGAAGAATATATTATATATATATAATATTACTAAATCTAGTACTGCCTTATGAGTCTCAGAGTGAAAGAGTGATAATCATTTGTATAGCACCTTTCATGCATGGCATTCAGCCCAAAGTTGCACACAGGTGAGCAAGTTAGGCCAACACAGGATATAGACATTTGCTGTTCGGCCAGTGGTTTCCTGTTAGGCCAATTCAGCATATACAGTAAGATGAGCAAGTCTTTTTTTATCATGAAAAACCCTTTACATTACTTTTTTCCATTTTCTTTTGTTTACAATTATAATTTATTATCTTTTATGAATATATCTGGATGTATATATTGCTCATTTTCCATAAAAGAAACAAATGTATTTGAGTTTGTGTTTTATTTGAGTTTGTGTTTTATTTGAGTTTGATAAATACTGTACTGTACTGTATATGATGATTCTTGAAGATGCACTTTTACCATAGAAAGCCAGTTCGACCAGATGGTAGAGGCTCATAAAAACAAAACTGTGTGGTTATTTGTGGCCCATTTGATAAAAATATGCAAACCAAATATGTTTTCCATTGCTTTTGTCTTGGTCTGGCAGTTAAAGGGTTAATTAGAACAGTGTTATTCTCGTTCCAGTTCCCTCTCTGTTCGCTCTGTGGTCAGGTTGCTGCTGAGGTATCTGAACAATAACTATGAATGCAGAGCACTGAGGTGTGAGCAGCTTCTGTCTGATGCAGATAAGAAAAAGAAGAAGACTGCTGTAACTCAGAGTGTGGGAAATAACACTGAGGTCAGAGAGGAGAGAAGGAACTAGAAGGGTTTGGGGCAGACATATGATCGATAAGAGTTCAGTCAATATGTTAAGACTTAGAATAAGAATATCTCTCTAAATCACTTCAACTTAATAAAAACAGAGCTGGAGATTCTTTAAGTCGTCTTAAGAAAAAAACAAAGCAAAGTGTTTTCACAGAGAAAGGATGGAGCAGTTATGCAGACACTATACTCTCATTTTAACGCTTGTAAAGGTGATGAGCAAACAGATATTCTATGCAGATGACTCGAGCAAAGGACAGAGGCAACGCACGACAAGATCTTCAGAAAATCCATCAAACAAACTAGTAACGTCTTTGTGTTTCTACAATTCTACACACAAATACATTTAAAATGTTTCTGCTAGGTTTGCCTTTTACACAAATCCATCCCACTTATTCCCACATGTGACCTGGTTTTACAAGTCGCACATTTTCCCAGAATCCCCTCTGTTCCTGTGATGAATGTAAGTGTAGATGTTCAGTACCTGACACAGAGAGCAGGAAGACGACTAATCCACTCGCTGCTGCAGTGAAACTCATAGCTGCTCCTCTCATCTCTGTGAGACTATAACACATGTCAGATTAAATAATGTTCACAGGAGGTTTACAGAATCATTCCATCAATAAACTGTTTCTACTCACAGTGAAGGAAGAACGATGTGTTTAAAGATAACTTTCCTCTGTCGTCAAGGAGCAGCAGACGGATATCAGGCTAAGAGCTTTCCTTCCTCTTTAGATTATTAGTATGCATGATGAGCCAAACGCCAGTTAACACCCACTACACAATAAAGTCATGTTTTTTAACAAAATATCAACTTTTCTTAAAAAAGAAAACTATGGTTAAAGACCTGTTTTGCTGCTTATATTCTACTGACTGCTGCTTATATACCAATGACTGCTGCTTATATTCTACTGACTGCTTCTATGCTACTGACTGCTTATACACTGACTGCAGAAGTGGCTTGATTTTGTTCTCAGCAGGGGACTTTGACAGAGTATTTCTCAAAAAATACACAGTAAAGGTACTTTAATGTATTGTTAGTAGTAGGCTAACTAATACAATGTCAAAAAGTATCAATTTCATTAAGAACTAATGGTAACATTTTATTTTTATCACTCATCAAAGACAGCAGAAAACATGCATTATGTACTATGGAGGGGACTCTGACAGAGGATTACTCACAAAGTACACAGAGTAAAAGTACTTCATTTCATTTCTGGTAGCAGTCAAACTAGTACTGAGTCCAACAGAGTCAGTTTTATTAAGAACTTGTGGTAACAAATATTTGTATCACTCATTGAATATAGCAGGGGAAAAAATGAAGAGCAGCTGATTTGAAAAAACAAACTCCAGAGACGGCTGAGTGACCGCAGTGCAGAATCGCTGTATAGTTTAAATATCCTTACAATGTTGTCAATGTTAGACAAAGGCCTATTATATTTACAGCCCTTGATAACATTCATTTTCTGGGCTCGATATGTGTCTTGGCTGTTTTCGTTGTGATCGCTAAATTCACCTCGTTTCACCTCGTTTCCCCTTGTTTATAATATTATCACTGTTCCAAGCAAACGAGGGCTTTTGTTTTGAAATCACTTCCGCGAGTTTCGCCCCGCCCCTCGCTCCAATGACCATTTAGTAAGGTAAAAAACAAAAAGGCCTCTCAGACGCTCTTCCGCTAACTTGTGTAATAAAGAAAAACAAATGGACCGTAGATACACGGATTAGGGCGACACCATCTGGTCACAACGTTAAATATTCGACCATGTTTATGTGCAAATGAAGAACCTTTTTCCTTAAGTGAGTCTCTTGTCTTTTCTGACTTTATGGGTATTTGACTTTATATTAAATACATAACAATAAGAGTGCAGAACATCTAATACTCTTCACTATGAATCCAGAACAATACAACTGCTGGAGTATGGATACAGTGAGATGTGTGCATGCATTTGGAGCCGATTTGGGCAGAATCCAGCAGAGTGGATCGTGCTGTTCATCCTATGTCATCTATATGTAAAGAAAACAGTCTAAATATTTAACATAAAGCTGTGAAACAGTCTCAATAATTGGCAGCACAAATGTAAGGTTTAATTGGAATAAAAGGATACATATTCAGATAGGAAGTTCTAATATCTTAAGAGAAGAGCTTGAATATAAAAAAATACAAACTCTTTTGGATCCTTCCTGTCTTCCTACTGGGTCTCTCTTGGCTTCGTACTGGCTATCTTCTAGCTCTATTCAGGGTTTTGGATTTTTTTTTCTAGCTCTATCCCTGATCATTTTCAGAACCTGAAGGCTCTATACGGACTATCTTCTGGTTCTCCTCTGGATCCGTCCACTATCTCTTGTCTCTGTCCAGTGAATTACACTTGTGTTACTGGAGCAGGTAAAGCATACAACAGATACTTTCAGCATTATCGGAGCACGAAGTGGAAGCTGGGACGAAACACAGCGGACTTCTAAACAATGAACACCCGCAACTTGGAAGAAATAAAGTTGGGTTTTATGCGTTCTAATATTGCAATGCAAACCCATGATGTAATGACAGTAATTCAGAATAATTGAGTCATTGAATGCTCATTTCAGTAGTTTTAATCAAACAAAGCATAAACATATTGGACATGGCCTCAAGACTGTAACCTCTTCACATTCTGTTGAAATAGTCAATTACTAGCCATATCTCACACATTGCTGTTTTGAATAATTAATGTGTGGATGACAGTTGAACTGGATGATGTAACATTTATGCCAATCTGCTGGAAAGAAGACGTATCGCTCTGTTGGCGTCGTTTAGACAACAAAAACAGAGTGAATCTCTCATTTCATCAACAATCTTTGAGGACAGACACCGTCCTGCAGAGAGCACACAACCCAACAGCACGTCTTTGGTCTAGCATCACTTTACAAAACGTTTGCATTAAGACACTAAGACTAGCTGGTCCCTTGTAAAGGTCAGTCCACCTTAAATGAGCAGTGGGTGATCAGCAGGTGAAGGCAGGACACAGGAACTTGGTCCTGAGGAGATGTAACGATTATTAAACAAGAAAGTTGTCGAGTCAAGGGTCAAAGAAATGAACATTTGTGATTATGAGTGAATCGGTTGCAGGTGGGTGAAATCAGGCTTAGGGAGTAACGTATTACATGTAACGGCATTAGGCCATCAGGACACAAAATAGACAAATGTATTCCCTTACAGTTACAGAAGCAGCTGACGACCAACACACTTGTGTCTTGAAACGATTATGACATTTAAATCTTTTGTCACAAATATTGCAGCTCTATTCTTTCTCTCCTGTGTGGACTCTCATGTGTTTCTTTAAATGTCCACTCCGTGAAAAAGCTTTTTTACAGACTGAGCAGCTGAAAGGTTTCTCTCCTGTGTGGACTCTCATGTGTGCCTTTAAAATTCCACTCTGTGAAAAAGCTTTCTTACAAACTGAGCAGCTGTGTGCTTTCTCTCCTGTGTGGACTCTCATGTGTGCCTTTAAAATTCCACTCTGTGAAAAAGCTTTCTTACAGACTGGACAGCTGTGTGGTTTCTCTCCTGTGTGGACTCTCATGTGTGCCTTTACATTTCCATTCAGTGCAAAAGCTTTCTTACAGACTGTACAGCTGTGTGGTTTCTCTCCTGTGTGGACTCTCATGTGTTCCTTTAAATGATCACTACGTGAAAAAGCTTTTTTACAGACTGAGCAGCTGAAAGGTTTCTCTCCTGTGTGGACTCTCATGTGTACCTTTAAATGTCCACTCTGTGAAAAAGCTTTTGTACAAACTGAGCAGCTGTGTGCTTTCTCTCCTGTGTGGACTCTCATGTGTGCCTTTAAATGTCCACTATGTGAAAAAGCTTTCTTACAGACTGTACAGCTGTGTGCTTTCTCTCCTGTGTGGATTCTCATGTGTTCCTTTAAATTTCCACTCTGTGAAAAAGCTTTCTTACAGACTGTACAGCTGTGTGCTTTCTCTCCTGTGTGGACTCTCATGTGTTCCTTTAAATGTCCACTATGTGAAAAAGCTTTCTTACAGACTGAGCAGCTGAATGGTTTATTTTCAGCACTAGGTCGTGAATCACTGACAGATTCATGTCTATTTTTCAGTGAGTTTGAGCCTGACGCAGGTTCTCTGGTCTCCTTCCAATCAGCACTGTCTTCAGTGTCAGGTTCAGAAGAGTCTTCAGTGTCCGGTTCAGAAGAGTCTCCAGTGTCGGGTTCAGAAGAGTCTCCAGTGTCGGGTTCAGAAGAGTCTCCAGTGTCGGGTTCAGAAGAGTCTCCAGTGTCGGGTTCAGAAGAGTCTCCAGTGTGGTCCTCAGTCTTTGGTTGTAAACTGCTCTCTGGATCTGAGTTCCTGGCTGGTTCTGGTCCTCGACAATCATCTCCATCAGCTTCTGTTTCCATGTGTTCAGTTTGTCTTTGATGAGGCTGTGAGACTAGGTTTCTCCTTTATCATCTTCACTCTTCACAGGGTCAGGAGTGAAAGTGGACTTGGTGATATCAGCCTCCTCCACCTCCTCACTGATCTTGAGTTCCTCCTGTTCCTGCTTAATGTGTGGGGGGGGCTCTGGGTTCCTCCTGGTCCAGACTGGTGCTCCACTTCCTGCTGGTCAGGGGATAACCTCTTCTTTAACCACCACCTGGACGTCTGCAGGAAACAGGAGACACACAGTCAGAATAAACTGTTAAGTGTTAGCATTTAAAAATCTAATCACCATTACAATGGGAGACATTTTTCAGCCCTAATTAATGTTTTTATATTTTCACATTATCTTTCTGTGTCCCACTTAATGTGTATTTTTGTTTGTCTCAATTCAACTTATGTAGCCCAGCCCCTTTGAAAATGAAAAAGGGTTTTTTCTTCTGGCGTAGCACTAGCTGCAATAAACAAGGAATTGTATTTGGGATCGTTCACAGATACACTACGCCTACAGTATAGAATTAAAATACTGCATTCAAACCTTATTTAAGTAAAAGTATGCAAGCATCATCAGAACATTTGACAGCACCTTCTTACGTAACAGTAACAATGGTGCAGTAAAATGTTCCCTGTCAGTGGTTTAATTTATGATGTTTCTTGATTATTTCGTAATGTTCACCTGGAATCAATCAATCTCAATGTTTATTTATATAGCCCAATATCACAAATGTTACATTTGTCTCAGTGGACTTCACAGTGTGTACAGAATATCAGTATGACAATACGACACCCTCTGTCCTTTGACCCTCACATCGTACAAGGAAAAACTTCCAGAGAAACCCCACAGTTTTAAAGGGGAAAATGGGAGAAACCTCAGGGAGAGCAACAGAGGAGGGATCCCTCTCCCAGTACGGACAGACGTGCAATAGATGATCTAAAAGATGATACATTACAACATAGGTAGTCCAAATGTTTGGAAATGCATGTGTCTATAATATGAAGATGAATCCACGAGGATGTCAGCAATCCTGTGGGAGATCCAGGGAAGTAGTATGGTGAGAGTCAGGCAGGACTGCAGAGACCGGTTCAGCCACGACTCGAAGTCCAGGACTCAAATCCAGTGCTCAGGATAGAGGATCCAGGACACACGACCACAGCAACAGGATTAGCCTCGACTCAGGATCCCGGCGTAGATATGGACACAAAAAAGAGATTTGCTTCTGCTGGGCACCCTCATGTGGAATCAAATGAAAATGTTGACAATGAAGTGAAAATAATTACAATGATGTTAGCAATGTTGATCAAACTAAACAAAGTGCTGTTATTGATGATATCAATCCGGAGGACAGTGCCACTAACATTTAAGGTCCAAAGGAAAGCATCAGTTGGAAGCAAAGGAGGAGGAACTAAGAAAGAAAAAGAGGAACTAAGAAAAGAAAAGGAACAGTTTGCTCTGGAGACCGAGCTAGCTGCAACTAATGCCAAAATCAATGTTCTGGAAACTAGCTCAAAATGCAGCTCCAAAAGGGATGGAATGAACTCTTATCTGGAAAGGAACAAGGCTCAGAGTACAAGGCAACTCAATCCTCAGGCTAATCAATTTGTCCCACAGAGAAATGACAAAAATAACATGCAAAATGAATTTCACCCTAATGCCCAGGCTGTCACTGTAAGACCAAAGGAAACCTCACAGACCATCAGGTTTAAAGACACATCACAAACTGTCAGGCCTAAACAAATGGCAGTGTTACAGACGGACCTCAGACCACTATACACTCAAGCACCAACACAGGTGGTTCATGATGCTCAACAGACAGGACGAGCAACCTCCTTGAATATGACATGCAATAATGACACCCAAAATGACATTGTGAATATCATGCAACGCCAAACTGACATCACTACAATGTTAGTCCAGCAAAATGTAGCATCCTCCCTACCAGTGAGAAATATACCCACATTTGATGGTGATCCTCTTCAGTAACATTCTTTCATCAGATACTTTGAAAATTGAAGTTAAAACTGATAATGCAAGTGATTGTTTACATTTCTTGGAGCAGTTCACCAGGGGGCAACCAAGAGACCTGCCCTCTAGAGGTTCAAGGATACCAAAGAGCCAAATCCCTGCTTGCTGAACATTTTGGAAATTAATACAAAATTGCTTCTGCTTATATGGACAACATTGATAGCTGGCCTCTGGTTAAAGCAGAAGATGTCAAATCACTGAAAGCCTTTTCCCTGTTCTTACGGGAATGCTCAAATTTAACACAGCGAATCATGCACATGAATGAGTTGGACATGCCATCAAACCTCAGAAACATCATGATGAAGCTTCCTTATAAGGTGAGGGAGAAGTGGAGGAGCCATGCATGTGATTTGCAGGAGAGACGTGGTTGCAGAGCACTATTCATTGACCTTGTGAACTTTGTTGAAAAACAAGTTAGAATTGCCTCTGACCCACTGTTTGGAAATATTCAGGACTCAAAATGTACCAGCTGCAACAAACCCCCCACTGTCACGCCCGTCCACACGGCGGCGTGCGTTGAAGCTTCCAACGCTTCACCCCATTCAAAGTGAATGGGGTGACGTCACTTTTAGCCGAACTGCATTTTGGGAAGCGACGTGGAGCGTTGCTGGCGTAGCTGGCGTCAAAAGTTGAGCAATGTTCAACTTTTGACGCCTCGACGGAGGCGTCAGCCAATGAAATCCCGTTTATGCAAATCTGCCAGTACAATCGCTAGCCAAAAACCGCGTGTATGCTGGGAGAGACTACGCAGGTAATTTCCTCATATTCAAAAAAATTGAGGGAAAATTCATTATAGCGGTAGTGAATCACCCGGTGCTAGGGGTGTAACGGTATCCGTATTCGTCCCGTACCGTCACGGTTCGGCAAACGCAGTCACACGACGAATACGCCTTTTTTTACGAGTGGGAAAAAAGTCTGTCATTCAGGGCAGTATCCACTACACTATTTATAATCCAGGGGGCGGTATTGCACCTAAAAGCTGTTTACCAGCCGCCCTTAAACAACAAATGAAGAACAAGAAGAAACACAACAACAAAACGAACAAAATACAAGAAGAAGAAAAGTTAGTATGGCGATTTCAGATAACACACAGGAGCTAGAACCCACCTGCTTCTTTTAAATCAGCTGGGTGGGAACATTTCGGGTTCCCTGTGGACTACAATAACGATGGAGTGTACGAGTGGTGGATCGGACGAGGACGGTGTGTCGCCGTTGTTATACAGCGGTGCGCTATGCTAATGGTAACACACGCCAAACATGCTAAATCATATCAGAAGGCATCAGCCAGATTTGCCAATCACCGGAGCCAGGCAAAAGACAGCAGCAGTTCAACAGCTGATCCCCGCTGTCTTTAAGAAGCCAATAGACATGAGAGCCGAGAGACCAAAATAAATAACGGAAGCTTTTGGCATATGTTTTTCAATGACTTTGCACTCTTGAAACACGTTCTTATTATTTAGGATGTCATATTTTCAAGACATTCTTTTTAGTTTTACAGCTTGATGAAAACTTTTTGTTTGACATCAGCCATTATAGATAATATGGCCATCTGAGTGTGGTTTGTTTTTAACTGTTTAATACAGTTAATTATTCAAAATGTTAGAATTCTTTATGTTTAAACTGAAACTTGCTACTGTTCAAACATAAATAACAACAAACCTGGAATTATGCATTTGGGACTTTTTTTTGCTTTTTCTTGTTGTACCGAACCGTACCGAACCGTGACCCCCGAACCGAGGTACGAACCGAACCGTGACTTCTGTGAACCGTTACACCCCTACCCGGTGCTGTATGATCAGTCTCTGTTCATCTACCGGGATACAAACCGGAGGAGCGAGGCATGGAGGGAGGTGGCAGAGACAGTGGGTGAAACTGGTAGGTTTTCACCTGTTTGGGGATTTTATATCCAGTTTACTTCGTTTTAACATTGCTCTTGCTTTGTATGTCGGGGGCGGGAGATTCATGTGATTGGTTGTTGGTCGTGTTGCTCCCAAAAAATCCCCAAGCTTCAGATACGCCCACCTCCAAGCGTCAACGCACGCTGCTGTGTGGATGCTCCGTCAGTAACTAGGGTGCATGTAGGGCTGCACAATTTTGGGAAAAATCTAATTGCGATTTTTCTGACAAATATTGCGATTGCGATTTGCGATATTTATTTTTAAGCAACCCAACGGAAATGTATTGTAAAATGCGGCCATAACTCTGACTAGGAAGGTCGTATCAACGTACTCCCGTCTCTAGCACCCCCGCAGCCCGAGCTACGAGTGAAAGAACTAAACTTAGATGACACTTCCGTTGGGTTGCTTTAAAGTCAAGCTTCAGTTTAAGATTCACCCTGTAATAGATGTAGAACATGTGATGCAGCATTACTAACCTGACTCAGATGCTTTGTTTCACCAAACCATCTAGGAGAGCTGAAGCCATTTGGAAAGGGCAGGCACTTTCAAAAATACTTGGCAGGTGATTGGATCAATCTGTCTATCACCTTCTATCATGGGCCACTTCTAATTGATTAACAATGGCTGGTACATGTGGAGCACAGCACTTCTGATTGGTGTGGATGACTGACACACAAGAAGAAGAAAAAAAAATTGTAAAAAAAATAAAAGTAAAAAAAAATTGCAGGCTTTGCGATTTGATAATCGCATCATTTAAAATCGCGATTTCGATTTAAAATCGATTAATCGTTCAGCCCTAAAGTGAACCAAGGCATAGGAAACAGGGCACCTTTGCCACTGGTGTCACTGCAATGAAAGAAAGAAACAAAGGCTACATAGATAATAAGATCAAGTCCTTTTCTGCCCAAAGTCACAACAAATGCTGTTTATTCTGCCAACAAACCAGCCACTCACTGGAAAAATGCTCACAGTTTAAGTTAAAGACACAAAAGGACAAGATACATTTCATAAAGGAGCATGGAATTTGTTTTGGTTGCTTGAAACGGGGACACATAAGCAACGACTGCAGGAGTCCATTGGATTGCAGTGTGTGTCAGCAAAAGCATCCTTCAGTCCTTCACATTGAGCATAAGGGTATAAGTACACCTTTTAATGAAGCACAAGAACCTGTGAGCCCTCTGAGTGTAACATCTGCTCAGTCTCAAACATGTGGCCATATAGGGGCCGGAGATGCTGTGTTTTCGATTGTTGCAGTTCAAGTGAAAAGCCAAATGAGTGACAGAGTTGTACAGACCTATGCATTTTTGGATCCGGGGAGTTCCGGTACCTTTTGCACTTATAGCCTTGCAAAGAGATTGGAGCTAAGTGGCAAGCCAGACAGTATTCTATTGCAAACAATGGGGCAAAAGAAAATTGTGAGTACCAATGTATTGTCTCACTTGGAAGTGTCTGGCATGGATACAGATGATTTTATTGAATTGCCCAATGTCTTAACCCAAAGAGTTATGCCAGTGTCACGTGTGAATAGTGCTGCGTACCTGGACTCACATTCAGGTCCAGGTCCGGACTCAAGTCCAGAGGTTCAGGTTCAGGTCCAGACTTATAAGTCCGGACTTGTGTCAAGTTGTGTGACTAAAGTGAACTTATTGTGAGCTAATTATCAATTGAAAATAAACTCATAATCAACTCAAATTCAAACTCGTCAGGTTTATTGTGCTCCCTTCCAACTTGTGTCTACATTTCTCTACAAAGTACAAATGTAAAAAAAACACTTTTTGCCACTCAGTCTACAAATGACTTATGACAGCAACTACAGTGAACTACTACAAAGTTCAAACATTTATTTCATTTACCAAACTAAAGTAACCGAACAGTCCCTGAGCTGACTGAGCCTAAATCCCTAAAACCTTGCTGAAAGGTAGAGTGTAGAGTAGACTATACGCATTACACTGTTACACACCTACTATACAGTATACAGTATACATATGTAGTGACTGTACAGTCAGAGTGTACTGTACTGTCTGTACACCATGTCTTTTCTACAACTCTACATGTGTACATTATACAGTACATACGACATACATAGTGATGTACATACATACTGTTCGAAATTAAAATCAATGTTGATATGGTGGTGAGTTGGGTCGAGTGGCGGGGGAAGCCTCTGGATAGACCTGGTAAGCCCAAACGTGTAGTGCGGGTGAACTGGGAACGTCTGGAGGAGGCCCAAGTTCAGGAGGCCTTCAACTCAACCTCCGGCGGAGCTTTTCGGGCATTCCTGTGGAGGTTGGGGACATTGAACCAGAGTGGTCGGTGTTCAAAGCCTCTATTGCCGAAGCCGCGGCGGGGAGCTGTGGTCTCAAGGTCCTAGGTGCCTCAAGGGGCGGTAACCCTCGAACCTCCTGGTGGACACCGGTGGTCAGGGAAGCCGTCCGACTGAAGAAGGAGGCCTTCAGGGATTTGTTATCCCGGGGGACTCCCGAGGCAGTTGCAAGGTACGACAGGCCCGAAGGGCAGCAGCCTCATCCGTGGCCGAGGCAAAGCAGCGGGGTGTGGGTGAATGGAGAAGACATGGAGAAGGACTTTCGGGCGGCTCCAAAGTTGTTCTGGAAAACTGTCCGACACCTCAGGAGGGGAAGCAGGGAACCATCCAAGCTGTGTACAGTAGGATGGGACGTTGTTGACCTCAACTGATGGAGTGTTAGGTGCGTGGAAGGAACATTTTGAGGAAACTCCTGAACCCGAAAACTCCGCCCTCTATGTTAGAGGTAGAGCTGGAGTTATGACGGGGGATCAACACCAATCTCCTGGGGGGATGGTCACTGAGGTCGTCAAACAACTCCACAGTGGCAAAGCCCCGGGGGTGGATGAGATCGCCCAGAAATGCTGAAGGCTCTGTGTTGTTGAGGGACTGTCATGGTTGACACGTCTCATCAACATTGCGTGGCAAGTCGGAAACAGTACCGAAGGAGTGGCAGACCGGGGTGGTGGTTCCCCTTTTAAAAAGGTGGATGCAAAGTGTGTGTGCCAATTACAGAGGGAGGGGGTCTGCAGTTCGGGTGGACCTAAGGATTTGCACCACTGCTTTTTCAGATGATGTGTGTTCTGATGGCTTCATCGGTCTGCGACCTCAGCACTCACTGGATCGGTTCGCAACCGAGTGTGAAGCGGCTGGGATGAGGATCATCACCTCCAAAATCTGAGGCCATGGTTCTCAGCAGGAAGGAAACGATGGACTGTCCACTCCAAATAGGGAATGAGTCCTTACCCCAAGTGAAGGAGTTAAAGTAATCCCGGGGTATTGTTCTCGAGTGAGGGAACAATGGAGCGTGAGATGGTCCGGAGAAATCGGAGCAGCGGGAGCGGTACTGCAGCGCTTTACCGCAACCTTTGTGACGAAAAGGTAGCTGAGCCAGAAGGCAAAGCTCTCTGTCTACCGGGCAATTTCGTTCCTCTACTCCTCACCTATGGTCATGAAGGATGGGTCATGACCGAAAGAACGAGATCGCGGATACAAGCGGCCTAGATGGGTTTTTCTCCGCAGGTGGCTGGTGTCTCCCTTAGGGATAAGGTGAGAAGTTCGGTCATCCGGGAGGGACTCGGAGTTGAGCCGCTCCTCCTTCGCGTCGAAAGGAGCCAGTTGAGGTGGTTCGGGCACCTAGTTAGGATTGCCACCTGGGCGCCCTCCCTAGGGAGGTGTTCAGGCAACGTCCAGCTGGGAAGAGACCAAGGGGTAAGACCTAGGACCAGGTGGAGGGATTTATATCTCTTCGCTGCGTGGGAGCGCCGTGGGAGCGCCGTGGGAGCGCCTTGGGATCCCCCAGTCAGAGCTGGTTGATGTCGCCAGGGAAAATAAAGTTTGGGGCTCTCTGCTGGAATGCTACCCCCGAGACCCGACCACGGATAAGCGGGAGAAGATGGATGGATGGATGGTTGATATGGCGTAATTTGAATTAAATACACTATTTAATTTAAATCAGTTTTATTCTGAAAAAAACGGAAGTTCACACTATTAACTTAATACTTTTATTCTGAAAATTATTCACTTCCGGTTAGCATTAGCATGTGGCAAAATGCTACGTTTTCAAACCGTGAATCGAAGGTGAAATGACATGTGATGTTGTACACTAAGCACACTGGGATTAGCACTCATTTATTGACGCGAATAACGTTTATCAGGGAATGTTTAAATAACCACATACACCAGAATGATATAATTTAGAAACAGAAAAAGGCAGGAATTGCATTGGACCCGCCCCCCGACGACGCCGGCCAATAGGAGAAGACCTCAGATGACAACAGGAAGAGCAAGCCAAATTGATCTCTTCTACCCTGACCTGGGCTCACGGGAGATGAGGAGAGCGCCTCCTTTTGTAATTTATTTTGTTCACCACCGCATCTTGTGTGTAATTAAATGATGTTAACTTTTATAAGCTTCCCTTGACTCTTTTCAGTCTCTCCTGCCTTCAGGGAGGTTTTAGATGGTTTATAACAAAAAGGAGAATATACGTAAGTGCTAGTTTTTTTGCGAGTCCAAATACCGGTTCCCGACGTTCCGGTTTTAACCGGACTTGAACCGAAACTGTTTACAAGTCCAGTACCGGTTCGGCGTACCGGTACGCAGCACTACGTGTGAACATTCCACGACAGGATGATGTGGAAAAATGGCCTTACTTGTGTAACATAAAGCTGCACGACTTGAATGCCGATGTGGATTTGCTCATCGGAACTGATGCAGCAAAAGTGATGAACCATGGGAAGCTGATCAACAGCCAAGATGAAGGCCCATACGCAGTCAGAACAAGAGTCGGCTGGGTCATTAATGGACCCACTTAGGAGGGGAAGTAACGGCAGAGTTAAGACTGGCTGCTCTGTTGTCACAACAAACGCATATCTGTGGAACATTGGAAGAGATGCTCATTAAGCAATACAACCATGATGAGGGGCAATTGGAAATGTCAAGAGAGGACATTAAATTCATGAATATAATGAGGAAGTACTACAGAACTGAAAAAGGACATTATTACATTGACTTCCTTTCAGAGAAGAGGAACCGGTCTTGCCAAATAACCGCTGTGTTGCAGAGCAGCGACTTCAAGGCCTGAAGAGGAACATTTGAAAAGAACATCAAGTTTAAAGAGGGATGTACACCTCATTCATCAATGATATGCTGGTCAAGGTTATGCTGAAGTTGTACCCATTGAACAGCTGGAACAAGATGAGAGGAAAGTGGTGGTACATTCCCCAAAACATGGAGTACATCACCCCACCAAAGGAAAGCTGAGGGTTGTATATGACTGTGGAGCCTCATACAAAGGAACATCTCTGAACTGTCAGCTCTTGCAGGGCCCCGATTCTCACCAACACTCTTATGGGGGGTCCTTATTAGCTTCAGAAAAGAGCATGTCGCAGTCATGGCTGACATCCAGGCCATGTTTCATCAGGTGCGGGTGCCTGATAAACATGTGAACTTTCTTCGCTTTCTTGGTGGCCTCAGGGCAACACTGACCAGGAACCAGCAGAATATCGAATGAGGGTACACTTGTTTGGAGCTGTTTCGTCCCCCAGCTGCGCCAATTACGCCTTGAGGCGAACTGCAGAGGACAATGCAGCTCACTTCCCTCCTGAAGTGATCAAAACAGTCAATCACAACTTTTATGTAGACGACTGCCTGAAGTCTACAGCCTCGGAGGGAGATGCAATTAAGCTTGTGAAGGATTTGACTCTGCTCTGTAGTCAGGGAGGATTCAACCTCCAAAAATGGGTGACAACCAGCCGTTGTGTCTTGACGTCAATCCCAGGTGACATCAGAGCAACAGAGATGAAAGAGCTGGATTTGGACAGAGATCACCTGCCTATGGAAAGAGCACTTGGACTGCAATGGTGCGTGGAGTCCGACCAGTTCAGCTTTAGGACTTCACTTCAGCCACGCCCACAGACCAGGAGTATGTATGACCTCTGTATGACCCTATAGGATTTTTTTTACAATGCCAGCCAAGTGACTGTTGCAGGAGCTTTGCAGGCAATACCTGAAGTGTGATGAACACATTTCCCCCTCCTTCTCCAAACAGTGGTCTGATTGGCTGAGTGACCTCCAAAGGATGAGTGTATTCAAGGTGGAACGCTGTATCAAAACCCTGAACTTTAAAACATCTGTGAAAGCACAAATTCATAATTTTTCTGATGCCAGTGAAGCTGGTTATGGTACAGTGTCGTACCTAAGACTGGAAGGTGGCAATAAGGTGCATGTTTAATTTCTTGCTGGAAAGGCCAGAGTTGCACCTCTGAAGCACATCACTATTCCTCGTATGGAGCTCACAGCAGCAGTCCTCGCTGTCAGAATGGATGGAATGCTTCAAAGGTAACTACAATGGCAACTGGATAAGTTCGAGTGTTTTGGACCGATAGCACGACTGTCATCAAATACATCTCCAATGAAACCAGACCTTTTAATACGTTTGGTTGCCAACCGAGTCACTGTGATCAGAGAAGCTACAGATGTTGACCAGTGGAAGTATGTGGGCTCCATGCCAATCCTCGCTGACGAAGCCTCACGTGGATTAAGAGCCGAAGAATTTCTCACACATGGAAAATGGATTAAAGGCCCAGAATTCCTGTATTTGCCTGAGAGTGAGTGGCCTACACTGGAAATGGTTTCAGTGATTCCCACTGATGACCCGGAGGTCAAAAGAGAAGCAGCAGTGAATGCCATTGTTAAGGATTCAGAAAATCCAACAGACCATCTCATCAACTACTTCTCATCTTGGAAGAAGCTTAAAACGTCTGTTGCCTGGTTCCTTGAACTTAAAAGACTTCTGTTGCTTCTGAGTCAAAAGAAAAAGGAACTTAAAGCTACCGGGGGTGACAAGGATGCAGGAGTTAAAAGTACAGTTGAACAGAAACTTAAGAGCTTCAAAACCACACTCGGTGGAAAACATTTGACTTCAGAAGATTGTGATGAAGCAGAGAAGGCAATCATTCATTTTGTTCAGAAACACAGGTTCAAAAGTGAAATTGCCTCCCTCAAACATGGCTCAAATATTGTCTCCAAGGACAGTCCACTGTACAAGCTAGACCCCATACTGGAGGATGACATTCTCAGAGTTGTTGGTTGTTTGCACAAGTCTGCATTACCATCAGAAACAAAGCATCCTGTTATTCTTCCCAAAGACCTGCATGTCTCCCAGCTCATTTTACGTCATATTCATCAACAACTAGGACACGTTGGGAGGAACCACATGTTGTACAGACTTTGACAGAGGTATTGGATAATTAATGCCAATTCAGCTGCAAGAAAGACCATTACAGAATGCATGGTGTGTAGACGGCACAGAGGAAAACTTGGGGAACAGAAGATGGCAGACCTGCCTGAAGAGAGTTGTGCCAGACAAGGCTCCTTTTACTACAGTGGGAGTTGATTATTTTGGCCCCATAGAAGTGAAAAGAGGAAGAAGCCTTCTAAAAAGGTAAGGAGTGATTTTTACTTGTCTGACCAGCCGTGCAGTACACCTGGAGGTGGCACATTCCCTTGATACAGACTCTTGCATTAATGCCTTGAGGAGATTCATTTGCAGAAGAGGCCCTAAGTCAAGTTTAAGATCTGACAATGGCACACATTTTGTTGGAGCAAACAAGGAGTTGAAGCAAAGTCTTGCTGCTTTGAATAATGCAAAGATCCAGGATGCCCTAATTCAGGATGGAATTAAGTGGAGCTTTAATACGCCAACAGCCTCACACCAAGGTGGCGTTTGGGAGCGTCTCATTCGATCAGTAAGGAGAATACTGACCTCTGTTCTTGGACAACAGGTTTTGGATGATGAAGGCCTGCAGACACTGCTTTGTGAAGTAGAGGCGATACTAAACGACAGACCCCTCACAAATGTGTCTCATGACCCTAATGACCTCGAGGCCCTCACCCGAAAGCATGTTCTTCTGCTGAAGGGAATACCCATCTTTCCCCCTGGACTCTTTGAAAAGAGTGACCTGTACATCAGAAGGAAATGGAAGCAAGTACAGTATATCCAGGGATCGAGATTATAAATGGCCCGCTGGCCCGGAAGCACTATTTAGACACCCCGGGCCAGCATAACGTACTTTCCACTTGCCCGCTCGGGCCACTAAAAATATTGTTTAACATTTTTTTTTTCCTGTGATATCGGTATTTTGACTAGCAATTTTGTCAAATTGTTTCGTTTATTAACGCTTTAATATAGCGTTTCGTGAGTCGCTTGTCGTTGTTGGGTGAAAAGCAAACAGCTGTTTGCTGCGGAGCGCAGCGCGAGCAGGCTCCCGTGAGCGTGCTCCTTCACTACAGACTATCGCGCCACCTAACCATTCGCCAAAATGTTTTTCATACCAGCGGTAACCGGCCAAGCGCCGGGCAAAAAACAATCTTCAAATAAAAGAAAGTCACCGGAGGAGTTAAAGGAGAGTGACAGGGAGTATGAGAAGAAGAGGGAGAGAAAGTTTCAGCTAGATCGATGGAGTTGGCTTCTAGTGGTGCAGTGACGCATCCTTTTGTCCCTTTTATAATCTATCGATTCGATTTATGATTAGAAAATTATAAAAGTAGGGTAGACATGTGGAGATTATCCGGCTGAACAAAACGTGCATTTATCAAACAGGTTTGTTTTCCACAGACCTTATTTCCAGCTATTTTCCAAAACCCTGTGGAGAAATCTCATTGCTTTTTGTGGAGGGAACCAGCAGCTTACTTCCTGGTTTTATGAGGCGTCACTGGCTGCACCTCTCAATATGATGCCAATATAAACAAGGTCTTCTGTCGGCTCTGTACATCAATGCCGACCTATGCTGACAGGTAAGTGATAGGGAAATGTCCCAGCAGTTTAGGATAATGAAGGATCTAATCTAATCTATAGCCATTACATTTCTAACTCCTAATGACAGGAAGGCAGAAAGTGCATTATACAAATAATAATACTCATAATAATAGCAGACATTTTTTAACAATGACCACAATATCATTATTTTAATAAACCAAATATGAACAATTGAGGAAAATGAGGAAGAACTGATTGTTCAAATGTTGTAGTACAAGTAGTAATGTAGTTTGTGCATACATTACTATTGCAACAAATGTGTTAATTGTCTTCATTATTAGTCGATTTTTTTTGGACGAATGCTCCGGGCCAGTGGTTACAATGGTGGGACCAGTGACAATACAATTCCACCGGCCCGGAGGGCCAGTGGCTTATTACCCTTAATGTCTACCCCTGGTATATCGCAGAGTTGTTTTGGAAAAAATGGACATCTGAATACTTACTTGTGATGCAAGAAAGACAGAGATGGGCAGCCCCAAGAAGAAACTTCTCCCCGGGAGATATTGTCATCATTGCCGATGCTACAGCTCCAAGAGGATCCTGGAAGATGAGTCGAGTTGTGAGTACCAAGTCTGACTCCAAAGGATTGGTCTGCTTTGTGTGCATCCAAACCAAAACCAGCGTCTTGGAGAGACCTGTGACGAAGATCTGCCTGCTGGTGGAGGCCACAGAATAAGATCATGGACAATTCTATCTATTTTCTCTTCCTATCCTGTCTTCTTACCATCTGTTTATCTTTCAGTGACTACAGAGAAGGTGACACAGAAGACACTATGGCTCATGGATAGAGAGAATAGCTCCCTTATATTTTTTACATAAGGGTAATTGTGATTCTCACAATTAGGGGCCGGAATGTGGAAGCTATTCAGTATTTTTCACATTTATTTAATGTATTTATTTGTTATTTTTTGTTTTGTAGAATTAATTAATTTACAGCCATATTATTTAAGTTGTGTTCCAGCTAAAACGCTTTTATTTTGAAGGTGATGGGTCAATTTTCGCACACAGCTGGGTTTATTTAAGTCAATCAGGGCACAACAGCAGTCAGTGGGCACCGGGAAGGTCTATGGTTTTTTACCAGTATCAGGGCTGAGTTCAGCAAACATTTCAACACCTTTTGCTGTATTGTTCTTGCCAAGGTGAAGCTAATAAATACCACAACAACGTTGATGCCTTGTCTGGACAATGGACTCATTACCAACTCATGATCTGCGTAAGATCCACTATACCTGGTGCCTCAGTGGCCTTTTGAAGTTTTATTGTTGTTGACCAATAGCCACTACAGGTATTATTTAAAGAGCCTGTGACAGCCTCCAAACAACTGTTGTGCAATGAAATATTGGGCTACTAGTAATCTCGAACCGTCAGTTTAAAAAAGAAGGTGCGATACCGTTCCGATAAATATCAATAATTTCGAACATCGCTGGGAAATTCCTTCGACTCATTTTGAAGTTTTGGGGGAAGCCGGAAGTGACGTCAATGTGGGAACGCTTCACTGTGCGGCGAGAGAGCCAAACACGGACAAAGTGTGTTGTCATGTGTAGAAATGGTGAATTACTGAGTTTAGGAACGTTAATAACGTTTTAATGAAGTAGACTACAGTATATTCATATTTGTCAGTGCTTTCATGTCAATTCGGCGAACATAAACATAAATGATCGTGGTGAAGATGATGATTAAATTAGGATTAAAAATCGGTAGTGAGAGCTGCTGAATTTCCTCCCGTCGGATGTGATATAAAAACAAATCGAATATTTTTGTAGTTGTAAACTCAAGTGGATGAAACTACATTTATTAGTGCTTTCATGTCAATTCGGCAAACATATGATACATGAAATGATCGTGAGGATGATGATTTAAAAATCGTTTGTTTGAGCCGGTCTGCATTTCCTGATGAGAAAACAAACCGATGCTTTTTGTAGTTGTACACCAACATGGATTAAACGTGTGTTTTTTTCACCACAATGTTGGGGAAATTAATGGATAAAATGCACGGATTATTATTATTATTATTCCCACTCCGATCGGGACACTAGGTCCCCCGTTTCCCCGCAGCGAGGCTCCCCCCGTTGACAGTTTACGTGGGCTGGGCTGGGTGCAGTGGCGGACTGGCCATCGGAACGAATCCCGATGGGCCGGTACCGAAGTGGGCCGGTCGGATAAGTCACTAGCACATACCCCACTCCCCCCGTTGACAATTTACTAGCGGTACCGAAGTGGGCCGGTCGAGAGTCCCGGGATGATTTTTAGTCCCAGTCCACCACTGGCTACATGACCGTATTATCGCCCATATTGACGCACCTAATTCCTAAACTTCTAACAGATACAACATAAACCGATCCTTCAGCTTCATATGAGCTCTCAGACACGTTCAAAATTAAACTGTCATCGCTGTCTGAGCTTGCTGCTGTGTGCGCCATCGTGCATTTACATGCAGATGCTAGGATCCTGAACGGTGCAGCTGGAGCGCTGTGCCCGCAACGACGTCACACATAATTTGGCGGGACTTGAAGAATCCCCGAGAAGATCCATAAAATGGTCAACATTGAAGGGCAGATTAATGGTTATCAAAGTACAAATATTCAAAATCAGTTCAGTAACGGTTTTCAAGGGGACAATATTTACTCAAATTGATGGGTTTGGATGATGGGGGAAACTCGTGTCACAGGCTCTTTAAATCAGTACATTAAATGGCATATTATTCAATCCATCTATTTTTATAAATATATTTATTTTAGTAGGTTTGCTCTTCCGTAATACATTTGAATTATTATAATAAAGTACATATGTCTAATAATACTTACATACTTTTACTTAAATAAGATAAACTTAAAGATATGAAATGCTTTAACTTGTAATTGAAGATTTTCACAGTGTGGCGTTTGTACTTTTACTTATCTGCAGTAAGTGCTGATAAAGGGTCTAAAGTAGTGGTGCACGATAATTATCGGCCCGATAATTATCGGTCCGATATTAGGAATTATGACGTCATCCCGATAAACCCAATAACAGTATTAATAGCCCGATAATATACAATATATTTTTTGGGTACAAAAAAAGAAAAAAATACTGCGGTGTGGGTGGATTGGGATGAGGGGCGCTTGTTTTTCACTCGGCTCCTCCCGTTTTGCCAGTACTGTGGTATTAGTGGTTTAGGAAGAGGGGAGTTTTTCACAAATCCAGCGCTCCTTAACTCATGCCTGGCTGTGACGTAAATGGTGTGCGGCCGTGAAGCCAGGACAGTAAAC
Organism: Gymnodraco acuticeps; assembly: GCF_902827175.1. Lineage (NCBI taxonomy): Eukaryota > Metazoa > Chordata > Actinopteri > Perciformes > Bathydraconidae > Gymnodraco > Gymnodraco acuticeps. The sequence continues at coordinate 551,830 of NW_022992110.1, forward strand.
AAACATGTCGCCGTAGTATGGGACTATGTCAAAGTGTTAGAGTTAGATAGTTCGCTTGCTATTTGTATTCTAATGCGATGCAGAAGTTCCACAAGGAGGGAAAAAGGCAACGAGCTATAATACTTCCAACCTGATTAGTCACCTGAAACATCGCCATCGCTACGATGGTGTGTTAAAAGCGTACGAAGACGCCTGCGCTGCTAAACTAGCGGCGAATCCAAAGCCAGCTGCAAAGGCACCGGGGCTTTTACCTATCGACGAGGCTTTTGAAAAAGGCAAGAAGTTTGCCAGAGACGACCCCAGGGCTAAAACGATCTCTAACTTCATCATAGAAATGATGGCGCTTGACGAGAGTCAAAACTGTTCTTGGCTTTGTTTTGTTCATAGTAGTAATGCTCATGTCATTTGCTCACTACTAGTCTTTTTTTTACCACCAGGTGTGCAAAAACTACAGGTATATTTAATATATATATATATATATTATATTATTATCGGTATAGGTATCGGTCTTGAGAAGCAGGAAGTTATCGGTATCTGTATCGGTTTCAAAAAACCAATATCGTGCATCCCTAGTCTAAAGTGTTATTAACAGGGCCGTTTCTTCCTATATGCGGACTATGCGGTTGCATAGGGCCCCGGCGGCCACTAGGGAGCCCCGAGCTAAAAGTTCAGATTCAGCCGCGGCACGTCAGTAGAGTAGCGAGCGTAATGGGATAATCATGGCTTCAAAACGGACATATCCCTCTGGTTCAGAAAAAAGAAGAAAGCTGAAGAAGAAAAACACTCACATGATGAGAATAAGGGTAAGGCATTTGTTCATGGTGTAAATTCACTTGTGGGGTGGAGGGAGTAGCTATAATGTTAGCCAATGTTTGAGCAAGTTTGCTACTTTTGAGCAAGTCATGCTAGCTGCGCTAGCCTCAGCTAGCTCTGTTATCTCCGTTAGCTTCAGCTTAATTGATAAGAGCTAGTTGGCTAGGATTGTTTGTATTTTGTAGGCGAATAAACCCACTTTAATACAGTGTTTGCTTTACGAAAAGGCTCAAATAAAATTGTCATGCAAAATGGACTGTGCTATGGGAGTGACACCTGCTGTGTTGGAGTATAGCAGGCTAAGTCAAAATCACTCCCAGTCTGTTTTTCAAGAGAGGAAAACTCATCTCTTTCGACTCCACTTCGAGCAATAACATTGCTAACAAAGCACTTATATACTAATAAAGAGCTGGCTTATCTAAAGCCAGTTGAGTAGCACTTGAAATGTTTTGGCTCTATGAAAACTGATGTACTTTATGATTCTTTTTTCTTCAAGTTTGTATCTTCTTGGTCGAATGCACTTATTGTAAGTTGCTTTGGATAAAAGCGTCAGCTAAATGTAATGTAATGGAAAGTTAATAGGATTCAAGAGGTATCTGTACGTTTATTTTTCAAAAAGCTAATAAAGAAATCAATATAATATGTATCTATTGTTGGGGTTAAATTATGGAACAAAGCCAATGTACATTTAAAAATGTACCTTTTTTTTGGTTTTCAAGAAATTTTTTGTGTTGCTTTTTGGGGGGATACAAATGTGAATAATGTATTTGTTTTGTTTTCGATTTAATTATAGGAATATAGGATATTCATATATAAAGCTTTTTGCCAAAGCCTTTTTAGTCACTAATTACTGTTGTATAAGTTTACATTGTGATATGTTTATGATTGTTTGTATGATGACTGTTTAAAAATAAACAACAACAAAGTTTGCTTGCTAATTTAAGGAGTTTTGTCTTTGCAGAGACAATTCTCAAGTACTTTGTACAAGCAGAGCCAGATGCTGCAGGTCCATCCTCCTCATCACGTCCTGAGCCACATGCAGGTCCATCATCCTCATCCTCCTCATCACCTCCTGAGCCACATGCAGGTCCATTCTCCTCATCATGTCCTGAGCCACATGCAGGTCCATCCTCCTCATCACCTCCTGAGCCACATGCAGGTCCATCCTCCTCATCACCTCCTGAGCCACATGCAGGTCCATCCTCCTCATCATGTCCTGAGCCACATGCAGGTCCATCCTCCTCATCACCTCCTGAGCCACATGCAGGTCCATCCTCCTCATCCTCCTCATCACCTCCTGAGCCACATGCAGGTCCATCCTCCTCATCACGTCCTGAGCCACATGCAGGTCCATCCTCCTCATCACCTCCTGAGCCACATGCAGGTCCATCCTCCTCATCATGTCCTGAGCCACATGCAGGTCCATCCTCCTCATCACCTCCTGAGCCACATGCAGGTCCATCCTCCTCATCCTCCTCATCACCTCCTGAGCCACATGCAGGTCCATCCTCCTCATCACGTCCTGAGCCACATGTAGGTCCATCCTCCTCATCACCTCCTGAGCCACATGCAGGTCCATCCTCCTCATCACGTCCTGAGCCGCATGTAGGTCCATCCTCCTCATCACCTCCTGAGCCACAAGCAGGTCCATCCTTCTCATCACGTCCTGAGCCACAGGTAAATCTGCTCCTCCTGCAGACTTACAAGCAGAGCAGCCAGCTTTTGGTCCACCAATAGATCCAGCTGATTGGCCATCAGTTCTACCCGATTCCTTTAGGACCGATTTAGTAGGTAGAGGGCATTTTCAGGTTGATAAACAATTCACTTTTCCAAGAGAAGATGGTAGGAGCTTTCACCATCATTATTTCCACAGAACATTAGTGAATGGGGAAAAGATAAAGCGGACCTTGCTTATCTACTCACGAAAAAACGATGCCCTTTACTGCAAGTTATTTTCAAGGAAGGACTACAAATTAATGACAGAGGGACTATCAAACTGGAGCAGCATAGGCATGCTTCTGAAAAGTCACGAAAGTAGTCCAGAGCACACAACCCTCATGGCAACCTGGAAAAATCTTGAACAGCGTCTACAAACCGGAAAGACCATAGACCAAGCTGAAAGGACACTTTTAGAGGCTGAGAAGAGGCGCTGGAGAGATGTCCTAACCCGCCTGATCTCTATAATGCAATCTTTGGCTGAGAGAAATCTTGCATTGAGAGGTTCAGCAAACACATTACACCAGCAACATAATGGAAACTTCTTAAAAGAGGTGGAGCTTCTAGCTAAATGTGATCCTGTCATGAAGCAGCACATTGAGCGTGTGGAGAGTGGCCAGTTCAGTCATTCCAGCTATCTTGGAAATCTGATCCAAAATTAACTGATTGCTTCAATCAGTGGGAAAATGTTGGACACAATGGTGACTGAGATTAAACAGTCCAAATATTATTCAATCATTTTGGATTGTACCCCTGACGTAAGCCACCAAGAGCAGATGTCAGTCATCATAAGGACTGTCATAATGGACGAAGCGCCCACAATCAAGGAACACTTTCTAGGATTTCTTGTGGCTTCCGAAACAACAGGTCTTGGTTTGTCATCTTTGATTTTGAACAGGCTTAAGGAGCTTAATATTCCATTTGATGATTGCAGAGGTCAATCATACGATAATGGTGCCAACATGAAGGGGAGGAACAGAGGGGTTCAAGCAAGGCTGCTCCAGAAAAATCCACGTGCACTTTATGTTCCATGTGTGTCACATTCATTGAACTTGGTTGTGGCTGATGCAGCAAAAGCGTCGACAGATGCCATCAGCTACTTTGGTAATGTACAGAAACTGTACACCCTTTTCTCAGCAGCCCCACAAAGATGGGCAATCCTAAAGTAACATCTGACTATTGCACTTAAGTCTTGGAGTGACACACGGTGGGAGAGCCGTGTCAACAGCATAGAGGCAGTGCGGTACCAGGCCCCTAACATAAGGGAGGCATTGTTGGAGGTCAGGGACAAAGTGACACATCCCCTGACCAAGGTTGAAGCTCAGAGTTTGGCAGAAGAGGTTGGGTCATACCGCTTCCTCATTTGCACAGTGCTGTCATGCATGTGCTGAAAGAGAAGAGACTGAGAAGCACAAAAAAACACTTTGCCTATGAAGCCCCAGACGAGCCTATTGCAGATGCCATGAAGAGGCTAGAAACGACATTCTTCAATGTAATTGTTGACACGACTATTGAATCCTTAAAGGATAAACTCTGGGTGAAGTGAGAGCCAGATTTGGAGTGCTGCTCAACTTAAAAAAACTGGATGGTGTGGAATTGTGCAACCAGTGTGACAAGCTCTGCAGCACATTAAGCACTGGAGATGGAGGTGACATTGGTGGAAAGGAGCTGGCTCTGGAAATTACCAATCTGCCAAGCCTGCCTACATGTGAAATGACTGCACTGGAGCTCCTCTCTTTCATCCACAAAAAAAACCTGAATTAACTGTATCCCAATCTGTGGATTGCCCTGCGAATCGCCTGCACTCTTCCTGTGACTGTGGCCTCAGCAGAGAGGAGCTTCTCAAAGCTGAAGCTCATCAAAACCTACCTGAGGTCATGCATGGGACAGGATCGCCTCACTGGTCTTGCCATAATCAGCATCAACCATGAGATTGGCAAGCAGCTGTCATATGATGACATTATTGATGACTTTGCTTCTAAAAAAGCAAGGAAGCAGAAGTTTTGAGGAGGAGGAAAAATGTAAAGTAAACATTTTTGAGAAAATGCTGCATCTCTTTCATTTATTGACATAGAGGAGCCTCATTGTTTACCTTTTTTTAATATCGTTTTCTGTCAGTTTCAATTGCTTGGGTCAACTTGAGATGTTCAATTTGAATTTAAGAGAGGTTTTCGTTAATTTAGCCTGTTTTCCTCTTAAAGTGTAACAGATTAATGCATCTCCACAGATCATCTTAAAGGCTTTGTAATCCTCCCAATGTAGTTTGACAAAATAGGGCCCCCAAACAGCATCGTGCATAGGGCCCCCAAATAGCTAGAAACGGCCCTGGTTATTAATGTGATAATAAAGTGTTACTGAAGAGTGTAAAGTGTTAATTAAGGGTAAAGGGAACAGACCTGCTCTGTGTATCCGAAGCTGAGGCTGTAAAACATCGTCCAGAAGCTTCTGGAGTCTCTTGTTCTCCTCTTTGGAAAGAGACAGCTCCTCCTCGAGCTCTGCTATCGTTTTTTCAAACAGAGCAAATATCTCTTCAGCAGTGAGTCGCTGCTTCTTCAACGACAGCAGCATTTGGACTTACTCATGTTTACTCGATCACCTTTCCCTGCAGACTCCGTTAAACACACCGTTTCTCTCTCCGTCAAACTCTCAATCTGACTAGTGTTGCTAACGTGTTTCCAGCTAGCATGCTAAGCTAGCTCCTATAGTCCGAGGTAAACGCTCCAGAAAAAAGAGCACACAGTCCATTCAGAGGTTTATCCAAACACAGAGATGATGGATCAGTAGAGCTGCAGCTCACACGCACTTTCTCAGGAACACAGAGAGAGAGAGAACCGGAGCGACGAGACGCCACCTCGATCCAGGTTAGAAAGGGCTGAGAACTTCACTTCCGGTGCGGTTTGAGGACGTCAAAATAAAAGCGGGAAGGATTTCTTCTTTTTGGTTTTAAGAACGATTGGCATCCGGAAGTTGCCTTAACACCTACTACTGGATCAATAATAAAACCACTCTTTCAAAACAAAACTATTATAACTAACAGAAAATACTCATAAAGGAAAAAGGGGAAATTAAATAAACATCATTGAGCTAAACAGGTCGCAGTGCACAAATCAAATATCTGTATAGTGTTAGAAATCAAAATCAATGTGGATATGGCGTTATTTGAATTAAATACACTATTTAATTTAAATCAGTTTCATTCTGAAAAAAACGGAAGTTCACACTAACTACTAACTTAATACTTTTATTCTGAAAATTCTTCATTTCTGGTTAGGATTAGCATGTGGCGAAATGCTACGTTTTCAAACCGTGAATCGAAGGTGAAATGACATGTGATGTTGTACACTAAGCACACTGGGATTAGCACTCATTTATTGACTCTGAATAACGTTTATCAGGGAATGTTTAAATAACCACAGACACCAGAATTATGTAATTTAGCAACAGAAAAAGGCAGGAATTGCATTGGATAATCGATCTCTTCTACCCCCTGACCTGGACTGACAGGTCACATGAGGAGAGCGCCTCCTTTTGCAATTTCATTTGTACACCACCGCATCTTTTGTGTAATTAAATGCTGTTAACTTTTATAAGCTTCCCTTGACTATTTTCAGTCTCCTGCCTTCAGGGTTCTAGAATTGCTTTCACTACCAATGAGACACATATGACTCCAACTTGACTGCACCTGAGGTCAGGTTACAGGGGTACTGCCCATATTTAGTAGATTAAAAGGAGTGGCGGGACCTTCAACACATCCAGACCTCTAAGCATCAAACTCTGAACTCCGTTTCCAGTGCACTTTTTTGAAGACGGTAAAGATAGACATGTTGGTGAGGAGGTCGGTGTTCATATTATGGACCAAACATGGCTTTAAACATCTCCGACATTAAATGGAGAGCCAGCCAGGAGAGTGCTTGGTCTCTCAGTGTATGGGAATTTAGTCCCAAGCGTTTTTCTGTCTGGTCTGAATGAAGAAGCGCCCAGAAAGTACATATCATTTGAAATAGATGAGGGGAGACAGAAAGAGAAACTGTAGGTGTATGAATAGAGGAGTGAAGGAAAAGGACACATTAAGGAATGAAAGGTGAAGGGATGAAAGGATGAATGGTTATGGGGATGAAGGATTGAGGGATAAAGCGTCGGGGTGATGGAAGAGAAAGGGAGGGTGGTTTTTAAAATATGACTATCAGCATTTTTCCAAATGCAAATCATTTAAATTGATTCTCAGTTGAAGACTCTGTCTGTGGATCTTCATATCAGAAACATCCCAGATCCTTATGAACACGGTGGCTCCTTTCCTTCCTAGTGACACATCACCACATGGGGACACTATGGGAGATAAACAAAAGCAACACTTATTAGATTTGTGTTTGTATTGCTAGCTAATAATGAAACATGATATACCGCTAAGTGAAACAGAAAACCTGAAATCTAGAGATCTTTGAAGGTGATCTTTTCCAAACACTCGTCTGATGGTCCTTCACTTGTTGTAGAGCTGGCTGTTGATTTATTCTGATTGTAATCTTACACAGTAACATCTAACAAGGTATTCTACTAGTGAGCTTATGTTTCATGGTGTGAACATCTAAACTGTACATGGAGTGAAAGGTGATGTTTTCTGGCTCTCTGTTTTAAACAGACTTGATTGTCTCTGTCAGCCAGGACAGCTATTAACCAAGACACAGACGAGGACTCTTAAAAGTTATTTATTATGTGGAATCAAAAAAACTATTTGACTAGACTTCTGTAATATCAACAACTCTGCAGTCTGCATGTAACACATAAGCATGTACACATAGTTGAAGCAGTAATATAGAGCACCTGACCACCGGCTGGTCTTAACGATGAATCATGTTTGACACCTCGACATGATTCACTTCAAGCTTCCAGCAGCTCATTCTCTAAACCTACAAGCTGCTGACTCCTATCTGCTGCTGCTGCTGCTGAACACTGACTATAAAAGCTCTAAGAGTTGAACGTGAATATATCCACTTCGCACACATCCTGCACAACCTCGCTCTCCTCAGGGACATTTCAATGTCCTTCTTCTTTGTTTCCATCAGGTGAGCATCTGCAGAGAATGAGAGAGACTTTGTGTAAAGTTACAGCTGGAACTGTGACTCTAAATGTGGAGTGGGCCTGTTTGATCTGATGCAGGAGGCTCTAACCTGAGTGGACTTCACACCATGTCTCCCTGCTCCTCTGTGTCTTCTGTCTGTGCTGCAGTGTGTGAGTCGTTCTCATACTCAGGGATAGAGTCCAACTGATGAAGAGAGAGAAGACAACATCAGACCCTCATTCATGAAACCTGCATATACTTTAAGAATTTATAAAACATTTTTCATATTTTAAAGTTGACCGCAATTATTTTTTGGCTAAATTCATTACTGGTTTCAACTCAGGACGTTGTCTTTGATCACAAGTTGTCTTCTCATTGCATTTATGAGCCACAGTATAGCTTTGACGAAGGGGAAGTGTTGTCAATAGGTCCGCTCTCTCTCACCTCTATCTCTCAAGGTGCTTCAGTGGTGGAGCGCAGAGCTTTCTTCTTCCTGGATTAAGGGCAACAACAAATACAGATTGTATTTCCTGACTGTAAACTAAAAGATGTTAGAAGGATGTGTGAAGTGATGAACTGATATGTTTGTACCTCGTCCACAGACTCAGGAGAAACACAGGAATCAGCATCAAGACCCCCAGAGTCATCCTGATGATATTCACTATCATTGGTTAACTCCCTAGAAAGATGAACACATATTTGATACTTCTAAAGGCCCTGACACAGCAAACTGACACCAAATAACACGTCCCGACGGAACACGACTGTTGTGTCGCCTCACGTCTCCTGCTTCTTGGCCAACAGTCGCACTGGAACACACCGCAAAGACTTTAGCCGACGGCCAAGTAGCACGTACGAACTGCGCATGCGTGAGTGGCAATAATTATCCTTACCAGCAGGCGGCGGTAGTGTGTATTCGTCATTCAAAAGAGGCAACAACTGGAAGACAGAGAAGAAGAACAGACTGCGTGATCCAAACAAACAAACAATAGCGTGTGCGTTCCATTTTCACTCTCGTCCATCGAAAACATGTTTCGTGCGGTACTTGAGCTATCAGCCAGAGTGTTGCTTGTGGAAGACATTCTCAAGCAACCGTTTCGCTTCTCATAAACTGATTCGCTAGCTGAACAGCCAATCAGAGTGATCTATTTTTCCGACTGCCTATGGCCGACGCACGGCCGATTCAACATGTTGAATCGGCCGAGTGTCGGCCATGGAAGGCCAAATAAGGCGTGTCACGGCCGACGGTGCGGGACACACCAAATTGAGTTTGGGCGACAGGGAGGGCACGCTTCGTCGTCCGACTAACGAAAACGGCCGATTTCGGCCTGGTGTGTCAGGGCCTTAACTATAAATTGATAAATCACATTGTCAGTGTGATCCACCTCTGACACCATGGAGGTTCCTCCCTGAACACTGACATTTTGAATATGCTTGGGTTGCTTCAGATTACAAAGTGAATCAGGTCTGGTGAATGTAGAGAACTTACCTGTTCCAACACTCTGATGAAAGGTGGAGTTATTACGTCCTAACTTGTTCTGGGCTCCACAGGAATAACTCCCACTGTGTTCAGCTCTGAAGTCAGTGATGATGAAGATCTGTCTTCATCCTCCTTGTACCAGGTGTAGTTAGCTGCTGGGTTAGCATCACTGCTACAGGTCAGAGTCACTGAACTGCCCTCCTCTCTCTCAGCAGAGGGACTCACTGACACAGAGGGAAGCTTTGGAGCATCTGGAGATTCAGAGAGACCCGGGTCATTCACATCAGGAGGTTTTCAATATTTACATAGCTTTCTCAGATGTTGCATTTTGGATAAATTGATAGGTTTTTGGGAAATTATTGTAAATAAATGTCCTTTAAAAAAACGGTTTAGTATCTAAAAATCACCTGAAGCTACTCAGAGAATCACAGCAGACTGTGAATGAGAAGCGATAGAGCTGAAGAAAGTAGTAAAGATCAGTGCAATCTTCTCCAGCAAAGACTGGACAGATCAAAGCTTTAAAACAATGTTTAACTCACATTTCACATCAATGGATATGCTGTTAGATGTCTTCACCCCCAGCTTGTTCTCAGCCGTACAGTAATACTGTCCGGGGTCAGAGGACTGGATGGAGATGAGGACAAGACGTGGTCCTTCATTGAAAGAAGAAAGGTGTGCATTTTGATCCTCCTTGTACCAGGTGTAGTTAGCTGCTGGGTTAGCATCACTGCTACAGGTCAGAGTCACTGAACTGCCCTCCTCTATCTCAGCAGAGGGACTCACTGACACAGAGGGAGGCTTTGGAGCATCTAGAGGAAATACAATAGACAATACAATTGAGTTAAAATACATCATGGTGTATTGAATGATAAATAGTTATCTGTGTGGGAACATCTGGAATTTGGAAGTGTTCTTTTGACAGTTATAGAGCTGAAGGAAAATAAGTATACGCATTTATATTTATTTTTCTGTATAACTACTGGTTTTAATTACCTGAACATACGTGCTAATCTGGGAGCCTTTAAACAAAACAGCATTTTCATCATCTACCAACCCAGTCACACAAAAAAACGTGTAATAACTACGTTGGTCCACAACGTAGGACGTAGTATTTCTACAAAAACGCCTCTGAAATTGTAAAATCCCTACGTTTTTTTTCACAATTCATTCCAATGGCTATGTCACGTGATCTTCACATTTCTCCCTGCAGAAAAAAAAAACATGGCCGACATTCGTTTTATTCTCGTGGAAAATGCCTATTTAAAGTTAGTTTGGCCATTAAAATGCGTTTTGATGTCATTTGATGCAAGAAATATGAGTTGTTATTTCAGATTATGTGTGCAGTGGATGTACATGATCTTTAGTTTGCTAGTTATTACGAAGATTAGATCAGGAAATGGTGTCCATTCAACGTTTTAATTGTTACCAAGGTGGTTGCTAGGGATGCTGGTATCGATATTATTTCTGTTATGTTGTGTAACTGTTTAATGGTGTTATCTTTATTGCTACCCGATTCCCCGTCAATTTATAGTGTTGGTCCACAGCGCAAACTTATTAGTTTAACAAAATCCGCATCTAAAATTGTGGCATAGATCTACGTTATGTTCCCCTGTGCAATTCTCCATTTACTCAACAATAACACATAATTATCTTTGTGTTTATTTATTTGTTTGATTAATAAACACAAGTTGGAGTCCGTCAGGACCGAGGGTCGGAGCAGCTCATTTGCTTTAGAGAATATTACACCCGGAAGTACAAACCCCGTGATAGTCCTCAAGCTCTGTGATTGGATGTTTGAGTGTGCTCCGAGGGTTATGCCGAGCGTCGAACAGCACTTGAAATGGGATGGAACCACTGTAGACTGTCCAAAACTGGATTTGAACGGGTCCACCCCGTCCCCCCCTCCCCCACCCCGTCCCCAGAACTACACATGCTGGCTATTGTGTTTCGCAACATGTTCTCTATCTATGGCACGTCTCTACTGGGAATTGTAGTTTTAAAAGACGTTTTCGTATTTCCCATAATAAGAAGTTGCCAGTATTAAACTGTGTACATCCGTGGAGGTTTAGGGGATAGGAAACACTCAAATGTAAAACATATAATTAATAAATGGGTGAAAATTGCTTGTGCCAATAATGGGCAGCATTAATATATATACCCACATGCCAGCTAAGGTCAGAAGAGCTTTATTTAACAGCTGGTCTTATGTCTGTGACCCCTCCTGTTGTTAATTGATAACATTACATTACATTACATCAATTGATAAGCCTGAAACATGCACTTGTCAAGGTTTAGAGGCAAAACTAGGGCCTCCAGGGTGGGTGGAGGGGGTCAGGAGGACGGGTTTGGGCTGACAACCCAGGAGCACAGCGGAGGACCCGGAAGGGATCTCGGGCGGGCGGACGGCCCGGGGGCAAGGCAGAGACCATGGAGGGGGTCTCGGGCGGACGGCCCGGGGGCAAGGCAGAGACCATGGAGGGGGTCTCGGGCGGACGGCCCGGGTGCAAGGCTGAGTCCACGGAGGGGTTCTCGGGCGGACGGCCCGGGGGCAAGGCAGAGTCCATGGAGGGGCAAAGGCCACAGCGGGCGAACTCAGGGGGCTGGGCTCGAGGGCGAAGACCGCGGCACTCAGGGGGCCGGGCTCGAGGGCGAAGACCGCGGCTCTCAGGGGTCGGGCTCGAGGGCGAAGACCAGACAGCTCCGGAGGCCGGGCAGGAAGGCGCTGACGGGACAGCTCAGGAGGCCGGGCAGGAAGGCGCTGACGGGACAGCTCCGGAGGCCGGGCAGGACCCGGTGTCGGCCGGACAGGAACCAGAGCTGGTGGGACAGGCTTCGGCAGGATCCCCCATGCAAGAGGACCAGGAGTTGGCAGGACCCCCAGCGAGACAGGTAACAGCGGGACTTCCAACGGAACAAGACATGGGATTGGCAGGACTCTCAGCGGGTCCTCCAACGGAACAGGACATAGGGTTGGCAGGACCCCCGGCAGAAGAGTAGTCGGCGGGACCCCCAACGGGACAGGACACATGATTGGCAGGACCCCCGGCAGGAAAGTAGTCGGCGGGACCTCCAACGGCACAGGACATAGGGTTGGCAGGACCCACGGCAGAAGAGTAGTCGGCGGGACCCCCAACGGGACAGGACATAGAGTTGGCAGGACCCCCAGCAGGAGAGTAGTCGGCGGGACCTCCAACGGCACAGGACATAGGGTTGGCAGGACCCACGGCAGAAGAGTAGTCGGCGGGACCCCCAATGGGACAGGACATAGAGTTGGCAGGACCCCCAGCGGAACCTCCAACGGCAAAGGACATAGGGTTGGCAGGACCCCCGGCAGAAGAGTAGACGGCGGGGCCTCCAACGGCACAGGACACAGGGTTGGCAGGACCCCCAGCGGAACCTCCAACAGACCAGGACATTGAGTGGGAACTCGAGAGGAGACTCAAGAGGAGACTTGAGAGGGGACTCGAGAGGTGACTTGAGAGGGAACTCGAGAGGTGACTGGAGAGGGGACTCGAGAGGTGACTCGAGAGGGAACTCGAGAGGAGACTCGAGAGGTGACTTGAGAGGGGACTCAAGAGGGAACTCGAGGGGTAAACCAACAGGAGACGAGGAGCTGGAGTCGGCCGGTACGCCGACAGGCCTCGGGGAGCTGGCGTTGGCCGGTACGCCGACAGGACTCGGGGAGTTGGCGTCGGCTGGAGAGCCAACAGGAGACGAGGTGCTGGAGTCGGCCGGTACACCGACAGGACACGGGGAGCTGGCGTCGGCCGGAGAGCCAGTCCTGCAGCCGAAAGTGGAGTTGGGACAAATGGCTACTGGGGCCGGTACTGAAGCCGGAACCATGGCTGCTGGGGCCGGAGCCATGGCTGCTGGGGCCAGGACTGTGGCTGGGACCATGGCTGTGTGGGCCAGTTCTGTAGCAGGGACCATGGCTGCATGGGCCGGTTCTGGAGCCGGAACCATGGCTGTGGGGGCTGGTTCTGGAGCCGGAACCATTGCTGCTGGGCCCGGTACTGGGGCTGGAACGATGGTTGCTGGGGCCAGAACCATGGCCGCTGGGGCCAGAACTGGGACAGGAATCATGGCTCTTGGGGCTCGGGCTGCTAGCCTGGACTTGCGAATCCTTCTCTTAGAAGCCGCCTGAAGGCTCCGTGGACCTCCAAAAGCCAGACGAGTTCCAGAAAACGACTCCTGGACAGGAGCAGGAACTGGGGCAGAAGTACTGCTTGACTCCAGATGGAACACATCGAGACGTTTGTAGTCAGCAGGCTGGAAATCACACACCCAGAGGAAGTTCAAAATCCAGCCAGGTAAGAATTTCACCAAGTCTGGTTTCTCCATAGCCAACCGCTGCACCTCTACCAGAGCGGCCTCCTTCTGCAGAACACTGGACGCTCCCTTCCACCAATCATAGCAGCAAGCCAAATAAAAGGAAACATGTTGTAGTTCAACCTCAAATGGATCATCTGCTGGGTCCATTTCTTGGTCGGTTCATACTGTTGCGGTGTGTGTAGGAAGCAGGACCCAAATGCAGATTAAAGTGACAAAAAACTCCTTTATTTCAAAGCTATACTATTAAATAAAGACTAAACAGAACACTCACCGAGGAACAAGCCATATCACAAGACGAACTGACAAAGACAGACAGAAAAACCAGAACTTAAATACACACAAGACTAAACATACTGTTTAGAGTATGAGAGGTCCTGATAATTTATTCCGGTAAATTATTCTGACCTCCTAATTGACCTTTCCGAAGATTATTGAGTCTATGTAAGTTTGCTGCGTGGCTCAGATCCACCAACGTCAGCAAGATCTCACCTCTTCCTAACCCCCCCGAAGAACCAGGTTCAATTAACTGCTGTTTCAATTCAGACAACTCTCTTTTAATCTGTTTAAGCAATCCCGAAGGATTTTGATATCAGTAAATGGAGTGTGCTCCTACCTAAGTGTGTGTGGCAGGGTGCAATCTTACCTTTGACGCAGGAGAGGAGAGCACAGGTGTCTTTTAAAGGATCCCAATCCAACAGGTGGGATTCAGTTTATTTGAAGAAAAATAGGTCCAAACTAATACAGGGTTTTTACCTTCTCTCTCACAACATTATAATCATACTAACAAAAAAAAACCGTGCTGTGATCATGTTCAAATGAAACTTTAATTCACAGTCTTACATTTATTACCAAAATGTTTTAATTTCAACTGCCCATTTCAGTTGTGACATTTTAAAATTCTCCCGATAGAATTTAGAGGTATTTCCTCGTAAAAAGACCGGTGACAATAAAAAGCGCATTCAACTTTTCATTCACCCATTTATTCACATCAGTTTCATACACTTTTTCCGACACAGACGGCGGATTAACACTCAAAAACCCATTCCTGTCCGCAAAATTCGGGGGACCAGATTTTCCCCACAGGTCGCGGTATTTATAAAGGTTCATACACTTTTTCCGACACAGACGGCGGATTAACACTCAAAAACCCATTCCTGTCCGCAAAATTCGGGGGACCAGATTTTCCCCACAGGTCGCGGTATTTATAAAGGTTCACACACTTTCTCTCATCAAATCATTCCACTCAGCCAAGAACCAATAAATTCGAGAGATATTTACCCCGTCTAGAAAGACCTTACCGAGAGCTATTAACCCAGCTCTGAAGCACACAGCCTACCCGGAGAGAGTCTACCAGGGGTCACCCCACCTCTCTCGCGCTCTCTCAAAAAACCAGTCTCTTTATGCTAAAAAAACTGGATCGAAAACCCAAAAAAACAAAACTCCTCCTCTCATGTTAGGGTGAAAAGGACATGAACTCTCTTTGGCCTCTTAATGTGTCTCCTTAGTGTGAAGCCCCCCCCCCCCCCCCCCTGTGGACTGCTGCCAGAGGAGAGGAAGAAAACTCAACCTAAACATACCACTTTGTTTTGTTTATACTGTAACTATAGAAAACCTAAAATATGAAGCATTTTCATTGTGGGTTATACAAGAATATAATTGATTATATTTGTTTATAACTAACTCTTCGTTTTTAAGTATTAAACATACTATGAAAACTCACAACACCCTCTTTTCAAAACGCAAAGTTATCAAAATTGCAACAGAAAAAATTGTAAGCATAGATACATATTCAAAAACCGTCAAGAAGCATTCTCATTATGGGTTTATACAAGAATATGATTGATCATGTATGATTTATAATTAACTTTCGTTTTAAGTATTCACTTCATATGAAGATCTCAACACCCTCTTTTCAAACGCAAAGTTTATCAAACTGGCAACAGATAAAATCGTAAAAACACATACATATTACATCCGTAAAACTCCACGCATCAATATCATGAAAAGTTCTTCAGTATGTGTAATCAGGACGACCTTTTGATGAACCTGGTGTGAAAAAACACCGAAAACATAGTACCCTACAGGAATGTCCTTGGGCGAGGGGCCCATCTGTTGTAGACTCCTAAATCCATGTTGCTATCTGATGTATATCCTTGACCCTGACCATGGAGGGGTTGCAGTTTTTCGCTGGACGACATCTCCAAACGAAAACCAGATAACTCGGTCGACAGTTGTTATGGATTTTTTAGACCTCGTCAATAATCGCTCATGACTTTGTGACAAGGTCAATGAGTCCCCACACAATGATAGCACAAACGAGGAACCAGAGGCATATGAAACAGCTTAGCTGGCACTCGCTCATGACATCCTGTGTGTGCAGTGTGAGATTAGGTGTATGTGGTGCCAGTGTGGTGCTGGTGGTACTTGTTGTCGTCTTTCGTTGGTGACTAGGACACATCACTTGTTGTCGTCTGTTTCTACCGTCTCTCCTGGCCTGTGACTACGACCTTGCAGTGGCTGGCGTGGACCCACGTGGCTCTCTCGGTGACCTTGACCGCTGTCTGGGTGATGAGGAGCACCTGGTAGGGACCTTGCCAACGGTTGGATTTCCAGCTCTTTCTCCGGAAGTCCTTGACCAGCACGAAGTCGCCGGGTTGGAGATGGTGAAGTGGACCAGTGGCAGGGGGTAGGTAGGGTTGCTGCTACCTGGCGTCTGATGTCTGACCATGCAGTTATCAGGTAGTCGTCATCCTTTCTGCGATCTGAGTGGCTCAGCGGGTAGAGATGCAGCCTGTCCCACAGAGCTGGAAGAATCATCGTCCTTCTCTGGCGGGGTCATAGGTGACTCAGCCGCTGATCCATTAATAATTGTTTCAATTGAAACAATTTCCCCCAGGAATCCTTCCAAGGGGTCTGGTACTCCATGTTCCTCTGGAATGTCTATTGACAGCAAGGACATCTTTTTGGCTTGGGCACCCGGGGAGACCTCTGAATCAGATCACTTTTTTCTCTTACGAGTCTCCTCCTTTTCACCGCTTGCCCCTTCCGGTCCTTCTGCACAGGTTTCCTGGGTCCAGTAGCCTACTTGGCTTCACTTGAGGCACTGTGACTGAAGTTTCCCCGCTGGGCAGGTTCAAATCCTCTTGGTAGATTGCTGAGGTATTAATCTCAACAATATAGCTAAAATCAAGTTTAAATCATTTCTCTGATCCATAAAAAGTTGTTTCAGTTCAAATAAAAACTTCCCCAAGGGTTTTCTCAAGAGGGTCGTGTATTCCATATTGCTCTGTAATTTCTATACACAGCAAGGTGATTGTTTCTCCTCTTACTCAGTTGGCCTCTAATGGCAGAAAGCACTGGGCCATAATTTACTCTTATCAGTTTAACGACCTGACAGCCCTACACCTTCATGCTGTGTGAGAACCAGCAAAAAAGAAGGAGAGATGTATTCAAAAAATCAAATTTAAATGAATACTCTTTTTAGGGTGTAAGCGTATATCAATTAAAAATAACTGAAAATAAAACTAATAGTGTAAAGTTAAAAAACAATGAGAAAAATAATATAAAGGTTATTTTCCATTTCCTCTTTGATACTGAGGTATTCTCCATCCAAGCTCTAATGATCCATATGCTAAATAGACAAAGTTTCGTCTTGCCATTTTTCTGCATAATTCACTATAGATTCTAATAGTTCTACTGCTAAATCCTTTGCATTGGAGCTATTGCTTGTTACTCAGATTTAAATTCCCTCTTTTGCTCTATAAAATATCCCTTGGCACAGAATTTTACCAAGACAAATTCTAACTTATTGCGGGAAGATCCCACAAAAAGCCATCCTCTCCTGTGGAAGAAAGCACATTAACTGCCACGTGTGTGTGCAAAACATGTCATGTGATGTGAGACTGATAGCATCAATAGTGGATGGGTAGGCCGCAGTCATATTCCTATCTGGATTCTAAACTCAGTTGGCTCGGGTGAACCGGTCCTCTCTTCTGGAGTGAAACTACTTTCCCAGAAAATTGACTTCACTGTATCCAAACCTTCTGATTTAGTTTTAAGCTAACCCTTCTCTGGACTTTGCCCCTTTCTGGTCACCCATACACGATTTCTGAATTTAAACGGAAAAGGTGTGATAGTTAGATATGACCTGACCTTTGCCCTAGGTAGCTTTTCCATACTTATAGGAATATATTCAGCCTTGTCAAATTGATTGGAATGTCCCAATTTGTTTTACAGTTTTTTATACTCCACTCTTTGGCTGCTCTAACGCCTGATACTTCTATGGTAAAGACCAGATAGGTGTGACTCCCTTTATCCTGCAAGGGTGACAAAAACTTTCTCATTTTTAAAGTGAGTGACATTATCCATTCCTATTTTCTCAGTTTTTAGGAAAAAATACTTATATGTTCCGCCATTTTAGCAGACACTGTGTTCCAGTTACTCTGGTCAGAGGATAAACATGTTTATGACTCCCTCCATTTATCAAAGGTCACAAGGAAATACTTATTCCCACTGGGAGTGCGGGTCAGAAAAAGACCTGCTATGTCAGCACTAAAAATGGTTAGTGGTCCTTCCTCTATTATTTTAAGATGCTCAGGATGAACTTTCTTAAACCCATCCACCTCTACACATTAAAGACATGTTGACCATGTGTGTTGTAGGTGCAATCGCAGTTTTGGTAAGAGGATTTTATTGTGGAGACAATATTTCCTCATCTGAAATAGGCCCACATGGCCTAAACTGCTGTGTAATTCACGCACAACCTAAGGAGCTTCTTCAGGTGGTACGTGAATGCTTCCACCCTTTTTCCATATTCTAGGGAATATGGCAGTCCGGTGGTTAACTCATCCCGTGCTTTAAGCAAGGTCAAACTTCTCTATTACCCTGATAGTTAAATTATATCTTATCTGTATGGCTACGGACATGATTCCATTCTACATGCCTGCTTTTAACTCTGCAATAAGACCCTCAATAGATGGGGTGTAAGCGCTTCACCTTTCACATTTTTGAACTGCCTTTGTTCCCAATTATTAAGCTCTTCTTTACCCGCTTTTTAATAATAATCACTATCAGTAATAATACGGATGTGTGCTATTTTTCCTTTTTTAGCAAAAGGAAGTCCCTCAACAAATGGCCTTTTCCTCAGCAGGCTGTACCTGGTATTGCACCCTTTTGCTTGCAAAGTACTTCACCTGAATTAGTTTTCTTTATAAAGGCCCAAGTGGCTGCTTGGTCACCTTTTCGCAAACTCCCCTCTGTCAACAGTGTTATCTGTGGAGTAGCGGTTTTCTGTAAGGGTTTCAATGTTTCCCTTTGTGGCTTACTTCCTGAGGTCCTCTGCACCCCACATCTGGATCAGACATCATCATCTTCTATTTTCTTCATCTACTCATCATTGTTTCTGCTCCCTGAACAGTTTGTTTAGTAGCTTCAGATATTGAAAAATAAAGAGTGTATATGCACATTTTGGTACCTTGAGACATTTCCCTCAGGGCTGGATACATTTTTAATGCAAGTGCAAGATGCTTCTCTTCAGGTGATAATTTTCCCTCTGTTCCTGATCAAGTCATGGACATGAATAACACAGATTTTCTATCACCCTGGTTCCTTATCTCCACACTGTTAGTTTCTGAGAATTGGTCTCAACATACTATTTTGGTTTTTGATATTTGATATTATTGTTCTGGTGTTAAGATAATTTTTTGAATCTCCCTCTTTTCTTAACAACTGGAGCTATGTCTATTTTAGATCCGACTTGGTTAAGAGTTGATTTATTCATTGGTGAGAGGAACACTATTTCCCTTGTGCTGGGTGGGGGATGGGTAGCCTGGTAGAGTTCCTTAAAATCTCCAGATCTTCCTCTGTGCTGAGGCCATAAAACTTTTAATGGTCTTTCGTGGTCTGCTCAAATTTTCTTCCCCTCCAGAGGTCACGCCTGTCTTTGACCCCGTGTGCTGCGTGTTTCTGCAGCACCTCAGGAGCAGAGAAAAGAGGAAACCTTTTTTCCAAAAGTGCATTCTCCTTCATGAGAAAAATAGCACCACATTTAACTCTCATTGACTTGTCTTTAAAGCGTTCTTTAAGGCTTGAATTGAGTTTTCCGTTGTGTAACGGAAAATCCCATTCCCAAACAGGGGTCAAAAGTAAATAGTTTAGTTGATTTTGGTAAAGTATTTGAGCTTTAGCTTCGCAAAAACTTTCTCATATTAGTTTTGAAGATATTTTTGGGGCTTGATTATCTGCTGATAGTTCCCACATAGGTTTTTTCTTAAAAGTACATTCAAAACAACCGGTATTTGTGGGTCATCTGATCACCACATTGCCTTCTGACAGTTTAATAGTCCTTATCATATTATCACACTGTTATTGCATGCTAGGACCTATTCTCTTTGCCAGAGCTACTGCTATTTCTCCTGTATGTTTTAGCTTCCTATTAGCAGGGTTTATTAACATGGTTTGTTGATCCAGTTTAAGATTTTCAATATTTGACATTATTATTTCCAACATTCCTTTTCCCTGAATATCATGTCTAACAATGTGTTTTCTTCTAGTCGTAGATGAGATACTCCTACATGGCATTTTTGAGCTTTTATCCCTGTATGGTGGAGATAGGGTCTCAAACATTATACCACCTGCTTGTTGCTCTCTGTCAAACGGTAGTCTGACAGGAAAGTATTTTGGTCGCGGTACGCCCGTGGGTCTGGGCTAAGCTGACCAGGGCGGGCAGAAGCTCCGGATTTTGCTTCTGTGTATCCCCCCTGTGTGGTTGGCTCCGAGTCATTAAAAACTGCGTTCTAACCTCGTCCGCCATTTATCTTTGTTTGTTTTAAAAAACAACACAAAAATGTATTAAAGGCTTCAAGTTCACTCTTTTATACACATGCAAGTTCCTAGGCTTTACTCTCGACGGGTGATCAGTCCGACTATACCGTCACTTGGTTCTAAGTTCTCTTTCTGGATTCAGTTAGTACATCAGTACCTCAGTAAGGGTTGTATTTAGCGAGCTTCGAATTTTTTAAACAGCATAGGTACCTTTAGACCTATGTTTATCTTTATTAAATCTGTCATTAACTCTTCCCCACGTTATGTTTTAACGCAAAAGTTCAAACCGCAGCTCTTGGTCAAGTCCTACCTATAAGTTTCAAAGTAATTGGACAAGTACTGAGCAGTGCTCCTACGGCTGACTTCACTTTAGCCACCTAAACCTGTGTTAAAGGGACCACAGGCTTCTCAATTTGACTAGGGGAAAATGAACCTTCTTTAGCTTCTTTAATCAGACAGCTATATCCGATATAATATAACCCTCAGTCCGGTGCAATAGTATTAACTTAAATTACTACACTTTCAGGTTTAATTATATATATTCTAGGATTTGGGGTAGGTATTTTAACAAGACTTTCAGCCTGTATTTCGCTGATTTGTATTCCTCGACTTTTTTCACTAGGTCGTTTTGGTTCTTGTATTTTGACTCTGTAAAAATATTACTTTTCACAGAGCCCCACGTTGGGCGCCATGTTTAGAGTATGAGAGGTCCTGATAATTTATTCCGGTAAATTATTCTGACCTCCTAATTGACCTTTCCGAAGATTATTGAGTCTATGTAAGTTTGCTGCTTGGCTCAGATCCACCAACGTCAGCAAGATCTCACCTCTTCCTAACCCCCCCGAAGAACCAGGTTCAATTAACTGCTGTTTCAATTCAGACAACTCTCTTTTAATCTGTTTAAGCGATCCCGAAGGATTTTGATATCAGTAAATGGAGTGTGCTCCTACCTAAGTGTGTGTGGCAGGGTGCAATCTTACCTTTGACGCAGGAGAGGAGAGCACAGGTGTCTTTTAAAGGATCCCAATCCAACAGGTGGGATTCAGTTTATTTGAAGAAAAATAGGTCCAAACTAATACAGGGTTTTTACCTTCTCTCTCACAACATTATAATCATACTAACAAAAAAAAACCGTGCTGTGATCATGTTCAAATGAAACTTTAATTCACAGTCTTACATTTATTACCAAAATGTTTTAATTTCAACTGCCCATTTCAGTTGTGACATTTTTAAATTCTCCCGATAGAATTTAGAGAGTATTTTATAGAGTATTTCCTCGTAAAAAGACCGGTGACAATAAAAAGCGCATTCAACTTTTCATTCACCCATTTATTCACATCAGTTTCATACACTTTTTCCGACACAGACGGCGGATTAACACTCAAAAATCCATTCCTGTCCGCAAAATTCGGGGGACCAGATTTTCCCCACAGGTCGCGGTATTTATAAAGGTTCATACACTTTTTCCGACACAGACGGCGGATTAACACTCAAAAACCCATTCCTGTCCGCAAAATTCGGGGGACCAGATTTTCCCCACAGGTCGCGGTATTTATAAAGGTTCACACACTTTCTCTCATCAAATCATTCCACTCAGCCAACAACCAATAAATTCGAGAGATATTTACCCCGTCTAGAAAGACCTTACCGAGAGCTATTAACCCAGCTCTGAAGCACACAGCCTACCCGGAGAGAGTCTACCAGGGGTCACCCCCCCCTCTCGCGCGCTCTCTCAAAAAAACCAGTCTCTTTATGCTAAAAAAACTGGATCGAAAACCCAAAAAAACAAAACTCCTCCTCTCATGTTAGGGTGAAAAGGACATGAACTCTCTTTGGCCTCTTAATGTGTCTCCTTAGTGTGAAGCCCCCCCCCCCCCCCCCCCCCCCTGTGGACTGCTGCCAGAGGAGAGGAAGAAAACTCAACCTAAACATACCACTTTGTTTTGTTTATACTGTAACTATAGAAAACCTAAAATATGAAGCATTTTCATTGTGGGTTATACAAGAATATAATTGATTATATTTGTTTATAACTAACTTTCGTTTTTAAGTATTAAACATACTATGAAAACTCACAACACCCTCTTTTCAAAACGCAAAGTTATCAAAATTGCAACAGAAAAAATTGTAAGCATAGATACATATTCAAAAACCGTCAAGAAGCATTCTCATTATGGGTTTATACAAGAATATGATTGATCATGTATGATTTATAATTAACTTTCGTTTTAAGTATTCACTTCATATGAAGATCTCAACAATACAAACAAGACACAGGTGAGGAGGGAGGAGAAAACACAGGGACAACAACCGGGGAAATTAGACACACCAGGGAAACTGACAGGGAACCACAGACAGATCTAAACAAGACAAAACACAACGCAGACAGAAAACCAAAGACAGATCTAGACAAGACACAACGCAGACAGAAAAACAAAGACAGATCTAGACAAGACAAAACACAACACAGACAGATCGTGACAATAAGTACATCAGGTTTCATGGAGCTAAAACATTTCAAGTGCTACTCCACTGGCTTTAGATAAGCCAGTCCTTTATTAGTATATAAGTGCTTTGTTAGTAATTATATCGCTCGAAGTGGAGTCGAAAGAGATGTGTGCAAGCTTTCTGCTCTCCTGATGTCAATGGGGAGCTCATTCCACCATTTTGGAGCCAGGATATTAAACCCACGTGTTTTTGCTAATGGGAACGTGGGTCCCCCTCGCAGTGAGGGTTCGCTCTACTTATACTACTGACTGATTATATACTACTGACTGCTTATATACTGACTGCTTATATTCTACTGACTGCTTATATTATACTGCCTGCTGCTTATATACTGACTGCTTATATACTGACTGCTGACTGCACAGCAGAAGTGGCTTGATTTTGTTCTCAGCAGGGGACTTTGACAGAGTATTTCTCCAAAAATACACAGTAAAAGTACTTCAATGTATTGTTAGTAGTAGGCTAACTAATACAAAGTCAAAAAGTATCAATTTCATTAAGAACTAATGGTAACATTTTATTTGTATCACTCATCAAAGACAGCAGAAAACATGCATTATGTACTATGGAGGGGACTCTGACAGAGGATTACTCACAAAGTACACAGAGTAAAAGTACTTATTTTCATTTCTGGTAGCAGTCAAACTAGTACTGAGTCCAACAGAGTCAGTTTTATTAAGAACTTGTGGTAACAAATATTTGTATCACTCATTGAATATAGCAGGAAAAAAAATGAAGAGCAGCTGATTTGAAAAAACAAACTCGAGAGACGGCTGAGTGACCGCAGTGCAGAATCGCTGTATAGTTTAAATATCCTTACAATGTTGTCAGTGTTAGACAAAGGCCTATTATATTTACAGCCCTTGATAACATTCATTTTCTGGGCTCGATATGTGTCTTGGCTGTTTTCGTTGTGATCGCTAAATTCACCTTGTTTCCCCTTGTTTATAATATTATCACCGTTCCAAGCAAACGAGGGCTTTTGTTTTGAAATCACTTCCGCGAGTTTCGCCCCGCCCCTCGCTCCAATGACCATTTAGTAAGGTAAAAAACAAAAAGGCCTCTCAGACGCTCTTCCGCTAACTTGTGTAATAAAGAAAAACAAATGGACCGTAGATACACGGATTAGGGCGACACCATCTGGTCACAACGTTAAATATTCGACCATGTTTATGTGCAAATGAAGAACCTTTTTCCTTAAGTGAGTCTCTTGTCTTTTCTGACTTTATGGGTATTTGACTTTATATTAAATATATAACAATAAGAGTGCAGAACATCTATGGATAAAGCGAGATGTTTGCATGCATTTGGAGCCGATTTGGGCAGAATCCAGCAGAGTGGATCGTGCTGTTCATCCTATGTCATCTATATGTAAAGAAAACAGTCTAAATATTTAACATAAAGCTGTGAAACAGTCTCAATAATTGGCAGCAGAAATGTAAGGTTTAATTGGAATAAAAGGATACATATTCAATCAATCAATCATCAATCTTTGAGATAGGAAGTTCTAATATCTTAAGAGAAGAGCTTGAATATAAAAAAATACAAAATACAAACTATTTTGGCTCCTTCCTGTCTTTCTACTGGGCCTCTCTTGGCTTTGTGCTGGCTATCTTCTAGCTCTATTCAGGGTTTTGGATTTCTTTGTCTAGCTCTATCCCTGATCATTTTCAGAACCTGAAGGCTCTATACGGACTATCTTCTGGTTCTCCTTTGGATCCATCCACTATCTCTTGTCTCTGTCCAGTGAATTACACTTGTGTTACTGGAGCAGGTAAAGCATACAACAGATACTTTCAGCATTATCGGAGCACGAAGTGGAAGCTTGAACGAAACACAGCGGACTTCTAAACAATGAACACCCGCAACTTGGAAGAAATAAAGTTGGGTTTTATGCGTTCTAATCAAGCGGCAAACTCTGGGGAAGAGCCGGGACGCCAATACGGAAGTGCCACACACTGCAGTTCATATATTGGCCGATAGGCGATGGCTGCAGAAAGGAGCAATTTCCATGGACCCCCATGTTAAAATGCCCAATTTTACAGCAGAAAAAAACATGTTTCTACTCCTGGCTCCATACATTTGTATTATCAATATAGTTAGATTCCACCTTCATGATTATGGATCTATGAGTGAATTGTTTTCTAACACGACCCTTTTATTTATATTAGGTCTTAATGTTTTTGCATAAATTAGGGCGTGGTCACTTTGATGGACACTACATGCCTCACTGTCATCTAACAGCAACTTGTCCACTCTGCTAGGCTACAACCATAGAGGCTACAACGTTAGTTAGTCATAGTACTGTACTTGACCCTTTAGCTTTAGCCGTGTTCGTGGTGATTGTGCCTTTTAGGGAATATTGTTACAAATACCAGACAATTAAAATGTCGTGCTGTGCGCTTGAATGTACTAACAGAACTTCCAAGAAGTCTACTCTCAGCTTTTTTCGGTGAGTAAAATGATAATATTATACATGTTAACCCCGTTAGCAGGTGTTTGTGTGCTTGTTAGCTTAGCTTGTTATGTAGCTTATTAGCCAGCTAAGGACGTAACCCTTTATACATGTTGTAGGCCTATATATATATACAGTTTAGTTTATGATTCAGCCTTGGGTAAGACTTTTATAGTCTATGGCTTTGATGCCCATAATGCTAAATGGGAGCAAATGTTAAAAGGGGACCCAATTATCCCAGTGGTGGCTGCTGGAGTCCGCCGCCGAAGCTAACCGGAGCCGTAGCTAACCGGAGCCGTAGCTAGCCCTTTACGGCTCCGTTAGCTTCGGCCAGCGGCGGAGCCCAGCGTTATAACTGGAGATCAAGGAATGCAGCGAAACGCGGAATTGGTTCGCCTGCAGCCTTCTATAGTATTAGCTAAAGAAATGATATTGAACAAGGCTTATTAAGCTGAACATCGCCACAATTGTTCTGCTATGTATCGGTACTTATTTTATTTTCTTAACGTGTGAATGACAAGCATTAAGAATAACAACAAATAGCTATTTATCTTGCATATTGTCTCGTTTGATTATGAATGTAACGTTTATATAGTGGAACTACACTTCCATCAAAACCAAAGTGCCACGCAGTAACTTGGTAGGCCCATGCATGTATTTCAGCAGGAAATGTGCAACCTAGATTACATTTACCAACACAGACTATATAGAAATATTTGTAAAAGTTGTTCTTGCGTTATTAAGTGAATATGGCATTAACCCTCCTGTTGTCTTTGGGTCGGTTTTCATGTATTTTTGAATAAAGGTTTCCTTTAGGTGATCCAGAAAGGCTGGAGCAGTGGGTGCTGAACATCCGGAGGAATAAATGGACCCCCAACGTTTCATCTCGCCTGTGAAGTGAACACTTTGAGAGTCATCACTTCAGCACGGACTCATGGGTACAGATCCTTTTAAATAACTTGGTTCCATTTGTGAGTGTAAATTGTTGTTACTAATTAAATACATGTTATACATCATACAATGCTAAATAATTGATATGGCACAGCTTGCACATCAGTGATGAGTAATGTTCTTTTGATTAAAGGCCAAATTACGATGTTGCCAGTTAAGTATAGAAACATAGAAATCGAATTAGAATAGAATTTCTCTTCAATTTATGCAAAGACTCTTTATCATAGATAGAGAATTGCCATTTTCCCCCACATACTCTATGTTAAAAACAGATGAATTATATTACCTTTTTTTACATTATTTTAATAGCAACATTCATTCATCTGTTGTCATCTTATAACTTATTTATCTTAACAGCTATCACTGTAAAAAAAAAAAGGATTTCATTTCATTTTACTATACAATATTTATCTTTACATTCTGTTCTTGCATATGTCTTATTATATTTACGTGTATATAGATTTCTGCCTGCACTCATTTATTATTCTTAATTTAGAATGTATTTTATTGTTTTATGTCTTATATAACTATGTTGCATTGTTGGAGGAGCTCGGGACAGATGATTTTCATTGCCATTCCTACACTGTAGCCTATGACATATGACATAAATCCTTTGAATCTGAATCTTGGAAACACGTAATTGTTGAATGGATTAACTGCATAGTTAACATGTTCACCCTCTATTGTCTTTTATAATGCACTCTTAAATTTAAAACAACATTATTCAAAAGAAAGTTGAATATCTACAGACCTCAAAAAGTTATTTTATGTGTTTTTGTTTATTATTTTTATTAGGGAAGGAGATGCCTGAAAAACACTGCAGTGCCCACCATTTTCTATTTCACCAATGGCAAAGAACAACAGCCTAGACGGAAAAGCAGGTGAGTAACAATGACGAGGTAAGTGACACTCCTAGTTGGACTGTTAATAGCAATGAGGAGGAGGTTGCAGATGTAGACCATGGTAGTGGTGAAAACAGTCTTGCTGCTGATCAGAGCAATATCATTATGATACAAGACACACCTGAAGAAGCCTTTGTTGTTCCACATGTGGAGCATAATGACATTCCAACAGTCAATGCTTGTGAGGATGTTGGTTTGGGTAGCAGCAGCAAACAAACAAAACAAATTGGAAAGCAGGCAGACTCTGCCTCTGTTCACTCTTACACTTGGGCTTTAAACTAAGACGGGTCATACTGAATAGTTTGTGCACACATTTGTAACATGTGATCTTTCTTTCATGTAGGACGCTTGAGGGAAGTTGCAACGCCTCGGCCAATGTGATGTCTTCTCCACATGAAAGAGTTTGAAGGCATCATTTATAACTTGAGACAATTTTCCAAAAGTTATGACTTTTACTTAGGTAGTAATGGATTACATCTAACACGAATCAAGATCGTATAGAAAAAAAGTAAAGTGTAATCCTTAGTTACATAGGAAAATATGTAATCGGATTAGTTTTACTTTTTTTAATAATAGGGAAACTCAGGATTACAATCTTATTCAAAACCTAAAAAGAGCATATAGTGTTTGTTGTAAAATGATCAAATTGTATCTCTTCTCTGGAAGCGGTACTGTTCTGTAGGCTAATACTTTAATTGTGAATCTATACACCTACTGCCTGAATCTGCTTTATGGTATTATATTATACATTTAAGTAAAACAAATCATATTCATATTTCTTCTCTCCTGTGTTTATTTGCATTGCATTTGATATTGAGGTAATCCAAAAGAAAAAGAAAGTTATCAGGTTACATTACTTTTATAATTTGATACTCACATTAAGTTACTGGTTGCGTTTTTGGCAAGTAGCCCTCCCAACCCTGTACATAAGTTATATCATTTTAATTACTGATACAGTTGTTGCACATCTTTAATTTATTTTCGAGTCATAAAATGATTCGAAACCTTTACTTTTCATAAAATGCAAGATGTAACTTTCAATGTGTATTTATCACATTTTCAATGTGAAATAGATCTGATTAAATAAAGAGTAAAAGCACAATCTTAAATGTTGAAATTTATCATTTTCCTATGGGAACTTGGGACTCTTTTCAGACTGCTACGGCTTGGGAAAAGATTTGAGCCTTAATGTGTAATGTTTTCTGTATTGTATGGTAAGCTTATCCTTTCATTTGATAGTCCCATTTGGATGTGATAGCTAACATTTTCAGTAAGCAGTAGACAAAAGAAGTGAAAATATGAATGTAATTTATTTTCAATAGTTACATAAATACAGAATTATTTTAACAAATAAAATAACAAAAAACATAACAAATACAAAATAAAAGGTTTGACAGACAGCCATGCCCAGCATGGGCCTGGAGAGCTACAGAGTCCATTGGGGGAAGAGGGGGGGGTGGGATGTGGGGAAGAGGAAGAGCAGCCTTGTTAACAGTGTTATGGCTACAGATGTAATATCTAACTCAACATTAGCCATGACAGTCTGACTTTAGAATACATACTCTAAAGGCCAAATCCAAAAACAGTGATACTGACATTTTAGCAGTTCACAGTCTTTGGAGGTGGTCTTTCAGGCAATTGGCTAGTGACTTAAAAAAAATATAATTTCCCCTAGGGGTGAAATGAACTATCTCGCAAAAAAAGCCCAGGACTGTCATGTCTAATGTTGGAGTGGTCAACAATGACACCATTTAGGCTATGAACAAAAGTAGCCATAACACTGTTAACAAACTTCCGGGCCTTCCGGGCCTTGTCAATTTTGACAGGATTTGCACCAGCCCTCCACCGGCGCCTCTGGTTGATCTGGGAGAGCATGATCTTCATGCCAGGGTGCCGATGGTGAAGCTGGTGCAGGTCCTCCTTCATCTGGTTCAGCAACTGAACACTGCGCACATCCCCCAAGTCATTGCCGCCACAGTGGATGAGGAGGACATCCGGGGCTGCTCTTCCTCGCAGGGAGTAGGAAAAGAAAGGGAGGACACCTCTCCAGCGCAGTCCACCCCAACCGAACCAGCACACCCTCAGGTCGAGGCCAAGGTTGCTGCCGATGGTCTCTGTAGCTCTCTGGGCTCCATGCCGGACATAGCTGTCTCCGATTATCCATACAGTCACTATGGGAGGAAAATAAATGAGAGTAACAAATGCTTCAGATAATGAGGAATATCAAATTAAGTATAAAGGGTTGCTCATTTTGTTCCTTTGACAATAACATACAAAATAACTATGAAATCACACCTGTATGGTTAAAAGTAACAAGAGAGCAAAACCTCAAAAAACAGATTAACAGCAGTTTATATATATATATATATATTTATATACTGTGTGCTGTTTATCTACAATTGTGCAAACATGTATATATATATATACATATATGTATAGTATGTTTGTGTGTAATGTCAACTATCTGAAGTCATGTAAAGTAAGCCAGGACCATAAACTTACAGGTTGTGCAGTTTGGCGTGGAGGAGGTTGCCATCTTCTTTTTTCTTAATGCTGAAATAAATAAAAATGGTTTAATAAATATAAAAGCACCTTTCTTTTTCTACAGTCATATATTTCATTAATTAAATGTAATTCACGCAACACTGGCCATATCTCTGCTAGTTTACAAAGTTTAGTTACAAATGACATTTATATTTGAAAAACGGTGAAGCACTTAAAAAACAATTGTATAGTGTAGGTTCAAGAACATTAAAATCAAAAGGACAAGTTTTGTAAAGTTACAGGGTATCTTACCTTCAGAATATGCCGGGAACGAGGAGCAGTGACCGCAAGCTGGGTTGTTAGCATAGACTGTGTTGTTAGCATAGGTTGTTAGCTTAATACTGAGAGCATGTTAGCTTAGCTTCTTAGCCTGAGCTAGGTCTGGAACGTCACGCTCGTTGGCAGCAGGTCCCGCCCTGTCCCGCCTCAGCACCGCCTCTTTGCCCTTATTTGGAGCAGGCGGGAGTTAGACTCTGACGTCACTGTCGAGCCGTTAGTAGCCGACTCCGCCTACTAAGGGCTTCACGGCAACTCTGCAGAATCCTATGGGTGACGTCACGGACCCTACGTCCATTTATATATACAGTCTATGGTTCTAATATTGCAAAGCAAACCCATGATGTAATGACAGTAATTCAGAATAATTGAGTCATTGAATGCTCATTTCAGTCGATTTAATCAAACAAAGCATAAACATATTGGACATGTCCTCAAGACTGTAACCTCTTTACATTCTGTTGAAATAGTCAATTACTAGCCATATCTCACCCATTGCTGTTTTGAATCATTAATGTGTGGATGACAGTTGAACTGGATTATGTAACATTTATGCCATCTGCTGGAAAGAAGACATATCGCTCTGTTGGCGTCGTTTAGACAACAAAAACAGAGTGAAGCTCTCATTTCATCAACAATCTTTGAGTACAGACACCGTCCTGCAGAGAGCACACAACCCAACAGCACGTCTTTGGTCTAGCATCACTTTACAAAACGTTTGCATTAAAAGACTAGCTGGTCCATTGTAAAGGTCAGTCTACCTTAAATGAGCAGTGGGTGATCAGCAGGTGAAAGGCAGGACACAGGAACTTGGTCCTGAGGAGATGTAACGATTATTAAACAAGAAAGTTGTCGAGTCAAGGGGTCAAATAAATGAACATTTGTGTATATTAGTGAATCGGTTGCAGGTGGGTGAAATCAGGCTTAGGGAGTAACGTATTACATGTAACGGCATTAGGTCATCAGGACACAAAATAGACAAATGTATTCCCTTACAGTTACAGAAGCAGCTGACGACCAACACACTTGTGTCTTGAAACGATTATGCCATTTCAATCTTTTGTCACAAACATTGCAGCTCTATTATTTCTCCCCTGTGTGGACTCTCATGTGTGCCTTTAAAATCCCACTCTGTGAAAAAGCTTTCTTACAGACTGTACAGGTGTGTGGTTTCTCTCCTGTGTGGACTCTCATGTGTTCCTTTAAATGATCACTCCGTGAAAAAGCTTTTTTACAGACTGAGCAGCTGAAAGGTTTCTCTCCTGTGTGGACTCTCATGTGTTCCTTTAAATGTCCACTCTGTGAAAAAGCTTTCTTACAAACTGAGCAGCTGTGTGCTTTCTCTCCTGTGTGGACTCTCATGTGTACCTTTAAATGTCCACTATGTGAAAAAGCTTTCTTACAGACTGTACAGCTGTGTGCTTTCTCTCCTGTGTGGACTCTCATGTGTTCCTTTAAATTTCCACTCTGTGAAAAAGCTTTCTTGCAAACTGAGCAGCTGTGTGCTTTCTCTCCTGTGTGGATTCTCATGTGTTCCTTTAAATTTCCATTCAGTGAAAAAGCTTTCTTACAGACTGTACAGCTGTGTGGTTTCTCTCCTGTGTGGACTCTCATGTGTTCCTTTAAATGTCCACTATGTGAAAAAGCTTTCTTACAGACTGTACAGCTGTGTGCTTTCTCTCCTGTGTGGACTCTCATGTGTTTCTTTAAACTTCCACTATGTGAAAAAGCTTTCTTACAGACTGAGCAGCTGTGTGCTTTCTCTCCTGTGTGGATTTTCATGTGTGCCTTTAAATTTCCATTCAGTGAAAAAGCTCTCGTACAGACTGAGCAGCTGAATGGTTTATTTTCAGCACTAGGTCGTGAATCACTGACAGATTCATGTCTATTTTTCAGTGAGTTTGAGCCTGACGCAGGTTCTCTGGTCTCCTTCCAATCAGCACTGTGTTCAGCGTCAGGTTCAGAAGAGTCTCCAGTGTCAGGTTCAGAAGAGTCTTCAGTGTCAGGTTCAGAAGAGTCTCCTGTGTCGTCCTCAGTCTTTGGTCGTAAACTGCTCTCTGGATCTGAGTTCCTGGCTGGTTCTGGTCCTCGACAGTCATCTCCATCAGCTTCTGTTTCCATGTGTTCAGTTTGTCCTTGGTGAGGCTGAGAGGACTGAGGTTTCTCTTTATCATCTTCACTCTTCACAGGGTCAGGAGTGAAAGTGGACTTGGTGATATCAGCCTCCTCCACCTCCTCACTGACCCTGAGTTCCTCCTGTTCCTGCTTAATGTGTGGGGGGAGCTCTGGGTCCTCCTGTTCCAGACTGGTGCTCCACTCCTGCTGGTCAGGGAGAACCTCTTCTTTAACCACCACCTGCTGGACGTCTGCAGGAAACAGGAGACACACAGTCAGAATAAACTGTTAAGTGTTAGCATTTAAAAATCTAATCACCATTACAATGGGAGACATTTTTCAGCCCTAATTAATGCCTTTGTTTTTATATTTTCACATGATCTTTCTTTGTCCCACTTAATGTGTATTTTTGTTGTCTCAATTCAACTTATGTAGCCCAGCCCCTTTGAAAATGAAAAAGGGTTTTTTCTTCTGGCGTAGCACTAGCTGCAATAAACAAGGAATTGTATTTGGGATCGTTCACAGATACACTACGCCTACAGTATATAATTAAAATACTGCATCCAAACCTTATTTAAGTAAAAGTATGCAAGTATCATCAGAACATTTGACAGCACCTTCTTACGTAACGGTAACGATGGTGCAGTAAAATGTTCCCTGTCAGTGTTTAATTTATGATGTTTCTTGATTATTTCGTATGTTCACCTGTAATCAATCAATCAATGTTTATTTATATAGCCCACTATCACAAATGTTACATTTGTCTCAGTGGACTTCACAGTGTGTACAGAATATCAGTATGACAATACGACACCCTCTGTCCTTTAACCCTCACATCGTACAAGGAAAAACTTCCAGATAAACCCCACAGTTTAAAGGGGAAAATGGGAGAAACCTCAGGGAGAGCAACAGAGGAGGGATCCCTCACCCAGGACGGACAGATGTGCAATAGATGATCGAAAAGATGATACATTTACAACATAGGTAGTCCAAATGTTTGGAAATGCATGTGTCTATAATAAGAAGATAAATCCACGAGGATGTCAGCAATCCTGTGGGAGCCATCAGGGAAGTAGTATGGTGAGAGTCAGGCAGGACCGCAGAGACAGGTTCAGCCACGACTCGAAGTCCAGGACTCAAATCCAGTGCTCAGGATAGAGGATCCAGGACACACGACCACAGCAACAGGATTAGCCTCGACTCAGGATCCCGGCGTAGATATGGACACAAAAAAGAGATTTGCTGCTACTGGGCACCCTCATGTGGAATCAAATGAAAATGTTGACAATGAAGTTGAAAATAATGACAATGTTGACAATGAAGTGGAAAATCCTGACAATGATGTTAGCAATGTTGATGTTGAAACTGATGTTGAGATTCAAACTAAACAAAGTGCTGTTATTGATGATATCAATCCGGATGACAGTGCCTCTAACATTTCAGGTCTACGGTGGCCGGCAGGTGCAAACGCGGAACAACGGCCCAAAACGCATACATAAGCAGGAAACACCTGCAAATAATGAAATGAAAAACACACAAACCCCGAAAACAAACGCAACAAAAAAACGCTGCAAATACAAAAACGATATGCAAAGTCCAACGCACATACAAATCCCAAAACACATACAAAAAAAAACATTCCGGAAGTGCTCCAGGCCTCTACGTGGAACAGATTGATGTCTGACCAGACATAGAGAGAACGAACAAGAGTGCTGCAAATTGAAGCCGGAGGAAACAAAGTTGATCGAAGTGTAAAAAGTCGATGTATAAGAAGGTAAGTTTTGTTTTTGATACAAAGAGAGTCATATTTACCCAGCTAGCGTTAGTCAGGAGACAGCATTGTGCACCTAAATGTAACTCTTGACATATAGATATATTAGGTGCAGAGAGGAGTTGGTTTATTGTGCCCCAATGTAAATCCTAATGTGAGAGTTAAAGGACGGTCAACAATATAATGTACCTTGGTCAGTTTGGATTTATCGTGGCTTTTATTCTTAATTAAAGTGAATTTACAGGTCCAAAGGAAAGGCAACACAAAACACACTCTAATGTATCTAAAACATCATCCACCGCATCTGCCAGGCTAAAAGCAGAGGCTGATAAAGCAGCAATTGTGGAGCGAATGAAGGCTTTAAAAAGGAAACATCAGTTGGAAGCAAAGGAGGAGGAACTAAGAAAATAAAAAGAGGAACTAAGAAAAGAAAAGGAACAGTTTGCTCTGGAGACCGAGCTAGCTGCAACTAATGCCAAAATCAATGTTCTGGAAACTAGCTCAAAATGCAGCTCCAAAAGGGATGGAATGAACTCTTATCTGGAAAGGAACAAGGCTCAGAGTACAAGGCAACTCAATCCTCAGGCTAATCAATTTGTCCCACAGAGAAATGACAAAAATAACATGCAAAATGAATTTCACCCTAATGCCCAGGCTGTCACTGTAAGACCAAAGGAAACCTCACAGACCATCAGGTTTAAAGACACATCACAAACTGTCAGGCCTAAACAAATGGCAGTGTTACAGACGGACCTCAGACCACTATACACTCAAGCACCAACACAGGTGGTTCATGATGCTCAACAGACAGGACGAGCATCCTCCTTGAATATGACATGACCAAACTGATATCACTACAATGTTAGTACAGCAAAATGTAGCATCCTCCCTACCAGTGAGAAATATACCCACATTTGATGGTGATCCTCTTCAGTATCATTCTTTCATCAGATCCTTTGAAAATTGTGTTGAGGTTAAAACTGATAATGCAAGTGATTGTTTACATTTCTTGGAGCAGATCACCAGGGGGCAACCAAGAGACCTGGTGAAAAGTTGTCAGCACCTACCCTCTGTTTAAGGATACCAAAGAGCCAAATCCCTGCTGGCTGAACATTTTGGAAATTAATACAAAATTGCTTCTGCTTATATGGACAACATTGATAGCTGGCCTCTGGTTAAAGCAGAAGATGTCAAATCACTGAAATCCTTTTCTCTGTTCTTACGGGAATGCTCAAATTTAACACAGCGAATCATGCACATGAATGAGTTGGACATGCCATCAAACCTCAGAAACATCATGATGAAGCTTCCTTATAAGGTGAGGGAGAAGTGGAGGAGCCATGCATGTGATTTGCAGGAGAGACGTGGTGGCAGAGCACTATTCATTGACCTTGTGAACTTTGTTGAAAAACAAGTTAGAATTGCCTCTGACCCACTGTTTGGAAATATTCAGGACTCAAATTACCAGCTGCAACAAACCCCCCACTGTCAGTGAACTAGGGCTGCACGATTTTGGGGGGAAAAAAAAATCTAATTGCGATTTTTCTGACAAATATTGCGATTTGCAATATTTATTTTTAAGCAACCCAACGGAAGTTTATTGTAAAATGCGGCCATAACTCCGACTAGGAAGGTCGTATCAACGTACTCCCGTCTCTAGCACCCCCGCAGCCCGAGCTGCGAGTGAAAGAACTAAAACTTACATGAAACTTCCGTTGGGTTGCTTTAAAGTCAAGCTTCAGTTTCAGATTCACCCTGTAATAGATGTAGAACATGTGATGGAGCATTACTAACCTGACTCAGATGCTTTGTTTCACCAAACCATCTAGGAGAGCTCCATTGGAAGCCATTTGGAAAGGGCAGGCAGGTGATTGGATCAATCTGTCTATCACCTTCTATCATGGGCCACTTCTGATTGATTAACAATGGCTGGTACATGTGGAGCACAGCACTTCTGATTGGTGTGGATGACTGACACACAAGAAGAAGAAAAAAAAAAAATCGTAAAAAATAAAAAAAAGTTTAAAAAAATCGCAGGCTTTGCGATTTGATAATCGCATCATTTCAAATCGTGATTTCGATTTAAAATCGATTAATCGTTCAGCCCTACAGTGAACCAAGGCATAGGAAACAGGGCACCTTTGCCACCGGTGTCACTGCAATGAAAGAAAGAAACAAAGGCTACATGGATAATAAGATCAAGTCCTTTTCTGCCCAAAGTCACAACAAATGCTGTTTATTCTGCCAACAAACCAGCCACTCACTGGAAAAATGCTCACAGTTTAAGTTAAAGACACAAAAGGACAAGATACATTTCATAAAGGAGCATGGAATTTGTTTTGGTTGCTTGAAACGGGGACACATATGCAAAGACTGCAGGAGTCGATTGGATTGCAGTGTGTGTCAGCAAAAGCATCCTTCAGTCCTTCACATTGAGCATAAGGGTATAAGTACACCTTTTAATGAAGCACAAGAACCTGTGAGCACTCTGAGTGTAACATCTGCTCAGTCTCAAACATGTGGCCATATAGGGGCCGGAGATGAGTGCAATGCTGTGTTTTCGATTGTTGCAGTTCAAGTGAAAAGCAAAATGAGTGACAGAGTTGTACAGACCTATGCATTTTTGGATCCGGGGAGTTCCGGTACCTTTTGCACTTATAGCCTTGCAAAGAGATTGGGGCTAAGTGGCAAGCCAGACAGTATTCTATTGCAAACAATGGGGCAAAATAAAATTGTGAGTACCAATGTATTGTCTCACTTGGAAGTGTCTGGCATGGATACAGATGATTTTATTGAATTGCCCAATGTCTTAACCCAAAGAGTTATGCCAGTGTCACGTGTGAATAGTGCTGCGTACCTGGACTCACATTCAGGTTCAGGTCCGGACTCAAATCCAGAGGTTCAGGTTCAGGTCCGGACTTGTGTCAAGTTGTGTGACTAAAGTGAACTTATTGTGAGCTAATTATCAATTGAAAATAAACTCATAATCAACTCAAATTCAAACTCATCAGGTTTATTGTGCTCCCTTCCAACTTGTGTCTACATTTCTCTACAAAGTACAAATGTAAAAAAAAAACACTTTTTGCCACTTAGTCTACAAATGACTTATGACAGCAACTACAGTGAACTACTACAAAGTTCAAACATTTATTTCATTTACCAAACTAAAGTAACCGAACAGTCCCTGAGCTGACTGAGCCTAAATCCCTAAAACGTTGCTGAAAGGTAGAGTGTAGAGTAGACTATACGCATTACACTGTTACACACCTACTATACAGTATACACTGTAGTGACTGTACAGTCAGAGTGTACTGTACTGTCTGTACACCATGTATTTTATACAACTCTACATGTGTACATTATACAGTACATACGACATACATAGTGATGTACATACATACTGTTCGAAATTCAAATCAATGTTGATGTTATGTGTTTGTGCCCTGATCAGGGGCTCCTAGTGTGATGTGTCATGTCTAGCTGTAGTTTCCTGTTATGGTTTTGTAGTCCTTATCGTTTCCCCTCCAGGTGTACCCATTTGTAATTAAACCAGGTGTGTCTTGTCTCATCATTACCTCATGTATAAGTATTCTGCCTTCCCCTTTGTCTGGTGCTGATCCTGTCTGTGCAGTATGTGTTCTTGTCTGTCATTACTTTATATTTCCTTTGTTCAACCATGGTGGTAATTATTAATTAAATTCTTTTTTTGATTACTTCGGCTACCGTCTCCTTTATTATGTTGCCTTGACTCGACATTGAGCCTGCTAACAGTCAATGGTAACGTAATATGGGGGCTCGTGCCAAACTGATTTGAGCAGGAATTTGGTGGTGGCCGCTGAGCTTAGTCCACACTTTGAATTATGGTTGACAGTGTCGTGTGTGTGGCCCATGTTTTATACCCTCTTGGTAAATAATTCTCCAATAAGGAGCGTTTTCATCCAGCTAGGGCAGCTGGACCATTTTCTATGGTTCCTTCCGTCGCCTGGTAGACATACCGTCTATGCTGGTCGGGGTAGTAGGAAGACCCTGTCAGGCTCCTCCTAGGCCGGCGTATGTCAGCTAGTTAGTAGGGGGTCTGATAGTGAGGGATGGAAACGTTTAAGGGATGGGCTTTAGGTGTTTTGTTTTTTTGAACACACGACAGTTGTTAATCTCTTGCGAATAATTTTGAGTGTGGATGCTTCAGAAGGTCATACCGGTGCTCTTCTCTATTTAGTGTATAGCGGTAGGGGAGCGGTGGCCAGAGTTATTAAGAACAGACTGTACAGACGTGTAGGGTGAAGCCGGTTTTGTTTTGTTTTTTTGTGTATATGTTAATTGATTGGTCGTATATGCTGGTGGAAACGGGGTTGGTTCTTTAGTTTATTCCTCCCTCGGTGCGACGGTACTAGGGCAGGTATGCCTGTGAAGGTATGTGAGTTTGTGGCTAGGCCAACGGTCAACTTGTTGGGCTTGTGCACTAAGGAGGAATTATCGGGGATAGCAGAGCATTACGGTGTCAGGCTTGCCCCGAGCATGAAAAAGCAGCAGCAGCGGTTAGCGCTGGTGGAGGCTTTGAACGCCAAGGAGGTTATGGAGTGCTCTGTGGGCAAACCTGAGGAGGAGGAGGTAGTCACATGTGACCCGGTTTCGGAGAACCAGGTTTTGCTGAGGAAGATGGAACTCGAGTTTAAATTCGAGCAGCTGAGACATGCAGAGCGGTTATGCGCTCGGGAAGCGGAGGAGGCAGAACGTGGGCGCGTGCATGAGTTTGAGCTTAGAAGGCTTGGGGTAGAGGCGCGGGCAGTGCATCTTGAAGCTAGGTTCGATGCTACTAGGCACCTACGTCTGGTCCCGCAATTTTCAGAGAAGGATGTTGACAAATATTTTTCTATGTTCGAAAATATAGCCACAACTCTGAAATGGCCTCATGACCAGTGGACATTACTTCTCCAGAGCGCACTCACCGGGAAAGCACAACACGTTTACGCGTCACTTTTCCCAAACACCCAGGATTACGCCGTGGTGAAGGCTGCTATCCTTAGGGCTTACGAGCTTGTGCCGGAGGCATATAGGCAGAGGTTTCGCGCTCTTAGAAAGAACAATGTGCAGACCTACGTTGAGTTTGCTTACGAGAAGGAGCTGTTGTTTGATCGTTGGTGCGCGTCGGAGAAGGTGGACACTTTGGTTAAGATGCAGGAACTCATGCTTCTTGAGGAGTTTAAGTCCTATTGTTTGCCCGATAATGTGGCGATGTACATTAATGGACATAAGGTGACTGAGTGCTCGGTGGCTGCGAGCCTTGCGGATGAGTTCGTGTTGACGCACAAAGTGCTCTTTGACAGACCTAATTATCCCGTGCGCAGTGTGGAGAGTAGACCGAGGTGGGGCTTGGGTGACAGGCCTGTGGCCTCTGGCGGTGGCAGTGTGGGCGAGGTTGCTGAGCGGGGAATGAGGGGAGAAATGCGTGAGTGTTTTCACTGTGGAAAAAAAGGCCACATAAAGGAGAACTGTTTTGCCCTTACCCGTCCCAGTAAACAAATATCGTTGGTAATGACACCCACACCCACACACACATCTCTGAGTAGGGATGCCCAAAGGGGTGAGGATATGAAAGCTTACTTACCGTTCATCAGTGAGGGGTTTGTATCCTTGTCCGGCGAAGGGGTGAAGGTTCCTGTGACCATATTAAGGGATACGGCTGCGTCCCAGTCATTTATTCGGAGAGATGTGCTGCCTTTTGACAGTGGTTCGGAGGTGGATGCTGGGATAACTGTCAGGTCTTTTGGGATGCATGTCATGGAAGTTCCGCTTCACACTATCCATCTTACATCTGAGTTGGTGTCGGGGCCAGTGGTAATTGGGGTGGAAAATTGTTTTCCTGTCGAGGGCGTGTCATTAATCCTCGGGAATGATCTGGCAGGGGGTAGGGTCCTCGTGAAGGCAGATGTGACTTGTGTGCCAGCAGAGTCTGGGGCGGTGGACGTCCTGGCGGATGCGTATCCGAGGGTGTTCTCCTCATGTGCAGTCACGCGGGCCATGGTTATTAAGGCTCTGGCTGAGGAAAAGGACGACGTGGACTTGTTTGATACCATCATAGCGACTGTTAACGGGGTGCCTGAGTGTCGTGACCCACTTATGGATAATCCCCAGGGTGCAGTACCACGGGAGCCTGAGGTGGAGGGGGCGCTCCCGGGGCAACCAGACTTGTGGTCATCGTCTCGGCTGGTTCCTGAAATTGCCCCTCTTGAATGTGATGCTGTTCTTCCATCTATTCCAGCCGGTCTCAGCCCTTTACTGCCCTCTACTTCCTCGTGTGAGTCTGCCAGTAGCGCGGCTGGATTTTATTTTGCTCGCGAGGAGCTTATCGCGGAACAGGGTAGAGATCCAAGCCTGTCAGGCCTTTTTGCGAACACTGTGGGAGTGGGAGAGAGGGAGGTTTCTAAAAGTTGCTATATCCTGAGGGACGGGGTATTGCTGCGTAAATGGTCTCCTAGCCTCGACGCGTCAGCGGAGAATGATTGGAATGTGGTGACGCAGGTTGTGGTTCCGTTTAGATACCGTCACGATATTCTGTGTTTGGCTCACGATCACAGGCTCGCAGGACATCTGGGGGTCAATAAGACATATGATAGAGTGCTGCGTACATTTTTTTGGCCAGGGTTGAAACGGGATGTGGTGCAGCACTGCAGGGGGTGTTCAACGTGTCAGGTGGTGGGTAAACCTAACGGGGTCATTCCACCGGCGCCACTCTACCCTATCCCGGCAGTGGGGGAACCTTTTGAGAGGGTTATCATTGATTGTGTGGGTCCACTCCCTAGAACCAAGGCAGGTAATAGCTTTCTTTTGACCATTATGTGTGCCAACACACGGTTTACGGAAGCGATTCCACTGAAACGGATAACGGCCAAAACAGTGTCACAGGCCTTGGTGAGGTTTTTCTCCGTTTTTGGTTTGCCTCGCGTGGTACAGTCCGACCAAGGTACGAATTTGTTATCCCGCATCTTCTCGCAGGTTTTAAAGCAGCTGGATATATCGCATAGTTTCTCTAGCCCATATCACCCACAATCCCAGGGGGCTTTGGAAAGGTTCCACTCCACGCTAAAAACAACGCTTCGGGCGTTCTGTCGTGACACGAAGGACGACTGGGATGAAGGGGTTCATTTAATGTTTGCCGCAAGGGAGGTGGTGCAGGAATCTTTGGGATTCAGTCCTGCAGAGCTGGTATTTGCGCATTCGGTTAGGGGGCCGCTTAAGCTGCTGAGGGAGAAGTGGTTGGGGGAGAGCGAGCCGAAGAACCTGTTGGACTGTGTCTGTGGCTTTAGGGAGAAGCTGAAGAGGGCATGTGAACTAGCGAGGACAAATCTGAGTGACACACAGGGGAGGATGAAGGGCTGGTATGACAGGAAGGCTCGGGATAGAACGTTTGTGCCAGGGGAGAGGGTTTTAGTGTTGTTGCCTGTCCCA
This sequence comes from Gymnodraco acuticeps, assembly GCF_902827175.1. Lineage (NCBI taxonomy): Eukaryota > Metazoa > Chordata > Actinopteri > Perciformes > Bathydraconidae > Gymnodraco > Gymnodraco acuticeps. The sequence goes on from NW_022992110.1 coordinate 593,017, forward strand.
GGCTCCAGCTTACAAGCACGGTTTAGTGGGCCGTACCTGGTTAGAGAGAAAGTAGGGGATTTGGACTACCTGATCGAGACACCGGATCGTGGGCGGAAGACTCGCTTGTGTCATGTTAATATGATTAAGCCATATTATAGGGGGTTGGAGAACTGGAAGATGACGTCATTATTCCGTCCAAGGCGGTCGTGGAGGGACGGTTGACAAACACTGAGTCATTGATCACTCTTGACTGTCATCTTGGCCATTTATCAACAAAGCAGCGAGATGATATCAGGGGTTTATTTGGGTCTCATTGTGAGCTGTTCTCCTTCATTCGTTTAATGAAGTTGACTACAGTATATTCATATTTGTCAGTGCTTTCATGTCAATTTGGCGAACATAAACATAAATGATCGTGGTGAAAATGATGATTAAATTAGGATTAAAAATCGGTAGTGAGAGCTGCTGAATTTCCTCCCGTCAGATGTGATATAAAAACAAATCGATTATTTTTGTAGTTGTAAACTCAAGTGGATGAAACTACATTTATTAGTGCTTTCATGTCAATTCGGCGAACATATGATACATTAAATGATCGTGAGGATGATGATTTAAAAATCGTTTGTTTGAGCCGGTCTGCATTTCCTGATGAGTAAACAAACCGATGCTTTTTGTAGTACACCAACATGCATTAAACGTGTGGTTTTTTTACCACAATGTTGGGGAAATGAATGGATAAAATGCACGGATTATTATTATTATTATTATTCCCACTCCGATCGGGACACTAGGTCCACCGTTTCCTGGCTGGGTGCAGTGGCGGACTGGCCATCGGGACGAATCCAGATGGGCCGGTACCGAAGTGGGCCAGTCGGATAAGTCACTAGCACATCCCCCACTCCCCCCGTTGACAATTTACTAGCGGTACCGAAGTGGGCCGGTCGAGAGTCCCGGGATGATTTTTAGTCCCAGTCCACCACTGGCTACATGACCGTATGATCGCCCATATTGACGCACCTAATTCCTAAACTTCTAACAGATACAACATAAACCGATCCTTCAGCCTCATATGAGCTCTCAGACACGTTCAAAATTAAACTGTCATCGCTGTCTGAGCTTGCTGCTGTGTGCGCCATCGTGCGTTTACATGCAGATGCTAGGATCCTGAACGGTGCAGCTGGAGCGCTGTGCCCGCAATGACGTTACACATAATTTGGCGGGATTTGAAGAATCCCAGAGAAGATCCAGAAAATGGTCAACATTGAAGGGCAGATTAATGGTTATCAAAGTACAAATATCCAAAATCAGTTCAGTAACAGTTTTCAAGGGGACAATATTTACTCAAATTGATGGGTTTGGATGATGGGGGAAACTCGTGTCACAGGCTCTTTAAATCAGTACATTAAATGGCATATTATTCAATCCATGTATTTTTATTAATGCTGTCAAAATTATCGCGTTAACGGCGGTAATACATTTTTTGAATTAATTGCGTTAAAATATTTAACGCATTTAACGCATGTGCAGAATGGCCCGTCCCATACATCCCACCAGTGGTAGTGCCAGAGTATGGCTGGGGTAGGCTACAGCCATACCAAGAAATGGCTTAGCCCCACCATGAAAAATGATGTTAAAGTAAGCAAAATAAAGTCCGCCAACTCGACAGCAGTTAAGTAAGATTGATTTCAGTAGCCACTTGTCTGGAAATACCGAAGACCAGAAACGGTTTTGAAAACTTTTGTCACGTAGTGATCGTCTTCTCAATAGAACATCTTTGATCATGTCTTCTGGCCGATCAGAATCACGATAACGGCGTGGTGTTGTTGCAGGAAGTCCCGACGGAGAATACTTTTGCTGTAGTACATCTCTATATACATCCATTCTTTCACACACACATACGGGTATTGGGCCGAGGGCGACACCGTACTTCCAGTATCCGCCGTTTTACGCGAGGTGCAAGCAGCCGTACACCGTCTAGGTGTTGCTAAGCTTCCTGTACTGAATATCATAGTCTATTGCCTTAATCAATATCTAGCCAACTCTAAAATACCACATATATGCAATGGCATGATAATATTATTGTGACAAGTGGGGTATTCACCTGGTGTTTCCAGAAATTAGACGTAGATGCAGCCAAAATCGACGAAGGCCACTGTCGTTTTTCCATACATCTGCAGGCAGTCTGTAAGGGCAATCTGACAACCCACACAGCTCTAGTTGACGCTGGTAACGACCTAGAGCACACCCCTCAAGTCCAGAGATGTAATCCGAAGACATGCAGCGATTTCTTCGGTCCTTAACCCTCCGGTATCACTGTGGACGTTTTTGTCCATATGGGTCATTTTTCACTTTTCATTTTGCAATAACTTTGGTTGTGTTGGTGCAAACGGCCTGAATTTTTGTAACAAGGCTATTTTCTCGATCTATTTTAGAATTCCAATTTTTCAAATCGGTCTTTAATTCACTGTGTAACAAATCGACTACGCAAATTAGTCATTCGAGACAAAAATGTCCACTGCAAAATACTTTGATAAAAACATTATATTAAAAGGTTTTTTTCACAACTTTTTTGGGTTCAATCTTTAAAGCAACTTCCGCCCTAATAGAAAATACCAAAAATGTAATCATTCTCAGGATTTTAACCCTTTAAATTTCATTTTGAAAACATGAAACCGCTGTTTTTTTTCATGATGAAAACAGAGACAATTAGTTATTTTCCCAAAAATACATATCTGGGGACTGGCTCTTTTTTTTTTATAACAGTCTTGGATATGTCAAAGATTAGCAACAAAATGGATTTTTTTGCATTATTAGTTTTTGCACAAAATCAGATTGAACAAAAAAGTTACAAATTAGTCATTCGGGACAAAAATGTCCACTTCTAAAAACTGCTCTAAAATGACAACAGATTAATATTTTTCTTTACTTTTTGGGGTTAAATCTTTCAATCAACTTCAGTCCTGATCAAAAATACCAAATGTTAAATTATGTTCAGGATTTTAACCCTTGAACTGCCAGTTTGAAAACATGAATTTGCGTTTTCTATGAAAAACATGCACAAAAAGGCAGTTATTTTCCATATAATAAATGTTGGGGGGGGTCGGCTTTTTTTTTTTTTATCAGTCTTGGGTATGTCAAAGATTAGCAACAACATTTAGTTTTTTGCATTATTAGTTTTTGCACAAAATCAGATTGAACAAAAAAAGTTACATATTAGTCATTTGGGACAAAAATGTCCACTTCCAAAAACTGCTCTAAAATGACAACAGATTAATATTTTTAAAAACTTTTTGGGGTTAAATCTTTCAATCAACTTCAGTCCTGATCAAAAATACCAAATGTTAAATTATGTTCAGGATTTTAACCCTTTAACTGCCAGTTTTAAAACATGAATTTGCGTTTTCTATGAAAAACATGCACAAAAAGGCAGTTATTTTCCATATAATAAATGTTGGGACGTTCGGCTTTTCTTTTTTTTTATCACAGTCTTGGATATGTCAAAATGAAATTTAAAGGGTTAAAATCCTGAGAATGATTACATTTTTGGTATTTTCTATTAGGGCGGAAGTTGCTTTAAAGATTGAACCCAAAAAAGTTGTGAAAAAAACCTTTTAATATAATGTTTTTATCAAAGTATTTTGCAGTGGACATTTTTGTCTCGAATGACTAATTTGCGTAGTCCAATCGAATGATACCGGAGGGTTAATTCAGAAAAAAAAACTTGTGCGCTCTGCCTGGCTACGTTAGCTAGCTGTTTATATTTGCACTTCCAGGATATTTGCACCTCCAGGAAAATGGCGTATTTATATATATATATATATGGCACGTGTTGCATTGTGGGTAGCTCGTGACGTCACTGTGTGTGAAAGAATACAACATTACGTGTTGATAGAAATCAACATGTAATGAAATAAGACCCCACGGTTTGATGATTGATAGGTGTGTGGGCTGTCTTTCATTTTGACACACAGAACAATGTTATAATAAACATACATAGCCTAATGTATGTTAAATGGATATATCCGCCTTCTTTCATTTATCTTTCCATTCCCACAACAATATACATAAAGAAATGGCATATTTTGGACATAGTTCGAATGGTGATTAATCATGATTAATTAATTTTTAAACTGTGATTAATCCGATTAAAAATTGTAATCGTTTGACAGCCCTAATTTTTATAAATATATTTATTTTGGTAGGTTTGCTCTTCCGTAATACATTTGAATTATTATAATAAAGTACATGTGTCTAATAACACTTACATACTTTTACTTAAATAAGATCAACTTAAATATATGAAATGCTTTAACTTGTAATTGAAGATTTTCACAGTGTGGTGTTTGTACTTTTACTTACCTGCAGCAAGTGCTGATAAATGGTCTAAAGTGTTATTAATGTGACAATAAAGTGCTACTGAAGAGTGTAAAGTGTTAATTAAGGGTAAATGGAACATACCTGCTCCGTGTATCCACAACTGAGGCTGTAAAACATCGTCCAGAAGTTTCTGGAGTCTCTTGTTCTCCTCTTTGGAAAGAAACAGCTCCTCCTCGAGCTCTGCTATCGTCTTTTCAAACAGAGCAAATATCTCTTCAGCAGCAGCAGTGAGTCGCTGCTTCTTCAACGACAGCAGCATTTGGACTTTACTCATGTTTCCTAGATCACCTTTCCCTGCAGACTCCGTTAAACACACCGTTTCTCTCTCCGTCAAACTCTCAATCTGACTAGCGTTGCTAACGTGTTTCCAGCTAGCATGCTAAGCTAGCTCCTATAGTCCGAGGTAAACGCTCCAGAAAAAAGAGCACAGAGTCCATTCAGAGGTTTATCCAAACACAGAGATGATGGATCAGTAGAGCTGCAGCTCGCACACACTTTCTCAGGAACACAGAGAGAGAGAACCGTAGCGACGAGACGCCACCTCGATCCGGGTTAGAAAGAGCTGGGAACTTCACTTCCGGTGCGGTTTGAGGACGTCAAAATAAAAGCGGGAAGGATTTATTCTTTTTGGTTTTAAGAACGATTGGCATCCGGACGTTGCCTTAACAGCTACTACTGGATCAATAATAAAACTACTCTTTCAAAACAAAACTATTATAACTAACAGAAAATACTCATAAAGGAAAAAGGGAAAATAAATAAACATCATTAAGCTAAACAGGTCGCAGTGCACAAATCAAATACCTGTATAGTGTTAGAAATTAAAATCAATGTGGATATGTCGTAATTTGAATTAAATACACTATTGTAGTGTCGAGAGAAAGGGAGTCGGAGGCGGTGCAATGAAGGTGCAAAAGGGTACTTTACTTCGGAGCAGAAAAGGACATGTTGTTGGGTTGCAGCCCGGGAAGACAAGAGGACAAGAAGCAAGGAGTGCACACAATATATACAGTAAGTGTTACGCCCCTGATAAAAGGGAAGAATTTTGACAAGAGTCAAAGTTAGGTTTCATTCTCCGGTACTTTTACTGGAGTGAGTCAACAAATGCAACACCTTTCAATAGCACATACAACTTGGCTAGTAACACTGTATTTCAATCATGAAACTTCTTAATTACCACAATATCATTGATAAGATTATATAATTGACAACATATTACATTTAACTGTGTCCATACACAATACACAAGATGGCGGCAAATGCAACAGCTTTCAATAGCACATACAACTTGGCTATTAACACTGTATTTCAATCATGAGACTCCTTAATTACCACAAAATCATTGATAAGATAATATAATTGACAACATAGCAGAACCCTCACAGAATTATTTAACTAAAATATAAAGACAATATATTACATATAACTTTGTGCATCCACAATACACAAGATGGCGGCAAATGCGCTCTACGCAGTGTTTGCATGGATGTATAATAAGAACTGGATACAGCGTGGGAGACGGGGCCTCATTCATTCCTATGAGAGTTGCTCATTGGCGCATGATTAGGGATGGGTATCGTTTGAAATTTATCGATTCCGATTTCGATTCCGGTTCTGCTTATCGATTCCGGTTATTATCGATTCCCCGTTTCGATTCCAAAATTGTAAAATAAAGAGGTCAAACGTTTAGATAACAAAAATATATTTATTCTTAAAAGCTTTAACTGAAATTGTTACTAAAAAATATACATGCAATACAAATGTATTGCACAATAGCTGTGCTTTATTTTAACTGAGCTATGCCTGTGGCAAGCTATTAACAGGCATTACACTTTGCCTTTTCTTTTTCTTTTTTAGTGTAGTGGAGCCTCACTTCAGAGTGTTTACCGCGACCTATCTTTGGTGTTATGAAGTGACTGAGCTCGTGAAATGTCTACGGGAGGGCGGGGGAGCATCGCTGCGGGGCAACTGTGGACCTCTGTCGCCTGTCAGCGCAATTTATATGATGCCGTTTAAAAAAATGAAGGGCGGTGCCGGCCGTCAGCGTACCGAGCCGGCCGTCAACGGCCCGCTGACGACCGGCCGTTCTGTGATTCTCCAGGTCCGCCCTGTATTCCACCGGGTCACCGCAGCACCGCGGTGCAGACGGACCCGCTGGAATACAGGGTCTACCGCGTTTAGGGACCGTTAAGCAGAACCGAAATTGTGTATTTTGTATGGGTACCCGGTACCCGGCATTTTCTTATCGGTTCTCATCTGGAACCGAGTTTCGGTTCCCAACCCTACGCATGATGATAAAATGGCTCAACTTTTGAGAGAGTGAAACGTCACAGATTACCCGGCATGCCTGAGAAGTACCCGTATGTGCACTCATAGAGCATGCGCAACTTTAACCAAAATGCTCGATCACATCAAGCACGTCAATTTGCGTACGTAACAGCACCGCACGTTCATGACAAGCCCCCAGGAAGTGCGCTGGAGTCTGATGAGAATATTTGTGCTGGTCAAACGGCGGTACTACACTTCCTCTAGGTTGCTGGGCCCGGAAACACTTTTTCCCATTGACTTACATTGGGAAAGAGTGATCTGTAACTCGTTGGATAATTTTTTTTAAACTAAATAAAC